>NC_054600.1:33451192-34076192 GCF_004785595.1 Juglans microcarpa x Juglans regia
CTTTTTCTATGAATATAATATCTTTGACTACCTATCAAAAAAAAAAAAACTTAAGCTGAAAATAAGTTTTCAGTTAGGATTAAATTTTGAGCACGACATGCTAATGCTGTTGTTCACAAAGATTGTATGATTGAAATTTTGTTTCTTGATATAATTATTTTGTTTTCTTGGTGCTTACGTTGAAACAATTGCATCACATCAATACTCCACATCTTCCCTTTATATACATTCTTCTGCCAGTAGCAAGTTTTATTTCTCAAGCTTACTTTCAAAATCTGATGCTGATGCAGGTTCGGCTTATCAAGGAGTTGTATGGAAATCAAATTAGAGAATTGTATCATAGCCTTCCATACCACATGGTTGAATTTGTACTGGATGATTCTGATTGGTTGGTACATTTTATTCTTGTATCTGTTTCTCACTTAATGTGTTCTACTGTGTATCTTTTCCTTTTCCTTATCGCTTTTGGTTTTTTTTTATTTATTGTACCCAGCTGATATTCCATTTGTACAACTAACATGATTTAACTAATTTCTTTGAAAATGGGTCTTTATGGCATTATGATTCAGTGATCATTACTATGGTTCTGAGAACAGATGGGCTTTTTATTACATCAGATGCCTCCTCACATATCTGATATAAATCTTGTATGCGTCCAAATGAATAAATAAATGACTTCAAGGAAAACCTGCTAACAACTTGTGACTACACTGAATGTTTGTACTTTTGTTGAGCCTTTTGACCGGTCGGTCGCAATCTGGGGCAAGAGTTGGTTGAGAGGGGCGGGCGATGCTACGGCTGGTGATTGTGTGGCTGGTGCTCATGCGTAGGAGCCGCTTGCGCAGTGGAGGCTGGTGTCCGTGCAAGAGCTAGGTGCCCGTGCCGTCTGGGCTCGTGAAGCCGATGCTTGCGGTGGGCGAGCCGTCTTGGTCACGCCGGTGCTCGTGGTTCTGTAGCTTTTATTGTGTTTATTATTGTAGTTTTTTGTTTTTTAGTAATTAATAAAAAAGAAAGGAAAAAACTACTTTACCCACCAATTCTTACCGCTCTATTTCACTGCTTGGGAAATATTTTATTTTATTTTATTTTTACTTAATGATTAAGAAAGTGATTTTAAGTGTATTGGTGTATTTTTTTTTATTTTTTAAAAATATATTAAAAAAATGTGAATAGAAAAATGAAAAAAAAAAAAGTTGCAAAAGCAACTAGCGGTCAAAGTGAGCGGGCTACTCTGGGCGGTAGAGTAGCCCGACTCAAAAAGAAATAAGCTAGTGGACTTGGTGTCCATAGTAGCAATGTCTCGTACTCTTCCTCCCTGGGAGGTCGGAGGGGGCTATTTAGTTCTGTTTTTACAGAGCGCTTTCTTTCTTAGGAGAGAGTTTTTAGAAGTTAAGACAATGTCTGTCACAAAGGAATTTGTGTGCGGGGATGCCCCAGAGCAAATGCGTAATTTGGCTTATAGTCTAGGTTTTTCTCTGTATTGATAAGTCACAGTTGTAACTTCGGTTCATTGAATAAAATGAAGTTTGTTTCCATAAAATTAATTAAAAAAAAAAAAAGAAAAAAAAAAAAGAAAGAAAACTTGTCACTATACTATAAGGAAGTGCATCCTTAGAATATTGTTTGATTTTGTTTATTTTTTGATTTGTTGAATTTGTGGTTTTCTTTGTTGCAGCAAGGTAACAGTAAGTCTTAGATATGCAGATCTTGTCTCTGTACTTCCTACTAGAATCAGAGTGCTTGCTTGGCCATCCAAGAAAGGTAGTATAGATGCAGCGACTATGAACAGGAAGGAAAATGGAGTGCTGGGAAGTCACCAAATTCCTGTTCGCCTATCATATGCAGAGGATGCTGTGCGAACCATGAGCTTACCTGAAGGTATCAACTTTCCAAATTATAAACATTTTTTTTACCTGTATTGGTTTATTTCTGCCAATAGACATGAGGTCTCCCTCGTCCCACTGTCTCGTATAAACTAGATTTGATCTGTAGCACAGTTTCACAGAAAGTTGTTAAGGGGCTGATCTTTCCCCTTATTTAAACATTTGCAAGGCACTTTTGTCGTGGGCTTCTTGCTATTCTCTATGTATATGCTTAACTGCTCTCATGTATATCCTATGAATGCTTATGGTTTTTCTTTTTCATGGTTTTGTTTTCTGCTTTCTAATCCCAGCATTTGCGGAGATTGTGTTAAATCTGCCCCGAGCACTTCAGCAAATGTCACAACAGACTAGCAAATGATTCTTGACTAATGTATTCGGATTTGTACAAAGCTATAGCAGAAGACGTTGGCTGGGGGTAGCTCTAACCTTTGCTTTAGCAAAAACGAGAGAGTACGGTTATCTTCGTTTCTCAGCACCAAATCTAAGCCAATATTAGGATGGATATGGATTAGTAAATTTGTAGATAATTACCACTTTACTCTCATCTCTCAGCAAAATTTTTGCCTTTTTTTTTTTTGGTCACTGTGTAGTGCATATTAGTTTCATTTGAACACCGGGTGGAAATGATCTCAATAGATCAAGTGCATTCATTGTGGTAACATTTTAGTATTGTCCCTGAGATGGTCCCCCCGTTCTTGGCGATACAGTATATTGTATACAGCTATAAGTAGATGGCCCTTTTCCTCATTCTTAATTTTCTTTAATTTTTTTTTAATGTATAAATTTTCCACATCTCGAAGATTCTAGTGGTATCTGAATAATGTTTGCTCACTCTCTCTCTCTCACACACACACACACACACACACACACACACGTATATATATCAGTAGTAAGAAGTATTGAAGAATTTACTTCATTTATCTATCTGTCATGTGATATTCTCATTGAAGTTCAAAGTCTGTCTCTGATCCGCCAAACCTAGGCGGATCAAGCAGTAAAATTAAGCTCTTCCCCAAGACAGAGACATTCGCAAGGCTCTTAACTTAGACAGACACCAAATTCACATCTGCCCTATTATGGCATTTCGTGCTAAATTCAAACAGCTTCTTTTATTTATTAAAAAAAAAAAAAAAAGAGTAGGAGTGGGCTTCTCTTATTCTCTTTACATCCAATATGCATAACTCTGTTCTAGGTTACTCAATGGCTTTTAATTGCTGTTTATTTTCATTTATATATATTTAGGGCAGATTTGGACGATTCCTATAAATTATTGGCTTGGCAGTTGTCGGTGAAACTATTTTATGTATTTAATCCCAACGGTTCGTACATGGAGGATGAATGTCGGTGCAAAAATCTTCCCTGTATAGTATATAGAGTTTAAATGCATTTATTTAAGGCGCGTCTCAGTCGTTCGTTTTCCTCAGTAAAGAGGAAGAGAGATTTTTGCACATGGTGTCTTCTCGTGAGCCATGGTGACTGTTATTGCATGTGTTATTGAAGGATGCTTTTCCACCGAAAGGTTACATTTCTCACAAGCGATGTTTGGTCTATTAAAGCCTATCCTATAGGACTATCCACTGTACAAGGGAAGGTGCTGAATGCTGATGTTCGCTCTTCGGCATCGTTTGGAGTGATAAACCATCTCAATTAATTTCATTTCATAATTAAAATTTTCTTAAATTTTAATATAAAATATAATAAATAATTTAAAATTTTCAAATTCACATAAAAGATGTTGACATTTATCACAAGTTTCAGAGAGAAGATAAAAAAACTCGTTTACAGTAGCATTCCTGTTTGGAAGTTTATTTTCTGGTATATAGGTATGCAAATCACTGAACCCAAGAATGCAGAGAGAGAGAGAGAGAGAGCAAACGACAAATAGCAGTTGGTCTTTTATTCCGTGAGCTTATGCTGTTCAGGAAACGTTCCAGTGATGCAGAGAGAGAGAGAGAGAGAGCAAACGACAAATAGCAGTTGGTCTTTTATTCCGTGAGCTTATGCTGTTCAGGAAACGTTCCAGTGGACGGTGTAGAAAGTGCAGAATGTGGATACCATGTGGCAGCAGATGGCAACCCATTGATCAAGTCGGCCATTAACGATAAAAGAAACGTTGTGCCCGTCGTAGCACCTAATGTTGCAGTTGTAAAGCTTGCAGATAACTACTACTTTCCTCTTGTCCTCATATTGCAAAAGAGTTCTATTTCCTTATTCATGACATTTTCTATTCCTGAGATAAGGATTCCCCATTTCTTCTTTTAGTAGTTTATGGGCAAAAGCAGTCGGCAATTGGAAACCTTTGTCACTGGAACCTCAAAAACTAATGACATGCCAGGCTGTACTTGCCAAACCCTGTTTTCCTGAGCCCATCACCTCTTCTTATTGGTTCGCATATGCATGTCAGACGTGATGTTAGAGAGCAAAACAACAGTTGTTGTAGGTTATGTTTAAAAGGAATGTTAGATCATCTACTATTCACTTTCACACTTCATATTTATAACTTTTTTTTTTTTTTTTTATAGAGAATGAAATATAGAGCGATTAATAAAGAATTTTTCTATATTGTTTGCCCTTTTTCCACTAAGGAATGCGTGCTTTTTGGTTTGGCTGTATCTGATCAAGTCGTTTGGAGTCTGGAACTACTGTTTCTTGAAAGATGAATGCGACGGGCCTCATCCCATTGACTCAGTCGTTGCTTATATAGCAACGCCAATTACTGAGCCAAACCAAACGTTAGTAACATGAATCCAAAAATGCCCAACAAAAGTCTTCACTGTCTTTCCTTTCTACTCCTCCTTACTGTAGCTTATGCTCACCTTCATGTCGACCATTACCGACACTCATGCCCGAATGTTGAAGCAATCGTCCGCTCTGCAGTTAAACATAAATTCCAGGAGACATTTGTGACAGCTCCTGCCACTCTTCGGCTCTTCTTCCACGACTGTTTTGTCCGGGTTTTTGTTCCTTCTCCTAAACTCGATTTTGCTTGTTAATGTTCATCTTTAAGACAAAAAGATGTGTTTTTCAACAGGGTTGTGATGCTTCGATAATTTTGGCTACAAGAAATCACACATCAGAGAAGGATAATGCAGATGATCTTTCACTTGCTGGGGATGGGTTTGACACAGTGATTAAAGCCAAAGCTGCAGTTGATAGTGTGCCCCAGTGTAGGAATAAGGTTTCATGTGCTGATATATTGGCCATGGCCACTAGGGATGTTGTTGCTCTGGTAATTAATAACCATCCCTCTTATAGAAAACATTAATATTTCATTTTTATTCAAGATTCAAATGATTCTAACTGCTAATTATTATAAAGTGCTACACAAAATTATTAAAGAATAATTGCTTTTTCTCTTTCAACTGGTGGGGTATTTCTTTTTCATTGAAGCTTGTAAATGAATTTTGTGCAGACAGGGGGACCAACTTATGATGTAGAATTGGGAAGACTTGATGGCAGGATATCTACCAGAGCTAGTGTCCGGCACCACCTCCCTCATCCTGACTTTAAATTGAACCAACTCCGTTCTTTGTTTACCTCACATGGTCTCTCCAAAACAGATCTAATCGCACTATCAGGTACCATATTTCCTTACTGTTGGGCAAGGAGAGCTTGAAAGATTCTTACTATAGCTGGGGTCCAATCATCACCAGCCAATTTTACTGTCCACAATTCTTCAGCCCAAAAAAAAAAAAAAAAAACAAAGAACTAGAATAAAGCAGGCATAATTTTGAGATACTGCGTTTTTTGTTGTTCTGTACAGACATTGTCAAATCCAAAGAAGTCAAGGGTTCCCCTTTTGAACTCTCCTCTCTTCTATATAGCTCCATTCCTCCATAGTTGGGCTTAAAAATATGAGAAAATTGTGAATTGTGTAACCGTGCGTAATTACTTTGAAAAAAGTGAATAAAATATGAGACTCATATGAAAAAAATTAAATTTTTAATAGTGGACTCAAGTCTTTTTCAAAGCGATTACGCGGCGTTTAGGTACTTCAAAGTTGTATGTAAAATTATTTTAAAAATCTGGTCTATCAAAACTTAAAAAAAAAAAAAAAAAAAAAAAAAAAAGGAAAAAAGAAGCAAACTTTAACTAAATGCGCTATAAAAAATATAGAATAATTGAAGTTATAATGGTATGGTGATTCGGCTTCTGTTTTACAAGATTTTCCAAAGTCAGCAACCACTTGCATGAGTCTGAACCTACTCTTGTGAACTGGAAAACACTAACATTAGAAAATTGATTACTTTTTCAAGTCTTTACAGTTGCCAAACTTACTCAATCTTAATAGCTAAAGAAATGAATTACTGCAGGAGCACATACTATCGGGTTCGCACACTGCAGACTGTTCTTTGATCGGATCCACAACTTCGAAAGCAGCAACAGAATTGATCCAACACTTGATCCGGCATATGGAAAGTATCTACGAGAAGTTTGCCCCAAAAATATAGACCCCAGACTTGTCATTGACATGGACCCAAACACACCTCGAAAATTTGATAACATGTACTACAAGAACCTTCAGCAAGGGATGGGCTTATTCACCTCCGATCAATCTTTGTTTACTGACAAGAGATCGAGAAAAATTGTGAACCTATTTGCTTCCAATAACACAGCTTTTGAAAAAGCTTTTGTTGCTGCCATTACTAAGCTTGGGCGGGTGGGGGTCCGGACTGGAAACCAAGGTGAGATTAGGCACAACTGTGCTATGGTCAACTAGAAGATATCTTTTCTGTGTAAGATTTGTAAGCCAGAAAGCATTTTACACCTCATTTGTAGATTTTATCTGATCATTTTGTAATAATATTAATATTGAAAGCATCAATGGGGGTGTCAGTCGTGTTCATTAAAAGAGCTTCCACAATTGTGTAAGTGCATCTTTCAATTCACTTCTTTATCTTCCTAGTATGTCTGTTGGCCGGAAAGCCTCAAAATCGATGACTAAAAGGGGAAACCAAATACACACCATTTTATATGCAACTTAGAAGCAAGTTTTCTTTTTTATTCTTTTTTGCCTTTATGCCTATAAAACAGTATTAGAACGAGAACAAGTTAATCTGCCTGATTTGTTTCGTCATTTCATGCATGAGAGAGAGAGAGAGTAAATGGTATCATTTGGCTTCAAAAGAGAACAGTGCCTTCTTCTGCACTTGTAATAGATAAAAATTAACAGGCAATATAGTAACTACTGGAATTTTATCAAGAGGATTATCACTCTGACCTAGAAATAAAGTTTTAGGCCATCTCTATCATCATGAATGGCATTATCTGGGAAAACATGACACTAGAGATCTCTCTCTAAGGAAGACTATATGAACTTTTTAAACTGTGTAATGTTGCTGGATTGTATCGATATCTAGTCCTTTCAGCTTCACCACTGACTCAACATGCCCTTCAGGGTATGAAGCTCCCTTAGCCTGCACAATTTAAAACCAAAGGAAATAAATTAAAACCCTCCGCAAATATCATCACTGTGCAGCGGGAAAGAATGAAAATGGCAAAAGTCTCCCCAACATTGGACGCCAGAAAACATGACTTGGAACTTCTGGAAATGGCCGTATAAATGTTCTACTAAGCTTACCTTGCAACCTCAGCTCGTCGCTTGGCTTGCTCTGCAATCTCTGAAAGCTCCCTGTAACTACTCTTATCAGAGAAGACGTTGGATGTTTCAGGTGGTTGAAGACCATGTAGGGTCCTCTGCGCAGTTGCCCACTGTGCTTCTCTCTCTTCTTTGCCATAGTCTTTCTTTGTAGTGAAAGCAGTCTGTTGGGGGAAGGAAGCAGAAAAATCAATCAAATGAAAAGCAAGAGGAATAATACTAGATAGATTATTCTAAAAGAAAAAGACCCATCATTAGAAAAACATAAATGGTACCGAAAGAACAATACCTTGTTCTCCAAAAGATTATCCCAGGCCTTCCCACTTAGAATGTATCGGATTGCAAATTTGAGGCAATCAAGTGGGAAATACGTTACAATACTATAAAGCCAGACTACACCGGCCCAACCCCACCCAGCTCCTTTAATACGTGCAAAACCCCAATCTGCATAGACGGCTATGAAAGTAGCTACCTGCAAATTACAGGATGTGTAGTTATTTTGTTGAACAGAGCTTTAACCATTTCACCAACAAATCCATATATCAAGTCTTCAATGTCTAACGCGCAGAAACACAAAGAATAGCAAGCCTAGGAAGTCTCATTTCTGAAAAAAGACACATTTTATAAAAGGTACGTCCTTTAACTATTCAACACAATTAAATGGTATTAAAAAAAAATGGGAGTGAGCGATCTAACTATTCCTCACCGCAAAGCCAACAGCAACACACTCATTCATCTGTTTAACATTCTCCCTGTGCTCCTCTTTTACACTATAACTACATTATCGTTTAACGTTTCACAAAGAACTATAGCGTTTGACAAGGCAAGCTGAGAGAGCGAGAGAGAGATGCCTGCTCTTGGATTAAATACTTACCAGCTGAGCAAGTACAAAAGCAGTGAGCAAGAGAAGTCCAGGTCGTTCAATGAAGGACCAGCTGCGAGACCTTGTGACGAAAATAAGGGCCTGGCTTATAATACTAACTTGCAGGTACAAAGCCGCCATCATTTCTTTCTCGTTAAGTCTCAGTGATCTCACGCCAAATTTGTCCTGAATAACAAAATAAGAAAGATAAATAAAATGATATCTAAATAACAAAAATAGTGCACAATCACATGGCAGCCAGGATTTTAAAGCATACTATTAAACACTGAACAAATGGGTTAATTTGTTTCAAATACAATTAAAGAAAGTTCTAAATGCAAAAATAACATAAAACATAATTGAAAGTTGATGAATTAGTAAAGTGACCTGAAGAGAGATGTATACAAACTTCCTTAAAAGTATCACGCATCCTTAAAAGACAAAAACAGTGTTCTTAGTTCTTACTCTTTACTTTTTTAAAGCTTCTTAATATTAAACTGTCTTCTCCATTGTTTACTTTTTGTCTGTTGAAAGGGCCCTAAACAATGCAAGAGGAAGTGGAGTTGCCAACCAAAAAAGATTATATATCTTTTGAAAAAGGGAAGAAGGAACACGAATAGAATGCCCAATTATTCTAGGTCATTTACCAACAAAAGGGAATAAAATCAACAGATAGGTGAAGTAGAGCAGTGTCTCTGTTTTGCTTTTTCTTGAAGGAATTTATAAAGTTGGTTTAATAATAAGAGCGACGAAGCATTTATAATTACCGAGAAAAAGTTGGTGTCTTTCATAACCCAAAAGAATATCACTGTCATTAGTGCCAAGTAACCTCCGAGCACAATGCCAGTAGCAAAAATTTCTTTCAGTTTCCAGCTGTCTGGTTGTGGAGATGGCTTCACCCTATCCTTTGATATTGTCATGATCGTACCTAGAGAAATGGTAATGCACAAAATCAGACTCATAATCGTGCAAAGTCAGTCATGGTATATTGTGTGGAGAGACATATTCAGAGTGACTTGAAAATATGACTTACCGTCGTTTAATATGGCAATGATTAGAACCATGAATGGTGCGAAATCGAATTTCCATATCAAAGCAATAAACATGAATCCAAACTGCCAGATCAGAATAATTGACAAATGTGTTAGAATCTATAAAGGACTCGCTAAATAACAGCATTACTTGAATTATCAGTTGACATGTATATAGAATCTGTAATTATTCGTACACTTACCACTATACGAATTGTGATTGAAACTGCATATATCTGCAGAGGAGAGAGAGTACACGTGAGCATAGACACCTCTTAAACATAACTGAAACTTAAGAATGACGATGAAAGGTAACTGACTGTGTAATTCTTCATCCTCTGGAAAATGGCCCTGCTGGTCAGCACAGCACTAATAATGACACTCAAACCAGGTTCAGTGAGTACAATGTCCGAAGCACCTCTAGCTGCATCAGTAGCATCAGCAACAGCAATTCCAATATCTGCCTTCTTTAAAGCAGGGGCATCATTGACACCATCTCCTGTCATTCCACAGATGTGCTTCCTCTCTTGCAGCTTCTTCACAATTTCATATTTGTGTTCTACCAATTTCAAAGGAGAGTTAGAACAAGGAAACATGGCCATCACCTTTAAACTTACATATAAGAAAATTAAAGATATAAAAAGCGCAAACATGCGCCCGCACACACAAATCCACACCTGGAAAAACTCCTGCAAACCCATCAGCCTTCTCGATCAACTCGTCTACGGGAAGGGCTGCTATTGAAGCATCCTTGTTTTGGCCAAGCAATGAAGAAGAGGGGTACATATTTGTTCCCATTCCAAGCCTCCGACCTGTTTCCTTGCCAATGGCAAGCTGATCCCCTGGAAATATCTTAAGCAATGAAAAAACAGTAGAAAATGAAAACAAGCATAAAGAGGACAAGTCTTTCAATGAGATTACCTGTAATCATCTTGACATTCACTCCGAGGTTAAGTGCTCTTCTGATGGTTTCTGCACTGTCATGCCTAGGAGGATCAAAGAGAGGCAACAAACCAACGAACTGCCAAGGTGCTCCTGGACTATCTTTTGTTTTCTCAGGTATTTCCTGCAGACAAAATTAAGGGAATAATGAGATTCTGTATTCAACTAATGTCAGCGTTGGATGTTTCTAAATGCTACATTGCATCAAACCTGTCTTGCAACGGCTAAAGATCGAAGACCACGTTCAGCAAACTTATCAATCACTGCATGAACCCTTTTCCTAACATCTTCCTTGCAGTTGCAAAGGTTTATTATCTGTGTTTTTGGGAGAATACAAACACATGAACAATTATTTTGCAAACAATTTCTTATAACTTGATAACATGGGAAAAAGCAGGTTACCTGCTCAGGAGCACCTTTACTGGCACGGTGCCAATTTCCACTTTCATCGATGTAGGTAAGAGCAGTCCTCTTATCGACAGGGTTGAATGGAAAGAAATGAATCTCTTTGACACCAGCTCGCGCCTGCAGAATTAACAATTATATAAACATGCAGCACAATTCTTTAGAAATTACTGTGTTGATCAAATAAAAACCAAGGGGCTCCAAATCATACCTCCTTCGGATCCGCTAGCATCCCTACAATAGCAGCATCAATGGCATCTTGATTTTCAGTCCTAGAAGCCCTTGCCGCAAGAAGGATAACATGCTCTTTCTCCACGCCCTTAGCAAACACTTCAATCAAATTTCTGTCAACGGTTAACTTATTCAGGGTTAGAGTCCCAGTTTTGTCACTGCAGAGGACATCCATGCCAGCCATTTCTTCAATGGCAGTCATTCTCTTTGTAATAGCACCCTGCTGAGAGAGCCTGTGGGAGCCAATGGCCATGGTGACAGACAAAACAGTAGGCATGGCAATCGGAATTCCCCCGATCAAGAGAACCAGAAGATTATCAATTCCATCCCTATACTCGCGATGTTGTATGGGGTACATGACAATAATCTCAACGGCTATTCCAACAGCGATTGAACAAATGCAGAAATTACCAATTGCAGTGAGAACTTTCTGGAAGTGCCCAACTTGATTGGTGCTATCAACTAAATGCGCAGCTTTACCGAAAAAGGTGTGGACGCCAGTTGCGATCACGACTGCCTCTATTTCACCCTGTTTACAAGTTGAGCCAGAAAATACTTCATCTGAAGGGTTCTTAGTAACAGGAAGGGATTCTCCAGTTAGAGCAGATTGGTCAATTTTTAAAGGATCGCCCTCTAGAAGACGGGCATCAGCAGGAATAATATCTCCCAATTTGATGCTAATAATGTCTCCTGGAACCAAAATGGAAGCATCCTGTTCACTCCACCGACCATCTCTCAGAACCTGCATTATGTCGCCACAAGAAACTGTTATACTAAAAGTGGGAGAGAGAGAGAGAGATAACAGCACAAAGTTAAGCACACAAAGTTTGTAAATGTGTTTTGCACCTTAGTCTTGGGGGCAAGACCAGCCATAAGGGCTGCAGCAGCATTGCCAGCATTGTTTTCTTCGATGAAACTGATTGTCGAGTTGATCACCAATAGGACAACAATACCAACAAAATCCTGCCAATCTGGAGGTCTTCCACCGCCATTTGCCAAGGCTATAGCCATGATTGCAGCAGCTTCCATGACCCAAGATAATGGGTTCCACATAAAACCCAAAAACTTGAGAACTTTGCTTTCCTGTTAGAGAAACATGAAATGATCATTGCATGTCAACAAAAAAGAAGGCAATAATATAGCAAATTGAAGAGGAAACAAGTGTCATCAATCAATGGTTATATATGGACAGGACCTTTTTCTCTTCTAGTTTGTTTGGTCCAAAAACTTGAAGCCTGTTGGCTCCTTCCTCTGACGTTAGACCTTCCCTTGAACATTTCAACTGCTCGAACACTTCCTCAATTGGAATTCTTTCCTGTTAACAGGGGAAAAAAAAAATCTTCAATATTTTTCATGCATGATCTATAAACTAGTAACCAGATAGTATTAATGTCGTAACTACTATGGAATCAATCAAGTGCAACTCGTCATGTTGCAAAGCATGATTGTTTTCAGAGAAATTGAGAAATGGAATTAATCGAAAGGATAGACAGCAAATGTCATCTGATTCTAGACAACGATAACACTAAAATTTAGTGCTTATTGTGAAATTCAAACTTTAGTCAAGGCTCTCAATTAGTTACAACATTCAGAAAATCATACAATTCTGGATCACCAAAATTCCATACTCGGTTAGTATCATGGGGTTGCGGGTCTCCCTTATGAAGATTGACACGTTCTTTTGTTGGAAATCAATTCCAATTTCCTTTACATGAGCAATACCCGTTTGGTTTTCAAAAATTATTTTCATGCCATCATGTAAATTGTTCTCTCTTTGTTTGGAGAAGCCCTTACTCTTCACAACAGTCGGAACATGTTTGAGCCGGAGGGACAGTAGGGTTACCATTCCACACAGGTTTCCAATGGGGAAAGAAATCAATTCTTGCAGTACCGTTTGCTAATATTGGCACAATAATCTCATAAAATGATATTTGCTATAAACAAGTTTAGAAATCTATAAACTTGTTCCTATAAGGATATTTGCTAATTAAGAATTATAAGTTCAACACAATGCCAACAATTTCCATTGGTTTATTGCATTATTAATATGGCATGCATGCAATCTGCTTAAGCACAGTACGCATGTGAATTCGTCCACGGAACAAGTATCGTCACTTTCCTTGACTTCAACTGTTTGTTTGGAATCTTGACCCACAGATTATCAACTTGCATATTGAATTATTAGGTTGATTGGGTTTTTTTTTTTTTTTTTTTTTTTAAAAAAAAGGTTGCTTTGGAATTCGACACTGGTCCCATCTTTACCTAACCCAAAAGCAGTAAAATAAAAGCCCAGAGAAGAATATAATTCTTGATTTAAAAAAATAACAAGAAATATTTAATATATATATATACACGTAAAGGGACAAAAGTACCACGGAAGTACTACAAAACCCAAAAATTAGCACAGTGGAATGAGACAGAGAGCCGGACCAGTACGATATAACAAGACAGAACAGCAATGACAGGATCCTAGCTGTGGTTATAAGGTTCTTTAATGCAAATAAAATCAACTTATTAGTAAAATAATCTGATTGCCATGAAAAAATATATTTATATATAGAGAATATATAATTTTGAGAGAAAAAAAAAATCTCCGGTGATCATACGCGCTTAAGATGGCGGTTGATGACAAAAGTGGAAACAGCCTTTAAGGTTGATTCCCTGTTCAGCCACGTTCTGTGAACGAAGCGTGCGTTGTCAAGCCGCAGATTCCATGTGATTGGGCGCACGGATCATATATTTTCTCCCTTTTTTCCTTATCCGGGTTTTCATTTTTTCCTTCTTTGTGTGATGCAGATTGAACTCCTAAATTAATTATTGGGGCTTGAAAATTATTTAAGAGTAGGAACAGAATCATCAGGACCGTCCAAGCCAACTCTCTGGAGCCACGAGAATGTGGAGCCACGTGTCCTGGACGACCCTGATGCGGTGACTGTACTTTCTGGCTTCAAAAGTCGCCGTCGTTCATGCGTCCCATCGCCGATATCAGTGGACTAAACTCATAGGCAACCCGAAAGGGAAATCTCCGATACTTATCCCGCCGAAACATTAACAGAAAGGATTATCTTCGGTGAACTCGAAATTAAGCTCAACACACACACACACACACACACACAAAGAGGTCGTTTACTTTCACTGGAATGATTTAAAAATGGTAAAAATCATCTTTTGGTCGAAGAGAAAAGGTAGGAAAAAAGTGCGGACATGTTCTTCAGATCTACGCCATCCAAAATAAGCAAAACACATCGAACAAAAATAAAGAAAAATATATATATACACAATCGGGATTGCTCGAAAATATTTTGAGTTCTGAAAAGATATAAATATAGAGTGAAACGAGTAATAATCCGCATGCATGGATTGCTCGAGTTGGTTTTAGTCCTTTAACATATCAGAACGAAAACAAAAGGTAAAATTTTTTGGATCCACTGAAAGAAGTTTTCTCGGGAACCAAACATATTCATACAGAGAGAGAGAGAGGGAGGGAGAGAGAGTACCAGATCAACGGACTCATTTTTAATCTCCTCGAGACTGATGCCCTTGTCGCCAGCCATGTTGGAAAGCAGGCGAAACTATAGCCTGAGGTAACAAGAAACGGAATCGGAACAGAAACCCCTTAAGCGAGAGAAGCAGATCAAATTTATAGTAGAAAATACATGGTGGAAGAACTACAACCACTGCGTCAAAAATGAAAAAGAAAAAAGAAAATTAAATGGTAGAGAGAGAGAGAGAGAGAGAGAGAGAGTAGATGCCGACGGTGTGGTATGATTAGGAAGGACGCAATGAGGCACTTGGGTTCCTGCCTATATTGATTTTATACACAGCCAAGACGACGTTGGGTTGCTGAAGAAGACTTGCGGGGACGATTCTCTACGGGGGGCCCAAATTCCCCACCAATCCGCACTTTATGCTCCGTTCAAGAACTTTGACTTCCCACACGCTCCTTCGTATCCCACGCTCCTGATTGTTTCACACTCTCACTTGTGACCTACTCCTCAGGTAGCTCAGGTCAGGTTTTTAGCCCCTCGTTTTTTTTTTCCCTCTCTTTTGATTTTTGTTTGTTTCAATTATTATTATTTTTTTAAAATATCTTATAATTCTTTTAGATAATAAGATAATATGAGATAATTTTAAATTAAATTTAAAAGTTGAATAAAATATTATTTTTTAATATTATTATTGTTTTAAAATTAAAAAAATTAATTATTTATTATATTTTGTGTATAAATTTAAAAAAATATTAATAATAAAATGAGATGAGTTGAATTTTAACCTAAAATAGAATAGTCTGAGGTGATTACAAATTGAGCAGTAGTTTTAAGGAGATTTGTGTATTTTTCTCCTTTTTGTTAATATTCTTACTAGAAAATCTGATAAATTGGTGTTGCTCGATATTATATGATTCATATTAAATCAAATTTAGAAGCAATTTAAATACGCTAGCAGGCCTGATTCTTATGGGCTTTCCAAGCTCAAATTAGGCTGTATTTCCAAGGTTGCTTAAGATACTTATTTCACAGAAATAAATCAATGCCATTATCGCAAATTACTTTTGGGTGATTTTTTCAGAAGTTTAATTAATCATTTTACTATAATATTTTAGAACATAGTGAACAATTTAAATTCGACCATCAATTCAACCACTTAAAATATGGGCTAGCTGTTTGGTTTTTCCCTTAAAATAAGTCCTTTTTGGTCATATTAAAAAAAAAATATTTTTTACCTATTTTGCTTTTAGAATCATATTTATTATCGGAATTTTCCCCTCAAAAACCCCTTAATTTATCAAAAAACTTTATGATTAAATCAACCTATAAAGAAAATTAAATTGAAGCTGCAAATATTTATAGCATATCTGCATACATTAATTCAGCATGTTAAAACCAATAACCTGCCAAAGTGGGTAGATATCCATGTAGATTCCTCCATTTAAATTCTGAGTAACCAAGCCAACTCTAATGTACACTTTGCTTTCCTTCTTCTAGTACTCAACTCTAATTAACGTAACACGACTAGTACTCTTGTCAAATAGTTGTAATATTCCATCTAAAGATATAAGGAATAATGGGCAAGGATTTCTTTCCCACCATTTCATCATGTATTCTTAATATTATCTTTCCTTCCATTTAATAATCAAGTGTTCTTAATATATATTCTACTTTCCTTTTCATATTAACCAAATAAATTCACAAATTATTAATTAAAAAAGCTTTTACGATTTGGCATATGTTTGATTGGTTTCTTTCTAGGTTGGCCTACTCTCATTTCTATTCCAAATTAGTGGTTCAAACTTTTAAATCTTGTATACTTTATTGATAAAATATCTCTAATTAATTAGATTCATTAATGGTCATTCCATTCAGGTTATTTTATGTCGGTTTTTAATTTTCCTTTAATTATGACAGGTGTATTGACATAAAACATAATAATATTATAGTACAATATATATATATATGAATATTGATGATCGAGTAATGTTAAATATATAGAAAAATTATAATCATTCCGTACATGTTCGACCGTCTGCGTGTCTCTAGAAAAATTGAAAATTGTACGGGTGCTTCAGGGTTCAGAATTTTCAATTGAAGGAGAGATTACAAAGTACGTTCTGTTCGCTTACATGGTACGGTATGTGTAAGTTGACTATAAAGTGAAAGACCCACGAGATTGCGTGGAGGCGTGTTTCTCACGCGCGGCAACTTGCACGCAGGGTGGGCGACACACACAATCCCCACCCTTGTTGAAATCACTGCGTAACCTTCACCTCTTTCACACGCCCCTGCGTTCTCGCCGCAGAACCGGATGACGTGGCATCCTTCAGCACTTAATATTAAAAAAATAACAAAAGGAAGTGAAAACATCCTACGAACTGTACGAGAGAAGTTTAGGTTGTGATTAGATATTGAATTGAGTTGAGATAATAAAATATTATTAGAATATTATTATTATTTTAGAATTTGAAAAAATTAAATTATTTATTATATTTTATATTAAAATTTAAAAAAATTGTAATGATAAATTGAGATAAGTTTAATAACTAAACTAAATTCTTATTCTCCTAATTTTCAAATTAGCTTCTTCTTCCATTTTTCGGCCGTGATAGTTCGTTGAAACTCTAGAAGACCTTACAGCCACAAACCTCCGTAATCTTCTTCTCCTCCTCTCGTTGAGTAGAAGGGTCAATCTCAAACAATTCTATATGAATTTTGAAACTCCAAAAACCAAATTTCCTAAAACCCATCAACTACTATTGACAAATTGGCTACTAAAATTCAAATCTTTCCTTCATAAAAATCAAAGAACAATGAATAAGATAGTCTCAAAACCTAATTTCTTCTTCATCAGAAGCAAAATTTTTCGAACTCGAAACCCATCATAGCCCATCCAAACACAGACCTCCCAAACATCAAAAGTTGCTCATCACGGTCAAATCCAACAAATCCTTTTGGCTTCAAAGTCAAATCCCACCTTTCGTAAAAAGACTGAAAAATCTCAAACAAATACCCACTAAACAAATCAATAAAAAAAAAACTCTCAACAATAAAATAATAAAAAAAGCCTAAAACACGGGAAGGTAAACTCATGCATATTGACAACTAAGAAGAACTCATCATTGAAAACCCCGTTAATCACATAAGAAACCCAATAATTAGGTCCCAAGAATCATAAACCCAAAAATATATTACAAACTAAGGAATACCTAGAGGCATAAATAACCCAATATACACAACGAACAAAATAATAGGGTCTGAGAATAAACACAAGCCGCAAGCTCACCACGAGTGATGATGACAAAATCACTGAGACTTCGAAGGGTATTTGACCATCAGCTTTACCAATCGATGAATAGAGGTACTGTAGAAAGATTGATAGATTTTTTTAACTTTTTTCTTCTCTAATTATGTTTTTTGTTTTGATTTCTCTCTTTTCGCGTACCTTCTCTCTTTTTTTTTTTAATATATATATAATATTAACTGCTGATGTAACAGTCGATTCCGCAGCGCGGTGACGCAGGGGCGATTGTCCCTAGCATTTTTGTTATGTTTAATAGCTACAAACTTCAAAATGTTGACTTGTCCACGTTTAATTGGTTGTGGTAAATTTTCGTTCCCTCATTGTCCCAACTGGACGGCGTCCTTCTCTTTCATTCCCA
Organism: Juglans microcarpa x Juglans regia; assembly: GCF_004785595.1. Classification (NCBI taxonomy): domain Eukaryota; kingdom Viridiplantae; phylum Streptophyta; class Magnoliopsida; order Fagales; family Juglandaceae; genus Juglans; species Juglans microcarpa x Juglans regia. The sequence goes on from NC_054600.1 coordinate 33,469,299, forward strand.
CTCCTGAATAAAATCTATTAGAGTTCATAGACATGTTTCATGAAATTATTTTTGTTCATCAGTTGAGTTAAAATGATATGAGTCAAAATAAAAGTAGAAAATTGAATAAAATATTATTATTATTATTTTTAAATTTAAAAAAATTGAATTATTTATTATATCTTGTATGAAAATTTAAAAAAATTATAATGATTATATGAGATGAGATGAAATGAAATATTTTATTTTATCTAAATCCAACCTAAATAGAATTTTAGGGTATATATATTCAGCATTCCTTTGGAAACGAATAGAATTTATTATTAAACAAATATTTTTTATCTAGATTTTATAGTTGTCTACTTTTTTTTAAGAAAAATGATATTTGAGACTGGGACTTACACGCCCATATGGCTATATAAATTATTTTATTTTATAATTTATGAAAAACTTTTTAGTTGATCGGTAAAGTGCATGTGAAGCATTTTGTACAATGTTTTCAAAGTTATTCATCAGTTTCATCTATATTTGAATTTGTGAAAGTGGAGATGTAAAAATCAAAATTCATGTAGATAAATTGTTTGTAAGAAATAATACTTCTTTTTGTTTTGTAAATTTTTATTTTTTTCCCAAAAACTTAGACAAAGGATTAGATGAGATTTTTTTCTCAACGAGATATATATATATATATATATATATATGTTTAAATGCAGGACAATAAATAAAAACAACATAATGCATTAATATATATATATATATATCTTCGCCCTGAAAGTATCATGTGCTTGCAATTATAATAATATTCAGTCCATTGCATCTTTTGTACGTCTTGAGTTGGATTAGTCTTTACACGATGACATTTACATCCCCTTTTAATGCGTCTTCCTTTGATGAAATTGGGATCTACCCATATAATTTAACATTAATAAAATCTTTAATTAGTTTCTGTCATTATGTTTTCATGATTTGATTTAATAGCATCATTTGCAAATCTTCACACGATGTCGGTCGTGTGCTTTGTTTTTCGTCAGTCTTAATGATAAGATGTTGATCAGGATGAGGATGTAATTAATAGTCAAAGTTTGATAGCTAGGAATATGAAAGATTGAATTGAACCATAAGTGTTTTTAAGAATCTCTTTCAAATTAATTAATAACTAAGTTTAGAAATTAACTTTGTTTTATGTGGTTTGCTATGTATAATTAATAAATTACTTATCATAAAATTCATTACAATTTTAAAAGACCTAAAACATCAATCATTTCTTAACATAGTCGATCTAGAAAGGTTTTCACATCAAGGATGTGTTGGGTATGTAAAAAATGAAAGTTATAAATAGATTTTATTTATTTTTTGTTGAATAATTGATTAATGAAAACATTTGGGGGATCATGTAATTAGATATGATAAAATTCGAGAAGAATAATTGTATAGCTTCTTAATTAAACCCCCACTCTATTAATATATAGATATAATTTTAAGTGAAAAATCAATGCATATATCCCATTTACAGCTACTCTTTTTGACTTGATTAAAGGTTTTCATTTCATACCTCCATTCAAAGCCTTTTGTTGGAGAGTGGGTGATGACACTTATAGGCAGGTGTAACACGAGGCATATATAACAGTTTAGAACTTCAAAAAATAACAAAAATACTAATCATTACAACTTTCTTAAATTTTTAAATAAAAAATAAAAAATAATTCAACTTTTTCAAATCTCTAAATAAAAATAGTATTAAAAAATTATATTTTAATAATATTTTAATTTTATAATATTTTGTATTCAACTGTTTCTCTCTCTCTTTTCAAAATTCCAGAAAACATTAACTCAAACTATGTTATTACTATTCACAAAATATTCATCTTATCTCACTTTACAAGCTTGTCTTTACAATACCTGTACTGTTGGCGGTGCCAATTTAGGAGATTGTTAACTCAATTAGCTAGCTAGGCAGCCATTTGAGACCTTACATAGACGTAGACCATAAAGAAATATTTATGATCGATGGATGTCTAAGTTATAACAACTAGAGTGGAATAAAAGTCCTTGCATTTGATATATATAATCACAAGAACAAATGAAAGAGGAACTCCTAAATTCAAAAGTACTGTTGGCCGTGCATCACCTTGCTGCAGACATAAAATAATTATATAAAAATAAATCTATAAAATAATATAATTTTATGTGATTTTTTAGATTAAATAAATAAATTAAAAAAGGAGACTAGTCCTACCTTTTCAATTTCACGAGGCAGTGCATATTAATCTCCCTGCCCTTGGAAAATTAGAATGTAGCCTTTCAACTGATTGCTGAGCGTTTTCCTGTCGTTTGTGGTGTGACTGGTGTCCCATTTTCAAGGGCACTAAAATAAATTATTTATATTTAAAATTGGAAGAAAAAGAAAAGGAAAAAGACAGAATTAGAAGATAATAATAAAAGACTAATTTATTGAACCTAATTAAGTATATATGGAGGGTCCCATATGAAATATGAAAGTCAGTCCTCCCATCATTAAAATCGGCCATAAAGAAAACTCATAATGTCATGATGATTATCGTATAGAAAATGAGTTGTCTAATATAGGCCGTTGGATTAGCATCCTGAAAATGATCAGAAAGTAATTGCGTCCTAATTTGGTTGGAGTACTTTTAAATAATCTGAGACCAGTTGTGACCTAAAAGATAAGGCTTCACCACGAGATCAGAAGGGAATCAGTACGCATTCATTACGGTTGGGGATAGTAACACATTTGATCACGACATTATAGATAGTCCCGAACATGAAAAGGTTTAAAGTCAAAGTTGTACAACGGAAGCGTTAATAAAATTGATATATATATATATATATATATATATATATTTTTGGCCAGCAACCTCCAGGTGGCATAACCCGGCCTTCTAAATGGAGATCAGTTTAAAATCTCCTCTCCCAACTCAAAAAAAAAAAAAAAAATTATCATTGATGTCAATATATCATGTGGATTTGAAAATAAAATAATTTTATAAAATAATAATGACAGTTTAAAGAAATGGTTACAAATTTTCCTAATCTTCTTTTGAAAACCTCTCTGATTTATCAAACCAATTAATCAATGTATGGCATTTTAATAGATTTTATTTAAAAAATTATTTGAAATATATTAAAATAGAAATAATTCTATAAAAAAGACATGTCAATGGGGGGTGATGATACTTTTTTATTTGCATGGCTTTGGAACTTGAACTTTGTTAAAATGGCAGTGGAGTGAGGACTCATGATCTCATATTGCGGTCCTCAACAGGAAGACTTGGAAAGACTTGTACTCATCATCTTCAAAAGCTTAATGCATGCGGCAGCAATTTAGATGATAACGTTATGGTTGAGCTATTATTCACTTTCATATTTCATATTTTTATTTTTTTTTATAGAATTTAGAGGTATTTTTTATAGGATGAGATGTATGATAGTGAATAGTGACTTATGATAATAACTTTTTAAATTCTAAACAATTATGAATAGAGCAAAAGCAAGTAATGGTTACAGTAAATAAAACTATCATTGATTTACATAAAGAGAATATTATTTAATATTATTGTAATAAATATTATTATTCCCCACTCATCGATCAGTACGGGCCCTCCATATTATATATACCTATCATGAAATTTATGACTAGGGAATTAAGGATATGGTTCATTATTTTGGTTAATCCACGAGTAATGTCTCCAGACTACTCCAAATGACACGTCGATCCACTAGACCAAAACAGATCATCGAGTTGATCAGAAAAACGAAAAGAACGAAAGGTAGAGAGAACAGATGCAGGGAAGAATATATAGTTAGGCAGCTAAAAAACGAATGCGTGGCCTCCATTTTCATGGGCACCGCTGCTTTTAGTTTTCGTCTCAGTTAGTGTGTGTATCTAATCAAGAAGAAGAAGATTCGATTCCTAGTAGTAGTAGCTGTGTATTAGGCTTGGGTTGTCTACAGGCTGACAATTGAAAGAGACACATCAAGAAAATTAAACAAGAGGTGATTTTAATACTTAAGAGTAATCTTATAAAGAGTAATAATATATACACAACACATTATATAATATATTATATAATAATATTATAAATGATATTATTTTTATAAAATATTTTATAAAAATATCCTTAATTTAAAATATAATTATATAAAATATTATAAAAAATTGTATATAAATCATTTTCCTTCTGTAAAAATTGCATATGATGTTTCCACGACAATTCCATAATACATAGCCAGGAACTTTTGTATATAAACAGCGAAAAGCACCCACTTGCATGCTTATAATCTTTGAGTTGACGTGGAGTAGACAATCCACTTTGGCACTTTGTAAGTGGGTACAGCATATTACTGATCTTTATGATTATTCCCGTCACTTCCTCCACTCCCAGCAATCCCTCTGCCCTAACCCCTTTTCCAAATATATATGTCATTATGAAAGACAAAAAAAAAGACAAAAAAAAAAAAACTTTACTGTCTAAGTTGTAGTGCATGAGGAGCTTTTAAATTCAAGAAAATTATCTATTTGTAGATAGTTATTTCTTGATAAAATAACTATTTTATTTTCTGGTCAAAATAAGTTTATTATCGCCACATATGGTCATTTTCATCGTATATAACTTGTCTACATACTTTTTTTTTTTTTTTTTTGTAGTGATTTTCCATAAAGGAACCGGCCAGAGACCTTCAATTAGTGTATGAAAATGAAAGAGTACTACTGCTGATCTCCATATCCAAATAGGGGCCACAGATTTATGTTTGGTCCTGACCTTGTAATAGGATCGGGATCCATGAATTAAATGATGTGCAACCTTGAGTCTTTTATTTGAAGAGTCTTGAGTCTTTTATTTGAAGAGTCTTCAATTTATAGGAAAGTGACCATATTAAAGTGTATATGGTTATAAGCTCTGGACTCAGTTTCAAGGTGACATGGAACCTGGTGCTTGATGAGTAAAAACTGGATACAAAAACTCACATCTTTATGCAAGCAAAATCTGCACTTTGCGTGTGAATTTGAGAGATCAAAGCTAGAATTCTTCAGAGATATGTATGCAGTCACGGGAAAGCTTCCGGCATTGCTAATTAGGGATGCCAAATGTGTTAACGGGTTGTGTTTTTATCGTGTCAATGCATGTATATTATACTATATGGATCAATCCGAACACGACCCATTAAACTTATCGTGTCAAAATCTCAAATCCTAACACAACCCATTAACATAACTTATCATGTTGTGTCAACCCATTTTGATCCGTTAGTGAATATTACGAAATAGGCTAACACGACACGACCTAACCCGTTTTAACCCATTTATGTAAATGGGTTGAACATAGTCGAAATTAATCCGTTTGAACTGATTAACTTTAACATAATTTTATATAAATGTTAAAATCACAATGTCTATAAAAAAATATAAAACTAACTACAAGTCCAAAATTACGATCCAAACAATAAAAATTCAAAATTAAAATTTCAACAATTTTACTTGTAGGTATAAAAATATAATTGTAACTTTAACTTTCTTAACGGGTCATAACGAGTCAAAATGGGTTAATCCGTTATCAACCAATTAAGTAACCGTGTCTTAACAGGTCAACCTGTTTTGACCCGAACCTATTAAGACTAAACTCAAATCCGTTATTATCGTATCGTGTTCGTGTTGTGTTCATAGATTGTGTCATATATTGTCACTCCTATACTGCTAATGATCAAAATACATTTGGATCAAAAGGAGACTATTAGTAATACGAAGGGTCATGAATTAATTGTAGTCAAGAATGCAAAGAAGCGGTCATAGCACGCCAAGTTCATGAGTTGAGTATTCTACGAGTCTGATCAAAGTCCCTAAAAGCCGGAGCATAGGCTCTAGAAATGCTTTTGGAGTAGCGTATTCTAACGATCGAGTATTATGCGTCAACCACACACACACACACACACAGAGTAGTAACTACTGGTGAAGGGTTATTACTTATTCCATGTGAAATTGTCTCAATTACTTAGAAAGTGACGTAGAAAATAGCCCAAACGAAAGACAAGGAGCCAGCATTACCATTAATCTTTTGAACACCTTCATCTCTTTTCTTTGTTATCTCACGAGAGAGGTTGGCTGGGTAGAGTCGTGGAGGGCATGATTACTGAGAAAGTCCACTCCTCTAAAAAATACCCACTAGAGAGAGAGAGAGAGAGAGAGAGAGAGAGGTAAGAAGATTTTAGTTAGGCTTTTTCCTCTTGGCCCTTTTCTAGGCTGTGGAATATTAATAATGATGGTGAAGACCGGGAGATGAGTCGTCCTCCAAGAGGGATGAATGGCCTTCAAATCTTTGGCCTATTTTATTCTCCATCAGCTCTTGACATATGAAATGTGGTTGTTTCCTAATTGATCACTGCAGTACTACTCTGTTCTGTGGCATCTCAAACTCAAAAGTGATTTTCGTCTCAAAGCCAATGTATGAAAGAATAAAAACTAACGACTTTTTGCTTTCTTCGCATGTGGATGGCAACAACCCCCAAATGCCTTCCTTTCCCCTCTTTACTCCGTTCATTTATTTCTTCCAATCTTATTGGCTGTTGGCGACATTTTCTCCTTTAATATATGGGCCATCCCTTTTTCCCTCATCAAATTTTTTCTAGGAATCTAGTTTTCCAAGAAACCATCGATTTCGCCAATGCCTATGGCCTGATGGCACAAGACTCACATCTCCAAAATGGAGATAATGGGTTCAACTCCCCCTCTTCCAATTGTATTAATAAAAAAAAAAAAACTATCGATCTGGAATTTGTCCACTTTTTTTTTTTTTTTTTCTTTCTTTCAATGAAAAATATTGGTTGCATAGACTTTCTTGGGTCACGGGTTCCACAGGGTATGGTATAACAATGTGCATTGAAGAACAGTATTAGTTAGATGAACTCCAACCCAAGGGACAGTCCAACTCTGAAATGACCTTCATCTTTTTCTTAATTTTACAATACTCGTGTACATCCCTTCGGAATTTCTTCATTTGGTTGATGATAACAGTCACAATCCTAATACAACTAAAAGGGCAAGGCCAACAACCCATGCCCTGCCCAACCCAGCCCAAGTTAGAAATCCCGACAATGATGAACCATATGCAGTTTGTCCATAAATAATTATATTTAAAAAAATTATTCCCAACATGAAACTCCAGCATTGGAGACGGGCCACGTCTTTTTAAAATCATAATCAGCGACTCTTTAAACAGTTATATGATTTTGTAACCATATGCAGGTAACCCACTACTTTCATCTCTGTGATTTTACTTACAAAATCATAAAACGGTTTAATGAGTCGCTGATTATGATTACGTTGTCAAGGAGTACCAAAATGTTGTATAAATATTTTTAACATGAGGTGCAAATAATTTACATTACATCAGCACAAAAAGTAATACAACTTGCAGAACTTCACGTCTTTTTAAAACTTAAGCTGGTCTCTAGAAAAATCAAGCATCAGGAAGGAAATGCATTCATCTTTTGCCTCACTTGCAGTATCCTAGATCAGGTTTCAATCATTGGCTCAGGGCCAGATGGCTGCTCTGTTCGAGATCTGTTGGATTGCCTCACGGAGTTGAAAAGGATATCTTTGATAACCTGAGTTGAGGATAAAGATGCAATTTGTTAAGAACACGTGATAAACCGTGCATCAAACAACTGCAAACTGTTTAACTTTGTGCACAAAAGAACAGTCACCTGTGACATTAGACCATGAACTTGTTCCACAGTTATCTTTGCACTATCACGAGTAATCTTAGCAAGTTGAGATTCTTCCTGCAATTAATACAGGAATTAGATTCAATATTATATATAGAGATAGAGCAACACCGAGGTAGAGAGAGAGAGGGGTGTCGCAGGGGAGGGTGACACTGAGGTGATTGATGATCGCCAGCTTACAAAGCTGATAAAGATATGTAATGTTAAGTAATATCTGCAGCTCTAACACAATTATATTCTAAGAGGAACATATAGGTCTGCATCAAGGAGGACGTATACCTATCTTGAAATAGCTTCAGGTCTGTTTCTTTAAACTTTACATATTTGGTTCTTGTTTGTCTCATATCTCAATGGAAAAAATTCATTATCCTTAAACCTATTTAATTTTTAACACCAAAAGGCAACGAAAGAAACAGTCTCCCCCTCCCCCCCCAAACAAACAAAAAAAAAAACAAACAAACAAACAACAAAGCTCGCTGTAGACTCATTTTGCACCCAACTAACTTCAAACTTCAAATATATCAGTCACATACATCATTGGAATTGAAATAGAACACCTCCACCATTGAAAAAAAAATGCATGCCCTAGTTCAAAATTTTTCTTGTGGTTAATTTTTCTTGTGGCAGCTTGGTTTGGATAGTGAGAATACCTGAGAAGTGTTGAGAATGTTTGTAAATAATAGTGAAAAAGTAATGAAAAAGTAATAATAAAATATTGAATAGTAGTAAAAAGTAGGTGAAAAGTAATGAATAGTAGAAAAGTAGGTGAAAAGTAATAATAAAGTAAAGAATAGTAGTGAGAGTACTTGAGATACTCTCACTTGCCAAACACACTTAAAAGTATCCTAAAATGCTCCATTATTCTAGGCTAAGCCCATATTTGAATGCCATTCAGCGTCTCATGACTATGGAAACAGAATGGATGCACATTTCTTAGTAAACAAAAATACATAAAATATTTAAGGCAAAATAAGTAAATTGACCTCTTTCTTCCTCGGAGGGGGTGCTATTAGTGGTCCAAAGCGGGAGTGAGATAGTTGGTTCTCTGCCTGCTCTAGCTTTTCAGCTGCACGGTGCAGACAACTCAATTTAATTTTTTTAATCTTCACAATTCCATGACAAGTAATTTGAAATAAAAAAGAAGCAACCTGTATGGCACAAGAAGTAAGGAATTACCCAGATCTGAGATTTGTCCTGCAACGTAGTCTCCATTGCCCAATAAAGGTGAAGATGAAAGAGTGTTCACCCAATACTTGTTCCATAGCAGATCCAAGAGGTGGCAATCAAGAGAAGACTTAAAATAAGTGATATCCAAAGCATAATACTGCAAAAACACATTCAAATGGAGTTAATAAAATTGGTGGAGAGCATGTTTCTGCAATTTCTGCAAAGATCAAAAGACAATGAGACGTTAACCTGTTTACAATGTACACCAAAGTCTTCAATCTTATTCAGTGGGATGGTCTGATACTCAGAGACAGGCTCATCTGGAGGCTTATATCCTTCTGGGTATGTCCTGAATGCTCCAATCTCAACTTTTCCAGCAGAAACAGTCCTTGTCGGATCTATAACAACTGCCAGAAAAGGCTCCTGATATTGCTGGTTTAGCATTTGTGTTGAAACATCAATTCCCGAAAGCCAGCATCCATAGCCAGGATGAGAATGGTACCACCCAACCGCATTCTCCAATCGCCCTGCCTGCAGCATCAACATATACAGTAAGCGAACTAAATCCCTGAAATAGTACAAATACTACATGGGTCGTGATAAAGACTTTTTCAGAGATACACTGCTTAGATTAATGTTTCGAGTGTGAACAATTTAGAGATAAAACATTCAGTCAATACAGGTATAAACCATGTAATGGTAGTAAATCAGAACAAAACAAAATCCAGATATAATGTAGAGAAACAGTCATTGACTTGGAAGTCAGCACAAAAATTAAGTTTCCACGTGCAAAGTAGTCGTCACTCGATCAGGTTTTTCAAATCCTTTTATGGCACATAACTGCACACGCACGCCCAAACTGCTTCTCCTATAGCTACTCATCAACCCAACAAAAGGCCTAATTAATTTAAAAAACAACGTAAAAATTAAAAATTTACAGAGGATGCTAAGGTTTCTCATTAATCAGCCAAATTATTGAAAATGCAGCATTATTAAATTCACGAAAACGATCCCTAGAATTATTGTCAGAACAGCTAGGGTTTCTGGTGCATCCGAAAAAAAGGAAAGAAGAAAAGAAATAAAGAAAAAAAGACCTGCTTGTTTGTCTGGGAATACTCGACCATATACTCGTAGGCATCTGCCTGCGCATTAACCCTAGTCTCGGTGCCTTCGACGGGCAAGGCAAAGGCGTCCATAACAATAATGGCGTCGCCGTCGGTCTTTCCCTGCATGAGCCCCATGACCTCGATGGTCCCACCGGAGCGAGCGTGGACCACCATCTTCAGCAGCGCCAGGGCAGAGATCTTCACGCGCTTGAAGTAGTGGGGGTCGTTCGCCCACGGCTTCTCCTGCTGGAACTTGGCCTGGGCGACATCGTCGTAGTAGAAAATTGCATCGGAGGCCGGGTCCGGGTTGGTCGTCGGAGTGTCCATTGGGATAATGTTGTTTTCGAGCTCCCAGGTCTTTTGCGCCATGCCTATTAGGGAAGAAGAAGCAGAAGAGGAGGAAGGGAAGGGTTCCATGGAGATTTTGCTGTGCTCTCTACTACGAATCTGATTGATACGAACAAGAGCGTGCGTGCGAGTGAGTGTTTATTGCGTGCAACACGAAAACACAGCATTTTATATGGGCTTACAAAAGTGGGCTCAGGCTCTTTCTCAAAGGCCCGATATGGTCATTACACACGATGGTTATCGAGCCTATTGATGTAGACCCATGTATTCTTATTTATGGGCCATTCTCAAAACTTTAATCTCCAACCCCGGGCCCGAATGAAACCAATCAACTTGTGAAAAAACAAAAGGGTAGTGATAAGGTTATTATCTTATTACTATCCATCTATTATGCAAGATTATTTCAAGTTTTTTCTATTTTTTTTTATTTTTATTTTATTTTAAGTATTTTTTTAACTTCTTTAATCACTAAGAAAAAATTTAAAAAATATATAAATTTACTAATACACATTTTCTTAATCATTAAGTAAAAAAAAATTTAAAAAAAAATCAAATATAAAAAGAGTAGCAGATGGGTAGTAGTAGAGTGGTAATCTAATCATTATTCAAAACGAAATTATCCATATGAGATTTACTATGCATCAGCCATTATTCACTCTCACACTTCATACTTATAATTTTTTTATAAAGTGTGGGGATGTTTTTCATAGAGGATAAATGTATTTTTTATAAGATGTGAGGTGTGAGATGGTGAATAGTAATTGATGAGAATAATTTTTCTATCCACATGTGCATCTGGAAAACTAAAATCCGTAAATCTTATTTAAAGTTAGTTAAGGTATTTTTATTTTTTATTTTAACTGCAGCTTTTCAAAAGTTTTTAATTTGTTTTTCTTTTAAATAGACTTTAAGCATTTTTTAAGCGCATAAACTTTTTTAATAAATTTATTAAACATGTAATTTTTTATTTTTTAAACTTTCAAACTCAAACTCAAAGAGTTTAAAATCCAAGGAGGCTCTTCATCTTCAATCTTCATCAAGGAGGCTCTTTATTTTTTAACTGCAGCTTTTCAAAAGTTTTTAATTTTTTAATTTTTTTTTCAGTCACTAGAGCGCGGAAGATAAGCTCCATCCCAAAAGAAAACGAGATTTAAATTCAATAGGATATGGTATAATGACAATCAGCTCGTAACGCTTTCTGCATAACAAAGCAACAGGCGAAGCCATGAAAAAAAGGGTACTCCAATTTGCTATAATATAGCTCGGGAGCTGGGGCTACCCTTAAGCATAATTGTTTTTTTTTTTTTTTTACATGTATTTTTTAATATTTAAAAAAAAATAAAAAAAATAACAATATTATTAAAAAAATACAAAAAAATAAAAAACTAAAAAATAAAATAAAAAAGTTACAACAGTAGAATGGAACAGTAAGAGTAGCATTTTCTAATATATATATATATATGTTTGACATGAAAAATCAGACTGGAAGATTAAACAACGTATCATCAAATATGTGCTTGTTCTTAAAGGGGATTGGAAATTACAAAAAACTCAAATTCTGACATATCCTCTTAGGAATCTGTGTTCGAAATAGATCTTATATTTGAGATAGAACCGAGGATGTCAGAACAAGGTGTAGACCTCTCTTCTTGTGATGAATCTTGTCCCTGTAAAAGAGCGACAAAACTACATTTAACGATCGATTTTCATTGATTGAAATGAAATGTGACGCCTTTTATTCCCAAAAATGTTCCATCAAAATTTCAAAACAAAGTCGTCACAAGAAAATTTTGCATACCAACCCTTTCAAAGATTACAAAGAACCCTGTTTGTTGCTGGGAAGTAAAGAACACAATCAAAGTGTTTTTTAAGTATATTTCAAGAAAATTATCCTTCCAGATTTCTTTCTTCAAGTAATTATAATCTCAAATTCTGAAAATGATCTGTTGTATCCTATGCTATTTCCAATATTACCCCCATCTCCAGTTTTTCTGCTTTTAATGCTTCTAGTTGTATGACAAAAAAAAAAAAAAAAAAGCAGAAAAAAATAACGAAATCAAAGCCAAGATAGATAGTTCTAGTAGTAAAATGCCTATCATCTAGAAATATATATATAATTTTGTACAAAAGCATACCTCCATTCCTGGACGCTTATGCACAGCCTTCCCACCCAGAAAGTAGCAGATTGCAAAATTGAGGTGGTCAATTGCCAGAAATGTTACAGCATTATAAAGCCAGATTACACCCGCCCAACCCCATCCAATTCCTCTCATCCGTGCAAAATCCCAGTTTGCATAGACAGCCACGAGAGTTGCTATCTGTCAAGTGTCAAACAGAAAGTGAAACCATTCGCCTATAAACGTAAGGCCCTGTTTAGTTGATGGACACAACTAGATCAACTCAGTTCAGTCTAATTTTAAACTGAATTTAACATCCAAACATCCAACTCTCAAATTACTAAACTCATCTCAACTTAAAATCTCTTTGCACGTGGGACTCACAACCTTTTTCAATTCAACACTTCTTTACACATGGGATCTACAACTTTTTTCAATTTCTCATAAATGTATCTAAACTTCTCTTAACATCCATGGATGTTGAATTGAGTTGAGTTGAGTTGAGATGATAAAATATTTTTAGAATATTATTTTTTAATATTATTTTTATTTTGAGATTTAAAAAGTTGAATTGTTTATTATATTTTGTATTGAAATTTGAAAAAGTTGTGATGATGAGTTGAGATGGGTTTAGGAACCAAACGAAGCAAACTCAACTTAGGTGAACCCCACAAAACTCACTCCACCATCTTAACTCACTACTATTCATAAAAAACTCAACTCAGCTCAATATCCAAATGCAGCCTAAAGCAGCAACATACCAAATGAAATGATAGCCTAACCCAGTGTCTTCAATCCCACAAAAATAAATTAGTGAATTGAAACCATATAATAGATGGAAGGTGAATCTAGTTGACTCCAAATATTGGTAATGTGGCATAATCATGGATTCATCGTGAATCCATCCGCTTTGTTCTTGGCATTTCTACTTCAAAATTGACTAATCAAATCACCATGAAAGTATAATACCACCCAAAAATCTTGCTGTTTAATGATAGGCTGGCAAGCCTTGGACAAAATTTTCTAGGACAAGCCTAAACAGTGACACATTATTCATAAGACTGCAGAGCTATGTTTTCATCAAAATGTTGAATCAGGTAATTTACCAAAGATAAAATGTTGAAATTTTGTGAAATCTCAAATTCTGGAAAAAAATTGTGAGCATTCCTCACCACAACCCGAAGCCCTGCAGCCATTTTGTCTGTTTTGAATTCTGTCTGAACTCTTCTTTTAGTCTCTAACTACATTCTGATTCAATCTTTAAAGCTGAACTATCATGTTTAACAAGGAAAGTTTCATTCAGAACTAAAAAATAAAGAGCGAGGTGCCTCTTCTTAGATGAAATCCTACCAGCTGATCAAGGGCAAAAGCAGTGACCGAGAGAGGTCCAGGTCGTCCAATGAATATCCAGCTGCAAGGCCTTGGGATGAAAATAAGGGCCTGGTTTATAATACTGACTTGCAGGTACAAGGCTGCCATCATTTCAGAATCGAATTGATTCAATGGCTTCACACCAAACCTTTCCTGCATTACAAAAAAATGTTAAGATAGAAAATATCTAAATAAATGGTACCCCAAACCAGTGACAGAGCCACGATTGGTTTTAGGAGGGGGTTGAAAACTTAAAAATTATTTAATTAGATTTCCCACTGAGTTTAAGTGCATCCTCAACACAAAACTAATATAAGAAAGAAGGGTAAGTAGATTTACATAAATAGAATTCTAGGGACACTTTCAACTTCAATGAATTGTGGTATTGTTTGTTGATTGATATGAGTAATTTCTCCAACTTTTCTTAAGTTCCATCTCGTTCTACCACTGCCCAAACTACTATCATGATTGATTAACAAGAGAAACAAGCATATATAATTACCGTGAAAAAATAAGTCTCATACATAGCCCAAAAGAATGTCACTGTTGTTAGCACCAAGCAACCTCCAAGCATGATTCCAGTAACAAAAATTTCTCTCAGCTTCAAGCGGTCTGGGTGTGGAGATGCCATCACCCGGTCCTGTGATATTGTTGTGATTGTACCTAGAGTATGGTAATGCAAAAAACCAGAATCACGGTCATGATATGTTAGTCATGGTAAAATATAAGAAGAGAGAGATTCACAAGGACATAAAATTATGTCTCACCATCATTTAGGATGGCCATAATTAGAACTATGAAAGGTGCAAAGTCAAATTTCCACATGAGAGCAATAAGCATGAAGGCAAACTGCCAGATTGAGAAAAATTAAAAGAGAGATATCATAACCCAATGGAACCTCTAAATTCAGCATAAACATCTCCAACTTAAATTATCAGTATACTTACCACCTTATGAATAGTGGTTGAAACTGCATAAATCTGCAAGAGAGTAAACAAGACAAGACAGAGCTTAGACACCTCTTGATATAACTGAATGTTAACCCTCAGCAATCAAAGAATGTGAATGTTTGCTAACAGTGTAACTCTTCATCCTTTGGAGAATAATCCTGCTGGTCAGCACAGCACTTATAATAACACTCAAACCAGGTTCAGTGAGAAGAATGTCCGAAGCACTTTTAGCAGCATCACTAGCTTCAACAACAGAAATTCCAATATCTGCTTTCTTTAAAGCAAGGGCATCATTGACACCATCTCCTGTCATTCCACAAATGTGTTTCCTCTCTTGCAACTTCTTCACAATTTCATATTTGTGTTCTACCAATTTCAAAAGAGAGTTAACAAAGAAGACATACCCTTGAATCTCAAGGATTACATTGTTCATTAATATACATCATTCATTACTTTGTCAAGGTCATAAGAATTTGATGTTGGAAAAACAGTGATGTTCATGAAGAAGACGAGGAATTTAGGTTGCAGCATGCAACAAGGGATGCCTATAAATTAATTTGAAAAGAATTATAAGTGGATTATATGATAAGAATAATATAGTATTATAATATAAACACGTGCGCGTGCGCGCATATACCTGAAGAAACTTCAGCAAATCCATCAGCCTTCTCAATCAACTCATCTAGGGGGAGGGCTGCAATCGAAGCATCATTTACTTGGCCAAATAGTAAAGAAAAGGGGTACATGTTTGCTCCCATTCCAAGCCTCCGACCTGTTTCCTTGGCAATGGCTAACTGGTTCCCTGTAAATTGAGACAAAATTTTATAAATCTTAAGCAAATGAAAGAAAAGAAAAACTTCAAAAAAAATCATGCAAGGATTAAGGGAACTGGTGCTTGAATGAGATTTACCCGTGATCATTTTGATATTCAAACCAAGGTTAAGCGCTCTTTTGATGGTGTCTGCACTCTCAGGCCTGGGGGGATCAAACAGAGGCAGCAAACCAACAAACTGCCACGGTTCCCCAAGGCTATCTTTTGTTCTATCTGGTATTTCCTACAGACAAATCGTGAAGGCAACAAGCAAATTAGGTATTGAACCAACTCAGCATCAGATGTACATAAATGCTTCACTTGTAACCTGTCTTGCAACAGCAAAAGATTGAAGTCCACTTTCAGCGTACTTATCAATCAATGCACGAACCCTTTTCCTAACATCCACCTCAGAGTTGCAAAGGGCTAATATCTGTTTTAAAGAGATTAAGCACATTAATTACTAAATAGTATAAAATTGCTTGCTCCATGGGACAAAATATGAAAGACAAGGTTACCTGCTCAGGAGCACCTTTACTAGCACGATGCCAGTTTCCATTTTCATCCATGTAGGTCAGTTCAGTCCTCTTATTTACAGGGTTGAATGGAAGGAAATGAACCTCTCTGATACCAGCTCTTGCCTACCCAATTATAAATAGCATAATGGTGCAGTATGATTATCTTAGGTAAATCAAAATAATCAATAATAATGTGGGAAAGAACTCCATAATCGTACCTCATTTGGATTTGCAAGCATTCCTACCATAGCGGCATCAACGGAATCTTGATTTTCAGTCCTAGAAGCCCTTGCTGCCAGAAGGATAACATGCTCTTTCTCCACACCCTCTGCAAACACTTCAATCAAATTTCTATCAACGATCAACTTATTGAGACTTAGAGTCCCAGTTTTGTCACTGCAGAGAACATCCATGCCTGCCATTTCCTCAATGGCAGTCATTCTCTTTGTGATAGCACCCTGCTGAGAGAGCCTGCGGGAACCAACAGCCATCGTGATAGAAAAAACAGTAGGCATGGTAATCGGAATTCCCCCGATCAGGAGAACCAGCAGATTTTCAAGTCCAGCCCTATAAGTGCGATGATGTATTGGGTAGAAGACTATAATCTCAATGATAATCCCGATAGCAACCAAACAAATACAGAAATTACCAATTGTAGAGATAGTCTTCTGGAAGTTCCCAGCTTGATTGGTGGTGTCCACCAAATGGGCAGCTCTACCGAAAGAGGTGTGGACTCCTGTGGCAATCACGACTGCTTCTATTTCACCCTCTGCACATGTTGAGCCAGAAAATACTTCATCTGAGGCGTTCTTGGTGATAGCAAGGGATTCTCCAGTTAGAGCAGATTCATCAATTTTTAGTGGATCTCCTTCAAGAAGACGAACGTCAGCGGCGATGACATCTCCTTGTTTAATGCTGATAATGTCTCCTGGCACCAAGATTGCAGCGTCTTGTTCGCTCCATCCACCATCTCTCAGAACCTGCATTTTGTCACCTCAAGTCTCAAGTGAGTAGAAGAAAAGGTTCAAATAAAATAAAAATGTTAGAGAAGGAGAATAATAGCATCACCAACTTTCACGCCTACGAGGTTTGTAAAAATGTGTTTTTCACCTTAGTCTTGAGAGCAAGACCAGCCAAATGTCGTGCAGTTGCAGCTGCATCGTTTTCTCCATTAAATCTGATTGTGGAGTTGATCAGCAACAGTAAAACGATACCGACAGAAACCTCCCAATCCGGGGCCTTTCTGCCACCATTTGCCAACAAAATAGCCACGACGGCAGCAGCTTCCATGACCCAAGATAAGGGTTCCCACATGAAACCCAAAATCTTGAGAATTTTGCTTCCCTGATAGCAAAACAGGAAACCATTAATATTGCATGCCAGAACAAAAGAAAATTACAAGACAGCAAAAATGCGGGCGGAGGTTAAAAGGTTTAATTTGCAGTGGCCGACCTTCTTTTTTTCTATTTTGTTTGGCCCAAAAACTTGAATCCTGTAGGCTCCTTCCTCTGACGTTAGACCTTCCCTTGTGCATTTCAACTGCCCAAACACTTCCTCTAATGGAATCCGTTTCTGTTAACCAACATATATTCAGCGTTAAATATTGTTCATGATAAATGGATGATCTCCTTTTGATCACCCTCGTCAATTAGAGGCTTCGTTGTCGAGTGTCATCAAATATTATTTATTACTTTGTTTTGAGCTTCTCATTTGTTACAATTTATATGGCAGAAAATTCTAAACATAACTCTCATACTCTGTATACTTAATTAAAAATATATCATTTTACTTTTTTATCCACATAATGAAAATGATTCCAGACTTGTTTATAAGTAAAACAAGATAAAAATATAAAATGACATATTTTTAAATGAGTGTGCAGGATGTGAGACTTATGGCTAGCACGGCTCTTATATCGTATAAAACTTGTTTTCTGATTTTTCCAACAACAACATATCATTTAATTAGAAAAATACTTTTTCCATACAGAAATATAACTTTACAACATGACGTATCAAATGAAGCCACATCAACTTATGAATATACTTTTATAAAATATCTTTACGACTGTAACACTGATCACCACGGTCTATTGCGTCAATTGACACAAAAGATTAGTATTCATGCATCTATTGTCTTTTCTTATAACTGTAATCGATATACACATAATTAATATACACGTGACAAATTTGTAAGAAGTATAACTCTATTTATTATTTTGGAGATGAAACAAGTTAATTCATAACAGAATCAATAATTATTTAATTGTTGTAAATATTGAGGTAGAAAAATGTGAATCAACCTTAAGTTTTCCTGCAATATTATTATTGACGTGAAAATCAAATACTGTAACTTAAGTGAAGTGATATAAATATTCATATCATATGCTTATACCCTTTTTATCTGTCTGGACGAAATGTCTGCCCAAATCAACTGAAAGATTCTATAAAAAAGCTCACAATAACGCTCTAGCTAGCTTGCTAAATCTTAAAAGAATTTACGTCGGTTGGAAAAATCATTTTATATTTCTTAAATAAATGGAAAATAGATCTCGTTTATTCACTTTTTTATTGATCATCAGATATATATCCTTAATATTTTTTTTTCTAAATATAAATCCCAAAGCTTATACAATTTAGAATAAGGAGTTCTATTTTACGTAAAAAACAAAAAAAAAAAAAAAAAAAAAAAAAAAAAAAAAAAAAAAAAAACAAACAAACAAACTCCTTCAATCTACTTCGTAAAATATACTAGTACTGAACGTTTGTAGAATGTTAAACATGATCTGATGATCATGATCTGGCTAACCGGTGAAAAATTTTGGGTTTTTTGTGTTCTAAACTCTACGTACATAGATAGCATTCTATTAATTTCCACGATCATCATGTGCAAATGCTCTTACAACAAGGTGGTGGCATTGAAGTCGACCATGCAGTCGCGGTTTTTGTTTTGGGGGGAGTACTTTTTGATAGAATCGGGATTCATTCATCAACATGAAGTACAGCTAGCTAGCATGAGTACTAGATCTGCATGTAGAATCAAATTTCTTGGTTTTATACATAGTTGGCATAACATGATGATCGATGCACTAATACTGATCACTTGCATGATATGCAGAGCTGATTGACAGTTGACTAACGTACGTACACATGCAATGGTACGTAGCGCTTCAGACTTCTTTTGGCACCTGTTTTTCATGTTTTTGCTTTTTCTTTTTTGGAGGGATAAGATATATCCACAAAAGGTTTTCCTTTCCCAAAATTTCTCGGGAACCAAACAGATACAATGTAGAGAGAGAGAGAGAGAGAGAGAGAGAGAGAGTATTACCAGATCAACAGATTGATCATTTATTACATCCTCAAGATTGATGGTCATATCCCCACGCATGTTGGATGCTAGGCGATGGACGAGCTCAGGGCTATAAGAAAACCATTGACGATCAGAAACACCTTGAGAAAGATCAGAGCTGAAACCGAAATTCATTTATATTAGAAAGTCATGGTGGTAGAACTGCAGCACTACATGCTGCTGAGAAATAGCCAAAAAAATAAAAATAAAAATAAAAATTGACGCGTAAAAATTGTAGTGTATATATATATATATATATATATATATATATATATATAATATATGAAAGTCATAGTCTCTTCATCGTTGTGAGGGACGGTAGGATTAGAAATAGTCCCTGTTTTCCTTCACTATTTGCGCCTTACAAGAAGACAATTATATAACGATGTTCTAGTGGTGCCACTGGGACCCTATCCACATCACGCAGGATTTTATTATTTACAACGTTAATTACAATCACACCACTTATAAAAAAAATCGAAATCAAAATACAATATATATATATATATAATATATGAAAGTCATAGTCTCTTCATCGTTGTGAGGGACGGTAGGATTAGAAATAGTCCCTGTTTTCCTTCACTATTTGCGCCTTACAAGAAGACAATTATATAACGATGTTCTAGTGGTGCCACTGGGACCCTATCCACATCACGCAGGATTTTATTATTTACAACGTTAATTACAATCACACCACTTATAAAAAAAATCGAAATCAAAATACAATATATATATATATATAATATATGAAAGTCATAGTCTCTTCATCGTTGTGAGGGACGGTAGGATTAGAAATAGTCCCTGTTTTCCTTCACTATTTGCGCCTTACAAGAAGACAATTATATAACGATGTTCTAGTGGTGCCACTGGGACCCTATCCACATCACGCAGGATTTTATTATTTACAACGTTAATTACAATCACACCACTTATAAAAAAAATCGAAATCAAAATACAATATATATAAATATATATATATATATCTTCGTAGAAAACATTCATACTTATTACTTTCACATCAATAATGTTTTAGACATATCCATAAGTAGACAACACTTCGGTGAGACTCGTGTAAGAAAACCCTATGCATGATTGATCCCAAGAATAGCACAACAATGCCAAATTTTAAACTCACAATATGGGTGCGGACGGACGTACGTATTAGATGGGATTTCATGACTTGCGGAAATGAACATCCAAGCCGTCTTTTTCCTCCTAGCTCTACTGTAGGATACAAAAGGAAGAGTCATAGGGAGTCATGACAAAACCATGTAACCATATTATCTCAAACGAATATGTTTGTCCTACTCTCATAATAATATTCTCCATTTAGTTGTTGGACTCTACTGTAATCAACTCAGTTTAATATAATTTTAAACCGAGTCTAATATCTAAATACTCAACTCTAAAATCATTAAGCCCATCTTAACTCAAAGCCTCTTTACACGTGAAACCTAACTTATTTTAAGTGAGCTCCACAAAACTTATTCTACTATCTCAACTCATTACTATTCATAAAGAACTCAACTTAACTCAACATCTAAACGCAATAATGTTCTATTTATATAATATGAGGGTCGATGGTCATGTTGTAAGGCTGGATTATATGTTACACACGGTTAACCCAACGACAGGAAAGAGTGAGAAATTCATGGTCGGGCTGATAAGCTAGGCAATAATAAAATCGGAGTGAAAATTTCAGTACATGAAAATTGTTTAAACAAAGGCCTTCGATACATTTTGCAAGTACATCACAATAGGGTATAATTATCATTTTCGAGTCAGCTGCAGATCAATGCATGCATTATGTCCACCAACAAGCGAATAATCGCATTTCAAGCAAGCATTACCATCTAATGTTTCATACACCCAATTATTTCCAAATTTTGGAAGCCTGGCTACATGAGACAAAAATCTCAAAAAGGTGAAACACAAAAAAAAAAAAAAAAAACAAAAAAAAGAAAAAAGAGGAAAAAAAAGAAGCAAAAAACAAAGAGAAGACCCTGCCTAGTTGACATGAACTCATTATCAATTTAATAACTTACACATGCCCTACCGTGGCATTATCCTTAACTTCCTAGACTAGTTTACAGTGAGTTATACAACAAGCTATAGCCCAAAAGAAGAATCTGGCATCATTGGTTTCTACCCCTTCCCCTACCCCTGCCCTTCCTATTGTATCTGTTGGTTTGCTTTCCCCGTTGCTTCTCAACAATGTTGCTAGCCTTGCCTGCCACAGTATCTTTTGAATTTGGCTGAGACAGGTCCTCATGCGACAACTCTTCATACTGCATACTAGAACTGTCTAAGGAGTCATCTGCTACGCTATCGTTCTCATTTACATTTGGAACATCACAAGAGGCTATGCCATCATTGTAATTTACGTTCGGGACCTCAATGAAAGCCTCGCTCAAAAGCTCACAGGTTTCTTCCATAGGAGCACTAGTGGCTATCTTACCATGACTGGTACTGATGTGATTGTTTTCCTTGTCATGGGGCACAGGATTTTGTTCTGCATCTCGTCCTGCAGATAAGCTGAAAGAGAAGAGACCCATCCCAATAAAAATAATTCTAAATAATGTCCCATTGAAAAGAACGGGCAGCCAACCTTCCTACCTAGATCCTGAAGAAAGGAAACCATTAGCAGCAAATCCACCTCCTGTTCCAGCCATCTCTTTTGATGAAAAGCATTTTCTGTCGGGTACTGCTGAATCTGAAATTGCATTCAGAAGTAGGATGAGCACGAAAAGATTCAGAATTAACATCAAGGAGCATATATCCATATCTACATGTTTTTACTTTTAAATAATAACAATAATTACAAACAACAACTAAGCAAACAGTATCAAATTGAACTTTCCCAACCCCCTTCAAAATGTGAGAAATAAGGCAGGCAGCTAAAACAAACACCCAAAATATATTGTCCAGTCAGATTAAACAAAAAGACTCTTAACATTTATAAATGATAAATATATCCAAAATATCTAGGGGCATAGCCTCAGTTCGGTGTGCATAAAACAACGAAAATACTAGTTAACTGACTAGTTAAGCAAAGACGTAGCACCAATTAATTAGTCAGAGAAGAGGCAGATTAGATTCAAACCTTTCATTCTATAAATTAGAGCAGAATATATACAAACAAGATCGGCTTATAGGCTATGAACCCAAAGGTTGAGGCAAAGAGACTCAAATTGGGTGAAAAAATCAGGTAAACCCCAAGTTACAGAAAAGTAAGCCTTTTAATAACATTTCAGGGGAAGTTTCCAGAAAACTTAGCAAATACAATAAATCTAATTCCTATCAAGCAATTTTTGGTAAAGGAAAATTCACCAAGTAGCCAAATCTGGTAAGATTTGTAAGCTAAACAATTAAAATGGTGAAACTAATATTAAAGAAATTAAGAGACCACAAAAGTTGATGGTGCAGAGACTGATATTCATTCAAAAAGTTAAAATTCATTCAATATTTGTTTCTGGCAAAAAGTTGCAATCCAACAAACAAAAAGATACTTGTATAACCAAATTAAAAAGCATCACACTAATACTATTCATTTCAGAAAATTCACCAAAAAAAAAAAATCACACTAGCAAAAAAGGACAGCTATAGAGTCAATATTAAATAGCACAATATTAAGCACAAGCACGGCAGAATGTCAACATATAATATAAAGACAACTAATTTATTTTTATTCTGCCTTTCCCTTAGAATGTCAACATACAATGTAAAGACAAATTCTATTCTGTTTTTCATACTACCTTCCTGAGAAACTGTCAACATATTGTCAATTTTTCAATATTCAATAAGTAACATATGGACAATTTTTATTCTACAGGGCAACTGATGGGTCTAGAACTTTCACCTTGTGTGGTTCCTCCCACTGTGGAGTTATGCTGCTCGTTTGTCAGAATATCATCCTTCAGACCATCAACATTTCCAGGACCAGCATCACTATGGTACATGTAGCAACCCAAAGTTACAAAACCAATACAACATCATTCTAGGTTTTACTTTGATTTAGTGGCATCCTTCATAAGGAGGCCATATTTATTTGGAGACAGATAGAATGACAAAGTATTGGGGCACTTCTTTTTTTTTTATAAGTAATAAGAGTATTGGGGCACTTCTAGGCCAGGTACATAATGGGTTCAACAAGTTTAATATTTATTTTGTTGCCCTTGTCAATAGTCAAACAGGCACATAAAAGTTGTAACCATGAAAAATGAAGTAAGAAAACTTTCTTAAAGAGGACACAGTTTCCTCACTAGAGAAGACAGATCATGTTACAAGAGTATAGGAGGAGATTGAAGAATTTTAGACTCTTCAGACATGTTCATTCGTAGTATTAAATCCACTTGATGTAACATAGATTTTGCCCAAGGGGTAAAATACACGTGCTAATAAGCAATTTAAGATTGCAGCACATAGGCGTTTGCACCCACCCCCCCCCCCCCCAACTCGCTCTCTCTCTCTCTCTCTCTCTCTCTCTCTCTCTCTCCCCCCCTCTCCATGGCACTAAGTACCCTAAACCAAAAATATATACAACCATAAAAGCTTACATATGAAACAAAATGAAACTAATAATGTATACAAAAAATTATGAAGCTGCATGAGTAATAATCACCAATAAAAACACCAACTAACCAGGGTGTTTGAGTCTCCATATCTGCTGAAGATTGGACTCTTTTTCCATCACTTAATATCCCTTCCGTGCCATCCTGTGAGCCTATATCAAATGATTTTTAACAGTTAAAAGAAAAATTCCTTTCTGGATAGAAAGAGAAGTAAAACACAATGGATGTTTGGTAATATTTGATGGATTGCATCAAGGTAACAAATACAAAAAGGGCATATTAAGCTTGTAAAATTATCTGTAGCTGAAGAAAAGAGTTCGTGTGTTTGAATAGTTGATTTACATAGTTGGCACACTTCTGATTACTACAAGCTTTTGGGTCGAAAGTTTTAATGTGTCGATGCCAGGTTGTTCTATAAGGTCTTTGGTCCAAATCTGGCCGGCCCCCATTTAGTAGATCTCAGTTTTCACTTCAGTGTTTGTTTCTGCTCGGCACATGAAAGGTCTGCATGCAGTTCAGTGTTATTGGCGGGTCGGCGCGTGAGAAGGGATTTGGTGACCGAATCCTAGTAACCTAAGCTTTTGGATTGAAAGCTTTAACAAAATAAAATGTTTTTCATAATACATAGCAAATGGTCATAACTTGCAATGACATTTGTGTATCCTTATATACACTACAAATTTTTTTTTTTTTTTTTATAAGTAAAAATATTATATATATCAATAGGAGTAACCAAGTATACTGAAAGTATACAAGAAAACACCTTGCCCATCTTAGAAAGCCCCAAATGACACAAAAAGCCCGTGAAAAACAACCCAAAATACACCAAGCCTGACCCAACCCCTTGTTTCCCGTAGAACTAAAACTTTACCCAAAAACCCAACCCCAACCACTTGTTTCCTGTCTTCACAATGCCCTCCCTTTAGACTTCCCTCTAGGAGCTACCACCCTTAGCGTCATAGTTTACACTACAAAACACTTCTTTCTCTTATGAAAGCAGCCACCCACCAAGATGGAGTCATGCATACTTGATAACTCCGTGAAAAGATCCTTTGTACCATCCATATCATATCCAGAAATTTTTATTGCTGGATGTCCCCTTGACAGCTTGAATAGCAGGGTCACTGAAAAAACTTAGTCAAAGACAGCCTCTATAGATGGCTGTTCTAAGGTTCACAACCATGTCAATCTCCCACAAGGATATATCTATTTGGAATAAGCCATCAAGTAGTTCTAATTCATTTCTCCACAAGAACTGCAAAGCCCACTTAAGGGAATAGAACCAAACAACCATGTCCTCCCAATACAATTGAAATCCACATTCTTCACAACATTTCCGATTGTTTCTTTCCAAGTTCAATTAGATAGGTACTAGCTTTGACGGATCTTAAAAGGGGAGAAGAATCCATCTTCTCCAGACCATTCCACCATCAATCAAAGAATCAGCTTTCTGATTTCCGTTGAGATCTATAATAGTTATCAGCCATATGAGTCTATAGAGAGAGCTTATTCAGTACATAACAATATGACAAGCACATTGTTACTACTCCACTCACTAAATTAGAATTTTTCTTTAGTCCGCTTCCTCCACCATACCATCTTATGGCTGCTTATACCAATAGGCTTTCAAAAGCCAGCAGATAGCCTTTTTTCAATTTCCCCGGATATCAAAAGGTAGTTTTTGGCATTTTGCCTATAGAATCATTCAATAATTAAAAAAAAAAAAATGATATAAAAAACAATATGAAAACCCTGTAGCCTACATTGGTTCACCTGATTCTTGATCCCCTCACTTCCGGATGGACTCGCAATGCTATTAACAAACTACAGGATGCTGTGTAAAATCTATTTCAATTTCTAATGAAATGTAATTTTAACCTGTAGTCTATAAAAATTAACTTAAATATCAAAGGAAGCACAAAGTACACTACTCTTAAACAGCAGAGAAACAGATAATTAACAGAAGTACTAGCAACGCATCATTATGTTGCTATGAGGTAAAACATAATTGAAAGTGAATGATGATTATAAAGACCACCTCCTTTTTCCGAAAAGATCTGAGTGGCTTCCAAATCCTTCACAACAAAATGGTAAACTGTGTCAGAAACTCTATAACTAGAACGATAGAAAAACGATTATGGCATTCAGTATCAGCTAATACATAAAATATGAACTCCTATTCCACTACTTGAAGTACCTGATTTTTTTCGGAAGCAATAATAGCTGGATTATGTGACAAAACTTCCTTTTGCAGCACATCTTGTGTCACTGAAACTGAAGAAGCATAAAATAAAGTTCTATATTCTGAAATTTAGATAGTTTTGACAATTAGGCAATCTGTTTTGCTACTAATGAGAATAGATTTCTGAAATAACTCAACAAATTTCCCTCCACCCAGTAATTAAAACCATACCTGGGAAGCCATTAGATGCTTCTCCTATGGCCAAGTTCAAAGAAGCATCTATTGGTTGTGTTGATTTGTGCCTTTTATCTCCATCACCATGTTCTAGTTTTTCAGTCGCTAGAGAATTCAGGCTACTTTTACGTTCTAAAGCAAATTGAGACCAGTCAATTTTAGAGGATGGCAGAGTCCTTAGCATCTCCTCTGTTGCCTTTGATCGTACTCTTCGTATTTCCTCCTGAATATTCCATGAGCCAGTGCCAGGAGATTCCCTTTTCAGCTGCATTCAATTTTCAGCACATTAACCATAATAAATTGAGTAAGCAGAATGCAGGGAAGAAAATACATCTATATATCTTTTTTGTTCCTTTCGTCCTTTTTCTTTTTCAGCTTTTTAATTCCACAAAACACAATAAGTGGAAGTGTTTGTGGAATAATAGAAAAAAATATTCCTCATCATCAAAATGTATTGACATAGTTTTGTAAATATATTTGAAGAACTTGCTTTTAGCACTGATTCTAAAGTACAAGGACGATTACAAGATAAAGAAAGACATAATGTGCTTCCCTTCTGACTGTAGATGCTTTACAAGTTGAAGAATTATAGGAAAAATTCAAACTTAAGGAATGAATCCTAGACAATCTCGAAGAAGAAGATTTTACAAGTAGACCATTTGGATAACACATAACCATATGAAAAAAACCAACAAGTCCATTCTCTCGAAGGCATTCCAGTGCGAATAGATGCAAGTCACTGAAGTCGCTAAAATACAGGGAGTATGAAGGGAAATGGCACCTTTGATGTTGACGCAGAATTCCCACCAATTGAATATGGTGTTTCTTCCTTGTAAAGCCGTATCCCCATTGGAGATAGGGACTTAAATTCAATATGGTTTGCAGAAGGAGAGGCCCATGGAGGAAGTCCTCGCATGTACGATCTGGCCATATCCACTGGTGAACCCACTTCAACTTCGGTAACCTGGATCATTCAAAATCAGTTTTGTGATGCAAACAATAGGGCATTACACTTCCAAAAACAACCCTTTATTATTGCAATAATTGTACTCCAGTGTCTTCTCCATAGAAAAAGAAAAAAATATTTATCCTGAATATGTTAAATATCATGAAAAATTTACAGATCCAATGATTTTGTATGTAGACTTCTGGACGGAACAGCAATTATACTCGATATATTTTCGTTTAAACAGTAAGCACAGAAATAGACATTTATCTTCATCTGTTATACTATACTTACATTAATGAGAGCTTACTTTACAAGAAAAAGAATGACAAGACTTAATGATAAATAGGCACGTGCATATTCAATGGGACAGGTAGGTGGAAAGAGTTATAAGCAACAAGCCACCGGCACCAAATGGAAAGAGTTAAAAGCAAGAGTTTGGATGCTATAACTACAAGGACAGAAGTTACTTAGATAAGTAGGGTTACTCAACAACTTAAAAGGAACTAACATTCACAAGCCAGTGAAGATAATTTATGGTTTAATTGACTTTTTTACCAGAAAGCACCAAGGAAGTAAGTGGTGAAGAGTTGGTGAAAACCACAAGTACAATTCACATAAGGTATATATAAAATATAGATTAATAGAAAGGAGCAACTCTTGAATCTGCAATAGTAAAGGGTGACAACAGAAATTCACAAGATGGCAGCTAGTCCCTTCAAAACTTGCAAAAAGATGTGCACAGAGACTGGAATTACAATTGCATATTCCTAATCAAGGCATCAAGATTGAACACAATAGAGCAGCAATATGCATATGTATGCATGTAGCACCCAAAAACACATGCACTTTTGCACATAACAAGCAAACCCCCCCCCCCCCCCCCCCCCAAACAAACCCAAAACTAAAAGACTGTATGAAAGAATAACTAACTGGTGGCAACAAAACAGAATTCAAAGTGCCAGTTCCATGACCCAAATCTTTTGGATCTGTCAACTTCTTCTCCTCCAACCATTTCTTTGCCTCCATAACAGCTGTGCTGCAGAGATCAGGCATGTCTATATCTGCAATATAACTAACACCATCAGCCACACGTGGGCATTTCAACAAATTATTTTATGGTTTTAAGCAATACCACTATCAATTGTTTTGTTGAGCATCGTACCTGGTCTCCCATCCTCTGCATCTGTGGAAGTGAGACAATCCACAACTCTTGATTTAATGATCATAGTTAACCGATCAAATTCTTCCCTGGTCAGAGGTAAGAAGCCAAAGCTCAAAGTCAAATAAGTAGGAAAGATTACAAAAATGAATAATCTGCAGAAATGTTACATTTCAATACCCACTGCAAATAATTAGTCCTACTATTTTATACACTTAGCCATGGTTTAGGATAATGGATGTGTATGCTTTTCAACAACTAGTGTTCCCTCAATATATAATGCTTTTAATTACACTGTAGGTATTGAATTTTTAGCATCTTTGTCTCCTTCCAGATAGGTATCTCTTGTGTAAACTCCATGTACTTGGGTTGCGCCTTTGCACTTACCAATAAAGATTTCTCACTCATCAACAAAAAAATTACGCCTTTCATAATAAACAGGAGAAGTTAAAAAAATGTGTGGATCTTGCTATTTATTTATTTTTTATAAGTAAGAATCTTTATTGAATAGAAAGAAACTAGGCAATGCCCAAGTACACAGGAAGTATACAAAGTGTGATACCCCAAATGATATTGATAAGGGTAGGTGGTGTATGGGATCCCACATTGCTTGGGAAGGAGAAGTTATTGCTCTTTATAAGGTTCCAATGGGGCTACAATTGTATCATTGACTAGTCATTTTGGAGTATAGGGCATGTGGTTTGGGCCTTCTATTGGGGCGTTACAAATGGTATCAGAGCCTATCCCAACCAGAAATGTGGAACTTGAGCCATGCCACCTATAATGGACAAGCCCGACGAGGACATCTGGAATTTAAGGGAGGTAAATTGTGATACCCCATATGATATGGATAAGAGTAGGTGGTGTATGAGATCTCACATTGCTTGGGAATGAGAAGTTATTGCTCTTTATAAGGTTCCAATGGAGCTCCAATTGTATCATTGACTAGTCTTTTTGAAGTATAAGCCATGTGGTTTGGGTCTTCTATTAGGGCGTTACACAAAGTGAGACACCTAATTACATTCTAGTGAGATGAAAAGAAGATAGAAACTCATGAACATTCTCACCCTTCAGCACAATAGCAGAAAACCACTTAAAAAGATAAAATACAAATAAATTCCAGATTTCCCCCACTGCGCACTCCTTTTTGTTGAAACACCTATCATTCATTTCTGACCATAAACATCACATTAAGCACAAAGGTATCATTCGCCACACTGCTGCCAGTTGAGTATTATTTTGCCTTTTGTTCCAGCATGCTAGTAGTTCCACCACACTCTTAGGCAATACCCAACTCAGCCTGGCTCTATTAAGGATACCAGCCCATAACTCCCCATTTATTTTTCTAGCATCTCAATTACTTGTTGATGGGGATATCTTTTGAAAATCCCCCGTTTATAAGAGTTCCCTCCCATAATCTTAGGAGTTAGGTTAGTGCACTGAAGTTCAAGTGAATGGACAGTTTACAATGGTAGGGGAGTGTCATATGTATTTGAAGGGGTCAGAAGATCTACTGTTAAGATTGGATAAACAGTTAAGTCCATCTATACACATTTTTTGCAACAACTTTTTGGGTCCATAAAACAAGGATATACTTCAAACTTCTACATGTGTTAGAGAACCTACAAATTACAAAACAAAGAGTACATGCTTTAGAAAAAATAAACCAAAAATCTTTTAGGGAAACCCTTTTATATTAGTCCTGTATGCTTCAGGTCACTCCTTCAGATTAGAAAACCATAGATCAATCAATTGAAAGCTATTGAGGTGGGCAACAACCCAGTATAATATTTGAGCTAGAACTTATGGACCTTCCTCTTATGGGAGGTGATTATACGTGGTCTAATAAACAAGCTTGGTCAAGACTGGACAGATTCCTCATATCTCCCTCATGAGAAACACAATTTTCAGATTTATGTCAGAAAAGACTTCCTCGGGTATTTTCTAATCACTTTCCCATAATGTTAGACTGTGGAGGAATTCCAGGGGGGAGAAGACCTTTTAAATTTGAGAATATGTGGTTAAAGACAGAGGGCTTTGTGGAATTGGTTAGGCAATGGTGGAATTCATATCAACTAGAGGGCACTCCAAGCAAGATATTGGCTGGAAAACTGAAAGCTTTGAAAGTGGATTTAAAGACACGGAATGAACAGTCTTTTGGAAATGTAATATTACAAAAAAAAAAAAAATCTCCTACAAGAATTACAAAGCTTGGAGGGTGTTGAAGATGAGAATGAACGCAAAGGCCAAGTAGTATCCGAGTTAGAAAGGTTGATGTTAATAGAGGAGATCTCGTGGAGGCAAAAGTCAAGAGCATTGTGGCTCGAGGAGGGGGATAGATGTACAAAGTTCTTTCATCGAGTTGCAAACTCAAACAGGAGATTTAATGCCTTAGAGTCCATGACTATAGATGGAGGTATATCCTCAAATCAAGTTGTAATTAAAGATCACATTGATGTACATTTCGAACGATTGTTGACGGAACCATATGAATGGAGGCCAAAAGGTGGATGGTCTAGTTTTTGAGGCCATTGATCAAAACAGCATGATTTGGTTGAAGAGACCATTTGAAGAGGAAGAGGTACAACTAGTCGTCAGAAAAATGAACAAGTACAAAGCGCCGGGTCCAAACAGATTTACTATGGCATTTTTTCAGATGTGTTGGGAGGAGATGTGATGCAGGTTTTTCAAGAATTTTTCTCATTTGAAAAATTCAAGAAAAGTTTAAAAGCTACTTTTATTGCACTTGTACCAAAAAAGGTGGGTGCCATAGAGGTGCAAGATTTCAGGCCTATTAGTCTTGTGGGTAGCGTATACAAAGATAATAGCCAAGGTACTTGCTAACAGGATGAGCACAGTAATGGATAAGATCATTTCTAAGTCTCAAAATGCCTTTTTCAGAGGTAGACAAATATTGGATTCAGTTCTTATAGCCACTGAGTGTCTGGACAGCAGGCGTAAGTCGGGGGTACTGGGTATTTTAAGTAAGCTGGACATGGAGAAGGCCTATGATCACGTCAGCTGCGATTTTCTGTTTTATTTGTTAGGTCGATGTGGATTTGGGGAAAGATGGAAGGGGTGGATGATGCATTGTGTGTTGACGGCTCGTTTCTCGATTTTGGTAAATGGTGATCCGGTAGGTTTCTTTAATAGTTCGCTGGGACTACGACAAGGCGATCCACTTTCACCACTCTTATTTGTCCTCGTGATGGAGGCACTTAGTAGAATGGTGTCGGTGGCTGTAGAGGAGGGGTTTTTTTTCAGGATTTTCAGCAGGGGCTTCTAACCATGGCTCCATCATTGTTTCTCATCTTTTGTTTGCAGATGATACGTTGTTGTTTTGTGAGGATAATGCAGGACATATTCAATCTTTAAAGGCTATCTTACTCTGTTTTGAAGCGGTATCCGGGTTAAACATCAATCTTGCTAAAACGGAGATGGTTGGGTGGGTGCGATGAGAAATCTTAGTGGGTTGGCCAGCTTATTGGAATGTGTGGTCTCCTCGTTGCCGTTGAAGTATCTTGGTCTCCCGTTGGGTGCAACTTTTAAAGCAAAGACAATTTGGGAGGATGTGTTAGACAAATTAGAGCGTAGGCTAGCCGGGTGGAAAAGGTTATACTTATCAAAAGGGGGGAAGATCACACTTATCAGGAGCACGCTATCTAACCTTCCGACATATTTCTTGTCTTTATTTCCCCTCGCATCCAGAATTGAGAAACTTCAACATGACTTTTTATGGAGTGGACTAGGGGATGAATTTAAATTTCACTTAGTTGGATGAGATAAAGTGTGTACTCCCTTGAGCGCTGGTGGGTTGGGGGTTCATAATGTTAGATTCTTTAATAAGGCTCTATTAAGAAAATGGTTGTGGCGTTATAATCATGAAAGGGAAGCCTTATGGAAAGGGGTAATTGATGCAAAGTTTGGGTGTGCAAAGGGGGGTTGGTGTTCTAATGAGGGGAGGGGGGCTTATGGTGTTGGGTTGTGGAAGCACATAAGGCAAGGATGGGGACCTTCTCGAGTAACACTAGGTTGTGTTTGGGGGAGGGTAGTAGAATTAATTTTTGGAATGATGTGTGGGTGGGAGATATGGCTCTTAAAAATGTTTATCCTAACATTTTTAGAATTGCACGAGAAAAGGAAGCTATGGTGGCTTATGTGACGGTAGTTAGACATGGTTCACAGGAGTGGAACATTAATCTCACTAGGGAGGCACAAGATTGGGAAGTGAGTGATTTGGTAGATTTTTTCAGCTTACTATATAACATCACTGTTGCGGTTCCAGCTGAAGACACGATAGAATGGAGGCCTTCCAAAAAAGCGAAATTTTCGGTACACACTTTCTAAGACATTCTTACAGCTTAAGATAGGCCCTATTTTCCTTGGAAGAACATATGGGGGAGTAAAGCACCTCCCAAGGCTGCGTTCTTCGTTTGGACAGCAGCTTTAGGGAAGATACTAACAATGGACAACCTAAGAAGGGTGGACTCATAATTACGGACTGGTGTTGTATGTGCAGAAATAGTGAAGAAACGGTAGATCATTTATGCTTTTTTTTTTTATATATAGGTAAACGATAGTATTAATAAGAATAGGCAAAACCCAAATACACAAGAAGTTATACTTGAGGTAAGACCTATCTAAGTTGCTATAAAAGAAACAAGAAAATCATGTACATTTAGGCCATTAAAATCTACAGCTATAGCCCAAAGAAGTAAGGTGCAGAAAAATAAAGCACGAAGCTCCTCTAAGGTCTGCTCCTTATCTTCGAAAGTCCGCTCATTACGCTCTTGCCAAATACACTAGATAATGCAACTAGGAACCATCTTCTACACCGCTTTGATTTGTGGCACTCCCCCCGGTATCACCCAACTAGCCAATAATTCCACCACTGTAGCAAACATCACCCAGTTTAACCCTATACGACTGAACACTTCACTCCACACAGCTCTAGCTGTCTCACAATGTAGCAAAAGATGATTCACTATCTCCCCAGCTTTCTTGCACATACAACACCAATCAGAAATAATTACCCTACGCTTTCGTAGATTGTCGGTAGTCAAAATCTTACCCAGAACCGTTGTCCAAGTGAAGAAAAGTGCCTTGGGAGGTGTCTTATTCCTCCACAGTTTTCTCCAAGGGAAATGAGAATTTGGAAGTAAGGTAAGGGACTTATAGAAGGAACGCACCGAGAAGATACCCTTACCTGCTGGTGTCCACCACAGCTTGTCACCACACCTTCCATTCATCTTAGTAGTATACACTAAACTGAAAAAAGCCTCGAAACTATCTAGTGCCCAATCTTGGGCTGCTCTATTAAATAAAATATTACATTGGATTTGGTCCCCTGAACGCACCATGAGACTTGCCACCGAAGCTTCTTGGTCACGTGCCACTCGGAAACCCAGAGGGAACAAGTCCATGAGTGCCTCTTCCCCACAATCCCTCCAAAATTTTACACAAGTACCCTCCCCCACCATAAATTTAGTATATCGAGAAAACACCCCCCACCCCCGTCTTATGTATTTCCAAACTCCCACTCCATAAGACCCATTCCTTTCACTAGAACACCAACCCCCCCATACCCTGCCATATTTGCAATCAACCACAAATTTCCAGAGAGCTTCCGGTTCCATATTGTACCTCCATAGCCATTTCCCAAGAAGTGCTCTGTTAAATGTTCTCAAATTCTTAACTTCCAACCCACCTAAGGAAATTGGTCTGCACACCTTATCCCAACTGACTAGATGGAACTTGAATTCACCTCCCAATCCACTCCATAGAAAATCACGATATAGTTTTTCAATCCTCGCCGCCACACAAGCTGGGATTGGAAATAAAGACAGAAAATATGTTGGTAGGTTAGAAAGAGTGCTCTTGATAAGGGTCACCCAGCCTCCTTTCGACAAATACAGTCTCTTCCACCCTGCAACCTTCGTTCTATTTTCTCAATAACTGTATCCCAAATAGTTGAAGCCCGTGATTTAGCCCCCAACGGTAGCCCTAAATATGTCATAGGCAAAGAAGCAACCTTACACCCAAGTGTGTTAGCCAATTGCCGAGAATTACTGACGTTCCAAACTGCCACTAACTCTGATTTATCAAAGTTCACTCTCAGCCCTGACGTTGCTTCAAAACAGAAGAGAAGCGCCTTCAAAACCCGAAGTTGGACTTGCTCCGCTTCGCAGAAGATTAGAGTGTCATCTGCAAATAATAGATGTGAAACCGAGATCAAGCCCCTATTCGGATCACCCACTGAGAATCTGGACAAAAGCCCATGACTGACCACCGCCGATAACATCCTTCTCAAAGCCTCCATGATGATAACAAATAAAAGAGGGGACAGGGGATCTCCTTGTCTTAGACCTCATGAGCTGTTGAAAAAGCCCTCTGGGTTGCCATTGATTAAAACTGAAAATTTTGCCATTGAAATGCACCATTTGATCCACCTACACCATTTCTCCCCAAAGCCACATCTCTTCAATAAATACAAGAGAAAGTCCCAGTTACATGATCATATGCCTTCTCCATATCTAGTTTACAGATAATCCCTACAATACCAGGTTTTAATCTACTATCCAAACATTCAATTGGCAATTAGGACAGAATCTAGAATTTGACGACCCCTTACAAAAGCATTCTATGGCTTTGAGATTAACTTACCAATGGAAGCCCCTAACCTATTTGCAAGCACCTTGGAGATGATTTTGTATATCCCATTTATGAGGCTAATGGGCCTAAAGTCCTTTACTTCCGATGCACCAGTCTTCTTCGGGATCAAAACAAGAAATGTAGCATTCAGACTTTTCTTGAACTTTCCTGCCATAAATAATTCCTGGAACACATTCATAATATCTTCTTTCACAACCTCCCAAGAAGTTTAGAAGAAACCCAGAGAGAATCCGTTCGGACCTGGTGCTTTATCTTTCGCCATTCCTCTGACCACTTCATACACCTCCCCTTCCTCAAAAGATCTTTCCAACCACGACGCCGTCTGTGGCTCAATAGAATCAAAACCAAGTCCATCTAATTTTGGCCTCCACCCCTCGCCTTCCCTACATAGATTTTCATAAAAAGCCACCACGTGTTCCTAGATCTCTGAAGCCTCCGTGCTTTCACTATCATTGATTTTAAGCATTTCAATGGTATTATTTCTCCTATGAGAGTTAGCCACTCTATGGAAAAATTTTGCGCTTCGATCACCTTCTTTCAACCAAAGTGCCCTTGACTTCTAACGCCACAATATTGCCTCCAAGGATAATACTCTTTCCAACTCTGAGAAAAGTGTTGTCTTACGAGAGACTTCCTCAGCGGTGAGAGCTCTATCTTCAGTGTTCCTCTTTTACTCCTACATTGTGATTTTGCAAGGGACACATGGACTTAATTTTTCAGCAGATTGGGAGTAGCATGGGTCATGCCGAGATCAGTGGTGGAACTATTAGCTAGCTGGAGAGGGATCATAGGGACACCACAGATTGTAGCTGTGTAGAAGATGGCTCTTATTTGTATTTTATGGTGTATTTGGAGTGAAATGAATGATAGATTCTTTGAGGATCATGAATGCTCCTCGGAGGAGTTTAGGAGTTTTTTTTGGAAGACTTTATTTATGTGGGCCATTGCTTTAGAGTTAAATGGTCTCAACTTCCATGATTTCCTTGTAATAATTTCTAGTTCTTAATTTGGTGTACTTATATGTTTACCTCCGGTGTACTTAGATTATGCCTATCTTTATCAATACAATTGCTTCTTACTTATTTAAAAAAAAAAAAAAAAAACAACCCAGTATAAATCCAAATAGTTTTTTCTTTTATAAAATCACAATTACCTCGAGAAGGTCTCCTGCATAAGTAACTGTTCAATAAGACGCTTAATCTCACTCTTGTCAGCTGGTGTTTGGGGCTTCTTCCTGAGGCACTTGATCATCTCTGATGATCCATCCTTCTGATGTAAGAATAAAAATCAATATTGCATCAAATATAAAACCGGCAATTGTAAGGAAAGTAGTATGTTTGTGTGGTTACAAACAGTATTTTAGGATTCCCATTGTTAGCGTAAAATTTGTCAGACATCAGTATTGGTAGGGTCCAACCTATATTAGAATTCACTAGGGAAACACACGAGTAATCTACTGAACAAGTCAACACAAGCATCAGTCACTGCTTTCATGCATTTCATTCACTACTCTAAACACTTACCTATTTTCAAACAAAGTATACCTAATATTAACATATCATTTGATGCATCTTCAACTACACAAAATAAATCAAGAGAACCTCAATTTACTTTTCCAACAATCATTATTTCTCTATAGGAGTGTGTAGTCCATCAACCATCTTTTACTCCATTGTGAGATGGCTAATGCTTCGTGGAATGACTTATTTCAACAGGTTGGTTTGGCTTGAGTAATGCCCAGAAGAGTAGTGGACCTTTTAACTCATGGCAAGGGTTAGGAGAAAGCCAACAAATTGCATCAATGTGGAATAGAGTTCCTACTTGTCTATATGGTGTTTGGATCGAAAGGACAAAAAGAATTTCGAGGACAGCAAACGGACATTGAAGCTCAAAAATTTATTTATTTT
Source organism: Juglans microcarpa x Juglans regia (assembly GCF_004785595.1). Classification (NCBI taxonomy): domain Eukaryota; kingdom Viridiplantae; phylum Streptophyta; class Magnoliopsida; order Fagales; family Juglandaceae; genus Juglans; species Juglans microcarpa x Juglans regia. The sequence goes on from NC_054600.1 coordinate 33,506,428, forward strand.
TAATACTCTTTTTCAGTAGACAACCTCTATAGACTTTAACAAGCTACTTTTTCATGATTTTCTGGTATCTTTTTCTATTTCTAGATAGGCGACTCTCTTGTATACATTTTGTGTACTTTAATGAAAAAGTTATTTCTCTATGGACTTCCATATCTCCTAGTAAAAAGCACCTATCTTGATGCAAAATCAACATCTGCAGTGGGTAAATGAGAAAAAACACCCATCTTAATGCACCTATCTTGGGCATAAAATCTATCATATACTCACTATAAAATACCCAATTCTTTTTCTTTTTTATTTCACATACTTTATATACATATACTCTTTACTCATCTAAAACAAAACCATAACTCCAACACAGAATAATGATGACGGTACCTGTATCAATCTATCATCCCTCCGAGTAGATATATCGTTGTCGTCATTCTCAATATCATCATCTGCAAACAAAATTTTAAAAATTCGGTAAAAAGGATCTAAAAGAAAAATCCATTTTCCCTGCCTTAAGTATAAGAACTACTAATTATTGTCCATAATTATTACAACGTATGAAGCAAAAGGGTCAACAACTTAACAACTAGAGACAAAGTGATTTGCATCAAGAAAACATTTTTTTATTGGCACGGGGTGTTCGAGAACAAAGTGTCGACTAATCCCAGGGGTGCACAGGTCCTTTCGGCAAGAATTTTCCCACAAGTGCACATCAGGTAGTTTAAGGGAAAATTCCCCCAGTCCAATGGCCCATAGAAATTGTTTGCCCCCAAAAGGATTTGAACCTTAAACCTAGAGAGAACATACTGCCAAGACCAAAACTTTTACCACTTGAGCCAACCCCTAGGGGGTTTCAAGAGGACATGCTTGTTGACAATGTCACATACCTGAAACCAAAAAAGCTAAGGGCACCAAAGATCAAGGTCACTTATGCCTCTTACAGTAAATATACTAGTAAAAATCAAGAAATATACCATTTCACCATCTTCTTTTTTATTGGCACCAATTGTCCAAGAACAAAATCTCGACTAATCTCGAGAGTGCACAGGCCCTTAGCAAGGAGTTTCCCGCAAGTAAACCTCGGGTAACTCAAGGGGAAGTTCTCCTAGTTTGATGGCCACTAGAAATTTTTTGCACCAAAGATGATTTGAACCTTAGACCTGGAGGGAGCATACCACCAAGACAAAGGCCTTTACAACTTGAGCCAATCCCTAGGGGTTTTTATCTTCATATTGTGCAGTTTTCCAACCATCATCAAACACAATTACCTATCACGTATTTACTACACTGCACATGACAGAAAACCACAAATTCCCTAGACTAAAACCTAATGAGATCAACATAAGATGCAATAATCCACAAGTTTATTATCTCTATGGTTGTTCCTAGTGCAAAATTCTCGATACATAAACATTTATTAAAATAAAGCAAAACCCCATTGGGGCCAAAAGCAAAATTTCATTAAAAAAAAAAGGTGAAAAGAAAAACGCAACTAGATCCCTTAATTTGAGAAAACCCCAAAAAACATTCCATGCATGTAATATGGTGGGTAATAAGGATAATATGACCATCGTATTGCCCTGTTCCACCTTCATTGGCCATCCCCTGATTTTAGCAACTTCATCCTGCCAATGCTATTTGGTTGATAAGATTGTCCGCTGACATGGACTGTGTGTGTGTGTGTGTGTGTCTGTTGCGACAACTCATCTTCAATACACTCAGGATCACCCATCGTTTCACTTACCTAGCTGGCTGCTACATTTAACTACCCCGGGCAGAACCAAACTCAGACCACAAAAGGGAAGTTTGTCATTCTGGTCTGTCACAGACTCAACCAACCCTTTATTTTCATCACAGTGAATAGGAGAGAGAGTTAAATTCGTTTCTTGAAATTTGCAGAAGAAGCATGAATAGAAAAGAAGAAGAGTAATTAAACGTTGCGCATCTAACATGGCGCTGAGGCCGTTGGTTTTTGCTATCGAGCAGTCATTTTTCGTTAGTTCAAAAGATCAATAAGCCCCAACCGCGTTTTCTCCAACATCTCCCTTAACTTCTAAACACGACGAACAAATAATGGTTCAAAATATTAGATGCCCCAACCGCGTTTTCTCCAATGTTTTCCTCAGCTTCTAAACAAGACCACCAAATAATAATTATAATAATAGTTCATAATACACTGTTTCCACAACCTTTATGGTCGCCTTCACCATGACCTAAAACCCTAGAATTAACACCCCTCCACCAAACAATTCAGCATCCAATTTCTAGACCTATACATGAATTATAGTAGAGAAAACACCAACCGGAACTTGAATCGCCACCGGAGGACGAGGCAGACGAGGAGGAAGACGAAGGCTCGGGAGAGAAAACAGTAGACAATATCTTTCCGGCGCCGCTAGCAATGAGACGAGTAGGGGAGTAAAGGAGCCTGGAGAACCAACTAGGGTTTTCGGAAGCACCTGGATTCGTCAATCTTGGCCGCTCGTACGGAGTCCTCGGGGCGGCAACCCGCCTGCCTCGGACCACTTTTCCTCCCGATCGGGGCTCGGAGGCTCGGCGAGATCTGAAAACGGTTGCCATGGTACTGAGAGAGAGAGCGAGCAGTTAGTTGCAGAGATTAGCGAGCACACAGGAATATTCCGTTCTTGAGTTTTCCGAGAGAGACAGAGAGAGGAAAAAGAACAAGAAAAATAGAGAGAAGAGTCTGCGGATTTATAGAAAGAGAAATTGATAAGCTGTTGAGCGTCGTAGCAGGTACCTTGGTTTATAGAGTGATTATTACTACCGGTACCTACCAAGCAACTTTTAATTTTCAAAAATAACAAAAATAAAAATAAAATCAGACCGATCTCTATTCTCTATTATCCAATCAAAGCAGATGACACGTGATAAAAAAAAAATTTATATAAATCATATTATTATTTTATTTTTATCTTATTAAATAAGATGTGATATATTTATTTATTATTATTAAATAATTATTTATTATATTTTTTATTATTTAATAAAAATAAATGTATGACATATTATTTAATATAATTAAAATATAATAAGAATGTACTGTATAATAACCATTAAAAAATAACAAGTTGCAAATGACACCTCTGTGCAACTGTTCTGTCCCCATCCAAAGAACCAAAACCGCGTACCTTACCTTTACACAACGGTCTTTTTTTTATCAAAATAATTAAAAAAATATTTTGCTCTCTATGTAAAGTGTTTATGTCGAAAGAAATCGAAAACTAATTTCTGAAAACTTCGTCCTCTTAATCGTGTCTTCTTTGTATCAGCAACGTGCATCATGTCCCTACCTGTCTTTGCAAGTCAATTCACAACCTTGATTTCTGAAAACTACTTCCTGTCCCATGATGACAAATTCCAGTAACGTACCTTGCAAAATAAACGAGGCCCTAGTAGTTCACCCCCTCACAGAAAGTTCACAGAATTTTATTTGCTTTAGTTGCCAAAGTTTGGTAGCACCAATGGTATTGGTTTTCAAGTTCTTTCACTTTTTTAGTTAAAAGAAAATTTGTCCATCATCTTGGATCTTATCATAATTATTGAAGTATCAAATTTTAATGGTTATTCACTTAAATAATAAAAATAAAAAAATAACTTAAATGCCTCACATCAATAAATACAATAGGATGGCCATTGGGTGGATTTAAATACACGTAATATCTCATCTCATCTTATTTTATCATTACAATTTTTTTAAATTTTTATACAAAAATATATTAAACAATTCATTTTTTTCAAATTTTAAAATAAAAATAATATTAAAAATTATATTATAATAATATTTTATTTAATTTTTAACAAAACATCTTATCTCATCTGTTTATCCAAACCCACCTTAAAATAAAAATAGCATTACTCATAGCTAAATATCGCTTTTGAAAAAACTTTTCAAAACTAGTAAAAATGAACTGCATGATTATTATGTGCATCGGAAGGGATATTTCTTCCTTTTAAGAGGCCTAGCCTTTGGGGCTAAGACTAGAGTGAGCCCAACCCGGCCCAACCTCCTGCGAGAAATGATCCGGCCATGGCAGACGTGGGCAGGGCCCTCGCCCAAACCGTGCGTGAAGGGGGCATGTTGCATTAAATTTAAATGTACCGAAAATTTAGTTATCGACAGGAGATTTGGTATGTGAGTGAGAATCTTGACAGGAGATTTAGTTGTTGACAATGGACTATCTCATTAAATGCAACAACTTGACTGTTTGAGGGGACAAAACCCTACAAGGGGGAATTGAAGACTGAGAAAATGTAAGTTACTCACTCAATCTTTTTTACTTTCACTTCTTCCTTCGGATTAGTGAATTCTATATTTGGCATCGGAGGTAACACAACAACCATCGGTCACCTTTCATTCCATCCTCGCAGGTACTAGAGACTCTCACAGTTGGCGAGTAGAAAACACGCTTCTACATGCATATTCTTGAAATCCAAATACAACTTCTTGTTAGCACCTTAATTTTTCTGAATTTTTGGAGTTGGATCAACTTTGCCATGTGAAATAGCTAGCAGGTGTTGTTGTTTGAGCAATCCATATATAAAGCTGTCGTTCAAGGTTGATATGACCGGTACATAAATGAAAATGATCCCAAAGTACTAGCAATAGTAATACTAGCCAAGAAAAATGAAGAAAATGTGAAACTGTGGTTGGACAACAGTAGGTTATATTGATAATAATAAAAAAAAAAAAAGGGCTTCCTTACAGAACACAAGTTCAAAAACTCTTGACTATTCTATTAAGAACTAACTATCTGAATTTCAGAATTTCATACTTGGTCATGATTAGAGTAGATTTATTGTATATTTCCTCCGGTACTTGTTGAGTAATCCTAAGCGAAACGGCATAGCACAACTTTATGGTGGCATGAGTTACGTTGCACCAATCGCCACTGATTGCAAACAACGAAATGGCTTTGCGGCTGGCCTGCATAATCTCCACTCCTCCCTCCAACATCTGTACTTCATGATCACTCATCCGTAGCCTTGTCTCAGGCGAGTATTTGGACTAGACAACATCAACTACTGAATATCACTTGTTCAACCACTTTCAGCTCATTCAGTTACTTGGATTAACCGACCAGCTAACAGAGAATTATCAAACCCCAAAAAATAACCGATAAACGGTATCCACAATTTTCTTCTTGTTTACATGTATTGTTATAACAAAAAAAACGATTGTTTGTGAATTTGCGATGAAAATGGTTATTTTTAATAAGAATTGATTAATCTTGATAATAAATTATTATTTTTATCATAAATAACGGGTTATATATAAATATTTTTAATATTGAATGTCGCGAATATATATCTTATATATAATAAACGTCAATAAGCAGGCAGGTGTCGTTCATCATTTCTTCCGAATTTGCCCCTGTATTTCAATTCATTTTACTGATGTCTGCCTTCATGTGTGTGTTTAATGGATTTTGTGTAAAATTACTTTTCCTTTACTGGAATGTCCCCGCAAACTGGTGTCGATTCTGCAAAATATTTTAATGTTATTTTCTTTTCCACTTCTTCCGGACTTCACATAAATTCTACTATTTTATCTACTTATTTTTTTAATCTGTTTTATTTATTTATTGGATATACTTTCTTTTACTTTTGGATATGGTTTTTTTGCGTGGCTGACGAAGCAGTCATCGCTTGGATTGTTTGGCATTTGTTAATCTCGGATTTGTAGAAATTGGATAGTCTTTCACGTTCTCTCCACGTCTACCACTGCTTCCACCGTTTGCAGTATTATTATCAGATTAGTAAAAATTAAATAATTTTTTTTTTGTTCTTATCCTTCTGTTCTGCTGATTTCACCCCTTCTCGATTCATATAAAAGCAAAATTCATTTTTACTTTCTACTCCATTTCCTGTTATGTCCTACACCTTTAAAATCAAAATCCTCTCACTCACATCGCACAAACTTTCAGTGGTTCAGTGTTGATAGATTAGTTCTTGGTTTTGAAGTTCCAAAGATAACTAGGTATGTAATTCATTTCCTTCTCCGGTTAATTTTTCCTCTATTTTTAGGTCTATTATATGGGTCTGTTTGTTCTCCTTTCAATTATGTCATATACAATATCTGCTCTTATGGACTCGTCCTAACTTATTTTTATTTTATGGATGCCTAAATTCTTTTTTTTTTTTCACTTTGATCTGCTCTTTTTTTTTCCTTTGTTTCTTCTTCTATCGTGAATCTACAGATAAATCAATGGATGTTTTTTGGTTTTTTTTTTTTATGCTCTATAGATCTCAACATATGTTCACATATTTGAAGAGATTGTGCGAATATATTTATGTCGTTATTTTGCTATTCATTTTTGTTTGGATGTGATATGAAATTATCTGGATTCTTTGAGTTTATAAAAGTTTTTTGTTATGTTTTGTAGATCTGTGGTTGAACTCTTTATTTGTTAGATATTTGGCTTTTGAAGTAGGAGAGATGTCAGATATCATCTCTCACATCTAAAAATCCTATTAGTTTTTTTTCCCTTTTTTTTTGGGTAAATCTGTAAAGAAATGAATGGATATTGTTTGTTTTGATTTTTTGTTTTATAGATGTAGATCTCAATACAAATAGAAGTATGAAATTTTTTTATTTTGTTTTGTAGATTTATGTATCTTTATTTATGTGTTATAATTTTTTTTTTCTCTCTTGTCTCATTTCACATTTTTTGTTGGTTCTGTGCAGTTGTTCATATGTTATGTTCCCTTATAAGAAACAGTACGTTGGTAATGGAAAGCTATTCAGAGTTATTAATACATTTTACATTTTCTTCACCTCTTCATCTCAATCCACTGCACAAAATTCTTTACACCACAAAGGTTTAAATAAAATAAAATAGAATCCACATCAAGCATGACAATAAAAAAACAAAACAGCACGACCATTAATAATAATAACATATGTTCTATTTAAGAATTATAACCATACATTTTTCTTGTTTATTTTTCTAATTTTATTTTTAACAGATTTGTTACTTTTGTTCTTCATTTAATGTTCTTCAAGCTGGTTCTTGTCAATCTCCTCAAAGTAAATATTTTTTCTCATATTATAGAGTTAAAAATTTTTACATTATAATTAGAATATATTAATTGCTAATATCAATAAATAATAATTTATTTACAATTTTTAGATATTAAGTTTATTTAGAAACATACATAGTTTATCAACTCCAATAGTCGCTTTTGAATCTGTAATAGAAAATTGTGTAGTTGTACATGTATTCGTGAGAATTTCTATGTTATAGTCATGGATATTCTGCAGATAATATATGTAATATTTTTATGATAAATGAGAAAATTTTAAAATATAGACAAAACTATTACATTTCATAATTATATATATTAATCTATTTTTTATTATTACATATTTTTATAGCAAATTCTTATTTTTAAAAATATTTTTCAGATTTTTGCTACAGGGCACACGTGCAATGCACGTGTTTGCCCTTTACTAGTATATATATATCTTATATGTAATAAGCGGCTATAAGCAGCTGTCGTCCACCTTTTTTTCCGATTTTATCCCTGGTTTTCAATTCATTTTCCTCTCCGACGTGTTGCGTTCTTCTTTGTTAATTTTTTTCCCTTTTTGCCCATTCTTTTACATTTTTTTTCCCTTTGTGTCCTACCTCTTGCTTTATTTTTTTTCATTCTTATCCTTAGTTTTTATATTTATTCCCGTCTGTCTTCTCTTTTTATTTTTTTCACCCTTTTGACCCCTGCTTTTCTGTTCATTTTCCGCTGATGTCCTCTTTTCGTGCAATACTTTGTGTAGCTTCTGAAAGATTCTGGATTATTTCTCTTATCTTACCGCCGTTTCCATCTAGATTTTTTTCTTCTAGATTTTTCTTCTCTATCTTTTCCCACCGCTGCTATGAGAATAATTTTTCCTTGTTAATTTTAATACCTTTTTTTTTTTTTTTGCAGACTGAATTTTGCTTTTAGTTTTTCACACCGCTTCCGCAGCTTCCGCCGCTTCCACCGCTTTGTGCTGGGAATAAAAATAATTTTTGCTTTCACCGTTTGCCGCTTGGTTATTTACTATAAATAGACTGCTGACATTACAACGTTCCTCACAAAAATGTCTTTCCGCTCTGGGTTTTAAATTTGCCTCTCAGTTTTTCGATTTCACAAGTAAGTCTTCTTATGTTGATTATTCGCTTCTTTCATGTTTATTATTCTGAACTAAATATTTCTAACTATTTATTCAGTTATTTATTTATATGTAATAATTAATTGTTAGAAGTAAATAAAAAAAAATAGTCAAAACCAAAGAACAACAATAAAAAGTTGCATTCATATTTGGAATAACAAATCTAAATTTAGTTGTGAATGTCGAAATCAACTAGATATCTTTCAGTTTGTATTTGTGCTCGGATGACTATAAACTTTTCTATGCTTTAATGAAATAGTACACATGTGATTAAACTCCAAACTAAAAAACAAAAAAAAAAATTAGGTTGGATTATTTTAGACCAAATACTTACAATCTAAAATTATAACGTAAATTCATAACATAGTAAGCATTTACGTGAGAAAGAAAGCAGAAATTGGAAGTAAAAAAAAAAATCTAGGTACGACTAATAATGTAAAAACTAGAAATTACAGATACAAAAAACAAAAACAACATCTGTAAACAGAGTGAGTCATTTTTTATATGCAATATATAGATGAAATGTTATATAATATATATATAGACGCACTCACTCTGTTTATATATAGCACTCAATATTTAAAAACAGATGAATAATTACCTAAAACATATAAAATAAAGTTCTCATATAAACAGATGTGTTAAAATCCAAACTGCAAACTTTGAAATTAAAAAGTTACAAGCTGCAAACTACCTAAGATACAAACCGTATAGTGTTTATCAGCTACTTGCTACACATGCACATTAAAAACTTACAGAATACAAACTAGAAGAATAAAACTTCATATGGTCATCTCTAAAACTTATAAAATAAAATTCTCATATAGACAGATGTTAAAATGCAAACCATGAAGTGTTTATGAGATAGTTGCTACACATGCAACTTAAAAAATTATAGACTACAAACTAAAAGAATAAAACTACATATGGTCATCCCTAAAATGCAAACTACAAACAGCTACTAAAGAATATATAAAAACAAAATAAGGAAGTATTAACATTTTCAAATCAGCAAAACAAATCTACAAATTTATAGGAATTTGGAAAAAAAATCCCTTCAACGAAAAAAAAGAAAACCCCTGCAACCCAAAACACAAAAATAAATCAAAATAACGAATAAAAAAAAAAGAAAATCAAAGGAATACATTATTATGTGTTGACAAAAAAATACCTGCCAACAAAAATACGATCGCAGCGATAGATCTGAAGAATAGATCTAGAGATCTTCATGCATTTAAAAAAAATAGACCTGCAACCAAAATAAAAATCAAAAGGTAGAATCTAAAATTTGTGTCGGTTGAGAAAAAACTATTTACACGAAGTGAAGTAACAATCGCAGAAAATGAGAGAAAACAGACCAAGAAGAACAAACCAGCACACACCAAGCGAAAGAAAAAAAATATTAAAAAAAAAAAACCCCAATCTGAAAGATCGAGCTTCAAATTCGTAGAGTTTCAGAGGCTTGGAAAAAATCAGAAAATAAAAGGAAATACAGGGATGGCAATTTTTACAGATCTAGATATCTATATAGGCATCGTAAAAAAAAAAATGCTTCCACACAAAATATTCGCCATAGCAACCCATGGGACAAAAAAAAAAAAAATCAAAATGTGAGAAAAAAAAAATCTCAGATCTGTTTGTTCACAAAAAAAAAATTTATGCGAATTAAATAAACCACCACAGAGAAAGGAAAAAACAGATCAAACCAAGCCACAACCCATCGGACAAAAAAAAAAAAAATCTAAATGTGAGAAAAAATATCTCAGATTTGTTCGTTCACAAAAAAAAAAATTATGCGAAATAAATAAACCACCACAGGGAAAGAAAAAAACAAATCAAACCAACACACATCAAAGAAAATAAACAAGAAAAAAATTCGTTAGATCTGAAAGATGGAGCTTCAAATTCCTAAGATTTCGGAAAACAAAAGTGGTTATTTTTGTTTCTCTGTTGAGAGAAGATGTAGAGATCGACAGGAACAAGAGAAAGGAAAATATCTCAGATTTGTTCGTTCACAAAAAAAAAAAATTATGCGAAATAAATAAACCACCACAGGGAAAGAAAAAAATAGATCAAACCAACACACATCAAAGAAAATAAACAAGAAAAAAATTCGTTAGATCTGAAAGATGGAGCTTCAAATTCCTAAGATTTCGGAAAACAAAAGTGGTGATTTTTGTTTCTCTGTTGAGAGAAGATGTAGAGATCGACAGGAACAAGAGAGAGGAGCTGTGAGAGAGAGATTAGACTGAGAGGGAAGAAGAAGAGAGAGGAGTTGCGAGAGAGAGAGTAGATGCAGAGGAAAAGGCGAGAGAAGTCGAGGGAAGAAGGAAGACTCTGGAATCGACGAAATGGAGGAAGAGGCGAGTAACGATGTATTTGTAGTGGTGAATGTAGAATTAGGGTTTGCTGTTAATGGAAACGGTGCCGTTTTTGAACTGGAATGGAATGGGTTGTGCCGTTTTCAATGAATATTTCAGTTTAATAATAATATTTTTATTAACATAAATATAAATATAAATTTCCATAAACTAAAAATATATATTTTATTAATATAAATCTAATATTTTCTAATGTATTTTTTTTTTTTTTTTTACAAATTTGCTACTTTTGTTCTTAGTTAACTATTCCTTGTTCCAGTTGTGGTCAATTTGTTCTACTTCCACTTTTTTTTACTCCTCCTCTACTTTTTGATATGTTATCTTCTACATCATTTAAAAAAATATTATTCAATTTTTTATTTATCTTATATAAATGTATCTATACTCAAAATAAATTGTTCACATTGTATTTTTGTTGTATGAATATTTTTTTTTCTAATCATATTAATTTCTTTTAATATATTTGTTTTATTTTAAGATATACTATCTCATTTAATTCATTTAATATAATCTGTATAAAATTATTTGTGTATAATTAAATTAGTTAGCACTTAGCAATGTATTTTTGTTTGTCCTCTACTTTACTTTCTGGTACTCTTGTTTTTTTTTTTTTTTTATTTAAAGTATGTTTTTTATATTTATTATGTAATATTTATTTGATTTATTCATATGCCATATTTATATGTCTAATACATTATTGTTTAATTCTTAAATTTGTCTGTTAAATTTATGCAATGTCAATAATTTGTCATAACAAATGAAAAATGTCAGATTGGCAAGATTTGAGACTATGGCAGGAAGAAATGGAATATACAGAGAGCTTTGTGTTTTGTTGTTAAGAATAGGGTGGAAGAAGAGAGATGATAGAGACAGGAAGGAAGAAATGGGAGAAGTGCAAGAGAGAAAGACATAGAAAGAAAGAGAGAGAGAGAGAGAGAGAGAGAGCGAAGAAAACTCTGTAAGCAAAGGAAATGAGACGCTGCGATTATAGCTCCCTATTTATACTGCCAAATGAATTTAGGGTTTCCTTCTCCTTAAAACGCCACCGTTTTTACTCTCTCTCTCTCTATATATATATAAAAACAAAAGAAAAAGATTAGAATATTAAACAAGTTTTATTTCCAATCTCACAAATTTTTGTTATTATATAGTTGTTTATGTTTGTGAGAGTTAGATAATCACTTATTATAATTAAATTTAAATAAAAAAATATTAATAGATTATATTCTAATACGTTAGTACAGCTTTATTTAACAAAATATAATGTATTATTAAAATAATTATGTGATCTTATATAATATATTTCTTTATAATAGGTACTTTGGCTTTGTCACTTTATACTTGTCTCGCTGTTCGTTGTTTAGCTCTATTTCCACTGACTTTTTATTTGCCCTTGTCTCCAGGTATGTATTAATATTGTTTATACAAATAAATGTTATTTTTATATTTTATAATATTTAATGCATTTATTTGTACAAATGTACTTTTTATTTCTTCGAATCTTCTTCATGTACTTTTTATGTTTACATGTTTGACAAATTGTTATTGGTTTCTTATTAGTTCATAAGATTGCTGCGATATTCTTATCTTGTCATAAAAATGCCAACTGGTAGGTCAATCTTATTTAAAAAAAAATCAATTTCTATTAAGACTTTTTTAATTAATTTGTATCTAACATTCTTTAAAATTAAATTATGAAGAATATGGAGAAAATGTTCCAAAAAAAATTGGTACGGTGCTCAATCAGAGGAGAATAAAGAAGAAATACGTCGAAAGAAGAGAAAAAGGTATGCTGAGTTGAAAGAAAATCAAAATAAGAGAAATCAAATAGAAACAAGATCCCATCATAATTTATCTTATACTTCAAGGGATGATGGAATTGTTTCTATAAGAGAAATTGAATCTTCTTCAAACACTCACAGTTTTGACAATACTGTGAATAGAATGGATCTGCTCTAGAAAGGCTAAGGACTTCTATTTCTAACAGTATTGTCAATATTCCAACAGGGAATACTTGTTTTAGACAAGTATTGAAAACCATATTTTTGGAGCCAAATCATCTACCATCAGTTATTCCATGTCAATATTGTGGAGCAAGAAGATTTTATCATGAGCCAAATGGCTTCTGTTGTGCTGATGGGATAATAGCATTGACTTGTAATCAAACTTCAGACGAGCTTTATTAATTGTTTACTTCTGATTCGACTGAGTCCGAAAATTTCCTTATATATGCATGTACATACAATAATAAATTCGATTTCATGTCTTTTGGAGTTAAATTTGATGCAGACTTATGTAAAAGGAACAGAGGAATTTACACATTTAGAGTTCAAGGACAAATATATCACTACATTAACAATTTAATCCCTGAAGATGGATATCCTTCATATTTACAATTATATTTCTATGACACTGAACATGAGCTAAACAACCGTATAGACAATGCAGAAAGATTGGATGCTTCGATGATTGCTAAGTTGATGACTATACTTAATGTTAATCCATACTGTCACTTCTTCCGAATGCTCAACAACATTCTAAATCTTGAAAACCATACAATTCGTATAAGATCAAGTGTTGATTTAGATCATCGTGTTTATAATGCTCCCTCAGTATCACAAGTTGCAGCTATATGGATAGAAACTGATACATCTACTGAACAAAAAGGCAGAGATATTATTGTCTTCAACCAAACATATGGTAGTCATATTGTTCAATATTATTTTGGTTGTTATGATCTGTTACAATATCTACTACTGTTTCCTTTCGGTAACTCGGGTTGGCATCAAGGAATCAAGAAAATTGAAAGAGGAACAATATCATTAAACACCCAAACATTAGAATCCCATCATATTGAACATTCAAATAGCGCAGAAGAATTTCTTCGGAATGAACAAATAGTCATGAAAAAAATGAAGAAATTGCCTACAGTTTCTTGTCGGGAATACTATTGTTTTAGACTACAAATGAGAGATACATATAGATCAATTTTATTATTATCTGGTCGTTTGTTACAACAATTTGTTGTTGACATGTACATTAAAATAGAAACATCAAGATTAGATTATTTTCGTTCAAAACAACATGAAATTAGATCAGATGTATATCAAGGCATTGTATATAGTATTTCAATTGGAGAAACTAATGCTTCCAAAATTGGAAAACGCATTATCTTACCTCCATCTTTTATTGGAGGTCCAAGAGATATGCGTAAAAGATATGTGGAAGCAATGACTTTAGTTCAACATTTCGGCAAACCTGACATTTTCTTAACTATGACATGCAATCCAAACTGGAATGAAATTTTAGAACAACTAAATCTACATGAAGATGTTCAAAATCGTCTTAATTTAATCGCAAGAATCTTTAGAGCAAAATTAGAAGACTTAAAAATTGATCTGTTCAAACAACAAATTTTTGGCAAAATTGCAGTATATGTTTACACTATTGAACATAAAAAAAGAGGTTTACCACATGTTCATTTCTTAATTATACTTCAGAGAGATTGGAGAATTTATACCCCTGAAACTTTTGATGAAATTGTTTCAGCAGAAATACCTGATAGAACAAGTAATTTACATTTGTATAAGGCCGTGGTTAAACATATGATGCATGGTCCTTGTGGAATATTGAATCCAACCAATGTATGTATGAAAAAAAAATGGCATTTGTAAAAATCAATATCCTAAAGAATTTGCACCTACAACAACTGTTGGAACAGATTGTTTTCCATTGTATAGACGTCGTAACAACAGAATCACCGCTAAAATTAGGGGACAAAATTTAGACAATCGATGGGTCGTTCCGTACAATCCATACCTCCTTTCCAAATACAACTGTCATATTAACGTTGAGATCTGTTCTACAATTAAAGCTGTTAAATATTTATATAAATATATCTATAAAGGACATGATCGTATTGCTTTCAATGTTACGAATGAAGAAAATAACGAACAAATTAATGAAATTAAACAATTTCAAACTGGCAGATGGATTACTCCACCGGAAGCAATGTGGAGGATATATGGTTTCACACTTAATGAAATGTATCCATCAGTTTATAGTTTGCATTTACACCTTGAGAATCAACATTTAGTATCTTTTCGTGCACATCAAAATCTAAACACTGTCTTAAATTCATGTATGTCGAATAGATCAATATTAACACAATTTTTTTATAGGAATCAAATCGACAAAAATGCACGAAATTTGTTATATAGAGAATTTCCATAAAAATTTGTTTGGAATCCAGAATATAAAATATGGACTCCAAGAAAGAAGAAAACTGTTATAGGTCGAATTATTACAGCTAATCCATTTGAAAGCGAAATATATTATTTGCGAATACTATTAAATCATATAAGAGGACCAACATCGTTTGAAAAATTAAGAACAGATAATAACGTTGTCCTACCAACATATAGCGAAGCAGCTACATCACATGGTTTGTTAGATAAAGATAGCAGTCTAGAAGATTGTTTAGAAGAAGCCTGTCTATATCAAATACCAAATAGTTTAAGACGTCTTTTCTCAACAATTTTAGCATATTACAATCCTACAAATCCAAAACAACTCTGGGAACGATTTGAAAAAGAAATGTCTACAGATTTTCTTGCAACAAACATACCATTAGGAAATGTTAGAAGAATGGTTTTGCAAAATATTGCTTCCACACTTGAATCTATGGGAAAAAATATAAATATGTATCATTTTGCTCCTGTTGATACATTTTACAATGTCGAAGAATTTATCAATAGAGAAATTGATGACGAGCGAACTGTCACAATTCCAATAGAAGACTTACTCGCATCAAATTCCTTAAATTCCGAACAAAAGAACGCTTATGACTTGATACTACAAACCTTATCATCAAATGAGTCTACTGCATTTTTCATTGACGGTCCTGCTGATACTGGTAAAACTTTTTTGTACAAAGCACTTCTAGCTACAATCAGGTCAAAAAATATGATAGCACTTGCAACTGCATCATCGGGTGTTGCTACATCAATCTTACCTGGGGGACGAACAGCACACTCAAGATTTAAGATTCCATTAAATGCAGATAAAGATAGCACTTGTAATGTCATTAAACAATGAAGTCTTGCTAAATTGTTACGTCTTGCAAAGTTGATTATATGAGATGAAGCACCTATGTCTACAAAATATTCCATAGAAGCATTGGATAAAATGTTACGAGACATAAATGATATAGATCTCCCTTTTGGTGGCAAAGTTATTGTTTTTGGTGGAGACTTTAGGCAGGTATTACCTGTAATTCGTAAGAGTACAAAAGAACAACAAATTGATGCAAGCTTGGCTTCTTCTTACATATGGTCTATCTTGAAAAAAATCAAATTAACAAAAAATATGAGAGCTAGATTGGATTTTAATTTCTCACAATATCTAATCGAAGTTGGCAATGGCAATGCTCCAATAACAATCGATGAAAATATCAAAATTCCAGAACAAATGATTATCCGTTATAACAACGAAGTTGAATCTCTAAATTATTTGTTAGACGCTGTTTATGGAAATATGTCAAACTATTCAAACAATTTAACAGAGATGGCAAATCAGGCTGTACTAACTCCAAAAAATCGATCAGTCGACGAAATAAATGCTATTCTCATTGACAGATTCCCTGGCGATATAGTACGGTATTATAGTTTTGACGAGACAGTTGATGTATCTGAACAGGGAATTATGGAAGATTTTTTAAATACATTAACACCGAACGGATTGCCACCGCATGAATTGTTACTTAAGAAAAATTGTCCTATTATGTTACTTAGAAATATTAATCCTTCAGAAGGTTTATGCAATGAAACACGGTTGACATGTAATTTTAGCGTAATATGATTGACGCACAGATTTCATTTGGCCACTACAGTGGTAAAAGAGTTTTTATACCTAGAATTCCATTTTTACCAGAAACAAATGAAGCTAATGGCTTCCCATTTAAAAGAACACAATTTCCTATTAGATTGAGTTTTGCAATGACAATAAATAAATCACAAGGACAAACATTAAATTATGTTGGAATATATTTACCAGAGCCTGTTTTCTCACATGGCCAATTGTATGTTGCACTATCGAGAGCTAGAACTTCTGATTCAGTAAAATTGCTTATAAGACCAACATCAAGTACTGTTTGTGAAATAAATTATACAAAAAATATTGTATATAGAAATTTCTTGAAATTAACAAATTCATTGTGATATAATGTAAGTGTTTAGATACTTTTAACGTCATTATTATTTATAAACTTGTTCATTTGTTTTATTAATATTATAGATTCTATGTTATGTATTAACATTTCTTAATTTTTGCAGTTTTATTTGCAGTAAACATGTGTACCATCTATAAATCTATTAAAGATATCACTCAAAACACCAGAAACTGGAAAATAAAAATGATTGTTGCTGAGAAGTCACCAAAACGTGCAGCTCAAAATTCTCCTACAAGATATCAAAATTTGGTACTCATGGATGTTGAGGTATGAAAAAAGTCAATTTCATTACTTATCATTGTCTTATTTGTGATTAAGAATTAAACAAATAAATTTCATTTTTATATTTTTATAGGGAAATCGTGTGCAAGCAGTCATTTTTGGAAAAGACATTGACTTACGTGATGACACGCTCAATGTATACCAATCCTACTACATTGCTAATGCCTTCGTCAAACTATTAGATGCAAGACATAGAAGGGAAGCATATGAGCTTCAGTGGATAATTAATTCTCGAATCATTGTCGAAAATATTGAATACGACGAATCATCGCTTAAACCACCAAATTATAATATTGTTCCTTTAAATCAACTTGATATGTACAAGGATACAGATGCAGAAGTAGGTACGTATTATATAAATATATCAATATCTTTATATGTTTCTCTTATTACAAAATAATAATAATAAGAAGTTTATAAATTAGATATTCTGGCAATAGCAATTAACACAAATGCACCAAGAGAGGTTAACACAAGCCATGGAAAATCATTGGTGCAAGACATATATGTGGTCGATTCAAGGTATGAATATATATATTTTTATATTGATAAAATTTTTACTTTAATATCTTATAATACTCTTATTATTGTGAATCTAACATTGTTTTTATTTTTTGTAGTTTAAAGGTTCTATGTTTGGCAATGTGGAACAAATTTGTTCATGATGAATGCCCTGAAATTTGTAATGTTATTATGCAAAAGCCAATTATTCTTGGGACAAAAATCAGAGTCTCTTCGTATAATGATATTTTTTTCTTAATATTAACATTGTTATTAATTATTTATCTTACATTTATATATTTATTTATACATGTCTATAATGTAGGCTTATCGTTATCATCGCGACCTACAAGTGTTTTCACTATTCAACCCTTTCTTGCATATGCCGTTTCATTACGTACATGGTAAATTATATGCTTAAATTGATTTATTATATTTGTTATTTAAATACAATATAAATTTTATATTAACCTTTATCAATATATTAATCTCTGTCAATATATTATCCTATATGTTTAATATATATTTCTTCTTATTTAAATGTTTTACTTTATCTATCAATTCAAATGTTCAGGGCAACAGAAAACAATTCGTTACTTGAAGAAATAATTGCCAAAAATTTGAATAGGACAGGCGCGTCAACTTCAGGCGGTTCTACCAATCCATTAATAAAAATATCAGAAATTGCCGAAGCCTTAAAGTCTATACCAACAATGACGGTATACTTTTATTGCTTAAAATCATATCTTATTTGTTATAAACAATTATCTTTTTCACTTCTTTAGATTTCTTATGTTTTTTTTGAAATTTGGAGATTGGAGGTTGGTCGGGATGAAATGGAGATGCATGATGCAAACTTTTGATTTGTGTGTTGTGAATTTCAAACAGTACATGTTTCTGAATTGTGTATTGTAGATTTGAAAAAAATATGGAGATTAGAGGTTGGTTGGGATGAAATGGAGATGAATGATGGCAATTTCTCAATTGTGTCTTATGGATTTCAAAAAATGTGGATATTAGAGATTGGTTGGGATAAAATGGAGATGGATGATGGAAATTTCTCAATTGTGTCTTATGGATTTGAAACAGTGCATGTTTCTATATTAGATATTGTGGATTTGAAAAAAATATGGAGATTGGAGGTTGGTCGGGATAAAATAGAGATGGAGAATAAGAATATCTGAATTGTGTGTTGTGAATTTCAAACAGTGCATGTTTTTAAATTAACTATTATAGATTTAGAATATAAAGATTAGAAATTGTTCAGAATGAAATAGAGATAAGGGATAAAAACTTCTTAAATATATCTTGTGAATTTGAAAAAATGCATGTGGTCAAATTTAAAATATTAATTGTTTTTTATGATTTAATTAATATTATTTGTGTGTTGTGAATTTCAAACAGTTCATGTTTCTAAATTGTGTATTGTGAATTTGAAAAAATATGGAGATTGGAGGTTGGTTGGGATGAAATGAAGATAGAGGATGAAAATTTCTCAATTGTGTCTTATAGATTTGAAAAAATATGGAGATTGGAGGTTGGTTGGGATGAAATAGAGATGGAAAATAGAAATTTCTCAATTGTGTCTTATGGATTTGAAACAATGCATATTTCTATATTAGATATTGTGAATTTGAAAAAAATATGGAGATTGGAGGTTGGTCTGGATAAAATGGAGATGGAAGATAAGAATTTCTAAATTATATGTTGTGAATTTCAAACAGCGCATCTTTTTAAATATAATAATACTAAACTTTTATTGATATATTTAATACATACATGATTGAAGTCAGATTTATGATGTGTGATTTATATTTGTAATTTTTGTATTGTCAATTTAAAACAGTTCATATGTTTGAACTTAGAATATTGATTATTTATTAGTTTCTATTAACATGATAATATTACATTTTTTTTGATATATTTATTTGCCAATTTTAATGCAGCGATCAACATTTCTGGTTAAAGGAAAATTTACAATATCTGATCTGCATCAACTATTTTTTTACTTATCATGTGCAAACTGTAGTAAAACCACTGGATACGAGAAAGATAAAGAGTTTTTATGCTATAATTGTAAAGAACTAACAATTGCACAACCAAGGTAAATACTCATCATGATATTTTCATGTTAACAAATTTTACATTATAATTACAAAATACTATTTGGTAATACCAAGAGATAATAACTTATTTATTATTCCTAGATCTCGTGTCTATTTAGAGGCATTTGATGACAGTAGCTCGATCGCAGTAGTAGCCTTTGAACCTACAGTAGAACGAATTCTTGATTGTACAACAACATATATTGTACAACATGCAGAGCAGGTAAGATTTATACTTTTAGACACATTTAATAAATTTAACAAATTATTTTTTTATATGTTTTTGTCATTACAGGAGGATCGTTCGTACATAGAGAACATTACAAATAAGATTCAAGATAAACAGTGGATGATTGTTTTAGGTGCATCTATGAATAAATTTGGGAAACTGCGCCAAAACAAACTTAACGTATTATCTGTCAATGACATACTTGAGACAGCAGAATAACTATTTCAGAGAGTTTCTTCTACATTTTCAATTATTATGATGTATAGCTATAAAAATTTCATATGTAATTATGAGATAACTTTTACTTTTTATCTGTAATTATAATGATAATGCTTTGGTTCCAATAGTTACTTTTTTTTCTATAACAGAACATTGTGTAATTATAAATATGTTCGTATAAATTTTTATGTTATAATCATGAATACTCTAAAAATTATATATATGATTATTTTTATAATGAATAAGAATTATAAAATATAAATAAAACAATTACATTTTATAATTATATGTATTAACTTATTTTTTATTATTACATATTTTTAGATTTTATAAATATTATTTTTTCAAATATTTTTTATATTGTCACAACTTGGCACACGTGCAATGCACGTGTTTGCCCTTTACTAGTATATATATACACGCACATGCATAGAGAATTGAATTTACGTAAATTGATGAGAACGACACCCGGGTATGACGTCACATGCATGCACGTATCTCACGTGTCGGGCTGAGAAAATGAAGATTTTTAAATTATAAAAATGAGTCATAAAGCAATGTCAGCTTCACATTAACTTTTTTTTTTTTTACTAAAATTTATAAATTAAAATTTATAAATAATAGTAAATCATAGTGAGATCAATCCAAAGGAACTCTAACTTAATAATGGAATGATTGATTATAATTATAATAATCAATAGTGATGAATGTGTCACATACCACTTAGTATAATCAAAATAAAGTGAGAGTGTAGTGTATAATATTATTCTTATAATAATGGGTAATTCCATATATAATCGTGAAGTGCGTAAACGTCACGTAATCGCTTTGAAAAAGAGTGAGGTTTACTATTAAAAAATTAATTTTTCATGTAGATCTCATATTTTATTTATTTTTTTAAAATAATTATGCAGTAATTATACAATTCTCGATTATAAATATATTTTCTCTATAATAATATGGGTACGATGAAAAAAAGCAGGAGAGGAGATGTTTCCTTATCTTTCGGGTTTCTGGGCCATCGAAAACTCAAATGGGGTGTACGGGGAAAGGCCCAGCCCATCATTCTATTTGGGTCTTTAAACAACGGTTTAGTGACTTGGGATGGGCCAGATGTTTTGTTTGGGTAAGCCGAACATAAAATACATCTGACCCATTCCCAAGGCAAAGCAAGGTGAGGATGAGTTGTACGAACTTGAAGAATTGCTCCCCGCTCCGCCTCCCCGCATGGGTAATACTGTCAACAATTGCCCAACCAATTCTTCACCTTCTTCCGTTCTCTATCCCTTAGTTCTTCCCTCTCTCCTCTCGCTCCTCAATCCAATCACTTATACCGAGATCAGGGCTTTTCGGTTCTCAACTCGAAGTTGTTTGACCCTGGCGCCACATACCAACCGCCCGCCCACTCTCTACACTTTCACTTCATCTCGGGCCCTCGGCTCTGCAACCCAAAGGTAATCCAATACGTCCATGCCTTAATATTCCGCTTCTCTTCTCGGCTTGAAGCTATCTTCTTTCTTCACTGATTTTTCTTTTTATATTTAAATCTGAAAATTTTATCGACCATTTTAATTTTTTTCATTAAGCTTTCAAAGAAGACAGGGTCTCGATTTCAGCTATTTCGTTCATGATGCGAGGATAAAATGTTGTAGGAATGTTTGTGAGGTGATCGGTAGTTCCTTTACATTGGATGCTTTTAAAACTTCGTATATGAATTAGAATATTTGTGCGTAGAAATGCATACCTGTAACATAGGGTGCTGGAGTCTTATATAAAGAACACACGAGAAAAGCTCTTGAGCGCTTTAGTTATAGTTTAGTACGTGCTATTCACTTGATACTGTTAATTTTGTCCTCCATACACATTGAACTCTGTTTATTAGAAGACTTTTTATCTGTTTAAAAAATGCAAATAAAGAATTTACATTAATATAAATATCTGTTTAAAAAATGCAAATAAAGAATTTACATTAATATAAAATAAGATAATGAAAAGAGGTATTGTAAAACAATGCTGAATTGAAAAATCAAATAATGAATTTCAGTAATTTCATGGTTTCCTATAAAATTAAAAAATATTGGATGGTTGAGTACTTTAACCTTGAAGTTGACGATTGTGTAAAAATAGTTGCAGTTATGAACAAGTCTCTTTGTGAAAGTTCTATAGGAAAATAAATTCCCAAGTTCCATTCCTATAGTTGTGACAGTCCCTTTTTCATTTCTTTTTTAATATTTTGAG
This sequence comes from Juglans microcarpa x Juglans regia, assembly GCF_004785595.1. Classification (NCBI taxonomy): domain Eukaryota; kingdom Viridiplantae; phylum Streptophyta; class Magnoliopsida; order Fagales; family Juglandaceae; genus Juglans; species Juglans microcarpa x Juglans regia. The sequence goes on from NC_054600.1 coordinate 33,528,776, forward strand.
TTTTGGAGCATATATTAACTCATTTCGTATTGTGATGTCTCAATTCTAAGATTTCAATATATTTGGTATCTTATGAAAGCCTAGGACTATATGGTTCATGTGAAGAAGGCATAGAAACTGCTTTTGATGTACAACAGATTATTAATTACCATATAACAGGAATATGAGTTACTTGTGGATTTATTTGAGGCATTTACCCTCAAAATGATTTATATGACTCTTTAATTTGCCTTCATGAAGTTTGCCTATTTATTCCTATTGTTCAGTGTGTGTGTGTATAAACCATTTAATCACAGTACCTATTCCAAGTGTTACTTACCAAAGGGTTTCCCACTTTTGTCCATTTTTTACGCAATTATCTAGAGTGACCTAGAGAAAGGAGTTTGGGTTTTGCAAAACTTTAAAAAGGAAAAGTGGGAATAGGAAATGGGCCGAAAAATGGAATGGGCAGGGCTGGCAAATCACATGGGAGGGATTCCGAGAAAGCTGGTGTTCATGGCAGTAGGTGCATTTTCTAAGATTGTAGCCACTCGTCTCAACTCCACCTCAGTCCACAATGCCAACACCCTCATTCATCTTGTCCAATCCCGACCATCTGGAGTGCCATTGCTCACTGTTAGCAATCACATGTCCACGTAATGCCTCTACACTCTCCTTGATTACTTGAGCATATTATATAGAAAATTAGTTAATATGATATGATTATATAACAGGTTGGATGATCCAGTTATGTGGGGATTCAAAGGTTTTCCCATATTCAATGCAAAATTGGCCCGATGGGTGCTTGCAGCTGAGGACATTTGCTTTAAGAATACGGTGCTGTCCTATTTCTTCCGACTTGGTAGGTGTTCTTGAATTGTTACATTCCTGGATTCTCCTATTTCGTTGTTATATGGCATAAATAGTTCCTTGGGTAAAATTTTCGAGGAGTGTTTGCAAGTTGCACTGTAATTATTGTTGATTGGATCTTTAAAACTTTGTTTCTGAATTAGAATATTGTGCAGGGAAATGCATACCTATAACAAGGGGTGGTGGAATTTATCAAGAACACATGAACGAAGCTCTTGAGCGCTTAAGTGATGGAGCATGGGTATTTACCTTATATTATACACTTTTTTATGAGTAATATTATACACTTTTTAACTCCGTATACACAGGAATAATTTTCAAGCTGTGTATAAAAAAATAGGAATATTTTTATATGGCAATATATCCAGATCCTTTCTTTCAGTGTCATACTACATAGGTTATGGTTAATGGATAGTCTAATTCAGATCACTGATCACTGGCTGAAGTGAATCTGATGCTAATGCAATGTCTCCATAAGAATAGGCCAAATTTGGTTGCTTGGATTTGCATGGGTTAATAAAGATTGTGCAGGTTCCTATCAGCAGAGTTGTTGTTAGTTTTTGAGCTGATGGTATGGCAACTTACTAAATTGGTTTCATATTAATAAAATTTATCTCTTAGGTATCAAAAAAAAAAAAAAAAAACTTACTGAACTGGTTTGGTTCTATTTGCTGAGCTGAAATTATCTCAGATACCGAAATTCTTTGTGTGTTCTTTTAAAATTTTATTGATTGAGCAATGATTCGGGACAATCTTTTTTTTTACTCGTATAGAATGTGAGATTCCTTTTTTTGTCATAATTTCCAGTTGCATACATTTCCAGAGGGAAAGGTGTCTCAAGAAGAAGCACCAATAAGAAGATTAAAATGGGGAACTGCTAGTCTCATTGTTCGCTCCCCCGTAACCCCAATAGTTTTGCCAATTTTCCATAATGGCTTTGAAAAGGTATTTTCCTAGCATTTTGCCACTTTATCTTGACATTGCACCTTACATTTCCATGTATATTTCTGGTTTACTGTCAGTAGATTTGGTTGGATCAGTTAGCTGGACTTGTTAGACGGTGAAACAATCTCTTTGCTCTTTACTTGATAGAATATATGAGTACAGAGTATATGTCTATAAGATATTTAAAATAAAATAATATAAATAGATTTAATTTTCCATGCTTGCTAAAGGTGGAGGGAGAGAGAGAGAGAGAGAGAGAGAGAGAGAGAAAGAGAGAGAAGAAAGTTCCTTGTTTCATTTGTCTTTTGAGTTTTAGTTTGTGGGCTGTTTAAGTAATCGGATCACTTGACTTTTGGCTAAGCGTTGTTAAATATTTTCTGATATGTTTATCACGTTGAGGGGAAACAGGGATTTGACAATTGATCTTTCTTGCAACCACTTAATTTATTTATGTATGTGCTTACTCAAGAAGGTCAATTTCCTTATTGTTGTATCGTATCAAGTTTTTTTTTCCCCCTAAATCTTTGAAAACTAATCTCTCTCTCTCTCTCTCTCTCTCACACACACACACACACACACACACACACACACACACCAGTACTGCTACAAACTATGAACTATCTACGACTTTGTACTATTCTTCTTGATTTGCAAATTTTCCAAACCAAAACAGTTTATCTTTCACGGTATAATGGCAGTTGCTGCAGCATTATACCGTGTGACTGCCTCTGCCTCTAATTAGTCAGGTGTTAGAACTCAAGACAATATCAGTCCTTTTGATCAGTAACTCAAGGCAATATCAGTCATCACTTTGTATTCTCCTGCCATTACTTTCTCCCTTGCTGTGATTATTTCTGCTTCCTCTTGTGCCATCACTCTGGGAAGGGTGTGATTTCTGTAGTCATTATCATTGTAGTTATCTCATGCTTTGTAACGAGACATGGTGGATGCTTTATCATGTGTATCTGCATATGCTCGTTTACTTGTTCAAGTGTGGCTCTTCAAAATCCTGGTTAATGTTAAAACTATGTACGATCTCTTGTTCTCAGATTATGCAATCTAATCCAGTTTGGCAGACAAATGTACTCATTTACCCAAAATGAAAAAAAGTGAATCTATTGTGTTCAATTTGTGCGAACATAATTTCATTTGATTTGCTAATGTTTCATTTGTTTATTTTGGCATATTTCACATTCATGCCTACTCAAATATACAGGTCATGCCTGAGAAATATTTTTGTGGTAGAAGGCCTCCTTTTCCACTATGTAATAAGAATGTTAACATAATTGTTGGTGAGCCATTGGAATTTGACCTCCCCAGAATGAGGCAGACGGCTATATCGACATCTCGTAATTTGTCACTTCCTACTATAGGGTGGCCGAGCATTTCTCCTAAAGAAATGGATGAGGCAGCGCAGAGATGTCTCTATGCTACAATTTCTGAACAAATCCGAACTGCCATGGAGAGCTTAAGGATCTTCTCTAAAAGTTTTCAAGCCAAAGGTGCGAAATCTATACATTTTTAAGAAGTAAAAAATCCGGCCTGTGCATTTCTATAATGAAGTAGGACAGGTAGTTGGAAAATCGCATTTTGACCATTTCGAAATGTTCATGATGGTCAACATTCTTTTGTTTCGTTTGAGGCCTCAATTCATTTTTAAATTAATTTTTAGTCATATGATTAATTTATTTTAGAATTCCTTGTTTAAGAATACAGAGTACTTGGGCTTTCTTATTTTGCATTACGGAAATGCATTTGAGCTAAAAAAATTATGTTTGATTCGTGAGACTCGAATTTTGATGTTAGGCAATGACTCATTATATGTAAAAAGACAACTTTGTGTTCACAACAAGGAATACATTTGTTCTTCTAATTTGAAGAATATGAAACTGGCTTCGCTTTCTTTCTTTTTGAATGGATGGAATTTTGTTTAATTCTTGTGTAAGATTTGGTGTGGAAGTCATCCAAAACCAAAGAAATGCACTATGACATTTAGCAACAGCTCACTGAACATATCTAGCTTTTATAATCTAACGTATTACATTAAGACAAATCAGTTTGTGAAAGCTCTTTGTGGCTAAAATATTTTTCTATCTGATTTATGAAAACATTTATTTGAAAGTCTGTTCATTAATACACTCAACACACCGATAAAGCTAGATAGTCGATCATACGATAAGATCCATGATTTATAGATAGTTTTTTTTTTTCCCTTTTAAAATTGGATTCATCTATAACAAAACAAGCATAACTTATCAAAAAATAACAAAACAAGCATAAAGAAATAACCAAATGTCCTAGAGTGAGCGCACTGATTGTTGCGGGGTGGTTACCCGCTTCGATGAATTGCCTTGCTGGAAGAGTGCAAGGCTGGTCTATTTTTTTTGTCACCAGATTTTTTTATAGTTGTGAGTAATTATTAAATTACTAAATAGTTTCAAAATATTTATTATTAGTATTTTTATTCCGCCTGTTAACAGTGTTTTCCTCCATGATTTTATTCTCTATCATCAACTGTCTATTTATTATTATAATTATATATTTTGCTAAAGTAAGAAAATATATTTTATTTATAATTTAAATAGATCTACTGATCTACATATTTATTAAATTAATTAATGTCTTTAATATATTGCCTATTCTATTTATTTATATTTCGTAATTTCTTATATTATTAAAAAAATTTAAAATAACTATTTACAATTAAAAAAACACATTTATTAAAGGATAATAGTCTCTTTCATATTGATATAAATGCAGATGTATTTAAGAAAGATGATTTTATGCTAATTATATAAAAAAATATTTACATTTTTCAGTGTATTTCATTTTAGTTGCTATTAAAACAAATTTTGAAAACTTTACTTGAAAGGCATATTTAATTTTTATAAAATTTTTTACAAAATAATAATTTAAAGATATAAAATTGGACATTACATCTTATTACAAAAAATCTTACAAAATTTAACTTCCAAAATTATAATGAATTTTAATAAAATGTTAACAAAACTGTGTAGATCTATTTTCATTTGTTGGTGTAAACGTGCAGAGCACGTTGTCCTTCCTATAATAAAATGAGAATATTGCTACGAGCGTATACCGAGGCGCTTGCGTCAGCTTCAGGCTTTGATCTTTCTTCCCCGTTTTACCGACCACGAACCGTCGTTCCTTTCTTTTCTTTCTCCGATATAAAGTTGTTTCCTCCTCCACGTTCCAACCTCCCTCATTCATTTCCTTCAGCTCTCTTGATCTTTCTCTGGAATCTGAGACTGAATCCTAGAACATGCGTAGGCTAACCTGCAATTCCTGCAACCAACAGTTTAAGGACGAGGAGGAGCAAAAGCTCCATTACAAGTCCGAATGGCACCGCTATAATCTCAAGCGCAAGGTTTCCCTACTTTTTCTTACCTATATAACTTTTCTGTGCATATTTATTATGGTTATCAGGGTTAGGGTTTTTCTCTATTACATTTGGTCGCTGAAGTCTCTTCTTTTCTTCATATTTTATTTTGCTTCTTGATAAGGGGTAGGAAAAATAAGGAATTAAATTAATTTTTAACTATATCGATAAAAGGAATTAGTTTCTTGCAGTTTCTTGAGACTATTGCTAATCATATGTTTTAAGTGAGACAAGGGATTTGATCTTTGGTGACAAAAGCATCATATCAGATAAGAATCTGCTGTTAATTATGCTTTGTATCTATAACTGATCATAAAATAATAATGCTTCGTCTGTATAAATAATTCTTCAATTCTGTTCATATGGTAAAGATATTGAACTCTACCTCGCTTTATGTTACGCGAATCAGCAAGTTATGCAGTCGCGATGAAGTTGGACTGGTAATGTGTCTTTATTGGTGCGGTTAGATGGTTTTCTCTTCAACGAGAAGTTAGCTTGGACGCAGTGGCTTGGTTTTTTTTTGTTTTGACTGGAAATATCTTTATGGATAAGCTTGATTGAACTCGTTCTAAAAAAAAATGTTCTTCGTTCTTTTGAAAACAGTTGCGGTTTTTTCCATTTTTTTGTGTATTTGATATAATATACACCTTTTTTACATCAACATTTCTGGAAGCAGTTACAGCACCAAATAGTTTTTGAGTTGAAGGTACTAGTGTTAATTTATTTTCTTTCAAGTTTGGCTCACTTGTGACCCTTGCTTAGTGTTGTTTCATGCTCACCCTGATCATTGCACCAATTTCATAGCCCCACTTACAGTGTAAATAATTAGTTTCGGAAATACAATATTTGCTCATAAAATACAACTGTAGCTGCAGGTGGACTATTGAATGTTTTAAACTAATGCCAGAGATCAAGTTTAGTCAGTAGATCATAATTTCTGGTCTAAGAACTTTTGTTTTTTGTTTTTTTTTGTTTTTAATATTCTTTGATTGCTCTGTGGGACCTGATTAATGAGCTGAAATTGGTATTGACAATATTTTCCATGTTTATTCTCTTAAAAAGGTAGCTGGGGTTCCTGGAGTGACTGAAGTATTGTTTCTAGCTAGAGAATCCGCACTTGCTCAAGAGAAACGCCAGTCCAGGGAAACTCCAATGCTCTACAGTTGTGGTCTTTGTGGGAAAGGGTATAGAAGTTCAAAGGCTCATGCTCAGCATCTTAAATCTCAAACTCACGTCATGCGGGCTTCTCAAGGAACAAACCGTCAAGAGGAGGAGAAGGCGATAATCAAGCCACTTCCCCATCGTGTTGTGAGTAAGCCACCCCAACGAAGGGAGGTAAACAATGAAGAAAGTGAAGAAAGCGACGATGAGTGGGAGGAGGTAGATCCTGAAGAAGACTTGGTTGGTGAAGCAACAAAGTCCATAACTGAATTGAATGTACATGATATTGCCTCTAACAATGATATAGATGGTGTTTACGATGATGATGATGAGCATGAGGAGTTGGATCCATCTTCTTGCTTTATGTGTGACCTCAAACATGATACCATAGAGAGCTGCATGGTTCACATGCACAAGCAGCATGGGTTCTTCATTCCTGATATTGAGTATCTAAAGGATCCAAAAGGGTTTCTTACTTATCTTGGCCTTAAGGTACTGAAACATTTGCTATGTTGTTTCTTAGTGAAATTCGTATTTTGTAAGTTTGCAGTTAGAATTTGATTTCTTCACATCCGTTCTGCCTTATTTTTCTCTTCCCAGGTCAAGAGAGATTTCATGTGTCTGTACTGCAATGACCGCTGTTACCCTTTTAGCAGTTTGGAAGCAGTTAGAAAGCATATGGTGGCAAAAAGTCATTGCAAAGTACATTATGGTGATGGGGATGAGGAGGACGAGGCTGAGTTAGATGACTTCTATGATTATAGTAGCAGGTTTTTGTCATTTCTGATGACTTGGGTTCTACAATATTATTGTCAACTTTTTGTTTCTTTGGTTAGCATCAACATTGTTCCAGTTCTATATTTTGATAAACCTGAGCTTATATTTCCGGTTGCAGTTATGTTGACGAGGATGGCAAGCAGCTGGTTGTGTCAGGTGATATGGACAACACTGTAGAACTTGGGACTGGTGGAGCTGAACTCATTATAACAAGAAGATCTGATGAGGGTACGTCAACCAAAACATTTGGTTCCCGGGAATATTTACGCTACTATCGCCAGAAGCCACGTCCTTTGCCTATGAACAATGCTGCAATAATTGCAGCACTTGCCTCAAGGTTTGCATTGATCCAATTGTGTCAGCCTCAGTCTGGGGAAACACGCTGCCTTTTCTTCGGCAAAAAAACCAAAAATAAATGAAATCATATGGTGATCATGTAGTTGGATCTTGATTTCAGGTATAGGAGCATGGGGTTGGCTACAGTGCAGTCAAGAGAACAGATGATGAGGATGAAAGTGATGAAGCAGATGAATAGATCGGGAGTGGAGGCCATGCCTTCAAAGATTGGGATGAAAAGCAATGTTATCCGGAACTTGCCCAAGAACGTCCTATACTAGTTCTAGACTACACACATCTTTTTGTTGATGATAAATTGGTTATCTAGTAAGTAGCATATGCGGAATTCATCTGGGATTTGCTAGGACATGATTTGGATTGATTTTGTATATCATAATATCCTTACCATATTCAAAGAAAGAGCTTCCCAGTGGGTGGGGGTGTTTTCTTGCTTATATATATATTTTTTGTATCTTTTCTCTTGGATGATAAGTAATTTACTTATTTATTTATTTATGATTGATACTGCTTTCCTGAGAAAAATCTTTATATCTTTCAGTAATTTTGATTGGTCAATCTCAGTATTCCATCTGATCTTGCGATCCAAAAAAAGAAAGAAGAAAAGATTAGTAGCTGATCTTTTTTCTTCATCTTCTTGCATTGTTTTTAATCGTGGACAAACAAGCACAATCACTGAATTAATTCCCAGCGCGCATTGAAAATTAATCAACCAAAATCTCCATGCATGCATGCATGTATGTATGTATATACAGGCCTAAACGATTGCATACACCTAATGTTTGTAGGCTTGGTTGAATCGAGTATGAAAAGTATGAAATTAGTTTTCCACTAACCATCACAGTACTTGGCCAAATCAGAGCGCAAAAGTTTTTTTCTTTTTTTAGTAAATTGCATTGTCGATATTTAAAAAAAAAAAAAAAAAAAAGATTTAGAGTTGTGACGTGAGAGCTACATGGGTACTATATAATATATTACGTGCTTATGTATGTGATACATCCGATAAAATAATAGGATACGTAACCTTTTATATGTATATATATGTATGTATGTATGGGCAAGATAACGTTGTGTTTGTGAATACAACTGTTTTTAGACATTTCCAGACTATTTCATAACTATTTATAAATATTTTATTACTATTCACAAATAATTTATTATTATTCACAAACTATTCATTATTATTTTATTACTATTTACAGATGATATGAGATACTCTTAAAGATCCAAACAAGCCTTAGAAGACAAATTATTTGAAATGATATCGAAGATTTCTCAATCTTAAGAAACATATCACGTTCTGCTGACTTTAGGCAGCTTTTTTTACTAAATTTTTTTATTGGCTGATTTGGACATTGAAAATTGATGCTGAAGAATATGAGCAAAGCCAGCATTTATGATCGTTGAATACACAAATATTAAACACACGACCAGTCTTTATCAGGCGCATATATATAAAATCTAATTGTACGATTGATGACGGAATTCCCATGAAATTTTCACCCACAACAAAAATAATTTGACCCACTGGAATGGAGGGCAATTTGAACCTGGAAACGTCCTTACACACTAATCACACAGTTCACACTGGTTAGAGTTATGGGATAGGATTGCTTGAACCTGCTTGCTTGAATTATGCCCACAAAAATTGCTGGCATGGCTACTATCCTCAGTCAAAGTAACACACATATATTTCGAGTATTGAACTCTGTGAAAGCATTAAGAATGTATTATATATGTTTTACTCATCCTAAGTTGGTCAAAGCTAGAGACTTTTTTTTTAAAAAAAAAAAATTCTATCTTTTGGGATGGGGAGGTAAAGTTTAAGAAAATGGTAGATATTAGCTATTCCAGAAGCTGGTGCGCAGAACAGTAATAAAATAAAATGGTAGTTTGTCAGCCAACTTTCCATTGTGTAAATACTTTCTGCATCCTTCAGAATTCTATAAGGGTGACAAAAAAAAAAAAAAACAATTAAAGCCAAAGAGAAATGATGAATGTTACAATGGTCATAACATAACCAGATGGGATTGTCAGGTTCATTCTTGTCTAATCAGCATATCTTATCACAAATGTAGTAAGATAAGATCTAGATGTAGCTTTTACATGTTTTAACAATGAGATGATCTGTAGCAAGCATGCAATCTTTTCTACTTTGCAGTGGATCTCTCTGTTCTCCACTTCACTTCACTTCTATACAAGCACGGTCAAAGAAAAGCAACGAGTTATGTGACTAAAAAAGACAATGTCAAAACAATGAATACGGCAATTATTCTTAATTTTTTGAAATGTGGGAAATGATGATGCCTGGAGATGTAATTACATTTTACGACCCAAGATATGATCATCAAAGATTTGTTATGGTAGACTAAAGCCAGTATATAAGAGGATCCATGGCCAATTCATACCTAATTGTCATAGAAGCGGGAACGGCGTCTTCGGGAACTGTGAATACAACAGCAATACTTGTAAATTTTTCATAAACTAATGAAACCAGGAAACGCTATGTTACAGACTAATCTGCATGCTATTTATCATGGCAAACATACCCCTACCTCACTATTCAAGGTTACTACTACAAAAAGAAAACCTTTTTCAGAATTTTAGTCCTGTGCATTGAAAAACAGGGTAAATATGACAAGTTAATCAACCCCCCCCCCCCCCCCCCCCCAAAAAAAAAAAAAAAAGAAGAAGAAGAAGAAAACAATTACCCAATGACCTGTATGCATTTTCTTTTCTTTTTTCGTTCATAATACTTCTCAAGACATAATGCATCAAGTTACTATTTAATGATCAATAATACTTCAGACTGTAATATATGGCATTGATAATCTTATTCCTAGTTTAGGTCAAAATTAATCTTACACTACCCACTGCGTCAGGGAGCCAATCTTACCACCTCCAAAGCCAAAACGCAAACCCAAAGCCATCTTAAAAGAAGGTCGAATGCTGCTTGCCTAATAATCATAGGATTAAAAAATCTTCCAGATGATTATATTAGCTTTATGAGCAATGAAGGATTTTATTGGCTTTTAGATGATTATATTTTTTTAAAGCAACTTAATTGACTTCACCACATTTGCTAAGTCAACTTTGATCAACATCTTACGATAATGGTTCACAAGATGTGATGTCCATTTTAAACTTGTGCCATGAAGAAATTTATGTACACAATCAAAAGCAGGAAGGAATCTGATCGACGGAGAGAGATAGGATCAATCAGTAAATAAAGCTTGAAATTCAATAGACATCAAACAGAAAAAAAAAAAAAAAAATGATTGGAAGACAATTGAGATGCAGAAGCAGCATACTAACCTGCGATGATTGGAGTTACCCGTTGGGACATTTGTACTCACAAACTCATCGTCAGTCTCATCTATCCTATAATCAGGAAATTCTATAGATGCCACAGAACCCTCATCAGAAACAGAATTTTCATAACTCGTTCGGCGATTTCCTCTTCTTGTATCACTAACTCTTGACCTTCTTCGGTTTCTAGAATTCCTGAAGTTATCAAACACCTGATACAAAATACAAGAGGTCCACCAGTTCCCCTCATCCCCAGGGAAGTCCTCAAACTCGTCTCCAGTATCATCGTCCCCATATTCAATTACATAATCTCCCAAAACCACCCCACGAGGGACTTCTGAATGAATAGTGCTCAAAACATCTATGATCTCAGAGGACTGTTGAAAATTCTCCCAATCAAGCTGCCGCGCAGGATCAATCTTTGATGGACGAGCATGAGGGTGCTCCAGTTGAGCATGCTTTTGCAGTTCTAAGTAAGTTCCCCTAAATGTACATTGTTGCTCCTCACAACAACGTTTCTTCTCATCCAGATATAGACGGGCCTTGTCAACAACAAACCACCCAGTAACCTCTCCTCTACACAAGGGACAACATGGTTTACAGTTGCCTTCAGATGCCACGGGATCCCTGTTTTCTGTGGGAGTTATATCAGATGTTAATGGGGTTGACATGCCATAAGCACTTTTGAAACGGTCCAAGCAATTCGAGTGCAAGTGGTCTGTGTCACACACAAAAGGACGGCATCCTTTCTCATAAGATGAGCATTGGAGGAGTACACCATTATGCGGAAAATCCAAGCATATAGGGCAAATCACATCTTCCCAATTGGTATTTAACTGAATATCATCCATGTTGGATACATTGAGATTGAACCCAACTTTACATGAAGGTCTTAAGGCCATGAAGACTATTAACTCGAAAATGTACAAGCAGATGGCATGCAGCTCACTTTCTTTAAACGATAATTGACGATTAAACAATATACTTGATGAATTACCAAGGAAAGCCTAGCCAATCTTTTATGTCACACCAAATAGAGCAAGCCCTTGATGTAGAACAACATGCTTTCCGACAAAGCTGCATGGTCAAACATAAGTAATTAGAAGCTGGGTGAAAAAAATTTAAGTGGAGGTAGAACTTTTTATAAAATGTTCGTCAAATTCTTAAGATCCAGAAACTCCTTTTAACGAAAACCTCTGTTCATAAACCATCATTGGTATACTCCTTTCAGTACGAGTCTCAAAATAAATGACCATGTAAGCCATACATTGTCGACTTTAAGGGTGTGTTTGGATGTTGAAGTGAGTTGAGTTGAGTTGAGTTGTGATGATAAAATATTGTTAGAATATTATTTTTTAATATTATTATTATTTTGAAATTTGAAAAAGTTGAATTGTTTATTATATTTTGTGTTGGGATTGAAAAAGTTGTAATGATGAGTTGAGATGAGTTGAAGTGAGTTTGGTAACCAAACGCACCCTTAAATGGGCACAGGCCTTTGCAACACTTTTCCCAAGAGAACCAGCAAGTTTCGTATCTGGCATCTATGTTCCATATGCTTGCCAAGGCAAGTATGTTCGATATAGAATATGATATCGGTTTAAGAGAGAGAGCGAATGAGAAATAAAGCGATCATAATGTCATTTGAAATCAAGCAACTCAATTTCAGTCGTAAGTCTTATCAATAGAGATAAAATTTCGATATTCCGTGCAGAACATAAAAGCCTGAGCTTACAACTTATAGCCACTAGGAATAAAAACCGGCCTAAAATTATGGTAAAAAAATGATGATCCATTGATCACCTAGGTTTCAACTCGGCGAGAAAAGGTCTACAACCCAAAATCTTTGAATTTATAAAGACCCCGTAGGCCCGTACTTACTGATAGACTAGAAGATAGATATTAGGAATAAGAAAGCAAACTAAAATTGAGAGATTATAACATTAACAAAAATCGACCAATCCACAATCATGGGCATTCAACGAAACGACTCGGGGAAGTAACCATAACGAGTAAAATCAAAACGTTAAATCTAAATTCATGGGTGTTCCGTCCAATCAAAGGAGACCTAGTTAAAATCAATCAAAACCCAGGACCCATTTTCCTTCACTCAGAAAGGACACATACATAAACTGATATACAAGCAACTGCTGAATAACGTTGAAATTGAACAAGACTTACCTGATGTAGGGTTATTTTGGAATCGAACCCAGATATAAGGCCGACAGAAGAAGGAGACGGAAAAGGTTCGGTCTTCGGTTTGTGTGGCCGATCGGATGGTTCAGTTTCAGACTTTGAGGAGTGGTAGCAGGTAGGGTCCCTTCCGTCTCTCTCCCTTTTCTTGCCTTTTCCAAAAGAATAAAATGGTAAAGTAGGCCCTTTTAATGTTCATTGACGTAAGTGCCCTTTTACATTGACCAAAACAGAATTTTAATTAATTAAAAACCAACACAGTGTGAAATGTTAAAGTTGTCCTCTCAATTCATTTCGCATATTTTTGTACCTTAACGGCCGGTGATTTCGTTTTGCTGTTTTGTTTTTTTCAATGGTCTTTTTTTTTTTCTTTTTTAAATAATCATTAATTTTTATGGTCCTAATTTTATATTCAGCCTTCGCTTTCAAGATTTTGATATAGTTTTTGAAATCAAACAATATTCCTTTTATTTAATTGATTTGGACAGAGATTTTACTAAATACAGAGTTTTACTCCGAATTGCATTCTAATATCTCACGATACTTTCCTTTTATTTCAAACTCAGGTTTGATATTAATTAGCATAAAATAAATAAAATAAAGTTTTTAGGTATGCATTACACTATAAATTAGTTATCTTATACGAGTAAAATTTAATTTAAATGATTTATTATATTGGTAAGTGTTTTGTGCACGCAATCCTGTACATCAATTGTACATGTGCTGATAGTAAGGTCAATATTGACGTGGCATGACTATCTGCTAATAATTGAACGTGTGCCACGTCAGCCCGCCGTGCGCAATAACAGAGTGAGTTTATATGACACAATATTTTTCAAAGCAGTTATTATATATTAAAAAAAGTATCGTAATTAATCATATTAATAGATTGTATAAAAAATATATATAAGTGATTATAAATATAATTTTTAAATTAAATATATTAAAAAAATACATGTTTCGTTGAGAAAATCATATATTCGAACTTTGAAAAATGGGTTATGAACGTAAAACTTTACCTATTTTTTCTCATATTCTCGTGTTTTAAGAGAAAGATCATTGCTCCTGCTATAAAATTGGACCCTTTATCGATAGAAATGAACAGGAAATTGGATATTAGTACTACACTGTAAGCTGTACGTGCAATCCATATTTCTTCGATGTAAAAACAAATAAAGCCCATTAATTGAGAGAGAGAGAGACAATAGTTACACTTTGCATGCGTGGGTGATGGACGTGTCTTTAACGCCACACAGGGCATTTAAGGATGTTAAACTGAATTGATAAAATATTATTTTTTAATATTATTATTATTTTAAGATTTAAAAAAATTAAATTATTTATTATATTTTATATTAAAATTTTAAAAAATTATAATGATGAGTTGAGATGATTTTAAGTTTCTAGCAAAGCCTATACCTTTGTTTTTGTTGTTTTCAACCCATTAATGTACATTATAAATAAATAAATAAAAATATTGGTTTTTGTATACTAAATGACGTAATAATATAACCAAATTCGGTGAGGGTTTGATTGCCTAACTAACAATGTTATTTTGTCAATGATAGAATAAATTTGTATGACTCATCGCTACCAAAAACATATTTCCTTGCATAAACTAAAGATAAAAATTACTCATACCCCGAGAGAAGAATCGGGCAATAATTGAATAGGACATTTTGCTAATAGCATGCCCTCACGCACGAATACTTCTCTGACACTAGATGCATATAAAAGATAAAAGAATGTCGGATATGATATGACAAACAATCCCTTAATGCGAGAGAATGCTTTTTTCTTTCTTATGGGACTGAAATGTGGAGAACTTCCACTGATGAAGATATTATGACTATACCTTCTAACCCAGGGCTAGGAGTGTATTGCCTATATTGCATGAATAAAAAAATAATCAATAAATATTACAAAGTACAGGTATATAAATATTCGACCTAGACCTTTCTTACAAAAAAAACAAAAACAAAACAAAAGATGTTAAAATCGACAGATACCTCATGCGCCAATAACAAACTACTGTCATCAGGTTTCCTCAGTTATTCGGGTTACAACCCCGACAGCAATTGTTCTCCCTAATGCTCTTAGAAATACCCTCCCAAGAGCTCTACAGCTTGAAAACTCTTCCACGCACACAGGCCCCTGTAAAGCCACCTGAAGTTAGAAGAAGAAAAAGAAACTTCAGGCCAAAAGTAACCAAAACGCTATCAAACCAATTATCCTTTGAATTGAAGTGGCACAAGTTTCGGTCAACTTAATTCACCTCAAGGACTGCAGTCTGCTTTGCACTAAGGCAGCGAGGTGCCTTCTTCGTCACCTTGCCAGTCTTTGGATCAAGTAAAGATAGTATTCTGACCACTCTTGCGGCTTCCCTTGCATGGTGTACATGAAATTCCAACTGTTCGTTCCAGTCAAATCATTATATCAATAGATAAATAACATGGTGGAACCAGAACATAAAAATATATGTGTTTGTGTGTGTGTGTGCGCGCGCGCACGCGCGAAACACACCTGGGATCCAATTAAAATCGGGGTTGTAACATCCAAAACAAGAACTTTCAGTTCCAAATGTTTTGCAATAGCAACAGGAAAGTCAGGGTGACATAGCACGCCCCCAGCCATCACAAGGCTCCCATCAATGCCTTGCAGACTAACAGCCACACTGTCTCCAGCTCTTGCAAAGGTACAAGCCTGAGAGTTACGCTCTAAGGAACGTACTGAGCCCACATTTCCTGATGGCATAACTAGAACCTATAATTACACACAGTATAGTTACGGCTATAGTACAAGGGAAACAAAAGACAGTGAATAAAGCAAATAATGCCTTGTGTAATTAGAGTACTTCTGACTAAAACCAGTAATCTTTGTCATTGACATACAAAACACTCTGATTGTACGTGCATGAACTGTCATGGCATTCAATCATACTGATCACTTCTATCAGGGTGAAAAAGAAAATGGACTATCTATTCTATAGGTTTCTGAGTCAAATCAAAGATTGCGGAGTGAGAGGGTAAAAAACATAGTTTAAACAGATCTTTCACCATACATTCTGGAAGGTGATCCACACATTCAATGTTCGGAAACCATCTATGTCTTGGATCACATGATGCAGAATGAAAATCTACATCACATAAATGAGGACAATTTATCCGCACAAGCATTATCCCAGCAAAAAACATGTGTAATAAATATGTAAAAGTATACCACGGAAGATCAAAATCAGTAAATGCTGAAATATAAATTTGGGAAGTTCAAGAAAAAGACCAATTTCAGATGATCCTTTCGTGGAAAAGATAACTGAGCATGGTCTGCAAGCAATCAAGGAAGCTTAGGTTCACTCAACGGCATATGCAGATCCAACAATGGAATGAATTCTGAGATGTTAATACAAGGAACTTAATATTTTGAAGAATAAAATTAACTACAAAAAAAATCAATACTACCCAAATGTGTACCTTGGATCCACTTCGAAGAGCTCCGGCTTCTAGTTTACCACAGGCAGACACCTGCCCCAGTGAAGACAGTTTAACAACATCACATATCGGCATAAGTAGAGGCTTTGAGAAATCTCTTGTGGGAGGTTGGAAGGAATCAACGGCATCCAGCAGATAAGGTCCATGATACCTGCATTTTAATTACCTTGCTCAATTTTAAATATTTGCAATATCAGTTGCACATCATTCAAATATTTATAAAAAGTTCCTCATGGCGGCGACAAAGAAAGCCACAATCCCAACATGGACAGATTAGCAGCATGCTTGATTTAACCAAGACGGGCATCAAGCACTACAACAACTTCAGCTCAAAGAAAGCTGCTTTTTATGTTTACTTTCAGTCAAGTTTTCTATTACTCAACCCACTGGGGCATGTGACATGGTACCAAAATGAATATTAGCTAGTTCTTCTTCTACTGTGTACCACCACTCTCGCCAAGGGAAAAAAATTCCCAAGGAAGGGGGAAAGAGAACCTGAAATGAAATTAAAAAAAATAATAATAAAAAATACCAGCATAGAATTCATTCAAACTTTCCAATCTTCGTTGCCTTCTTCAGTATGTAAATCACAGCACCCTTTTTTTTTTTTTTGATAAGTAAGAAATTTCATTGATCAATACTAGGCAAAACCTATGTACACAGGAAGTATACAAAAGAGACACCTAGTTACATTCTAGAAAGCTGAAAAGAAAGCAAAAACTCACAAAAATTCCCTCCCTTTAAAACTATAGCTGAAAGCCATTGAACCAAAGAAAGGACAAAAAAATTCCATAATTCCCCTAGCTCTCTCCTTGTTGTTGAAGCACCTCTCATTTCTTTCCATCCATATACACCATAATAAGCACAAAGGAGCCATCCTTCACGTCGCAGCCAGTTGAGGGCTATGATGATGCTTATTCCAACAAGCTAAGAGCTCCGCCACACTCTTGGGCATAATCCAAGACAACCCGGCTCTACTAAGTATGCCATCCCATAGCTCCCTTGTCACCTCACAATGTAGAAGAAGATGGTCAATCGATTCACTATTGTTCTTGCACATATAACACCACTCCATGACATCATCCCCTATTTCCTTAAGTTGTCTGCCGTCAAAATCTTACCCAAGGTTGTTGTCCAAGTAAAAAAAGCAACTTTTGGAGGCACAAGAACTCTCAAAATACCCTTCCATGGAAACACAATGGGCTGAAAATTTGACAGCACCTTAAAGAAGGATTTAACAGAAAATTTTTTACTCCCCCGAAGGTTCATTCTATCACACCCATTACCACCAACCCTCTTGGAATAAAGCAAGCTAAAAAAACCTGCTATCTCCTTGACTTCCCAATCCTGCGCATTTCTAGAAAAGGTCATATTCCAATGCACTGAACCGTTAGCTCGACACAGCACATCTGAGACAGCGGCCTGCTGATTTCCAGCCAATCTGAAAACACCTGGAAAAGCTGAAGAGAGAGCTCTCTCACCACACCATTAATTGAACCGGAATCTAACTGTTGTACCCTCACCGATCTCAAAGTTAATATGTGTTGCAAACACCATCTACCCCTTTCGAACAAATTTCCATAGACTCACACCATACGTCCGCCTACCCTCCTTGGAACACCAACCCCCCCAATCACAACCATACTTCCGATCCACGACCATTCTCCACAACGAAGTCCCTTCCAACTGAAATCTCCACAACCACTTCCCAAGAAGGGCCTTGTTAAAAGTGATCAAGTTACACACCCCTAAACCTCCCACTTCCTTCGGACTGCACACTTTTTGCCAATTCACAAGATGAAATTGATATCCTCGCCCATGCCTTCCCACAAAAAGGCTCTAAATATCTTTTCAATCCGATTAGCCACCCCCACCGGTATAGAAAATAAGGAAAGAAAGTATGCGGGAAGATTGGAAAGGGTACTTTGAATGAGGGTCACTCTCCCGCCTTTTGAAAGATAGAGCCGCTTCCAACCTAACAACCTTTTCTCTAACTTCTCTATGACTCCGTCCCAAATATTTTTTGCTTTAAAAGAAGCTCCCAAAGGTAGTCCGAGGCATTTCATAGGAAGAGTAGCCACTTTGCATCCCAACAACTCAGCTAGAAGATTGATATTCGCCACCTCACCCACCGGTACCAATTCCGACTTACCCAAGTTCACCTTGAGTCCCGAAACAAAATCACAGCATGTTTTAGAGCTAAAAATTATTACTCGTAGCCAAAAATGTATCTTCCCCCCTCCCCCTCCCCCCCCCCCCCCCCCCCCCCCCCCAAAAAAAAAATAAATAAATAAACATATATTCGCAGTATGCTACAATCTCTAGCTTTGTTTCCTACTCTGAAGTTGGTAGCCTCTGGATTAGACTATTGTCTTTGAGCCAATGTTGTCAGAGCCAAATGGTGATCTCAAACCAACAAGTCCTTGTATTGCCCAAAGCGTGAGGTGCTAGAAAAGGCAATTGGTGAATGAATTAAAGCACCAAGTTCTAAATATATACATCATGAACCCATATTATATGTATTTGATGCATCAGAATAGTACAATCAAGTGACTTCAAGCTTAATGGATAGTAGCTGGTCCATTTAATGCTGCCTATTGTAGAATCGTCAATAGCTGGGTCACCGCTATCATGTGCAATTTCAGCATGCTGCATGGGAGGCATTCGGTATGCAAAAGATTTGGGGAAGAATGGACATTCTTTGTAGAGTCAATAATATTATTAATTCAATTCAAAGTTTTTAGTTCCTTCGACGGTACATATCTTAGCAATGGAATAAAATGTGACAGCCATACCGACGGTATATAAAAAAGATGAAGACCTAGAGGAGAAAAAAGATGCATGACAAAGAATTGACAGATGACAGGAAACTCACCAGGACAGCAAACAAACATTAGAAGGGACAGCCACCAAATTTTGATTCTCCATGGCACTTAATGGGATCCATGAAATAGAAGAATCTCTAAAACCACAAGAACGGAGAAATGTTCCAAGTTGCTGTTTAATAAAGTCAAATCGTTCATTTGAGTAATCCACAGCATCCATTTTGTTAACTGCGACTATAATTTGATCAACACCAAAACTTCTGATAAGTTGTGCATGCTCCCGTGTTTGCCCCTTAGCACCATCCATACTGGCCTCAAAGGAACCAACTGAGGCATCTACAACAAGAATCGCAGCATCAGCCTGAGCTGCCCCGGATATCATATTTGGTACAAAATCCTTATGGCCTGGTGAATCAAGCACAACAACATGATACTTTTTAGAATCAAAATAAGCAACAGCCACTGTCATAGTTATTCCTCTTTCCCTTTCTTCAGTGCTCTCATCCAATGCCCAAGCATAAGCAAAGGACCCCTTGCCCTGCTCAAATATACAAACACCACAAGAATACAATAACTTCGGGCTTTTTTTTCATTAAGTTACAATAACTTCAGGCTTTTAAAGTACCCGCATACAAATTGTAGTGATTTTACCTGTAACTTAGCCTCCTTCTCATATTTGTGCATCTCTTTTTGGGATATTCGCCCCAAGAGGTGTAGTAATCTACCAGAGAGTGTTGATTTTCCAGAATCAACATGACCAACCTACAATGACATTGAATGAACTGGCCTCACTGATGTGTTCAGATTATATATCAACTACAGAAGAGATAAATGGCTGAAGTGTTAGGATTAAGGACGACTTACGATCGCAAGATTCAGTTGAGTCAGTGTATCTTCAGCTTGGTCAGGGAGCATCCACTTTTCAGGTTTATATTCCGCATTCGATCGAGTCACTCTGGTATTAACATTTTTTGACAATCCAGATCCAACATTTACGTCCATTTTGTTCAAACTATTGGTAAGGCTTTGTGGGTTGCCCCCACTCATCGAAGAACTACTGCTCTCATCTATTTTATCATGTCTGCCTTTTAGATTCAACGAAGGTGAGCAAACAGAACCTTTATCACTAGATAGTGTGTTGCCCGTATCATTCTCCAAATGATTGCTCTTGTCCCTACTGAAATGTCTGCCTTTTGGCATCAATGCAGATGAGATATCTGACCTTTCAGTACTTGATTTACTAAGGACACCATTCTTCTCATTGATGCTTGAGGAAACTCTGGAAGTTTTCAAGTCAGTTGAATTGGCTGCAAGTAAAATGTTGTAGACAATAAAAGTAAACATTCTAAACTCAGGAGATACAAAAAAATGCTTTTGAAATAGCTATTTAATCAATACAGATCATATTTCTAAGAAAATCAGTGGATAAAAAAAATTTTGATAGACGAAACAAAGCATATTTGCAACTGGACACGACAAATATTGGGTTAGACAGGATTTTAGTCAGCAGTTGAAGGTGATGTGGTTATAAATCTCTCTCTATAAACATCTATCTCATAAAAATATATATTTTTTTCCTTTGATTTGAATTGAACTCTCATTGACAATCAAACTGAAACCACAGTAGATACCTTTCAAACCCATTTTGGAGGAACGCAGTCCATTAGACACCAAATCATCTGGGGATGGAACATCAAACTTGAAAGGGGCTGTATTGTAAACATAATTTAGGTTAGAATATATATATATATATATATTTATATATATAGTAAAGCATCATGGGAATCTGCTGGAGAAACTACAATTCTTTAATTAAGGCAGAGTACTGATGGACATAAAGTATGATTAACAACAAGAAGTATGTTTATTCTAATCCTATAGATCCACATCCTGTTTTGGAACATGTGCAGACCTATATTAACATGGTGATTGCTATGAGTAATAAAAGCTTTGTGGAATTCAAGAAATTGTCCTTGCATATTCATATGCCTGTGGAAGTTATTGCTCTCTTCCTTCCCATAAGCATCATTTGGCTTTTGAAATGATACAGCCTTTTTGGGCATCCGTTGCGGAAAAGATGCAAATAGAGACTTGGCCATTTTGGATGCTCCAGAACCTTTGCACATGCCCTCAACTGCATGAAAGATATCTATTCTATAAAAACGCAAAACTTGAAACAAAACCTCACAAAGACACTAGAATAAGGTAGGTACCAAGACGGGTACAAGTTGTCAGCATGACAACCTCAACATGGAAGGTCTTGTAAAAAACAACCCAAGACAAAGTTACATTTTGAATATTCCAAAAGCAGGGATGAGAGAGAGGAGTCTCTCCATAAGAAAAACTAAATATCAGCAGAGGTCAGTCCATCCAGAAGCTGAGCTCACAAAACGTAAGATGATATGCCCTATAATAAGATACAATTGCATACCTGTTTTCTTATCACTATTGGTGCCAGAATTTACAGAAGCATTTCGAAGAACCCCACAAATATCACATGCAGAGAAACTCTCGTCATTATCATATGTGCAAACAGAGCAACGCCAAATCCCACAGTTGATAGTTTCTTTCTTTGATTGAGGTAATTTTCCTGTTACAGAAAATAAACATCAGGGAGTTGATATAATGGGCAACATATCATTTTCGGATTCATTAATCTAAGAGCTTTATTTTTTAAGAGTAATATAGATTGACAAACCCCAACTTTACAAGATACACAACATCTATGACCATTGCTCCACAGCCTACTCAGAAGCTAA
The DNA here is from genome assembly GCF_004785595.1 of Juglans microcarpa x Juglans regia. NCBI lineage: Eukaryota > Viridiplantae > Streptophyta > Magnoliopsida > Fagales > Juglandaceae > Juglans > Juglans microcarpa x Juglans regia. The sequence continues at coordinate 33,550,836 of NC_054600.1, forward strand.
TCTCTAATACTATGCACAGAACAATTACTACTACCACTACCGCTACCTTTCTTAAATGTGAAAACATTTGATGCTATAACATTTAAATGCATCTTGGTGCAAGTCTCTCTGTTTTTTTAACATAAGGGTAATAAAAATTCTACCAGACAGGAAAAATAGTTGAGAACAGGCCAAACATCATGCAATCTGTGAAGAATTGATCTGCTTACCAACACATCTGCATGTGGGACTCAAACCTTTCAACACGTTGTCAAATATCTACTTTCTACCTTTGGCAATGAGATGGATAACAGGTAACTAAAAGATACTGCTTGTTTAAACTTTAAATCTAAAAGCAACCAAACAAGGAAAGGAAAAGTCCTGCATGAATCAATCAAAAGAGAGCTTTGAGTTAACACGGTCACTGACCATTTTCTTCTACATATAAATCGTGGTCAACATCATAATCTTCATAGTCATAGTAGTCTTCGTCGTAATCAACTCCATAACTCACTTTACGAGGCATCTCCCTAGATAGAGATCAAAACAAAATAATGAAACAAATATCTCAACTAGAAACTCAAGACTAACACTATTGGCATATGTTCGACCAAAGAAGCCTCAATTTCGAAGACCTACATACCTGGAAGATGTGGAACGTCAAACAATCAGTAATTTAGCAACACCATCGGCCAACCAAACATTCTACAAGGTTCAATTCGATAAGTGACAACCACTTCTGAATGGTATAAAGTATAGCATGAGTTTGTTGCTGAGCTCCAAAAATATATTGCTCTTCCTCTAAACATCAATGAAGCTGAACGCATATATAAAACTTTTAGTGTATCGGTAAAGCTGTTAGACAATACACTTGTCTTCACGTTGTACCATTACATTAAATTGCAAAATAGATCCACACTCAACTGCGCCTAAAACAGAAAATCAACCGAGTTAATTGAAGTAGATGACAACATGGCAAAAACACAAATTAAAAAAAAATTAAATTCCATTTATTTATCTATGCCACGTTTTTCTCGGCAACCAAACGAGAAGTGAGCTAACTATCGCGGTGCTCTAAAAAATAATTGGAGTCTTCCACATACACACGCACGCACAAATACATATATCATTAGTAATTTAATTCTTCCACAAATATTTTCACACCGATCAATAAAAGAGATTGCACGACGTAATTAAGTTAGCCCATGGGGCTCTCTGCGAGCAATGTCCCTAATGCACCGTGAAAATATTTTAACAAAATTCTTTCGCCAAGAATTCAAACAACAACACTAATAATAATCATTGTTAAAAAAAAAAACACATAATAATAATGACAATGATGACGACGACGACAAAGAATTTTGATACAATAGCTAGGGTTTCGAAGTTGGAAGAAGTGGACGGCCAGGAAAACAATTTGGGCTTACCAGGTAGAACGCGCGATAAGAAAGAGCAAGACAGCTAGAATCTAGATACCTCTTCCTCGGACCTCCGCTCTCTCTCTCTCTCTCTCTGTACTCTGCAGTAGACAACGTGAACGAGGTAAAATAAAAGGAGCACGTAAAAAATCATCTTCTGCTGCTGCGTACGGTCTTGGAATGTGCTGGAAAAAAAAAAAAAAGTTTCGAATTAAAAAATTAATTTTTTTATATGAATTTCTTATTTATCATTTTTTATATAGTATTTACATATTAATATTATTTCTTTTTATTTTATAGTTATGTATTATCGAAAATTTTATACATCACACACACACACGTTATCTTATTTTTATTCTATTATTTAAAATATGACACATTTAATTCTATTGAATATTTTAAAAGAAATATGGCAATATAAGACATTATTTCCTTATTTGGTAAATTTGAATAAAAATGAAAGCTCGTGTATTTAAAAGTACCAAAACTTAAAAAAAAAAAAAAAAAAAGAAAAAAAGGGACCCACTAATTTGTTAGTCAAAATATTAATAAACCTTGCAATTCATTTTCGGTTCCAGAATTTCCTCTTTTAATGCAATCAAATTTTCTATATAACGCAAATTCTTAAAAAATAATTATTAGGAACCCAAAAAATAGGCTTAGACCTCGCGACGATTACTTTTAAGCCTAGTTTGAATAGTAGATTGAGATGTAATAATTAGTAAAATAGATTATAAATAGTAATAAAATTATTTAAGTTGAAAGTATTTTATAAATTTTAAAAAATAACAAAAAAAATTGAATAAAAAATATTATAAAGTTAAAATATTATTAAAATATAATTTTTATTTTAAAATTTAAAAAACTTAAATTATTTTTTATATTTTATTTGAAAGTTTAGAAAAATTATAATAATGAAGTAATGATTAAGCAAACGTTTGGATAAGAAGATGAGATAGATAGTTTTATATAAAAATTGAATAAAATATTATTATAATATTATTTTTTTATATTATTATTGTTTTGAGATTTGAAAAAATTGAATTTATTATATTTTGTATGAAAATGAAAAAATTATAATGATGAGATGAGTTGAGAATATTTCTTAATCCAAAATACTCTAAATGAAAAAAAGTTAAAATTTTAAAATTAAAAAATATTTATATTTATAATAATATTTAAATATTGAGATGAGATAAAAAAAAAATTTATAATCCAAACGAGGCGTTAACCTTAACCCACTTGATGTAAAACATATTTTGTTGTAAATAATTTTAAATTATGGAAATTAAGGAAAAGTTATTTTTTTGTCTGAGACAAAAAGTGTCAAAAACTGGGGAAAAAACAAATCCCAATCCCGAAGACAGCCGCCCGGATAATACAAGGACTAATATTTTAGGATCCAGTTTGTATTCGCAATCTATCTTAACTAATCTCAATTCATCTTAATTCATCTCATTACTATTTATTATTATTCATCAATTTTAACTCACAAATCTCACTACTATTTACAACCCATATCACTACTATTCACAATCCATATCAACTCATCTTCGAATACAATGACGCTAATGTTCTTCCAGGATACCAGAAAAAGACTGCACCCGCCCTGTGCATTACTCGTGAAATAATTCTATTTATCTATCTCCACACATTACAAACACTATACCTTTTCATTTTTTTTCATTTTTTCAATAACAAATATGTAATATATAGACGATAAGTAAAACAACTCAATCAGTTTAATAACAATAAAATAAAATAATAAAAAAAATTTTAAAAAATATAAAATATGTGATATGGGATGATTAGCATCCTCTACTTTGTAATAATATCACAAAAAGAGCTGTTGTTTATTAAGAAGTTGATTGCCCTTCAAAATTATAATTTATTTTAGTTAATTAATATTAACAGATAACGGTTGCTATACAGAGGCGGTGAGTTTCTTTTCTTTTCATATTACAACATTTGATTGGCCTTTGTAACTTGAAACAACATGCTCATCCTAAATAAAAGAATGAGGTAAAGTTGACATGAGATAATGCTCTTCCGAATGAAGCCGTTCCGTAATGCAGCAGCTCTAGCTCTAGTAAAAAAAGCTTTGATTATCTATCCAGCCAATACTGACTCACTCCAGGAAAGTATGAGATCCCGGACAACCGTCGGAAAGTCTGCAAGTCCCAGCAAAAGTTTGGGGTAGGAAAAGATAGAGAAGATGATATTTGAGTTGCATCACGTTACAAATAACTCAAGTCATTATTTTAAGATCAAAGAGGTAAATGAAGTTTACCTCGTACCACTTCCACCGCTACCGACGGAATGTCTATATCGCTTTCAACCAGCCTATAAACATCCACAAGCTATAGAAGACAGATTGATAAATTTAGCATTCTTGTGCACCAAGTGTCATGACCATATGAAATAAAAGTAAATTTTTGATCTACAGACCTCCTGGATGTGAAGCTTTGAGTCCTCGGTCAAAGCAAGAAGAAGTTGTCTACGGATTCCTTCATCAATAAAGAACAGGCGAGCTCCATCTTTGATGGTATCCGTGAGATCTAGTTTTCTTTCGACTTGCCAGTTTCTTGTACTTTGCCTGTATAAACAAAACATACGTAAATGAAGGTTCTAAGAACTCTGACAAAAATAGAAAACACGAGAAGCAAGTGGTTGCGACTGGATACAAACCTGTCCTTTACTTGAAATGCAGGGTTGCTGCTCATCTTGGCAACATTTTCCTTAGCAAGAACGATAAGGTTTTCAAGCCGTTTCCACTGGAAAACACCATCTTTAAATAGAACCTAAAACAAGGAGCAGATTATGATCACAGGTTATTATTGGAGAAACAATCTATGTTGGTACAACTTGGGCATGGGCAACTAGAATATTGAAAAATAAACAGGAGCACTAATGGAGAAACCATATGGTAACTGTTGCAAGCTTGATATGAAGAGGGAAAAAAGAAAATCTATAAATAGCTTTACCCAGTTACTCATGAGATTGAAGCTTATCTAACTTAAAAATTATGAACTTCAAATGAATCAACTCAGAGAAGATATATGACAAAATGGGTGAATATCCTAAACAAATTCAAAGAGTGGCATGGAACTTGTTACTGACCTGTATGAGACGTTCACGTAGAGCAGGATTTGGATCTGTTAGGAGGCGCTTTGCCACATATGGATAGGCAACCTAATCAAATAATTGATATCAATTATACATGTTAAAAGACAAAGCATGACAAAGCTTAGACCGGTACCATCGCAACTAGAGAAAGCAACAGCTTCCAGCATGGAAATTAGCCATAAGAGTTTATAGTGTAGGTGATCAATATAAATCTCTACACATTTAGAATTGATGATGTCTAGTTGAAAAATAAAATAAAAAGAATATGCGCCAAAGCATCAGCTGGTGACAATTTGGACAGGGCAAACCAGAGCTAATCGATTATGGGACTTTATATATAAGTTGTAATATATATAAAAACAAACATAAGCTGCATTACGGATTAAATTAGATGAAAATCTAATTAACATTTGCAAAACTAAGAAATAGGGCAAGTGCAATAACAGAAATTAACTATTTAGTTTCGCGACAGAATTCTGAGTTAAAACACTATGGTTAAAGACAAGGACCCTGTTACAAACACCCATCCTCCCCAAACCACCCAAGAAATATATAAATAAATAAGAGGTGTGTATAAGAAACTGTTGACCTATACCCTGTTGCAAGTTTTTGCAGTCTATATCTTATTGTAAGCTATGCAATTGTACATATATATATATATATATTATGTTTCAACAGTAGCCAATGAACTTTTTTTTCCTTCCACCTACAAGATGCTAGTGGTCCGCAAATAAGATCATACTTATAATGATAATCTTAGGCCCATTTCCAATGTATCACGACTTGTGAAATATGACAGTCAGAAATTTGATCCCAGATATGAATAAGGAAAGCAACAAGGTTCATCTTTACCTCCAGAAATTTGAAGTCTGGCTGTAGAGTGAAACAGATTCCCTCTTGAGTCAATAAAGAACGGATAACAAGAGAAAATCTCTCTGGGATCCGGATGGGATAATTGTAAACCAATTGATTAAATTTCCCTACAGCAGATTGAGCATGTGTATGACTTAGTAAATCACAAAGTAAACACAAGAAGTTAGGGATGTAAAATTTAAGTTCCCAGGCAAAATAGCATCAATGACATGTACAATAGAGCTATAAGGCTCATATCATTTACAATTAAGATTCTTACACTCTGAGAGTTTCTTTGATCTCAGGCAATTAGGAACTTAAACTTACAAGTCTTCCAAGAAGAAGACTCTACAACCAGAGAGTACAAAATGAGAAAAGCATATTTCAGGAAGTACAATAAAGAAGAAGAGTATATGGTCAGAAAGCAAGGGAACACTACAAAATGTGTGACTTAAAACTACCAGAAATACCGCAAGGGAGAGAGAAGGAGAGTGTGAGAGAGTACCAGTAACACTTCGAAAATTGAAATCAGAGAGTCCTTTTCCAGAAGAGTTCTGCCAAATTGCCTCTAGGGCTGGGATTATAGGAGAGACATCGGTCCCAGGAGCCAGGAAGCCAAGCCTGGTGAAATCATATGCCATCTCAGCATAGTCCTCATTTACAGCATGGACGACAGCATCAATCAAGATCTGTTTATTTTGCTGAGAGATTGCAAAAAAATTAATATACAGTTCCAACAGAAAGCTTCTCCACAAAATAACATTGAACAAACAATGATAAATCATAGCAGAATCTTAATCCTTGCCAATTTTTCTGACAGATGCTTAAAGTCTACAAATTTTATCAGGTGGGATATGTTGTGCTTCTATAAGTGAGCATCATTAACATGTTTTACATTAACCTTCGACCTATAAGAAAAGCGTGTTAAAGTTGGTCAAATTTTTCATTTGACAAAAGAGTATATGAACTTATGAAGAGAATCGATGGAAAAGGAATGCTTTATTATTATTTTTTTTATGTCGGGGAACCTCTCCAAGGCAGGGCCCTACGGACCCACCCCTGCAAAGTAAACTCCGGTCCTGTGCACCGAACCCTCGGAAGTTTCCCTACATGGAACTAGTTAAATCGCTGGTTTTTCACCAGGGGGTGTTTCCATATGTCAGAATATTATCACAATAGAAATTGAAAAATCATAAAAAACTCTCATAATTTCAAAACTTTTAAGATTAATCATAATCCTCAGGGATTTTATTCTGAATAATTTATAGTTCTATAATTTAAATATTCAATTGTCTGTATGATATCCCAAGTTTGTTTCCATTTCATTACTCCCCTGCTGCAATTGCCCACTCTCGAGTGTTTGGCCAGCTTTTGATAAAATGCAAGAGCTTGTAATTTAATCAAATATAGCCACAAATTCTATTCATCAATGAGGTCAAATCTACATGTGAATCACTTAAAACACACTACCTGACTAAGCACAGCAACATTCCCAAAGTCCACATAAGCAATACGTCCATCACGCATGGCAAAAATATTTCCGGGATGTGGATCTCCATGAAATAACCCAAATTCTAGCAATTGCCGCAAAGCAGCACTAACTCCAACCGTTAAAAATCCATTTACATCAATGCCACCTTCCTTGATAGCCTGAAGACAAGAGATTATCAATATACAAGGTGAAATCTGTTGCTTTGCAAAGTAAATATCTATAAAAACATCATCATCTATCCGGATAATCATACCTGTGGATTAGTGCACCGGATTCCATCAATCCATTCCATTACCAGAACACGAGGCCCACAAAGCTGCTTGTAAACCCGAGGAATTTTGACAGTTGGGTCGTTTTTGAAATTCTCAATGAAATCTTCGATATTACGGGCTTCCTGAATTAGGGAAAAGAAACAGCATGCCCATGTAAGTAAATATAAGTGTAAACAGCTTGGTAGCTCGAATATCATGCAGGTTTTTTTTTATCAGTTTGATTATCATGCAAGTTACGATAATCAAGCCATGTTCATTAACATAATGCAGAAAAACTGTGCATCTTTTGTATTTTTATTAATTACCCTCATAATATATCTATATTTTTTCATTATATACATCACACAGCTTTAATGCCAAACAGAGGAAAGTTCTGAAAGGTACCAAGGTGTAATCCAGCTCCTCCAAAAGCTTCTCACCAAATTCATCAACTATCAGCTCTGCATTGCACCCCAGTTTCTGTAGACTGATCCCATTCAAAAATGAAGCAAGAGTACGAAATAAAAAAAGATCCCGATAAATTATGGGCTCTATCTGGGGCCTTTGAACCTGTAAATATATGTTTGTTTAGATTTATAATTAGTTTAGACTACATCATTCTAAACCCCAACAGAACGACATAAGCTTAATGTAAACAAGCACATTCTAAAATCAAACTCAATTAGTTCAGTGTAAAACAATTTCACCCTTCATGTTTCCATGTTAAACAAACTGAGCAGACCATGAACTAGCAACAATGTAAATAATTTACACCAATATGAGGAAATATGGCAACTAGGAAGCTGATGACTTCAACAAGTATGAATCACTCTAGCTTTGCCAAACAAAACAATAACATCCAAAAAGTAGTTCAAGTTCACTGCCTCTGCATAACTTATAATTCACATTCCATGAACGTCCAAAAAAAGTAGTAAACCCCATAAAACCTTAATAGCAACATCCTCTTTGGTGTCACGTAAGGTAGCTCGATAAACTTGACCCAAACTTGCAGCTGCTATTGTCTGTGATGAAATTTTACTGAAAACAGCTTCAAGTGGTTGGCCCAATTCCTCTTCTATGATGTTGAAAGCAACCTAGACCATTGTCAAACGATTCAATACTTACAAAATATTTAAACCCAGCATAATGTAGCAAAAAAAAAAACACATCAATGGAAATGTTCTAAATTTAGTCAAGTATTGACAAAATGTGATTTTTTACCTGATTGGGGAAGGGAGGAACATCATCTTGAAGAATGCAAAGCTCATTCATATAATCTTCTCTGATGATATCAGGTCTATTTGCAAGAACCTACCAGCACATGGATAGCATTCAATCAAAAAGGAAAGTGAACACCAAAGAGCCTTCTACTTGAGCAAACACCATGGATTTAAGTTTAATGGCATGATTGGAAGAAATTTATCCCCAGCTGCTTCATATTACTCAACTGAATTTAAAATATGAAGTAATGATGTAGCAAAAAGGGAAGGTTTTTATTAAAATATTACTTATAAAATTTTTCTCTCCGTACAACCAAACTCAGACAATGAAAAATGAAAGTTTTTTTCCAACGATGATGCTTGGTGGTCTGTGACGGAGGGATTTCATTTTCTTTGGTGTGTTAAGGATGGGATTTACAAAGGATTTAGTGATTGAGTCAAAAGTTTTTTCCTTAGAGATGGATGACAACTTCTTGCTCATTACGGAGAGAAGTTGGAAAGTGATGAATAGGCTGACTTTAAGGTCTTCCTCGGTGCAATGGTTGGCTAAAGCTTTGGAGGGTTGTTCGAAGGGAGAAAAGAATAATTTTTACACTACGGTTAGGGAGAGCAATCACAGCTTCATAGCACAAAGGTGCTCAAATGCTTGAGGCCGATACATGGCATTGGTGGAATATGGGGGTGGTGGCAGACGCAGTTTTATTTTCATACTTGAAGAGAAGAATGACAATAGATGGAGGAGGATGAGGGAAGCACTGTGGGAATTTGTTGATGATGGGAGAAGCAATGCTAGAGGAGCATCGTTTAGACCATCAACAGTGGTGTTGCAGTCACAAAAATGCTCCTACAGGGAGGCATTGGTGCCTTTGCATGAAACTAGAAAAGGAGGCGGTGGCGGCATGGGTGCTCATAGGGGTGTTTACGCTAGAAAGGGCAATGGGTACGTTTATGGTAGAGCGTCGCGTAATGCACAGTGGAAGGGCGGCGGTAACAGGCCTATTGTCGGCTTGGCAGAGGGTGATGTCCTTGGCTCGTTGCTGGATGTGAAGACTGAATTGGGGAAGCTTTAGGATAAAGTGGAGAGGATGATACGGTGCATTCAACTTAAGGCTGGTTTGGGGAGTGAAATAAGATAAGAATTTTGTGAATAGTAATAAGATAGTCTGTGAATAGTAGTAAGATAGTTTGAGTTGAATATTTTTTAGATTTTGGAAAATGAGAAAGAAAAAGTTGAATAAAAAATATTATAAAGTTAAAATATTGTAAGAATATAGTTTTATAATATTATTTTTGTTCGGAGATTTGAAAAAGTTGGAATTGTTTTTTTATTTTATTGAAAGTTTGAAAAAATTGTAATGATTAGTTTGAAAATTTTGTATTTGAATTATGTTTGAGAATAAAATGAGAATTTTGTATCTTATCTGAGGCCCAAAACAAGCCCTTAAAGGAAATTTGGTTGATGGGCTTAATTCGGGTGATGGGCTTGAGGTGGGCCTGGGTGGGCAAGTAACTGAAATTAAGAAGGGCATGGGCCTAGAAGAAGCAGGACCCAGTGGCCTTGCGGTGAATCAAGGCCTCCCACGTGGACCCAGCATGGTGGGCCTTACTGTTGGGTCTCAGCCCTTGGGAAACAAGCCTTCTAAGAGGCACGAGACCCAGCTAATTTGGAGAATCCGGTAGGGGGGTGAGCCTCGATCCCTGACCGGCAGGAGCCATGCAGACTCACCGGGGAGATGTCTAGCAGCACATCAACCAGTCGATGATAGTGGAGTCGTTGGTAGCTGGGATAGATGGGGATCTGGTCCTTTCTCCACCACAATTCGTATATGTGGTGGATCCTAGCCAAACAGTGCCAACGAACAGTAAGGAGGTAATATCTCCTCCGACGGTGGCTCTACAGCAGCCTGAGGTTGTTCCTTCTCCGGCAGATGCCCTGCTGCAGTTGGAACAGCATACCAAGACACGAGAAGAAGGTGTGGGTATGCTCAATTTGATGCTCTCTCCCTCTCTGGTAGTGATGAGGATGTGGATGAGGGGCTATCTCAGAAGCTCATTCCTTTCGACGAAGGGAGGTTCGTTAGGGAGGGCAAAAACATATTTGGGGAGGAGTAGAGGGGGGACACCAGCATTTTTGCAGTGGGTTTCTGGTGATGGGGAGCCCACTCCAGTGTGTCGGATTGGGTGCTCCGCAAGGTAAAGGAAATTCAATTTTGTGTGGGAATGGAGTGTGGATTTTGAAGAACAGTTTATTGCCCTTTTTACTGCCATTGAAATGGGTCACTCATAGTTCAACAAATCTGGGTCTAAGAAACAACGGGAGCTAAGCGACTCAAATGGTCATTGAGTTATGAGGGTAGCTCCAGCCGCGTTAGATCCAAAGGGAAGGGGCTGGTCTCTCCTTTATGGAGCCAAAAATTGTGTCTTGGAATGTCCGCGGGTTGAATGACGCAAATAAGCAGCTTCGTATAAAAAATTTGCTTCGGGAATGGAGGGCAAACATAGTATGTTTACAAAAAACCAAGATGAAATTGGTTTCTAGGAGAATAGTGCGACGTGTTTGGAGTTGTACTTATGCAGATTGGGTTTACCTTGCATCAATGGGGCTTCGGGTAGTACTTTAGTGATGTGAGATAAAAGAGTTGTGGAGAAAATGAAGGATTTTGTGGGGGAGTATTTAGTGGCTTGCTCCTTTAACAGTGTGGAAGATAACTTCTTTTGTCCTTTTACAGGTTTATACGAGCCGAATGTAGACAAAGATCGAAGACTTTTATGAGAGGAACTTGCTAGGTTAGGGTTACATTGCTGGTGGAATCTTCCCTGGTGCATAAGTGGGGACGTCAATATCATTAGATTCCCCAATGAAAGATCTGGAGATAGCAAGATGAGCTCAACAATGACAAATTTTTCAGATTGTATTTTTTACTTGAACTTGTTGGACATTCCTCTCATGGGAGGCTCTTTTATTTGGTCAAACAATCAGACATAGTCCTGACTGGATAGATCTTTAATCTCATTAGAGTGGGAAGTGCATTACTTGGAGGTGTGTCAAAAGAGATTGCCTCGTCTTTCCTCAAATCATTTTCTCATCTCGTTGGATTGTGGTGGTATCCAAGGTGGTCGCCACTATTTTAAGTTTGAAAACATGTGGCTTAAAAGTGAAGGCTTTGTGGAAAGGGTTAGGCAATGGAGGTCATCATATCAATTTCAAGGTATCCCCTCCTACATTCTAGCTGGCAAACTGTAAGTTTTGAAGAATAAACTTAAGTTTTGGAATTCTCTTCCCTTTGGAGACATAGGGGAGCAAAAGAAAACCTTGGTGGAGGTGCTTCAACAGTTTGATAAAGTACTTGAGGATAGAGCCCTCTCTCCTAAAGAAGTATTGTGGAAGACAGAGTTGGAGCAAGTATTATCTCTTGAGGAGATTTCATAGAGTCAGAAGTTAAGAGCATTGTGGTTGAAAGAGGGGGACCGAAACACAAAATTTTTCCATAGAGTAGCTAACTCTGATAGAAGAAATAATACTATTGAGATGCTGAACATCAATGGTACATAGTGCAGGGAGGCCCTAGTGATTCGAGATCATGTGGTGGATTTCTTTGAGTAGCTGCTCGCAGAATGAGAGGGGTGGAGGCCAAAGCTTGATGGTCTTGGTTTTGACTCTATCGAGCCACATACTGCGTCTTGGTTGGAGCGTCCGTTTGAGGAAGCGAAGTATATGATATAGTAAGACGCATGGTTAAAGACAAAGCACTAGGTCCAGATGGCTTCTCTTTGGGCTTTTTCCAGACATGCTGGGAGGTAGTAAAAGTGGACATCATGAATGTGTTCCAGGAATTGTTCTTGGCTGGGAAGTTCAAGAAAAGCTTAAATGCTACCTTTATAGCACTGATCCTAAAGAAGATTAAAGCATTGGAGATTAAGGATTTTAGGCCCATTAGCCTCATTAATGGGGTATACAAAATTATCTCCAATGTGCTCGTGAAGAAATTTGGGGAGGTGCTGGGTAAGATAATTACGAAGCCACAAAATGCGTTTGTTCGGGATTGCCAAATCCTTGATTCAGTCCTTATAGCGATTAAAGGCCTAGATAGCATATTAAAGTCTGGCTCCACGGGGATTATTTGGAAATTAGACATGGAGAAGACATACGATCATGTAAACTGGGAGTTCTTTCTTTATTTGTTGGAGAGAAGTGGTTTCAGGGAAAGATGGCAAACGTGGATAAATTGGTGCATCGTAACGGCAAAGTTCTCAGTCTTGATTAATGGCAGCCCCATTGGTTTTTTCAATAGTTCTCGTGGCTTAAGACAAAGAGACTTGTTGTCCCCACGTCTATTTGTGATTATAATGGAGGCCCTCAGTAGGATGATTTCGGCAGTGGTTACAAATGGGTTTGTGGCTGGTTTCTCGGTTGGTGACCCCAATCGGGACATTATTATTTTGTCTCATTTACTTTTTGCAAATGATACGATGTTATTCTGTGAGGTAGATCAAAACCAGTTGAAGGTAGTGAAGGCACTTTTACTACGCTTCAAAGCAGCGTCAGGCTTGAAAGTGAACTTCGATAAGTCAAAGTTAGTGACAGTGAGGAACGTCAGCAATACTTGGCAATTAGCTAGCATACTTGGGTGTAAGGTAGCCTCTCTCCCCATAACTTATTTGGGATTGCCTTTGGGAGCTGCCTCATGGGCTTCATCCATTTGGGATACAGTCATCGAGAAGATAGGAAAAAAATTGGCAAGGTGGAAGAGATTGTACTTGTCAAATGGTAGACGGTTAACTCTTATTAAGAGTGCCCTTTCTAATTTACCTACATATTTCTTGTCTTTGTTCCCTATTATTCCAGCTAGTGTGGTGGCTCGGATTGAAAAACTATACCGTAATTTCTTATGGAGCGGGTTGGGGGATAAATTCAAATTCCACCTAATCAATTGGACAAGGTATGCAAGTCGATCTCGTCAGGTGGGTTGGGTATAAAAAAATTTGAGAACATTCAATAGGGTCTTACTTGGGAAGTGGCTATGGAGGTATAACATGGAACCAAAAACCCTATGGAAATTGGTGGTTGATTGTAACTATGGAAGCTTGTGGAGTGGTTGGTGTACTGGAGAGGTAAATGGGGCTTACGGAGTGGGGGTTTGGAAGCACATCAAGCGTAGGTGGGGAGCGTTTAATCGTCATTCTAAATTAGTGTTGGGTGAGGGTTCCCGGATAAAGTTTTGGAAGGACATATGGTGCAGGGATAAGGCCTTAAAGGATTCTTTTCTAGCTATATTCCGAGTGGCACGTGATCAAGAAGCTTCAGTAGCGGACCTCATGCTTCGATCAGGGGACCTAGTTCAGTGGAATGTCACGTTTAGTAGAGCAGCGCAAGATTGGGAAGTAAACAGCTTTAAGGCTTTCTTCAGCCTATTATATTATGTGGTGCCGAATGGACAACAAGTTGATAGGCTATGGTGGACACCGGCGGGTAAGGGTGCCTTCTCGGTTCGCTCCTTCTACAAGTCCCTTACACTTTTACCAAACAGCCAATTCCCATGGAGGAAAATTTGGAGGAGTAATGCGTCTCCTCTAGCGATCTTCTTTACTTGGACAGCAGCCCTGGGGAAGATTTTGACAACCAATAACCTAAGGAAGCGCAAGGTCATCATCCTAGACTGGTGTTGTATGTGTAAGCAATTCGGCAAGGCAGTAAAGCATCTCTTGTTACATTGTGAGACAGCTAAAGCCTTGTGGACTGACGTGTTTAGCCAGGTGGAGTTATGGTATGTAATGCCTACAACAATGGTTGAGATACTGGCTAGTTGGACTCTCCCGAGAGGTGTCCCACAAATTAAGGAGGTGTGGAAAATGATCCCAATCTGCATCATGGGGTGCATATGGCAAGAACGTAATGATCGGACTTTCAAAAACATTAAGTGGTCACCAGAGGAACTTCAAGTTTTATTTTTCCATACTTTATTTCTATGGGTCATAGCTTTAGATTTTAATGGCCTGAATTTTCATGGAAGGTTTCTATTGGGTGGAGATAAACCCAAATGTAATCAATTAAAATTTTTTGCCTTTATGTTGGAATAAAAAATTATGCTATTTTGAAAGTCAGATTGTCAAGAACTGACAACAAGCCGATAACAAACAAAGATTCATACGTGGAAAAAGAGAACAATGGGCCAATTTAAGAAGTTGATACTGTAGGAAGCACTTTCTGTTAAAGTAAATTGAACACGGCCTACAAAAGTTGATAAAGGCTATAGCATATAAATAAAAAAGCAACAAACCTGGCCAGCTTTGATAAAAGAAGGTCCCAAATCACACAGGAGATTCCTAAGCTGCCGAGCACGAAAAGGAACAACTTCTTCATCTCTTCCAACCAAAAAATCATACATCAAGGAAGACCAGTAAAATCCCAAATTCCAAACTATCTCCACGCCTCGCAAAATTAGTGACAGAATTGCCCCTCTTGATTCCAATACCTTATTTCTCACCTAATCAACAACAATAAAACATGAACTCTACCACCAGGTAAAGGGAAATATATACGTACCAAAATGAAGAATATTTTGTTAGAACAATGTTCATACTCACATTTAACTACCCTAACCAGTTATTCTTCACCAAATTATCAGCAACAATAATTATAATCCCTACAAAATTTTCGTGTTCATCTAGCAATACAACGACCATAATACTGAATTTATAATTTTTTGGATAGGTACGCCGAATTTAAATACTAGATGAACGCCAAAAAGAAATAATGTTTTGTCAGGTAATTTCTATCCAAGTTCCAGTACCTTAACCCTCGAATAAGTAAGTTCATATCCAAGTTCCACACCAAACTAACGCCAAATTGAATGCAATTATAAAATTTCATCGCAGAACCGCCATATTAAAACGCAGCAGAATTATCGCATATATTAGCACCATTTCACTCCAATACAAAGTACAAACAAATACAGCGAAATTCTGATATTTTTTATTTTAAAAATCATACTGTCTCGGGAGAGTACTTGCGAAATGGTATGCAAACGCCGCGCTCAATGTCGAGCTGCTCCATGGCACTACTGGACTTGCCCGATTGCAAAGCCCTGCTCTCGGTCTCGCTTGTAGCCGATAGACTCCTCCTCGCTATGGCGCCATTGACAGAACTCTCGGCTCCCGACGCCACCGCGAAATTCGAGGCTCGCATCGGCGATGATTTCTTGTTCCTTTTGAGTACCGTGGCACGGAAAGAAATTGGCGTTTGTGATGGCGCATATTTGTGATTAGTAGAGCAAGGAACCGTGTTTGCATAATTTGTACACACGAAGTCCATTGGTTTGAAAGCTCTGAAACTTGAACATAAACTGAAACCCTAGAGAGAGAGAGAGAGAGAGAGAGAGAGAGAGATCGGCGCTGGAAGGGAGTGGCCAAGAGAGAGCAGCAGCTTCGAAAAGCAGTTTTAACTGAAAGAAGAATATACACGTTATTCGTGCCAAATACGATTGGCATTTGGCAACCACATATACTTCAGTAGTGAATACTCGTAATAATCTAGATGATAATAATAATAATAATAATAATAATAATAATAATAATAATAATAATAATAAGGAATAGTCGTGCCATTTCAAGATACATCATCGAACAAACGAGACTTAAAAAGACAAGTTTTGGGAAGTGAGGATTTGATGAAAATTTTTATAAATAGTAATAAGATAATTTATGAATAGATGAAATAGTTGTGAGATAGTTTAAGTTAATATTTTATAATATTTTGGAAAATAAAATAGAGAAAGTTAAAAAAAATATTATAAAATTAAAATATTATTAGGGTATAGTTCTTTAATATTATTTTTATTTAAAAATTTGAAAATATTTAATTGTTTTTTATTTTTTATTCAAAAGTTTATGAAAATTATAATGATTAGTTTGAAAGTATTTGTATTTGAATGATATTTGAGAATGATATGAAATCAGAATTTTGGAATGAAAATTTTTTTCAAACAAATCTATAATAATTAGTTTGAAAGTATTTGTCTTGGAGACTTTGAGTGATGTTTGGGAAAGAGATGAGATAAAATAAGATGATATGAGATGAGATTGAAACTTTTGAGATGGAAACTTTTTTCCAACAAACATTTGAATTGAATTGAGATGAGACGAAATAAAACCGCAATGATCAACCATCTCCAATGCGAACCGGCAACCAGAGTCCAGAACTGGCCGAGATCGACAGAGAATCGGTCAATCGGCGGTATAAATTTAATGAAACCGATGCAGGCAGGTTCAGTCTCGGCTTGAACCAAATCCAAACTGCCGAACTGGTCAATAATATATATTATGTAAAACGACGTTGTTTCACTTAAGTGAATGAAACGGCGTCGTTTTTAACCCACCATTTATAGAAAAAAATTAAAATGAAACAATGTCGTTTGGTTTAATAAACCTAATGGCGTCGCTTGGCTTTAGGGTTTAATACCCTCGCATCCCCCCTCCCCCTCTCATTTTTCCTCTTTCCCGATTGAATCTTCTCAAACTCTCTCTCATCTCGCCTCTTTCTCATAGGGCATAGCTCTCCTCTGTTAACCTCTCCTCACTCCCTCTCCCCTCCTCCATTAACCTCTCCTCCGACCTCCGCCACTCATCTCGCTGCCTATAGAAAATTTTGGAACTTCAAGTGGTTTGTTTTATTGTATTGGATTAATGGTTTTGTTTTATGGATTGTGTTTCGTGAATGGTGATGGGAAAAAGAGCATCAATTTTTGGTGTTTGCAATGTCTGTTGTGACGTCATCTGGTGATGAGAAAACTGGTCCTCCAAATGTTGAACTGATCGGTACTGACTGTCGAATTCCGACTGGTTCTCTTTCTCTCTGTCGCCCGGTTTCGATTGATAATGACATATTTTCCATGTCGGTGCGGTTAGATCAAAATTATACCGATACATTTGATTTTCAGCCCTACTAATAATCGACAGAAGGAAAAAGCTACTTTGCCTCTCCACTTTACCCACTTTATTTGACTGCTAGTCAAAATTTTATTTTATTTTTTTATACTTAGTGATTAAGAAAGTAATTTTAAGTGTATTGATATATTTTTTTATTTTTTTAAAATATTTAAATGTATTAAAAAAGTATAAAAAAATAAAAAATAAAAAATAAAAACAAACTTTTTATTCTAAGCGGTAAGCGGTAAGTTGGGGTAGCACAGTAGCCGCACCCATCGACAGAAACGCAAGCGACAGGGCAGTTGTGACAAGCAAATGATTGGTCGGGAGTGATAAGCATTTAAATTCTTTATAATTTATTTTAAACTAAGGGTGAGACTTGAGTACGTAAAATCTTTAAATTCAAATAAGAAATTAATATTTTTAATGAAGTGTCAATATAAAATATAATATTTTTATTCATATTGGAATATGCTTTCGGAAGATGGATATGATTTTTTTTTATTATTATTTAACCACTTCGCTATTGATTATGCATAGTCGGAGTCGGATCGGGTTTGTTGTTTGACTGGCCTCCAACTCCGCACCAACATACGCCTCCTATTTCGATATTAGTACGCATAAGTTATAAAAATACGTATTATTTATATATTGTTTATATATATTTATGTAAAAAAATATAAAATTTATATAGTTAAATTCAATAGTACATTAGTACGCATTAATTATTATATAATAATATAACTGTACTATAATATAAATAGACTAATAAGCTAATATATGTATACATTATCATATTATTGTCTTAAAAGAATCATTTTGCCTACACAAAAGTTGTTTTTTTACAAGTTACAACAATGTTTTTACAGGTTGATGTGTAGTCAATTTTCTCCTAAGTTTAATTTTTGAGTTAACATTATTCTAAGTCAAGAATTTATCAAGCTTATCTTAAAATGCTTATGTAGACGCCATAGTTCTATTTCTTGTTTCGTCAACTTAGTTAAGAATATGTAATATAACTAAGAGAATTCATGCGGGTGATTTCCCTTGCATGAAGGGCTTAAGAGAGGTGGAAAGAGCTGCAGGCTTCCTTGGATGAATTACATTTGATCTCATTAGTAGAAAAATGTGGTAATATATATATATATATATATATATATATATATATACACATATAAAGAGAAATTGTATTTACATTCGTAGAGAGCGCAAGTACCGGATAATTCATTTGAAAAAAATGAATAAATACGGGATCTATATAAAAAAAATTAATTTTTTAATAGTTAATCTCATTCTTTTTCAAAATAATTATACGGTGTTTATGCATTCCACAATTTTATATAGCATTACTCAAATACGATAAATGTTTTCAAACTATATCATCATACTCCTATTCCATGGTATAATAATATGATACGAAATCAGTAACAACTTAAAGTGCCATGAATTTGTGCTTGTACCTAGATGGTCTCGAGGATCGATAATGAAATTAATAATTATTTGAAACTCTATTTGGTTATTAAGAATATCTAAAATGATTGACAAATAGTAGTGAAAATAATTATAAAATAATAATAAATAATTTATAAATAATAGTAAATAGTTTATAAATAATAATAAAATAATATGATAACTTTTTTAGAACAATGACATCCATTTTCATTAGGCGCCACATCATCTAATCCTGAGAAAAAGTTGCCTATCATTATTCACGATGATGTTAATGTCAACTAGGGCCGGCTCAAGGGTTAGGCGGACGACTTCGTTTGTTTTTATAGATGAGATGAGTTGAGATTAAAATTAAAAGTTAAATAAAATATTGTTATAATATATTTTTTTAATATTAATTTTGTTTTCGAAATTAAAAAAGTTAAATTGTTTTTTTTTATTTTTTTATAGAAATTTATGAAAGTTGTTATAATTAGATAAGATAAAATAAGATAAGTTGAGAAGAGTTGTGAAAACAAACGAGGCCTTAACTACCAACGACTCCACCCCTAATCAAGGCCCCAAATTATTATATATTTTATTGTTTTAGAGAAACAAAAATAGCAGCATAGCAACAAAACAGAAAAACCTACATCTCACATTAAAGAAAAGTGTGCAAACTATACATAAAAAAGAACAAGTAAATGACCGATTGTTTTTTTTAGAAAATAGATGGCATTGGAAGCCAAAAAAAAAAAAAAAAGGAAAGAACTATAACAAAAATAATCACTACTCTCTAACTAGTCATTTTGACTCTCTCGCTGCCAACAGCCCAAGCATTATCCAACTTATTACGTCGCTTAACATTTTCATTTGTTTCTTTCGTTCTCTTTCTTCTTCTTCTTTTTCTTTTTTTTTGTAACCTTTTTACTTTTTATTTTGAGTAGTCTCTTTGTTATTTTTAGTTTTTCATATATCTTTATCTATCCCCATTCTCTCACCTTATACAATCAATTGATGTCACTTCCTTTTTCATTTTTAGCATATTCTTATTTCTGTCGTAACCTTTTTTTCATCACTTAAATTAGAATAATAATTTTTAAAGAAGGTTCAAAACTATATATTTAATACAATGCGCATCTTATTATTATATTATAAATTTAAAATAAATAAAATTTCATCCTACGTCTCAATTTATATTGAGCTGCCCCTATGCCAACACAGTACTATAATGCAACGTGGCCTATTTCACTCCGCAAAAACAAATGGAGGAAAAAAAATAGACAATATTAAAGTTAAAGAAAATTCTATACACTATTATCATCTTATTTACATTTTACTATGTAAGATGTGATACATTTATCACCATTAGAAGATATTTCTATATCATCTAATATTGATAAATTATGTTTCACATCTTACATAATGAACAAAAAATGAGATACAAGTGTGATGTATAACATTATTCTAAAGATATTACATGAGAGTAGCGCGATTGGAACAATATCTTTCTGTATATAACAACTCAAACCTGCCATCTTGAGCATCCTCAAATCTCTTCGGAAAAGTGCTAGCTAGCCTTCTGACTTCATTTATACCTTGACTTCTGAGGACATCGACAAACTGTTTGTTTGATCAAATCGATTGTGCAAAGCTCAGTATCGATGTTGATATGAACAAGTTGATCAATGCGATCGAAAGCGACGATGGAACTGGCCACGGCTCTAATCTTGGTTTACTCATGACGCTGGATGAGATGAAAAAGACTCGAGTTTGCAGCAGTAGTACTGCTGAATGCGATGAACCGAATGATATATATATATGTTGTCAGATATCCAATAAATTCTTCTAGAATCAAATGATCACGATGGTTGGCCGCTAGGAAATGAAATGGATGCTTTATTTTTTGATGACTAAGGGGAGGTTTGGATAATAGTGGAGATAAAAGTTTAAAATTGAATAAAATATTATAATAATATTATTTTTTAATATTGTTATTAGTTTAGAATTTGAAAATGTTAAATTGTTTATTATAATTTGTGTGAAAAATTTAGAAAGTTATAATAATTAAATGAGATGAATTTAAATGAGTTTTGAAACTTTTGTATCCAAACCGACCTAAGCTTGTTATATGCTTACATGAATATTTGAATTATTTGAATCTGCATTATGCATGCATGCGGGTTGGTGGTTATTATTTCAACATTAGTACGTACATGTCCAAAATATTCCATGTTTCTGTCCTCTAGCCAGCTCAGACTATTCTCTTAAGAATAAATATAGATAAAAGTTACTGTTGGAAGTAACTATTTTATACACATGATGTGATATTATCTAGACCACACATCTCCTAAGTCTAAAATAAAAAAAGTAGAGAACTAAAATCAGCCATATAGTGAATGCAAAGTGTGCACTGCTACAGTGACTTCTCTCTAGCATTACTCTTCTGTTAAAAAATTTAGAGTCCAATACTATAAAATTAATATAGCTGTACGTTATACCCAGTTTTATTTATCTATAACAGTCCAGAAGTCTTTTCCTACTCAGCTAATTTTTGTTCTATAAAATTTGAAATGCACCCGATGGAATATGGTGTTTGGCTGAATGTAAAATGAAGGAAAATCAAAAGAAACTTGGGGTTGTATTCTATTCGAGGTCTAGTCTTCTGACCCCAAATTAATCTCGTAGAAAATACACTCGGTAGAGTTATTGCTTGAGTTCAACTATATATGGGCCGGTCTCTTATATTTAGACCAAATGATCATATAGCTCTTAGTAACTAAGCCCGTACGTAACACAAAGGGATATTGATATTAACAACATATGGGCTAAGGGCCTTTAATTAAGAATAGAACCCAACTAATCGGCCCAACTAACTAATGGACACTTCCTATACTTCTTCAGCTGAGTCTTTGGGTCTTGATCACGTGCATCCAATCCATTGACTTATTAGTTTTTTCCGACACCTAGCTATCTATAGCTGCTAACCTTCTTCCACCAGTCAAACTACAGAAATGAATTAGCGGACGAGGCCATCCGATCGAGTGCGCATTGATCGCTACCATTAGAATATTATTTACTATAAAAAGAGTACGACATTTCTGATAATTAGAACCTAAGTATATTTCTGATAATCAGAACCTATAATTTCACATTATCATTAATTAACTCTTACTATAAATAGAAAACATGCTAAACTATAAACCAATTAACTGGTTGCGTGTTTGACTTATGGAGGACAAAGTTGACCAACACGTTAAGATTGAAGACTGTTAGATATAATTGAAATAATTAAATTTAACTACCTAGAACTTAAATTTTTTATACAAATGATGGTTTTTAGCAGTTCTAACGTCTAACAATTAATCTATCTTCAACATTGATATGTAGCCCTTTTTTTTTTTTTTATTGCATAAGAGAGAGGAGATTCGATTCTTGATTCTTTTAATAAATAATTAATATATTATCAATTAATCTAAAAAAACTGTACTGTAGCCATTTTATTGTTAGTACATGCATAGAAATGCATGATGAGTGTGTATATATAGCATGGAGAGTAGTAATCCATGATGTGCACAAATTAAAGAGAAAGTAATGATGATGATGATGATCATGTAGCTAATTAAAGCTAGCTAGCCTTTTGATGATGATGGCATCTCCAACCGAGCAATGTATATATGTGGTCACACATGCACAGTTGGTCAAAGACGACCTTGGCATTGGCTGGGGTCAATCAAATTAGAAATGCTAAAAAGGCGTACGTAGATTTCGTTTTCACGAAGGAGCTGATTTAAGGATATTGTTCCACGTGCATGCCCACGCACACCAACTACATGTGAAAAGTGGGTCAATTCCACATCCGACAAGTGTCACTCCTCGCTTGGTTTCCGATGCACTGTCACCATCCACTTCACGTGAACCCGCATCTATATCTATCCTCGTCTTTCTATTCCGACATACGTGTATGCATGTATGGGGACCTCTAAAATTAAATACGACGTACACAAAATCAGAAAACTCCCTTTGGACATAATTCTATTTTCCTAGCTTCCCTCTCTTTCATTTTTGATTTCCTTATGATTACGTATTCTTTTATTTTTCATACATCTTTTTCCTTATCATTTTGTTTCTCTGCTTATTTATTCTTATAATTTTGTGCTTGCCAATTAAAACATATTCTGGTCGATAGTCAACTTTCAATCAAATTTCACTTCTCATACGCTGCATGCGCGCCATCATTTTCACTCGATCTCGTTTTCTACTCGTTTCTATAATTAATCAGTTGGTCAAGTATTTTGGATCGTGGCCTGTTTGGCAATAACGAAGCCTCTCCCCCATCAGAAACCTTACAGAGTTCTGCATAGGAATAAGAAAACTTATCTTAGTTCTCACCATATATAGTACTGCTCGTTAGCCAATTAATTATCTTAATGATCAGTATTTTTTGCTGATCAGTTGCTCGCTAGCTGTCTCTTCATAATTAGGAACACACGACCATATCAACTCGATCGCTGACATGGCACAAACACTACAATTAAATTAATATTTTTATTTTTAATTTTTATCCTTTTAGAGCCAGACATATATAGAAGTAAGTAAAGTAGGAGATCAGAAAACATTAATGATTAAGCTGCATGCCCAGCTGATGTGAAATCTACATGACATGCATTAGTACTTTATAGATATTTATATACCACACAATACAAAGCCACACCATGAAGTTACAAAGCAATATTACATAATGATCAGCTACCATGCACAGACACCACCTTGTACTTTATTACAGCAAACAATCGAGGAAGCCTCGTCCACCCGATCTAACATTCTTAATTCCAGGACAAAACACAGGAACCAGAAATTACCATATATAAACCAACAACTAATGAAACATGCATGTATATATATATATATATAAGAGATCACAGTACGTGAGAGCTGCTAGGACTTGCTGATCACATATCTCGGACGTGGAAGATATTGGGATTTTTAACGACAATATCGTACATCTGAATGGAGCAGAACTTGGAGAATTCCCAAGGAAGAGAAATTAGGTCGATGGAAGATGGCTTGTGGAATTGGAAGAGGTCGGGGTCACCTTCGTAATACCTCTCCCACCCTAACCCGGTCAAGATTTGCTCGAGGGAGGAGTAAGATGATACCACCTTTCCGGTTGGTAAGTGCACCAAAACCTTTTTCTTAGAACTACTACCCTGCTTTCCATCGGAGGAGTCCGCTTGAGGATTTAGGCGATATACGCCATTGCTGAAAACCCAAACTCCTGACATGATGTTTTCTCAGGGAAGATGTTTTTGCAGTTTTAGTTTCTTGGGATGGAGCTAGCTAGTTATAGATGATCAGGCCAGAGATGAATATATAAAGGAAAGACTGGGTTGGTGAAGGAAGCAAGGGATGGAGGGGTATTTATATGTGTCATGGGGCAGATAAAACAAGAAGAAAATACTCCTTGGAGAGGGAGTGGGAGTTTAATTAAGGATGGTGATGATAGGCATGTTGGGCTTTGGTATAGAATCTAGATGTCGTGGGTCCGGATGGGTTTAAAAATGAGGGTGCAAGGATGCTCGGAGGGCATGATTTAGGGCACAGGTACTATCAGTGGGTTGGGGGTTTGGAAGAATCTTTTATGTTCAGGCAAGCTTTCATTTACTTTTTCAATGGGGAATCCTTTTGACACTTTAATTTGGGGGAAGTTTTCAATTTTTTTTTTCCTCTCAAGATCAAGTCAATTAATAAAAGAAGTTGCACCCACTTACTGATCATCACGAGCTGTCCACGTGAAGGGAGTGGAGGAGATTGTGAGATATTTCGTTTTAAGCTAGCTAGGTTCTTGAGAGATCGATGGCGTTGGTGGGTTTAGTAGTGTCACTGAAACGTGCACACGGGGTACTTTTCTTTTGTTGTGTTCTTATCAGTGGGGATAAGATCATAACCCAAACCATAAGTTGTATAGTTTTAACTACTTACTTTTGCGCCAATTATTAATCATGTTGCATAATTTTGTGGTTCCTAAAATGAGATCATGATGATCTGGATATTTGCATGATCAAATCCTAATTATAAGCATGATCTGTAGTATATATGATCAATTAATCAAACTCCTCATGTATTCATATGATTTGACCAAAAATCCTTTGTAATCTAGCAATATTATATATAAATATATATATATATATATATATATGCATATAATATCAGTACCAAATTCATTTCCAATTAACACATGGATTGTAATTTGTAGATGATCCATTCCAAAGCTCACATGCACACAATGGAGGAAGAGTGTTACAGTATTTATAATATTGGTCGACAGCGTCATTAATTGGGTTGATCACTCCAATAAATCGGAATCAGAGTTTAAATATTAGTTGAGATTAGTTGATCAGTTGAATTGGTCATATATAGTACTGTGGTGTTGCGCATCTTTTAATTAACTAAATTAAAGCAAGGTTAATGAGATATAATATCGATGACAAGGTGGTCACATTGATCCATTAATATATATCACTCGCTGTATGATGTAATTTGCACATGAAGAGACCTAATCGGTAGATCGAATATGGTATTAATTTGCTATATATTCTACAAATTTTAAGTTTCAAGAGTTATTACCATTAACTAGCTAAATGGTTCTTAGGTTGAATTTTTTCCGCGAATCAAATAGAGGAAAGAAGATGTTAAAAAAAATATTGGTGGAGCATTTGAATTAGTTTCTCTGATGATATCAATTCTTTTTTTTTTTTTTTTTTTAATTTCTTGCTTTACATATATAGATCATGTTATCGATCCATCCCATGGGTATATCAGTACTATTGATTATGAAAATTACCAAAAAAAGGGTTACGTGAATTAGGATACATGCAGTACCCTAATCATTAATGAAAAAACTTACTCCCAATCCTTAGGTCTAATTTGGATGATTGGGCGGTCAATTATTGCACAATCAGATCTATGATTGGGCTAGCTTTCACTCATGATCATTTGACTAACCAAAGCTTTTATATGTAAGCTTTTTGATATCATTGTCAATTCAGAATTGACTGAGTGTTGAGTACGTAAATCGTCGAAAGGACCACCATATGCAAAAGCTGGTTTAAATAATTATCATTATCATATAGAGAGAGAGAGAGAGAGGGGAGGGGGTTGTTTTCCCTGTCTGAACAGCTTACAAGTTCAGAATATTTTATGGCATTAAAATGCAATGTTGCCCACATGGCATCACATGGGCTTTCTGGTCCTCCATCTATAATCTTTTTGCAGCGTCTTGTCAAATCTATCATTAGCATCGATCATGGACCTTTCTTCCTTGAATTCTTTACATGATGCGCGCGGTGTGCCATGCATCGATCGGCCATCCAATTATCCATCAATACAACAGCTAGGCCGGCTTGCATGTTTTTCGTAATTATATTTTTCCTGTCTAATATGTTTTTATTTCTATAATTATGTGGAAGCTAGCTAGGACAGTATATATATATTTATATATATATATATATATAACATTAGAGACGTAAATGTAATACGTACAGCTAGAAGGTATAAGAAAGAAAAGCGGGCATCTACCTAATACATGAAGAATCAAGTGAAAAATCCATTCAAACCAAATAAAAAAGTGGTGTAAATTTAAGCCTCGGAAGGGCCACAAAACCGGAATCATATATAATGTTAATGGGCGCACACAGCGGCCAATACATGAAGGGTTCAATCCAAAAAGTGGGTAAAGTTTTGGAAGAGCGACTGTTCAATATTGGTCTTCGATCCATGGCATGCAGCTGCCTAAGATTGCAGCTAGTCAGATGGCATGACATTGCTAGCACGTGCAATTAGAGATAAAGTAGATTGTACCAGCCAAATCTAGCATCTTCTGGCCTCTACCAAAAAGTGGGGTGATTTGCGCGTGGGAGCCAGCACCAGAAAAGTCCGACAAAAATCATACACGACTTCGAGCATAAGGCTAGCTAAGAACATGGTCTAGGGGCTCGTATACGGTCACATTCATAGAAATGATAGGTTTAATAATAGATAATTTTATATAATGCGCTAGATCAATCTATTTTATAATAAAATAATTTTATAATTCAATATAATATATCAATACACGTCAGTTTATTACTTTTGTGATATCTTTTTTATGTCAAAACATTGCTCAAAACATTAATAGGGAATCAGAAAGATCAAAGAAAAAAAGGACAAAAAAATAAACAGAGAAAGGGGAAGAAATTAAGCAAGGAGTAGATGGAGATCACTCGGGGAAAGGCCGGAGGTGAGGACTGGGATGGTGCGGTTGGCGGAGATGAATCTCCGTCGGCCACCAGGCCAAGATCATTTCTTATGGGGTGTTTTCTTTTTTTAGCCTCACTGGAAGATAATTACCACTGTTTTGAATTTCGTACCGTACTAGCTGGTACGGTCAAAATTTTCCATACCGGCCACTGGATCGGTACAAGTACCCTATACGTTTCGTACCGGCCCAAATACCGGCCTCAATTTTAGCCTCCAATTTTATTTTATTTTTTCATTTTTTCAAACTACAAGCTTATTTTTTTACTCTCAATTAAGACTAGGATATTTATAATTTATATATTTATATACATTTATATATAATTTATTCATATATCGACTATCCCGAAACGGTACACGAAACGGTACCGGTATCGAAATATTTCGTTCCAGTGCCTTGACCGGTACGGCTTCCGGTACGGTATTCAAAACATAGATAATTACGGAAAAAAATCTTAGTGGCCTCTCTCTTCTTTTTGATCTTCTTCTTTTCTTTTCTTTTTTTCCTCTTTGGAGTAAAAGTAGAGACACACAGGAATATTAATATTGGATAAGTATACTAGCTAGTTAACAGATTCTTAATATTTTCTAAGTTTTCTAGAGAGAAAACTAAAAAAAAAATAGATATAAACTAAATCAAATTCTATTTATAGATATGATAAGCAGAAAAACATCGAGCCATTTTCTACGTATAACATGACTACTGCATGGGATACGGATTGACTAATTAATCATGTGCGTAGATATGAGTTTTTACTAACAGACCAAAAAATTTACCCTCCAATTCAGACTACATTAGTTATAATTAACGTGTTGATCAATTAAGACACCAAATGTGTGTGTCTATATATATATATATATATATATATTAATTGATATGGTTTCATATGATAGCTTGTCAATTTGTTTATTTATTTATTTTTGTAGACTTTTTTTGTGATTAAAGTATTTCTCATTACTGTAAAGAAATGATATATATACCAGTTGAATTACGGATGATCATACACCAATCTCAAATATAAGTATATATATTGGAAACTGGAAAAAAACAAAGTTAATTTGCTATTGTTGTAACGTGAAACATTACCAGCAGGACTGGTCTATCAATTCTGATCATGTGTAATACCAATAATATATAGAAATGGTGATGATTTCTATTCTTATCGGTATGCATGATTTTTAGTCAAGAACGAACAATATGTGGCATTGTGGTGCATCGATCAAACGTGGGCTTTAGCCAATAATGGTGGTCCTCTCAACTTTACAATCATGAAGTTGAACAGAGATTATATATATTCCCTGCAGGCGCCATTAGTGACCAAAACCCAGTGAAGAACAGTGGACAAAAATGCAAACTTTTTGCACACCTTTTGGCATTCAATCCTCAAGCATAAGGTCTGCTCTTGTTTCTGTATTGTCCCTCTTTATGCATGCCACGGGATCCAAATGACACAGACCCTTCACAATCCTTTATGATCTCAGAATATTTATATTTTTCTAATTCGCTAGCTTTATCAACAGCAAGAATTCCCACCTGGGCATATTTCATTGCTTCTGGATAAAGATTCAAGTACTGAACAGCAGATATCATAGAAAGTTGTAAATTCCATTACCCAGTATCGTATAGCAAATGGATAAACATTCAAAATCATGATTAATTGACCTGCCTGTACCACATGATCATCATGCACTCTTACATCCTGCAGAACGAACGTGAGACAAGTTCTGCTACAGTCTTTCTTTGTGGAATTCTTGCTTCTGGAAATGCACGCGTATTATATGCGTGCATGCATACTTTCCACTAGACCCAAACATATCATGCATACATACATATTCTTCTTGTAATTCGTCTCTTTATTTAGGAATCAACCAAATAATTATAAGCAACTTGCAGAAAAAAAAAAAAGTGTTTAATTGGGTAATTACAGCTCGATCTAAAGACAGAAAAAATAACTAATTATCATCAATCGGAGCCAAATATATATGAAAAATTTTATACACTATACTATCATCTTACTTTCATCTCACTATGTAAGATGTGACATATTTATCAGTATTAGATATTTGTTATTGAATGATTCTTTATCATCCAATAATGTTCAATGTGTTATATCTTATATATATAATGAGATAAAAGTGAGATCTGAGTGTGATGTATCATATATAAAACGTCTAGCTGTAATAATTAAGATCTGTACAAGTAATTGGATTTTTGCTTTTATTTCTTTTTCTTTCCCTACGCACTACTACTAATTAATAAATGATACAAGAATTCCTATCCCGAACATTAATTCTCATACTAATTAATGAGTTAAATTACTCGATATATAGGTAATTAGTGATCTGCTCGTGTGATTTTTCAAATTTTTTGTAAAGGAAGGAGAAATTAATTAAGATAGATATATAGTGTGATATTTGGCTGCAAAATCATCATATATATATAGTTTACGTGCTTTGAATATCCTTCCAGCCTCCAGGCCAGGAATCTTGTGGCCGTATGATCATAAGAAGGCGCCAAGTTGGCACTTACGTACGTACCAGATTCAGTTTCCATATATATCCAACTAAATTAATTGATGACAATGATTTAATTTGTCATCTCTTGCATACAGCATTCATACATCGGATTTGGAAAGACAGAACCAGCGTCGGTAACGGCTCTTTATTCTTATTAGAATTTATAAAAAGGAGTTTGGTGGGGAAGATCCGCAAGCTAGCTAGCTAGATTCCAATTTCCATTGCTCGTCTCTATCGACCTCTAAGCTAGCAACACGTCATGAGTACATGACATTATGCATGCATGCAGTTAACATTTTGGAAAGCTTGAAAAAGGCTGGTGGACAAGCCGCAATTAATATTCTTCTGATCTTAAACAAGCAGCTAGCTAGCGTCCCTATTAACTAGCTACCTAGCTAGGACGTCGATTACACATGCATATGGCTGTACTACTCATGCATGAGTACCGATCATGAATCATCTCTACATACGTACTTCACCAACCCACTTGTATATAATAATTATTATTTTCCAATCATGTATGAAATATTTGTCCGTACGTGCAACCAAAAAGAAAATCAAGATACTTATATGTCTATATTAGTTATTTTTTTAACAAAAATAGAATGCATGCATGCATGTTGATGTGCAGCTTTTTTATTTGGGATCTCCAGCACCTTAATTTATAATATATATATATATATATATATACATACCAATGAAGTTATGATTCATGAACAAGCCATCGATTGATATTCGCTTGATGCCTAAAGAAACACTAGTACGGATATATACCGCCATTATATATATATATATATATATATAAGTTAGTGTTTGATGAGGGAGAAAAAGAAAGATCGAGGTGGGAATTATATATATATATCTTTTCTTTTTCTTTTTTTTAATCTCCCCTGCATGGCCTGTTGATCTATTCCGAGAGAGTGGCCGGGTACTTTGGGCTTGACAAATCGTCCTTAATTGCGGGATATGTACTCCATTACAACCTATATAAATATTAATAACATATGGTACAATCTAGAGGATATTATCATTAGCGTGTTGATTATGAAATTAGGTATATGTACTCGATCGGCATGTATTTTATAATTTATTTTAGCAACGGATCAAATTAAGCACCATTTGGGGAATAAAACTAAAGTTAAATGTGTTGATCCTCCAATTAAAGTCGACATAGCATGCATAGATAATTAATTATATATCGATATCTCCATATATATATATATATAATAAGTTAACTACGAGAAAAGTACTTAGCTTAATTAATAAAGCTAGCTGGGAATTTTCTCAAAAGTTAATTAAAGCTGAAAAACGCAAACATTAAACTAACTAGGATATTTTATTTAATTAATTCGATCGGAACCTTCATATATATTCCTCTTCTAAAAAGAACAACTACGTGGCACAAAGAATAAAATGAGGAATTAAATCAGTAACTCTTCCTTACAACTAATTAATTAAGAAAAATTTTATTTATAATCTTGAGTGAAAAACTAGATGTACAGTCTTATTAATGAATGTAAATAAAAAATAAATAATATTATTTTAAAAATAATATTATTATAATTTTAAAATTTTTTTAAACATAACTGTATGAATTTATATTAATAACCTTCAAATAAAAACTTTTATATAAGTAACTCGTAAACTAATTGATCATCTCAAGAGAGAATTAAAATGAGAGGGACAGTGGACCACGCGCATTAAGCCGACATGAGTGGCGTGGGAATGTTTCTCCGTTAGTATATGAATTATATATATAAATAAATATATTATCCAATTATTGGGAAATAATTTATGATGATGATGATCTGATTAGATCATACCGTCCAGTGAACTTCAGCACACGTACACATATTAATGTTTCTGTCGAATCTATAATCCAACTCGACCGACAATGAGACAAGGTCCCAGAATGCTAGGATGAGGTAGAGCTCAGCTAATCACGTGCACATCCTAGAATATGATCAGGACGTACTAAGAATATAGGAAAAGTAAAATTCTAGTCTTTCTGCGAGAGTTATCTTTGGGATTTTTATTTTTTTTATTTAATAATTAAGTAAGTATTTTTTAATAATATTATATATTTTTTATTTTTTTAAAATATTTAAAAGTGTTAAAAAATACATCTAAAAAAATCATAAAAAAAAGTCAAAAAATAACTAGCGAGAGCCCCTAGGAGTAGTACCACCCATAGGAAAATGTTAGTTTATCTACTCACTTTGATCGGTTATGTATTTAATTTTTTTTTACCTAATAATTAAGAAAGTAATTTTTAGTATATTGATTTAATTTTTTTATTTTTTAAAAATATTTAAAAATATTAAAATATATAAAAATAAAAAACTAAGTTTGTGCTAGGCAGCACGCCAGACAATCATTACTAGGAAGCAGCCTAGCATGACCCAAGAATATATATATATATATATATATATATATATAAAATAGACATTGCAAATATATATTAATCTAAACGAGCTTATGCTTCTTGTGTAAGAGACCTTTACAAAAGAACTAAAGTTAACGTGGAAAGAGTGATCCCCAAAGCATTTAGAATTTTGGAATCTCCAAGCAGGCAGCTTGAAACCTTGATGTTTTCAGAAAATTCAAGAAAATTCCGTGATTGGAAAAGCAGCTAGCCTTCAACCTACGTTGAGTAATTAGAATTCTAGCTACCTAGCTGGCTAGGTCGGCAGCGTACTTATTTATATATATATATATATATATATATATGGGAAATAATATATACAAATTTGGTGCGAACATTTTATAAAAATATAAATCTCATCATGAAAAAATTTTTAAAACTCACTTTTTCAATGTATATTTGAAATTTGTATCTAACACTATTGTATGTATATAAGATTAATTCATAATTCGATGGGACATTAAAACTTAGATATTATAAATTAAATCTAATTAAATTAGGTGATGAATTAGGAGTAATCTCTGCATGGATTTATGATCATTAGAAGCATTAATAATTTAGATAAATGGGAGAAAAGAGGATCAATCGTTTCGTGATTTTATATTAATCGTCAGGATATTGCTAGCTAGCTGGTTCCGAGTATTACATGATGATGATGATGATCTGTTTAATATTATTAGATCTTAATTATTTAATGGTGCACTTAATTAATTAAGTATATCCTGCTATTAATATATGGTAGCTAGGTAGCTGTATAACCAATATCATGATACTTTTGTAAGTGCGTGTCCTGCATGTAGTAGTACTGCCAAAGAATCATATTTAATGTCTCAATTCATGATGGTTTCAAATTGCAGGGTTACTAATATTGAAAATAAATTAAAGGCGTTGATTTTTTACGCAAGATTATCAGAATTTTGGGAGTCAACCATGCATTTTTACTCCCCTTGGTGGATTGATCTGATCTTAGTGGTGGATTCATGTGATTACTATCTAGATTTATGTGTTGTAAGACATGATGATCATCTCAATCGCCGATCATGATTCATGTTCACATGATGCATATACGTACAAATTTTGTACATGATTAAGAATTACAAATATGTTTTACAAGAAAAAAAAAAATCTCTGAGTTTACAGCAATATTCAAAAAAATTTCATGGGGACTTCAAACTTTTCTCGATCATGCTTATTAGATTTTGGGTGCTGAAAAAAAAAATCACTTCTTGACATCAACTCTTACCAATTAACCTACTGAATATATTATGATGATCATCTTTTATTTCAAGTCAAAATATTGATAGTTTCTATTTAGGAATTGTTTGGATAGTGAGATGAGATATTTTAGATGAAAGTTGAATAAAATATTGTTAAGATATTCTTATTATTTTGGGATTTGAAAAAGTTGAATTGTTTATTATATTTTGTGTGAGAATTTGAGAAAGTTGTAATGATGAGATTATATAAGTTGAGAGTATTTCTCAATTCAAACGACTCCTTATAAAATATAATTTTTTTGCCGTTTCACTTGTCAACTTAACGTTAAATATGAATATATATATTCTATGTTTAGTATAAATGAAATAGAGATCATGATCATACTCCTTAGCAGGCCTCCATGTGATCAATGGGGACTAGATTTTTAAAGTTTGAAATTTTTTAGTTTTGTTTTTCTCAGAGTTTTTAGGCCCCCTTTTAAATAATTTTCTCGTTTTTTTTTTTTTTTTGTATTAAGCATTTTTAACTTTTTTTAGTTTTTAAATGATTTTTAAAACATTTAAAAAAATTTTGAACTATTTATAATTTATAATCTTTGTTAGACACATGCATGAAATGACAAAAAAAAAAAAAAAAAAGTGTTGACGTACGTCATGATCATATCCATTAATTTATATTTTAGATTAACAGCTACCACAAGTAGTGGGAGAATTTTAAAAAATCCACAACCTAAGGACTAAAATGTAAGTGCCTTGTGCCATGTTTCACGAATCACAACTATTCAAACTCGGGAACTTTTTCTTAATTTTCCCTTGTTTCAGAGCATTCATATCGACTTTTCTATAAATTTCTTTAAAATTTGACTAAAAAACACACTTCTTAAATTTTTTTTCTAAATTTTAGTGTTTTTTAAAAATCTCCTACATCTCATTCCCTATCATTTCTCTATTATATTAAAATAATATTTCTCTATTCTTTTTTTATTATTTTTTTCTTTCACATCCATTACAAACTTAACTACTCACTATTTTATATTTTTTCTTATGTTTTGATCTATTACTCTCTAGTGAATATTTTAAACAACAATTTAAATTATTTTGTTACGGGTACAATAATATATTTATTTTGTTTTTACATTTTCTTAATTATTTAAATTATTTTTAAAATTATTACTTAAAACTATAACAAATATGAATATGAGAGAAAGTGTAGATAATTGAAAGAATGAGTTGTTTTATTTGTTAATAGAGAGGGGTTTTTGTCAAAAAGTTAAATTTCTTTGCTGAAATTTAAGAAATTAGGAGTTTTAGGCATCCGGATGCAAATGCTCTCATATAAGTATAAGAATTAGGGTTTCTCAGCCTAATTGGTCCAGCAGCTACACGCTGTTTTAAAATTTTTCTTTGGTTTTCTTTAATCTAAATTTAGTGAACACTCATCAAACCTATATATGCAGTTGGCAGTTGGCAGTTGGCAATTGCAGGAAGAGATCTCCCGTGTCTTAAGTCTCTTGTCCTTCTATGTGTATATAATATGAAAATTGATACTTGGTACTCTCAAAGTTACTATTTAGATAATTCTACTTTTTTTTCTTAATGACTAAATAAATAATTATTAATGAAGTTGTGTATTTTTTTAAGATTAAATATGGTAAAAAATATTTAAAAAAAAAATTCAAATGCACTCGGGGCAAGGCCCAGCATTACATTCTCGACGAGTCGACGGCCCCTAGCACCATCCATATAATATATGGCAGGACGAGAGATCTCCATATGCTAATTCGTTTTTTGTGCCAGATATGGTAAAGTACAATTAACAAAAAGTCAGAGACCTGCATTCCTTAAGAATTTTCTCTACTTATAATTCATGTGTATGTCCCGCATACCATCAAAGCAGAAAAGTACAAGTAACGATTTCACATAGATATAGAAAAGCATAAGCCAAATTAATGAGATAAATTATAAATACACGGCCAGGTTATGAATTGATTAAGCTTAAACGTTGCATTCATTGATCAATATTGTCATGTTATTCAGATGAATTTCCATTCAACAATCTACACTTCTTTTCCCCATTGATTCCTCCTGTCCCATTTAATCTTTCTCATTATCCCTCATACTTTTAGATTAATTAGAGAGACACCGACAATGCCACCAAACCGATCACCACCCCAACACTCAGGAAACCCGAGGCTACATTGGTGCATGAAGAACCTGATTCAGATGGAGTGGGAGTGGGAGTGGGAGCAGCATCAGCAGCACTAGGTACAGGAGAGCTGACTGGTGCTGCATCATCAACGTTTGGTGCATCTGCATTCGGTGCATCGGCCTCTGGTGCAGATGATGGTGATTCTATAGGGGAATCACCAGCCACCTCATCAGTGGGAGCAGGAGCCTTTGCAACTGGTTCCTTTGCCGGAGCATGAGCTGGAGCAGTCACTGGCTTAGTTGGTGGGCTCTTGGGTGAGGCGGCCGCTTGATCGATACCAGGAGGTACTATTGTAGATGTAACTTCAAGCACAGAGATGTTATAGGGTCTAGCAACCACGGGTTTAACGAGCTTGACGTTGAGACTTGAACCTTTTACCGCTGACCCAAAAGCGATCTCACCCTCGTTGACAAGTGAAACATCCAAGAATCCTTGCTGTCCAACAGCAAAACCGCTGGATTGAAGCAAGGTGGTGAGAACGGTGGTCTTCTTGGGTAGCGTCGTGAGCTTCTCAACATCATAGTAGTCGAGCACGACATGAACGCTCAAGATCTTCTTGATAACATCTAAGGGTTTTCCAGAGAGACTAGCAATGGCATTATTGTTGACGACAAGAACAGTGATGGTGTTGCGGCTATTGATTTGTTGGAAGAGTTGGGTCTGGGTGAGATAGTCGTTAAAGGTGCTAAACTCCGGGAAATGGCTGAGGAGCCTTGTAATATTGAAGGCCGAGGCGGAGGAAAAGAAGAGGATGACGAAAGCAAAAGAGAGGAGAGAAGAGGCTTTGGAATTCATGTTTGATATATATATATGTGTACCTATAATAATTATGTATCAAATATGAAACCAAAACCTTTCTATGTTTCAAATGGATTTGATTAATTTTAATATATAGGGTAGAGAGGGGTAGTTCTAATTTAGTAAATATGAAAGGGAAACAGATTGTGTCAGATTTGATGGGTCAGGAGTGAATTTCTCTATCCTTCCAACGAGGGCAAGGTGCAGATCAAGAGTTTGGGGTTTCACTAGCTATATAGGCTATTTTTGGCGGATGTATGGTCTGGAATGATACTGTAGTCTGTCATATATAGTTTTCCTAAATTTAGAGGGCTTGACAAAATTCCAACGTATGGATTTCCAAACCGGGGGATGTAATGTAATTAATTAGAGATTGACCATATTGCAATTCTAGAGTTTAATTAAGTCAGTTAAATGATCATGGAAAAAGCGAAAAGAAAAAGTAAAAGCAAGTAATTACATGATCTTGCTGCCGTACTTATTAACATGCAGTGAAAACGTTGAAGAAGTTGAATTAGATAAATAAATAAATAAATAAAAAACCCTAAAGGTTGATTTTGGTTTCGATCTAAGCTCAAAGTTTCAACTTTAGCAACGTCTACCCTGTTGTTTCGAAATTCTTCATAGGTTTCCTAATTACAGGTTGTTTCAAGGTTGATTGCAATTCTTTCGAGGTTCAATTTTATTAAGATATAATTTCAAATAATTAAAAGTTAATCTTTTCTATTTGTTTAAATTTTATTGAGATAAATGGTAATTTACCGTAATATCATAACAAATATTTAGGACTTTAAAAATTCCATTCCATTTAAATGGAGAGGCGGCTACTGTGCCCGATGGCATTGACCAACTTTTGTGACTGATGTCTTTCTTTCTTTTTTTCTTTTTTTCTTTTTTTTTTAACATTAGAAATAAATAAATAAACAAAGGCATTGGTCACAAAAGTCGGTTAATGTGCAATCTCCGAATAAAATAAAATCTGAGTATAAATTACAATCGGACTTCTCAGGCTACCCCGTCTAAAATTTAAAGTTAAAGGTTGTTGCATCTGAACAGGTACAAATGACTTCGGTGACTGAAATAGGTGCGAAAAAATGGGGTAGAAAATATAAACTTGAAAGGAAAAAACATAGAAAAATTATATTCATCATCTCGCACATCACTTATTTTTATTATTTTTTTATTTTTTCTCTTACCAAATATGTGGTATATGAATAATGAGTATAATAATTCAATTAATTTAAGAATAATAAAACCAAAAAAATAAAATATATATATAAGATGTGTGTGAGGAATAGTGAGTAGCAAAACTCAAGAACATATACCTAAGCCATACCTTCTCTCAATTTTGGGCTGAGCCCAACATCGTGTAATATGAGAACATTCGATTCTGGTACAATCCAACTCCCAGAACCCACGACCAAACAAACAAAGAAAATTCAAGAGCCCAACTTTGTACCGCTGATTTCTAACGGGTAGTCAGCCGCTACCCAAATAATAAAATATCACTTTTATTTACAATAATTTATTAGAGTATAACAAATGAAATAGATACATGAATCCTAATAACGACTTATCTTATCATTAGTAGTTAAAGAAGATATCAAACTGCTCTAACAACGACTAGAGATGACAACCTAGTCATGGGTCACCAAAATTGGAGGGTATTTTGACTATTTTCAACTTTTTATGAATGAAAAATCTTTTGTACAACTGCTTAAAAATCTATCCGATTCAATGCATCATAGAGACAGAGGTCGCAAGTTGGAACAATAAAAAAAAAGGATTTAATTTGGAGGTGCAAAATGAAATTTCCGTTATTATTTTAGTAACAATTACAAGAATATTGACCCAACAGAGGAACACATAAATAAAAGACAAAGCAAGCAGCAAGAAAACAATGACTATCAAAGCAATGGACAGAGCACACAAAATCAATGGAAATTCTTTTTACCATGAAGGCAACTTGCTTCCTTCAAGCACTAACAAAAAGGGTGCTGTTACAACAATCAAATTGTTAAATGGGCCTAACCTGTATGCATCACCTTACCCAGTCGACAATATCCAGAATGACGGTCAATGTCTAAGTACCCTCATCTTCACAGCTCAGAGTGTTAGTACTACTGGAAAATAGTAAAGCGAACGAACAGATATTAGTAATAAGGTTTCTACCAAAAGAGGAAGAGTTTAACTACGCGTAGTACTACAACAAAATCACTGTCGCAGCAAACACCAAAATCCACATGCAAGTACTTGGTTATCATTTGATCTTGTCAATAATATCAGAGATGACTTTGTCCATCTCCAGAGCCTTCATTGGTGCAAATGGTCGCTTCATGTCCTGTAAAATAAAAGGCAGAGACGGGAACCGAGAGGATGATCAGATGTTTTCCACAACAGTTTATTGAAAAAGCCTTGTTGAGAAAAATAAAGATTTCGTCATATGCTTATCATCTCAAAGGAAAAGGCCTGCCTCTCGTACAAGAATGACAAAGCCACAACATTACCATCGTTATATGATAAGAAATTGATGGTTGAATGACAAACTCCGTGCCGCATACAAAATCTAAATCTAGAACCTGAAAAATGGTTGGAAGCTAATCTGACCCCCCACCCCCCCAAAAGGTTCTCACACATCATACACCAAGCAATTGCAACAAGTTCTAAGATATTTCGTCAAATGCCTCCAAGTACCATCATATTTGCAGTAGCTCCATATTTGAAGAGGACAAAACAAGATGAACTTAATTCTTCATCAGAATATTTGTGACAGTCAATGACATTTGCGCTGCCAGCACCTCTACATTCCATAATGTACAAAACTCAGTGATTAAATTTTAGCAGCCTTTCCTATAATCAGACTACTACAACTTATTATTACCATCAATGTCATGCAGAATACAACAAAGCCATTAAATTTCAAAGGAACAACAAATGCATGTTAACTACATTAATATCCTAAGAACATCATATGATGTAAACCTGTTTGGGAGAGCATTCATTTTATCTAGAATCAATAATGGGGAATGGATCCAGCGTTTATTTTCTCTAAGAGAAAGCATACATATTTGTACATATCATTCAAAAAGGCATATACCTAAAAATGTTCTACTCTAGCCACTCTCTCTCTCTCTCTCTCTCTCTCTCTCTCTCTCTCTCTCTCTCTCTCTCTCTCTCTCTCTCTCTCTCTCTCTCTCTATATATATATATATATATATATATATATTATGAACTTAGTATTTTCCTTTTTTTTTTTTTGGCTGGACAAAGGGGGGAGAATCCATGCATCATAAGAGGCCAAAGATTGGGGAGTATAGGGCTAACCCACACAACCTTTAAAAGGCCGTGGTGGAGCCATATATATGATAAACTATGATAAACGCACTGTTACACTTCCACATCAAAGTAAGATATACACAAAGCATGCTAAAGGTCTCACAATTGAAAAAATAAAAAATAAACAAACTATGAAGTTCACTTGTGTGGGAGTAACATTTACCAGAAGACTGATGAACGTCTCACCACCATCCTCCCTTATTTCAAAGCAACCCTTTCTTGGCTGTTGAAAAGAAGAAAAAAAATGAATCAACTCACCATGCCCATCATGAACCGGAAGCCAACTTCAAAAGAGTGAGGAAACAGACAATTTGGACCTATAAGATGACTTTTTGTTTCTAGTAACCTTAAGTTCACTGTCTCTTAAGATCAGAAGTATCTAATAAGAAAAAATAAGTCTATCCAACAAAGGATGTATTGTTAATTGTGGTATGTAAGAGTAGGACTTGGAAATGAAACAAGGAGAAAAACCTGGTGGCTGTTTTGGAGCTGCAAACAGTAACCAATACAATATTTTGGTAATTTTCGGAGTTATTTGGAAGCAATTTTATGCATGATTATTTCAGAACGGTGGAAAAATCAATTAGTATTTACGACAAAAAGAAACTTTTTTTCCAAGAAAATAAGATTTAAGCTTTAGTGGCACAGAACAGGAATTGTTCACATGATTTATACGCACAAAGCAAACAAGGAATGGCATAACTGACAAGTTAATAAAAGAAGAAAGTTTACCAAAATTTAGATTTAATTCATCAGCTAAGGGACTTCATTTTGACTTCGAAAAATGTGGCCATATATAGCAAGCACAGAAGTTGTGGATAATCAAAAGATGGCATGTGTCGATGATCGTGGCACCATATATCACATGGAAGTTGGCAGAGCATATTCAAGATAAGGCATTCGAATTGAAGATCCTTGAAAATGACAGATGAGGTATTCGTAATTGTAGTGGCAATGAGGACATGAGGTTTTGTAGGTCTGATTCTGTTTGGACTACAAGCATTCTAATAGTTTCATCGCTAAATAAAAAACACCACCTTTTTCCCCGGCAACAAATGAACCATAAATCCAATCGACCGGGTAAACTGACAGTAGGATGGAAGACAGAGACATTATTTTCATCACATGTATCATGATATCTGATGGCTTTATCATTGAAACAATGCCTACTAATTAAATTTTCGGCAAAGAAAATTACATTCATTGAGGATACCTTATTGGGATTGACCAGCACTGTGACACCAGAAACACCTTTCTCCAAACCTTCTTTCACCCTAATGGCCCTTGTCTTGAATGAATTGCATTGTTTGCTAGAGTCAGGCAACAAATATATTAGGAAGAACAATAACAGATAAAGTTTATTTCTTCTCAGCAACAGGCTGCTATCAGGGAGATAGAGCAGAAATCATGGAACAACCTCTTCAGAAATATTCTCCATGATCATCAAAGAAAATGGCATCTTACACCTAACAAGACTTCGACTCACAGTAGCTTTACATGTAATAACTGCTATCGAAACCAGATTCACTCGGTCCTTGCCATAATTATGGAAAGCCCTAACCAGCTTCCTAATAATAAGAAAGTAAAAACATTAACTAAATAAACCCAGCCAAATAAGCTTATGCAACAGTTTTCCTGGATACCGAACGAAATCCACACAACACCCCCGAAAACATAACTATCATCTTTCCCCTACTACTATAGTCTATCGGCAAAAAAACAACCAATAGAGAGAGAGAGAGAGAGAGGACGTCAAAGTTTCACTTTCCTTCTCTTCGCATTCCAACCCAAAAGAAGTAATTAACAAACTTTCTTTCACTTGAGCAAGAAACTAACCAGTGCTCAATCACTATGGTCTTCGTCTTCGCCGCTTTCGAAATTTCCTTCCCTTGCTCTTCTTTGCTCACGACCTTCTTGGCCTTCTTCTTCGGTAAGTCGGTCCGGGGCCCCTCAGACACGAAGTCAGCCGAGTTTGGATTGGCCGCTCGCTTGGCCGCGCTCCGAGTCACCCTCGTTGGCAACTTGGACTTTGCTGGTTCTTCCTCCACGACTCTTCGTTTCCTGGGCGCCATTAATCCAATAGATAGAAACCCTCTGTGTATCTCTCTGTAGGATACACGCGCGCACTATGCTTGTGTCGTGTGCGTAACAGTTGGAGAACGCACTGATATTTTTCATGCTTTCCCGCTAGGTGAATTTAAACGGACGGTCAGGATTTTTCGTGTACACGGATGACTGTGTTGTCAAAAAAAAAAAAAAAACTGAAACGTCGGGTCGTGTCGGGTCGGGAAGTGAAGTGAAGTGAATATGACCTGTCCGACTCCCCATATTCATATTTTCTCCGACGATAAAATAATAAAAATTCAATTCTTGCTACCATATAAGTCAGTGTATTAACATATTATTAATTTATTTATAGTAAGAATTATTATAATTTTAAAAAAATTAAAATATCAATATTTTTTAGCATAGTTGATTTGGAAGCTTTCACATAAACAATGCGTTGGTTGTGCAAAACATAAGATTTCTAAATAGTTTTCCCTAAAAATATATATAAATCATTATTTTGTGATTTGTAGCTATTAAGGAAGATGTAAAAACTAAAAATTAATTTATGTACGTATTACTTGATTAAGTAATTATTAATTTATATTAAATAGAGTGCAGTTTAGTCAAATTAAAACTTTTTTAATAAAGTGATTTGATTATATTTATATAAATTAAATTATAAGATGATTGTAAAAGAGTAATCGATGTAAGGAGATGCTTGGGGAATGAAATGAGATGAGAATTTTGTGAATAATAATAAGATGATTTGTGAATAAATGTGAGTAGTTTGAGTTGATTATTTATTGGGTTTTGAGATGTAAGATATAAAAGTTGAATAAAAAATATTATGAAATTAAAATATTGTTAGAATATAATTTTTTAATATTTTCTTTTTATATTTAAAAAAGTTGAATTATTTTTTACTTTTTATTTGAAAGATTGGAAAAATTGTAATAATTAATTTGAAAATATTTATTTTTAAATGATATTTGAAAAATAAATAAAATGTGATTAGATGAGATGAAATTAAATTAAATTAAATTAAATGAGAATCAGGATGGATTGAAAAACGTTTCCAAACATTCACTTAGTACTAGCCCACCAAATATATTATTATATAATCATATAAACTGATACACGTTTTATTATAAAATCTAAAGATAGTATATTAACCTACGCGTCATTAGACTCAATTCCATACCAATTTATATTTATTCATGAAACTCTGTCACTCATTATCTTCACACATAATACTTTTTTTTTTATTCTTTTTAAATTAATTGAATTATTCTATTCATTATTCACACATAAATATATAAAGTAAAAACACAATAAGAAGTTTGAACCACTCTTTTGAATTTCGTACTGTACCGATCGGTACGATTAAAATTTTTCGTACCAGTCAGCGCTACACATTTCATATCGGCCTCAATTTCGGCTTGTACCGGCTTATATTTTGGCCGTTTTTTTATTTTTTCAAATTATAAACTTATGTTTTAACCCACAATTTATACTAGGCTATTTATAATTTATATATATGTATTTATATATAATTTATTCATATATAGACTATTATTTTAGAATATAATTTATATATATAATTTATTCATATATCGACTATCACGAAACGATATCGGTATCAAAATATTTCGTTTCAGTACCTTGACCGATACGACTTCCAGTACGATATTCAAAACATTGGTTTGAACTCATCACTACTGTCAAAATACGTGGAATTCCAGCTCTATAAGTAACAAAAAACATTCACCATACGAATTAAGAAGTTTTGAGAGAGATAGAAATCAATTTCATATGTCATGATAGTTCAAAAGGGTTACGATTAATTATCAAGCCAATTCACCATTATCAATGAACGTGACTCGCGATAGCCTAAGCACACCTAGTTGATCGGAATTATTAAGATCCGGTTTACATATTTAAAATATCTAAATGCGGGAATAATAGCGAAATATTTTGAATTAAGATATTTTATTTGATTTTAAAAAATGAGAGACAAAAAGTTAAATAAAATATTAAAAAAATGTTTGAATGTAAATTTTTAATACTATTTTTGTTTTAAAATTTAAAAAAATAATAATATTTTTTTGTGTTTTGTTTATGAATTTAAAAAAGTTGTAATGATTAAGTATATTAGATGAAAAATGTTAAAGATTTGAAATTAAAAGTATTTTACTTTCGAGTGATATTTGAGAAGAAAATATATAAGAAAATCTGATAATACTTGTTAACTAATGTACGGAA
Organism: Juglans microcarpa x Juglans regia; assembly: GCF_004785595.1. NCBI lineage: Eukaryota > Viridiplantae > Streptophyta > Magnoliopsida > Fagales > Juglandaceae > Juglans > Juglans microcarpa x Juglans regia. The sequence continues at coordinate 33,594,635 of NC_054600.1, forward strand.
TTTAATTGAATATATATATTAAATCATTTTTTTAAAAAATAACATTAGTTTGCATGGTTGGATGTGAGTATTTTGTATAAAGAGTAACATTCATCTACTATCACAGTATTTTTTATTTTATAATAAGATACAATATATATATATATATAAAGTCTCGATTTGGATTGGAAATTCATCTCAACTCATTTAATCTTATTTCATCATTATAATTCATTTAAATTTTCATACAAAATATAAAAAATAGAGAAATGCTAGACCACCCGAAGAAATGTCCCGAACTTTACATCCCGAATGACGTGGAGTGACTCACGTGGATAAGCCTCTTTCATTTAATTAAGAAAAAACCAAATTGAATTTAAAAAACAAAAAAGTCCTCTTTCGTCTCCCAGCTCCCTCCTTCTGTCCCTCCCGAACAAATCTCCTCTGTTGAATGAAATCTCATCCTGTTCAACTCTCCTCCTAGAAATGTCATCCTCTGTAGATCTCCTCTGCTCCTTTAATGAAATGTCATCTTCTCAAATTTCCTATGTACATCCCGTTCCATCCATCCCTCCATCACTGAAGGCCACGACTCCACCTTCCCTTCCAAATTAGAAACGGCTTGACTCCCCAAGGCCTGAAGCGTCACCATCGAATTGAACCGTTGCCACTATCACTTCCATCCCTTGGATTCGTGACTATAACCTCACCATTGAGCCACCGTCATTCCATCCCAAAGCCTGAAACCCTAAGACCTCTGCCGCCTCCCCTCTGTTAGACTCCCCGAAGCCTGAGGCCAACCCCCTCACCACTGAGCCTACCGTCGCCGCTGGTTGTTACCGTGGTTCAGATGTCCATTTACGCCGTGGTCTAGGTTCCCTCATGTAAAAACCGAGGTTGTTACTCTATCTATCTATCATGTAATTTCTTATTTGTTTTAATTTTTCTTGCATGAATTGTCCCTTGAATTACTCTATGGATTTATGTTTGCTAAAATATGAATCCTGCTCAATGTGATAGCTAAATCGAGCCTCGAAAATCCAGCTAAAATGCAAAGTAGTTTATGAAATTGTCTACTGAAATGGCCTTAGGATTATAGTAGTTTATAAAATTATAGACTGTATATAAAGAGGAAAAAGCAGTTTAGTCTTCTAAAATTGGATTAAAATTTATGAAAGTATTCAACTTGCGCCCTTGGCAATTTGGCATTTAGGAAATTATAGAATGTATTTGAAGTGGAGAAAAACAGTTTAGTTTTATAAAATTGGATTAAAATTTAGGAAAGTATTTAACTTGAAATACATTGGCAATTTGGCATTTAGGAAGTTTTAGGATGTATTTCAAGTGGAGAAAAACAGTTTAGTTATATAAAATTGGATTAAAATTTAGGAAAGTATTTAACTTTGAAATACATTGGCAATTTGGCATTTAGGAAGTTTTAGGATGTATTTCAAGTGGAGAAAAACAATTTAATTTAGGAAAGCGTGAATTATAGAGTATGTGTATTATATTACTGAGCATTCACTTTACATTAGAAGAAGAAGAAAAACAAGTGTATTTTTACTAAGAAAGAAGCAAGTGTATAGACTTTTTAATTTTTTATAGTGCGAATTTGGGGCCAACTTAGGCTAGCTTTTGGTCTCTGGAATTTGGTTTGGGGCTAACTTGATTTCAATCTATACAAAGTCAAGCTAGTTTGCAACCATAGATTCAATGCCATCTTGTGACGTGTGCAATGAAGCGAAAGGCAGTACCTTAATCAAGTTCACCATTTCCTAGTAGCTTAGGCTTTCAAGATAATTGAAGCTTTAAACATATCCACACCTTTATGCTTGATAATAGATACAAAATGGACTGACTTGGGTACCAACCTACTGTCCCTAACCTTTCTTTGTCTTTCCAGTACATATTCAGAGCTTCAAGCAGCCAAGGGGGCTGATCGGCAGCCATTAGTTGATAACTTTTTTAGTCTTCAAGATGACTTGGGGCGCACACAACAAATTATTGAGTTATATGCAAACAATAATCTACTGAGAGCAAAGGACAATAATCCCAAGAGCCCTGGTTCCATCAGAGAATGTCTGAAACTTTCTTTGGACAGAAAGAAAAATGCATAACTTATGGCAGTAAAACAAAGGGCACGTGTGTGGTGAGAAAACAACCATGTTGAGACGAAAACATATATGGTCCTCCTGAAGCATGTTGAGAGAACAACCATGGCTTGGAAAATATGAATGCAATAGCTGAAGGAAACTGCATGTTGATCCATCTCACTCTCCTTATAATTCTTAGTAGACGCAGTTTGTATGGAAAAAATGCCATTGACTTCCAAATATGTAAATAGATTTTTTTTCCTTTTTGCAAGAAATTCAGATGTAATTCGTTATGATTCTTTCATCCAATGAAATGCAACATTTCACTAGTTTACTTTTGAGCTCTATATTCTTTTTTTCTTATTTGGTTTGGTTCAATAAATTCATTGAGCAGCATTTCAAAGATAAATCCTCCTTCATGCATTGGTTTTTGTTCAAACAAGTTTATTCAAGTTCATGCGATTATACGCTTATGTTATATGCCATTTTCATTCACTCTTAATCTTCCAAAAAAATTTGGAAGTTTTATTATTTATTATACCCGAAATAAGAGAAGAAATTAATAAGGAAATGAAATAAATAATTTCATCAAAGGTCATTCCACTGTCATTGGTGTAGTATGAAGCTGGAACTCAGCCACCTTCCCACAATTGCTATTGTGACTTAAATACAGGTATCGACTTTGATAACATATCCGAACTGAAAGTTTAAACTGGGAGACGAAAAGGTTCCACCAATATATGGTTGATACAAAATGTTAAGAAATGCATATCTGCTTGGAATAATCAAGTGTATGAAATTTACAATAGCCACATGGCCACAATGTTTGGAATTTAGAATAGCCACATGTCATCTCCACCAAAAAATATGTCATCTAATAAATACGTATTACAGAAAAAGCCATGGCCACAATGTCTGGAATTTACAATAGCCACATGTCATCTCCACCAAAAAATATGTCATCTACACCAAATAATGTCATCTCCACCAAAAAATGTCATCTCCACCAAAAACTATGTCATCTACACCAAATAATGTCATCTCCACAAATAATAATTCATTGAAGGAGCAGTTGGTCTAATATGAAGAGCCTCTGTTGTGTATACTTGATCAGGTGTGTACTGTGAGTGACATAAAAAAAATATGTTAAAAGAACCAACACATTAAAAATATGTTATACCATAATGTCGTTTAAAATACTTGTGAGGAAGGAGCAGCCCGTCCAATACTAAAATAATTCGTAGTATATATTTGATCAGGTGTGTACTGTGAGGGCATAAAAAAAAATATGTTGAAAGAACCAACACACTAAAAAATATGTTAAACTAATAATGTAGTTGAAGTACCTGTGAGGAAGGAACAGTCCGTCCATCGCCAAAATAATCCGTAGCAGTTGAAGGAGTCGTAAAAAAAGCCGGCGCATGTGTCCAAATTTGACTTTGTTGATCCTATAATCATTTAACCCAAACAATGATCAATACAAAATATAATAATCATAAACAACAAAAACAGTACCTGAGTTTGAGGCGCCTCAGTCTGTGTGCCGCTCACATTGCATTCATTTGGTAAGGGACTACTTCGCTGTGCATTGGAAGAAATATTATACTTTATTGTTATAAAAATTATAAGAATTTGTTAGTCAATGTGTATACAACATTAATAAAAATGAACCTCAACATCGCCATGGTGCAATCTCCTTCTCGTGCTTGGTTTCTTAAGACTATTCTCAATGGGGTGCACTTTTCTCCTAGATGGCGGTCTTCCCTTACTCCAAACTACCAATGGACTCAGAACTCTACCTGTCATGCCCTCCATGGAAGCCATTGGATCAACTGTGTTGCTAGTATCATGATCGGCGATCCCAGGGTACTCTAATTTCAACTGTTCTAGCTGGCTAATCAATTTCACACAGCTACTCTCGGCCTTTAAAGCATTGGAACACAGTTCATAGAAGCAATTTTGGATCCTATCGTACCTTTGGGCATCGTGGTTGCTACTTGTGTCATAATTACTTTTGATGAAAGTGTATTTTCTTTTTACATCCTTCCTCCACCGATCCAAAATGTATTTTGAGGGTATTGTATGCTTGCCTAGCTGAGTCAAGATACGTAGAGCGTGTCTGCATAATATACCCCTAAATTCAAACAAATTGCAACTGCATTTAACATCAAGGGGATCTTCATCAACTTTGACAGTGTAGTTTACACGTTTTAATAAGTTATCATGCACTTGAACTTCATTGGCAACTACGAACGTATATTTACCACCCTCACATCCCAATAACGAGGTAGTCAAATATAAAAATCCCCGTAATTCTTCTTGTACTTCTTTGAATTTAGCAATTGTGTATGTTTCTTGAAACTGCTTCTCTAGAGGATAGCGACTGATGCAAGGAATCTCAGTGTTAAATGAATTAAAGTCAGCAATTGCTTCGTTCTCTACCTTCCTCTTAAGGGCTGAATCGTACTGATCAACAAATTGTTTGAGAGTTGTCTTAGAATTAACATAGTCGTCAAAAAAAGCATTCATGCTTTCACTCCGTTGTGTAGTTGACATTCCTGCCCAAAATGTATCTCTAACATAGGCCGACACCCAAAAACACCGGTCACTATATAGTGATCTCAACCATGCATTCTCATGCAGATCATAGGTATCGAGCAAATCGCGCCAACGTTCTTCGAATTCATGTTGATTTAAATAGTCATACACGCACTTCTGTAGAGTACTCTTGATCTCCTCATATCGAGAATGTGATCCAAATTTCTCAGGAAACTTTTTCATTATATGCCACAAGCAGAAACGATGCCTAGATGTTGGAAACACCATTGAAATTGCAATTTTCATTGTCTTGTCTTGGTCTGTGATGATTGCCTTTGGCGATTGGTCATTCATGCATTTCAACCATGACCCAAATAACCATTCAAAGGTATATGCATCCTCATTGGATATTAATCCGCACCCAAATAAGATTGACTGACCATGGTGGTTCACACCCACAAACGGTGCAAAGGGCATCTTATATGCATTGGTCAGATAAGCTGTGTCAAACGTAATCACATCTCCGAATGATTCATATGCAGCTCTACTTCAGGCGTCTGCCCAAAATACATTATTTAATCGCATCTCATGGTCCACGTCTATCTGATAAAAGAAATTCGGATTTCTTTTTTGCATATCTTGAAAATACTTACATAGAGCTTCAACACCTCCAACCCCGAGGCGAAGTTGTCGTGCTTTGTCAATGTAATTTCGACACTCTTTCTCCCCGAATGGCAAATTCTCGTAACCCCCTGCCTCAACAACCACAGCTTTGAAATTTTTGGACATTCGTATTCCTGCCTCATCATTTATTTCGAGCCTCTTAGCCACACGAGCATCAACCTTCTTAAAACATCTCATATATCTTGCCTTTCTAGGACTACAAATATGTGTGTGCTCCAAGTTTACTTTAGATAGGGTATATCCACCTTCGGCATTCATTATAGCATTAATCCGAGCCATACACCTTATTTTCTTTGTTTGTCTTAGCTTGAGAATATTGGCAGCCTTACTCTTTGATGTGCCTTGTCGCACACATACGAATGTAAGCCATCTGACATTTCCATCATCTCCTTGTTTAGAATTCCTTTTACAGACCCCAAACCCTTTCTGCTTATCATACTTCATATAGTAAGACCAAACTTCTTCTATCGATGAAAATTCCATTCCAACCTTTGGCTCTTCAATGGTTTCATCACACTCATTATCTGTATGTATCACCTCATCATACTCATCATCTGAATGTCCTACCTCATCACCCTCATAATTTGCATATCCTACCTCATCACCCTCATTTTCTGCATGTTCTATGTCCATTGCAAGTCCAACATTTAAAGTACCTAAGAAGATGCAACCAGATTCAAATAAAGACTTAAAAAAAAAAATATGGGTTTGATATTGCAACCAGATACAATTAAAGATTAAAAATTATGGGTTTGATATTGCAACCAAATACATTTAAATTTTTACATGGAAGAACTTATGGTAATGTTAAATAAAAATTGATTGCGAAGAATGTACAATATATTTGCTATGATTAAGATGATTAAGACCACCAGCAGCTACCTTATCAAATAAATTTCAAATGCTCATATTCTCGTACATGCAGTTTCACAGATTTCATATCAAATGCTTATGAACTTTCATGATTGTAAATGAGGTCGTATTGGCAATACAGATCAGAAAAATTAATGAACATCCTAACTCAGATGGATGCAAAGTTTTACCAAATGATTATATTACACCCCGTGTTGAACCATGAAGAGCTCAAATCTCTCCTAGAGTTATATTGGCAATAAAGATCAGAAAAATTAATGAACATCCCAACTCAGATGGATGCAAAGTTCCACCAAATGATTATATTACACCACGTGTTGAACCATGAAGAGCTCAAATCTCTTCTGGAGTTACCTTTATACCATGTTACCTGATAGATATCAAATAAATATATTTATCGAAGAGTATTTCTAACAACAATTTCTAAAGAAAGAAATTCATTTTTTTTTATGTAGTTAATAGATACTGGGGATCCCCCTCTAGAAATGGAACCCAGAATAAAATTATTTAAAGATCTAGTTCAAGTGCAAAAAGTAACATTTTCAAAAGTTCATTTGAAAATAAAAGTCTCAAGCCCCATGCCATGGTCTGGGTCCCATAAATCATTATCCTTAATATTGTACCCAATAATAACTTCTTAGAACGACTACAATAAGGAATAAATGTTATTTACTGTTCAGATTCTTGGGACAACGAAGCTGGCTGGAGGGAAGTTGCAAGATGATGCTGGAAATCGATGGCTGCTACTGCGCCGAACAGAGTGGAGACTGGTGTCAAACAGAGGGAGAGGGAGAGGGAGAGGGAGAGGGATTCTGTCTGTATAGGTTTTGGGGGTCATCTGCTATATGGATTTCGTCATCTAGGTTCAAATTAATTTTAAGTTTTTTTTTTTTAATTTTTTTAATTTTTAATATTAAATAAATTACATGCCACATGCCACATCATTCGGAACAAATCTTCGGGAGAAATCTTCGGTTCTTGTAGTACTATTCATAATATTATAATAATATTTTATTTTATTATTCATAAATTATCTTAACTCATCTTTAAATCTAAAAATGAGAGACGACATACTCGGTGGAATTGCCTCCATTTAACTTTCATTTGATTACTTTTAAACAAAAAAAAAAAAAATCATCTGAATTAAATATTTTATAAAATTGGAAGTTAAAAAAAATATTTTAAAAAATTCGGTCAAATGGGTCGAAAAGCATGATGCATTATCATTTGAGACTTCAGTCTATTCATCTAGCTGGTAAACGGCCCAAATCCGCTCCCAAGATAAGGCAAGAAATCAAGTATGTCCACGTGGCGGCATAATACCAGTCCTTCAATTGTAGTGGGTCCTACTTTTGATTTCGATGCCTACGTAGCAAATGTAACGAATTATGTTCCGGAACCTTTTGCCTTGCCTGCGAGCGTTTTCGGAAGGCGGAGTCCCAAGTCCGATTCCATGGCAGTTCATTCCTCAGCTCTATTACCTCCCTCGTTCAGTGCTGCGGAGCGTTCGAAACCCAAACTTCTAAAGCCTCGCTCACTTCCCTCCAGCCCACCTCCCATAGTTTCACTTCATCATCACCGCCGCCAGCGCAAAACATTGAGAATTTTGGCCTCGGTGTCGGTCTCCAACCCAGAGGTGCGGACCAGTCCCGATGATCTTGTTGCATCTATTCTCTCCAAGGTATATCCATTTACATCATTCTCAGCCCGTATGTCTTGCTTTGTTTATATTTTCTTGTATTTTCCCAAAATTTTATTCGTACCCATTACGGAAGCCGTACGTTATTTTGGCAAATTTCTAAGATTCGATGGAGTAGAACGTGGCTAGTTTTTTGTTGTTGGAAGATATTTTCCCAATTCATTCTTGAGCCCATCCAAGAATGATGAGGCAACGAGGACTATTATGCATTGCATAAGATATCGGTGGAGAACAAAATTATTCAGATGCAATTTTTAACTAATCACTGCAGCATCTTATTCTTCTTAAGGGCTTTTTTTTTTTTTTTTTTGATAAGTGCTTCTTAAGGGCTTTTAATTTCTCTTCCTTTTTTAGATTTACGGAGAAATTTTCCTTTTTTAGATTTACAGAGAGAAAAAATTAATTTCAGTGTTCTTAAAACAGGACATAGATTGAATCTCCATGACTAGTTTTAGCAATCCATGGTAATAGTAGCCAGGATATATGTTATTTCAACCTGTATCGAAGTTCCTCAAGTTCCTCAATGTTATTTTCCCACTACTCATAAATATATGACCCTTAAGTTATATCTCCGAATCAGGTCACACAAACAGATAGAGGAGTTTTGCTGAAAAACGAGGAACACGAAGAGGTGGCTGCAGTGGCTGAAGAATTGCAGAAATATTGCGTTAATGAGCCTGTGACATGCCCTCTCATATTTGGCGGTAAAACCTACAGTTTTGCTAATCCTTCTGATTGATTTCGGGAATTTCCACGAGTGCTGCTGAATTGGATCCTTTTTTTCTAATATGTTATTATTTTCTTTCCTTTTTATCTTTAAATTAAACTATCTAGTTGAAAGATGAAATTTGACACCTTTCCAACATCTTGAAACTAAATATCTTGTGTCGTGCAATGATCAGTTCTAGCTAAATGACATCTTGAAACAAGGTGCATGAGATAAGTACTTTCCTTCCTAAACAAGAAGTTTGAACTTTGAACTTCATAGGTTTTTTTTTTTTTTTTTTCTGCTTAATATTTTTACAGATTGGGACGTGGTGTACTGTTCAAGGCCAACATCGCCTGGGGGTGGCTACAGGAGTGCATTTGGCCGCCTTGTTTTCAAAACAAAGGAAATGATACAGGTTGTTGAAGCACCCGATATTGTTAGGAACAAGGTCTCCTTTTCTGCTTTTGGGTTTCTAGATGGGGAGGTCTCTTTGACAGGTATGCCATCAACAATTTTACTCTATGAAAGGGACAATCCATATGCATACCGTTGTACATCGATCTCCCTGGGAATGAAACTAAATCCTTATCACTTCTGAATCATGGACTGTCTATAGCTTAACCAATTGCTATGAACATCTTGTACAAACTTTTAGGAGATGCATGGAGAATGAGATGAGATGGTTAATAGTAGTGAAATGATTTGTAAATAGTAATAAAATGGTTTGAGTTATTTTATGGGAGTTTGGAAAAGGAGAGAGAAAAATTTGAATAAAAATATTATAAAATTAAATTTTGTTAGAATATAATTTTTTAATATTATATTTGTTTTGGGATTTGAAAAAATTGAATTGTTTTTTGTATTTTATTTGAAAGTTTAACTATTAGTTTGAAAAAATTGTAATGATTAGTTTGAAAGTGTTTGTGTTTGAATGATATTTAGGAAGGAAGTGAGATATGATGAGATGAGATGAAAAACATGTTCCAAACATTTCCTTAAAGCTGGGAAAGGCCAGCATAGGCATGCTTTGTAAAGTTTTCTAGTCTAACATGCAAGGTTGACCAAAATGAATGAATTTCTACATGAACATGGACAGGAACCCTGAAGGCTCTGGATGATAAATGGATAAAAGTTGTATTTGAGGCACCTGAACTGAAGATAGGGGCACTGGAGTTCAGATACGGTGGTCAGAGTGAGGTTGAACTTCAAATCACGTACATAGATGATAAGATAAGGTTGGGGAAGGGCTCCCGTGGTTCTCTATTTGTTTTCCAAAGACGCCACTATTAACTGTTTGAAATGTTTCTTACTTTTGGGGAACATTATCTTTCTTTTTGCACTGCCTAATTTCTAATATCAGTGGTTTTGTATTAATAGCCTTCGATTGACTTTCGAAGTCTTTTCTCAAGGGATATGTTGCAAATTTAGTGATTTAAAAAAAATATTATTTCGGAGATTTTTTAGCCGGTTAAATCCCATACTCTTACTCTCAAAATACGCATTCTTAGTTGAATGTCTTAGATTTTATTACTTCAATGTGCATATAATGAAATAAGAAATAATTTAATTATAAAAAAAAATCATAAAAATAATTTAATATAATACGTCATATTACAAAATTTATTTTTTATAAAAAATATATAATATATTATATAAAATTACGTTTATGAGTTGAAATATTGTAAAACTTCTTTGTGATTATAATTCTTCTCTAATAAAATATAATTCATCAGGAAAATGTTGATGTTTGATCAAATATAAAATCTGGATAATTTATATTAGAAATAACTACTAGAATTTTATTAAACCAGACAAAAAAAAAATCAAGAGAAAAGACAGTAGTACTTTCGGGGAGTCGGGAGTCCAAATGCTCTCTGTGCATGAATGCAACCCAACAGTACAGAGAAAAAGGGAGGGGGCTTAGCCAGGCCCAACTTTGGGAATGTCATAATGCTCGCTCACATTAGCCAGATACTGGTTGAATTCCTGAATCCGATGACGGTGCGATTTGGTGGCCATCTTGGCTAGGCCTGCAATCCGAGCAAGCCGTTCAAGATTTGAGCCCGACCCGCATATCTGGATGTTTTAGGCAGAATCAACTCGACAAGCATATTTCTGATCGGGTCAACCCGTGTTTTTTTTTCCCCTCTTCAAATTCAAATACGATAAAACATATTCAATTCATCACTGTCGTCCGTGTCTCAGTGAACAATCTCAATCACTCTAAGAAATCCTCTTTCAGATACCCAATGCTCTCTAGAAACTCCTCCACATTCATTTTGTCATTTTCTCTCGCATTCTCGCCCCCCAATCGGCCAAACCCATACTCCGTCTTCAACCCTCATTTTCCTTCAAGCCATGCTTTTAGAGACTCTAGCAAAGAAGATGAGAGAGACTAGAGAATGAGAGTCTACCACCATTGAGTAAAGCAAACGTTTTTAAAATTCTTTATATAGAAGAGTTACACAACTCTCTCTCTCTCTCTCTCTCTCTCTAGTTTTTTTTAATCTAACTTTCTTTTATTTTTCATAAATTTGGTTATGCTGGTACATAGTACTTCTACACACCCGAGAAAGGGAGGATTGATTTCTACCCAAGAGAAGAACAGTAATTTTCAAAAACAAAAAACAAGAAAAGAGAAAAAAGCTAAAACAAGGAAAAATAAATAAAGAAAAGAAAAGAGGAGGAATGAGCTTCTCAAGAAAGCCTACGGGCTTTCAGTTCTCTATGCTGCCGAGGAATGGACTTCAACGATTATTGAAGATGCCATAGCCGTCGATTAGATTGTTGACGGTGGTTATGAAGATGATCTCATGGCTTCGCCACAGGGATTCGTCGTTCGACTCAGTTTCTTGAAGCTCAATGAGAGCTTAGGCGATAAGGTAAAATATTAAGAGAAGTGGGGACAAACTCTGGGAAAGGGGGCTAGGGTTTATCTGCAAATTTTATAAGGCGGGTCACCTGGTTGTACGGATCAAACCCGAGCGATTGTTAAAACCATATTTTTTAGTTCGGATCAAGTCGGATATCACAGACGGACCGGGTCATTCGATTTTTTGCACATGCCTAATCTTGGCCAGTATCGGAAGCTCAATCTGTTCCCTCTGCTGCAGATACCGCCTCTCTGCATGTGTCAGATGATCATCATATGCAGCTGCCTACATTCTCCCACCATCTTTCGTAGTCTCATCCACACCTTCCTCCAGATGAAGATCGCTTGACCAGCCTATAACATCATCCAACACAACAAAATGTAACATGATCAAAACGCATATATTAAAATCCGAAGCATCTTAATGCATTCATCTATATACCACAAACTATATTACAACACAACTAATATTATATATTAATATATTTTACTTTAATTCAAAATTTTTGTACTTGCAACATTTCAAATTAAATAAAATAATATTTTTTATACTTAATTGTAAACAATTTATAATATAGTTATTATTATATCATTTTTTATGAAAAAATTCATTTGCGTCAGGTGCTACCCGCACCCAACCCCTCATGGGCACGCTGGGAGGGGGGATTTTGTTCCCTGTAACTCGCCACCCCCTTTCCACTGCCCGATATGGGGTAGCTATAATGTAAAAGAAAAAATTCAAACAAAAGAGAAAATACAGTAAAATACAAAATCACAAAAAAAAAAAAACAATAAACAAAAGTATAAATTAAATTCACAACACAATACATATCGAATGATCCGAGGAGGAGGAGTCGGGAAGGAGTATGAGTATCAGAGGACGACGATTGTAATAGGGAGAGAGGGCAACAACGCAAAGAGCCATAGAGGAAAAAGAAAGATGTGGAAGAAAATAGAGTTTGCGCGAGGGAGGAAGATTTAGGGTTAACTTAATCCCAAAATAGGACGTTGATCTTCGAACAAGAAAACAAAAACCATTACCAAAACGACGTTTTAGGCTGGGTTTAAGCCTGGTTCGGTTGGCGGGTCGGGGCGATGGACAATGAGGTGCTCAGCTCTAATTTAGGCGTAACTTTTGGATGAACTCAACACACTATTTGAATATATTTTTAATAATAAAAAGTAATAGTCGACATATCAAACTTATACTTAAAGTTTATAATATAAAGATGTTTCAAATTTTTCTAATTTTTTGATTAAAAATTGTGTTTGGATGTTGAAGTGAGTTGAGTTGAGTTGAGATAATAAAATATTGTTAAAATATTATTTTTTAATATTATTATTATTTTGAGATTTGAGAAAGTTGAATTATTTATAATATTTTATATTAAAATTTAAAAAAGTTGTAATAATAAGTTGAGATGAGTTATAGTTTCAAACGAAACAATTCTATTCGAGTTATAAAATCTTAAATAGAAAAAATAGAAATATGAAATGAATACTTATAATATTTATTATACATAAATTAGTTGGTGAAATTTCGTACAATTTGTATTAAATATTGTACCATTATATCAATATCTCCCGAGTTTGAGAACCACATATAGGAATGATATATGTATAAAGTGAGCCTAACAATATCATAGATCAACCTCTTTTTTATTTAAGATAGAAAAATTAAGATAATAATTAAAAAATATATTTTTATACGACTTATTTTGTATATCTATTATCTATCTTTCTCCTTCTTCAAGTTTTAAAAACTAAAAGATGTGATCTTGTGTCGTGATTTATATAAAGGGAAATAATAATCCTATCGAGATTCTCCACCAATTGTTTTTTTTTTTTTAATTTAACGATTAAAAAAATATTTTATAATGAATTTGTGATTTTTTTTAAAAAAAATTGAGATTTTTAAAAACTGTTTTAAAAAAAATAGAATTCAAGACAAAAAAAAAAAAAGTAGAGAGAGAGAGAATAGGAAATGACACCAGATACTAGATAGCTCTGAGCTCATAGCGGTCCGGATCTGGTATCCAACATATTTCGTCGTCTGCCCCTTTAGGGCCACGGATTCTCTCGAATGGCCATCTCATTCTGTACCAGTCTTCATACAAAGGGCTCAACTCCTCTTCCAGGTTCCCACACTCTTCACCTCACTTGATAACCTATGAGTTTGCGAATAAGTTTAATATCACCAATACCGCATTTCCCACTCATATTCGATCTTGACAAATTCAGGACCTGGACCAAGACAATGCAAATACACGGGTCAATCAGTGGTAAACTATGTTTATCCACTCTATCTAAAAAACAAAATCTGTTATTTGTGTTGCGATTGAGGTTGGAATTTGAATTTACTTTTGGGTTTTTAATTCACAAATTTTTTACCAATAATCTTGGCAGAGAGCTCTTCCAATTCGGATATTAACGGTAGGGAAAAAGCGTTCCCGTGGAGCACAACTCGTAGTCGATGAATATATTGGGAAACTTAAGAACTATTGCAGTGTTGATGACGTTCGGATACGGTCCAATCCAAGAAATGCGCAGTATGGCTTTTTTATTCTGATCATTCTTTGTTTTGCCATTTTTATTTTTTAAGCGAGTTTTAGACTTGCTTTAAATGCTTCCTTATGAATAGTATTCAGCGTTTCACTATTGGGTATGCATAATGATCAAAATAGTATTTCAGAGAATCGATGCCTTGTGTTGTAGTGATTTGAGGGCTCAGGTTGACGATGAAGACGCGGCTATCATGAACCTTATCAGGCCTGACGATTGGGTACTGTCTTGAGCAAGATATGGTTAGATCACCACTGTACTGTTTTTGCTGAATTTCTGTTATTAGGTGGTTACATGTAATTTCTCACGAGCAAGATTTTGCTTGACTATTAGGCCTTTAGAGCTTGCTGTTATATTTTTCCTAACCTGAATGAAGTGAACTGAATTCATTTGAAGCCATATTACCCTGTTTTGCCCTTTTTTCTAAATGCATATTTTTCGTTGCATTTATATTATTTATCATAGAATTCTATAGCACCATTGTTTCGATCTTTTAAGCTTGTAATGTTGTTCATGGATTTGAATCCTTTCCAATTCTATGTTTGAATTGGATGGTCCCATTCGGATAGAGGTAGAATGTAGATTTCACTCTACCAGAGGGTCCCACACAAGTAGCATTACATACTGTAGGGCTTACATGTTGTGTCTATCTCCTTCTGAATTGGAACATCTAATCTGGACAGAGAGTTGGAGAAGAACTTTATTCATTGTTGATTGTTCCAAATTTTCTGCTATAGTTCATTCTAGGAAAACAGAATTGTAACTCAAAAGCTCTAGAAAAGGAAGTAGCATTAATTTTTTATATGGGAATTATAAAAAGCTGTTCTCATGGATTGCAGCTTCCTCTCATATCTCCATTCTATAATCGTACACTTTCAGGTTGTGATGCTGGATGAAAATGGACAAGACATTGGGTCTGAGCATATGGCAGAGTTAGTTGGCGATGCGGGGAATACAGTATGAGCTCCCCCGACTTTGATAGCTTTCTGAAATGGTCCCCCCCTTTTTTTTTTCTACAAATCTTCAATTATCTCTCTACGAAAGTTGAGCTTGCTCGGTGGCATGATGAAGTAAAAGCAGAATGTGATTTATATCAACAAAACATGGACTTGTACCATCCAATCAGTAAACAGGCTATCTCATTTGCTTTTGATGATCCAATATATCAACAGAACATGTACTTCTACTTCTCTTTAAGAAGACATGTCACATAAGTATTTACTGTATAACCTTTAAAATGAAGCACAGCTGAATTTTATCCAAGATGCAATGTCATTGACTTATAGATTTTAAGCATGACATAATAGACTATTGAGTGGTCGTTATTCCTTGGAGACATTCTCTCATTCTTGACTTGGTGAAAAAGGCCAAAAAAAAGTAGTGGTGCTTCTACTTGTGGCCATCTCAGTGATCCTTTTCAAAATCTGAGCAGTCCATGGCTCTTTTCGTCTCCTATTGTTGCTCTGATATTACATATATGTATGTTGATGCATCCCAAAACACGATGCTTTGACTCATACTCTAGCACCTAAACAACAAATTTGATTTCCAACTTGTATGTGTAACTTGAACTAGGCATTTATATGATTTTTCTAGTTGATAACACATGGCTTCTCTCCTTTTTCCTTTTTCGTTTTTGTAGGGTGCTTCTAGATTATTGTTTTGTATAGGTGGACCTTATGGCCATGGACAACAATTGCGTGAGCGAGCTAACTTATCAATCAGGTTGTCTACATTGGTCTTAAATCATCAGATTGCATTGCTTGTGTTAATGGAGCAGCTATATCGGTAAGAATATTTTGTTCTCCATTTCCATTCGAAATTCTACATCATATAGTCCTGATTTCCGAGGTGTATTCTTTTACGTTTTTCTTAGATACTTGTATGTAATATATTTATAACACATATAAATTTAAAAGGCTTATCTACATGAATTCATACTGAACACGTTGTTACTTGGCAAGTTACTGAGGTCAGTTACATGGCAGAGTGCTTGCTTCAAAATAAGATGATTGTCTACACCACGAATATGCAATTGTATAGGTTTTAAAGTTACCATTCTTTAGAAATGCAGCTTGTAGCAATTTGGAAGGCTTGGTGAGTTTTTGAATCTCCTATTTGATGGCCACGGCCCGTATCTTAGGCTGCAACACTGTTGGCTATCACTGTTATTTCCATCACTAATCAAAACCAAAAACAATAACCACCCTAGAAACACCAATATGCGAGGCTCTTGAGAACATATTCTGCTCTTAATTCAGTAGAATAACACATGCTTTATTGCCTAATTTTAGGTCATGGACTATTCTGAAAGGACAGAAATACCATCATTAGCTATTCTTTCACGTGATCTAAATCATTAGTGACAGGTACTACTGTGATCGACACCATCTCTTCTACTGTACCTTTTGTTATTATTATTTAATATATGCTTCAGCGTGATGATTAAAATTCTATGTCCACCTTTATTAGTTAAAATTTGCATCTTTAATTTCCGTTTGACCAGCTAAGCCATGCAACTGAATCTGTGGATTTTGGTAGTTGCTCACTGCACATAATACTTGCAAGACCTACAGTATCAAAATGTCTTTCTTCTTCTTGGTTGGAAAAGAATAGATCTTCAATTTTGACACAGCTTGTTTTGAAGAAACTTAACTGGATGTCTGTCTTGTTTTGCTTCTCAGTTTTTCTTCGTTTCTTGTATACTTCTTGTGTTTTGGTATTGTGTCACTCTCTGATTTCTAAAAAAGTTGGTCGTTAAATCAAATGGGTGCAACCAGAGTATCTAATGTGGTGTGGTGTCTGAGCCGAGGATGGTTGTGGATTTTGGACGCATTCAGTTGCCCATGAAGATTAGATGTCAGGCGCTGCATCTGATAAGTATTCAGTTGCCCCCTTCAGTCTGGTGCCAAATGCCGTAAATACTTGCTATGAGATTACTGCAAACTGTCACTGGGCGTGTTGTCCTATACTTCATATTTTTGGGCAAGGCTATGCCATAGACATAACTCAATTTTTGTATTCCTCAATTAGTTTGACTCATGGGTTGTAGAAAAATAAAAACCTTCATAATCTTTTGAAAATGAGGTTTTGCCTGATGAATCAGATTGAGAACGACAATTAAAATGTTTTGTACGTGCTTGTCATTACCCCCTTGGTAGTCTGTGCAAGATGAGAAGGGTTCAACAATCAGAAACATTAGATGAAGGAAGAGCAATGCTAAATACAAGTGGAGGGCGTCCATGTTCAAAGCATGTACACCTCATGCAGACTTTAAAAAAAAAATGTCAATATATGAAAATTGATTTTCCTAGTAGATTTTATATTTTTCAAATATTTCACACGAGACTTAAATATCTCGGATTTGCACAAATTATTCTTTTCGAGAGAAAGTATTTATCACTTCTACGACAGTCGTCAACTGCAGATCTACGTCTCTCGTATACTCCAAACGGAACCAGAATCGTGTTGCGCTTCTTCATACACTGTTTAAGGTCTCATTTAGATTTAGAATGTTTGGATTCATAGTTGATCTTAATCATCTCATATAATTATTATAATTTTCTTAAATTTTTATATAAAATATAATAAATTATTCAATTTTTTTAAATTTTTAAATAATAATAATATTAAAAATTAATATTATAATAATATTTAATTCAACTTTTAACTTTCATTAATTTACTTCTCAACCACTTAATCCCCGTCCATGTACTACATCGCATCTCTATTGGCTACCATTGAGCCACGTCATGCAAACTCCCTTGAAGACGTGCCAGTTTGTCATCTTCTAATCTATCTCCCTCTCTCTCTCTCTCTCTCTGCAAAATCCAAACTTAACGAGGACTGAAACATGCGTATATACATACATGGCAACTGTCTGTTCCTCAATCCCATCTCTTTCCCTGACAAAACTATTCCCGTCGAAACCAAATTTGTTACTCACGAACTCAAATCAGCTCGCTAATCTCTTCCAGACCATGAATTTTATCTCGAAACCTGAATCGAGATCATCTGCTTCTGCAACAATCCAACAGGTTCCGGGACTAGCCTCCGACGATATGTACCGCATTGCCGACCAAACCTTTCAAATGTACTCTTCTTCGTCTTCGAGGTCCGGCCGAGGAGGGGGGACCGCCATAGTTTGGTTCAGGAACGATCTAAGAGTGTTGGATAACGAGGCTTTGTATGAGGCATGGGTTTCGTCCCAGATGGTATTACCGGTTTATTGCGTCGATCCTCGGCTTTTAGGCACCACGTACTACTTCGGATTCCCTAAAACCGGCGGTATGTTTCTTAGTTATTTGTGTTAAAAGTTATGGATGTTCTACGGTGACGAAATATGATTGTATTATTGATGGTATTGCGTACGCCTTCAAAATTCAAGTCACCACATATAAATAAGTATGCAAGTTTAATGGAATAACTTTTGGAAGAATGATTGCTTGGCAGCGTTGAGAGCACAATTTCTTATTGAATGTTTGGCTGACCTGAAGAAGAATTTGATAAAGCGAGGCCTTAATTTACTTATTCAACACGGTAAACCCGAGGAAATTCTCCCTTCTCTCGCCAAAGCTTATGGAGCTCACACAGTTAAGTTATTCCACCATACCTATCTGTTTAGTTAGTGTAACTGGCTATTCTGAGTTATTATTGAAGGAATGGAATGTCTGTGTCTAATCTATTCTAATCAGGTGTATGCCCAAAAAGAGACCTGCAGTGAGGAGCTGAACATCGAAAGATTGGTCACCAAAGGTCTGCAACAAGTGATGCCGGAACCAGCTTCGGAGTCGAGTAATGTTCACAACCCGAAGTTACAGCTTATTTGGGGCACTACTATGTACCACATTGATGACCTTCCTTTCGATACCGTCAGTTTACCGGATGTTTATACTCAGTTTCGCAAGGCATGAAGATTCTTAATATTAGTTTTGAGATCGTCACATGGCATCATACTGAGCCAGAAGCTTTTTCTATGTGCTAGCTATGTTTGTTGACGTAATAAAACTTTTTTGCAGTCTGTTGAAGCTAAATGCACTATCCGGGGGTGTATCAAAAGTCCAACATCTCTTGGGCCGCCACCAAGTGTCAGCGAATGGGGATATGTTCCTTCAATCGATCAGCTTGGCTTCCAGTCACAAAATGTGGGCTTGTTCACACTGGCATATAGACTCTACAGATGTAGATCAAGTTTCACTCTGATAAGAAATTTGAGATACATACTTCCATAATAATCTAACAATTCCTGACTTCTAGTGCATATCTTTTCCTCTTAATGCAGGTTAACAAAGGAATGAAATTTGTTGGTGGTGAAAGTGCTGCACTGGGCAGGGTAAACGAGTATTTCTGGAAAAAGGTAAGGGACAATCCCTCAAAATCATCTCATCGTCGATGCTTGTTTTTTACAGCAAGATTGCCGGCTATACACTACAACAGGAGTGAAAATCTGAGATCTTAGACACGTTGCTGCAGAACAAATAAATAAATCTTGAGTATGGTGCCATTAAAGTTATTACCTTCAGATTTAGGCTTGATTTGCATAGAGAGTTGAGATGATTTGTGAATAATAGTGATATATTTGAGTTGAGATGAGGTGAGTTAGAAACATAGTTTGAGTTAAAATAATTTATGGGGTTTTGGGAAAGGAGAGAAAAAAAAATTGATTAAAAATATTATAAATTTAAAATATTGTTATAATATAATTTTTTAATATTACTTTTATTTCTAGATTTGAAAAAGTTGAATTGTTTTTTGTGTTTTGTTTGGATGTTTAGGAAAGTTGTAATAATTAAGTAATGATCAGATGAAAAAGTTGAAAATTTAAAATTGAAAAGTGTTTGCGTTTGTAGTGTTTGGATATTGAGATGAGATAGAAGCATCTTTCTATCCAAACCAGGCCTTAATGTCTCATCTCGTTGTAACGTTCCTTTCATGACCTGAGTAGCGATGATGGATTTGTGCATTTGGTACTAAAAGATTTCAAAGGGATCCAATTCCTTGGGATGAAATGGAGAGATTATCGGTTTCAAAATAAACCGTGTAGTTACAAAGATTTGATTTTTGATAGAGCTACTTCAACCATAGACTTATAAAGTAGAAAATATATGATGTTTAAAGGTATACTAATAGCACCAATTAAATGGTTTATTTACTTTCCTGCGTTTGTAGGACTTGCTAAAGATATACAAAGAGACCCGGAATGGGATGTTAGGACCTGATTATTCAACGAAATTCTCTCCATGGCTTGCTTCAGGAAGCCTCTCTCCTCGCTTCATACATGAAGAGGTTGAAAATTTTGTAAATTTTTGCCTTTTGTGTACTCCTAGATATAAGTTATTTTGAAGGACTGAGACCACTTTATATTTTTATAGGTGAAGAGATATGAAAACGAAAGGCAAGCCAATAATTCCACATACTGGTACTATTCTTTTTCTCAAGATAAATATGTTGGCAGTGTTTTTATTTTATCTCTATTTTTGTATATCGAATTCATGATTTCCTAAGTTGCGGGTGAATTGAGCCAAATATGGATGAAGAATATTAAGGTACTTTTCTTATGTAATATGGGGACTGATTTTGATCAATGTATGTATGTGGATGCACCAATGTCTCTGAGCAAACCCCATGACAGGTTTACGTCACAATATTTCATCCCAAAAGTTCTTTACATGACCCTTTCCTTTATTATTATCAAAAAGTCACATTTGGATGAGGAGGTCAAAAATATAATTTGCAATGAGATGACTACATCATAAATTCTTTCCTTTACCAACATTACTGAAATTTCTTTCGTCATTCCATATTTTGTTTCCATTTCTTATTCTTATTTTTTCCCACGTTGGCTCTCCTCCCTCCTCTATCTCTCTATTCTTCTACACAACCCTGCACGCACACATCCATTTCTCTAAACAGCACACACCCATTTCTCTAAACACTTGTTGGTGCCTAGAGAAATATTAATTTGTAGCATTAATTATGGAAGTACTGTATTGGACATTCTTAATTACAAACAATCTTTGCGTTGGTTTGAGCTTTATCAGATGTTTTATTCCCTTTCTATCCCTGAATCAATATTTAACACAACAGGATTTTGTTCGAATTGATATGGAGAGATTACTTCAGGTTTCTATCAGTCAAATACGGGAATTCCCTCTTCCATATAGGTAAAGATTTGACTTATTAAATTCACCTAGTGTTTTATCAGTTATCAAAATTCAAACCTGTTTTTTAATGATCGATGTGTTTCTGGATAACATATAACATAATGAAGTGCATGAGAGTTAGTGACTGTGACTTTTAATACATCAATTTAAGCATCACGTCGGAATTTTCTCGGGTTACATGTTTTTAGTATGTAGTCTCATGAAGTTCTCTTTTCTAAGGTGGTCCAAGAAAAGTGGAGCGCAGATGGAGCCAAGACAAGAATCTGTTTGAGTCCTGGAGAAACGGCCATACAGGGTACATTGTCATTTCACCAAATGTCTCAGTTGCCATCTTGTTTTATAGGTTTATGCAGGGATGAAAACTAGATTTTTATTTTGCCGGGGGCGAGGAACCTACATAAATATATAAGCACATAGAGAGTTGAGATGCCAACCTGTTTGTCAAAACCAACGAGGCAAAGAAACCAACTGTTGGGGTACTACTTCATACAAATATATACTATATAGAAGTTTTAAATATTTTTGCCCCCAAAATGCAGAGTGTAGTTCTGCCCCTGGGTGCAGGGTCACATGGAAATGAATGGATATGGTTTTGATATCTGCAGCACCAGCAGTGATCCTGCTTCATTTTTGTTTACTGGTTGAAAAGTTACATTTTATTGATACTATTGTTACACTGTATTTATAAATCTTTGGCGATTACTCTGTGTTCATGGTTATATCACCTGTACTATGGAGTCTCTTTTTCATTTTGATTATATGTATTACTTCAGCACTTTTATCTGAATGGAACCATCGATTTAGACCTTTTTTTTTCTGTTCTCAACCTTTTTCTTTCTTTCTTCTGTTTCCCAGTACATGAAACCGGGTGATAAAATGCCCTGCGAACCAAATATGTAGTCAAATTTTGAATTACATTTCCGGAAGTCGATTAAGATTGCCATGGTACATGATTTACATAATGGAGGTTGCTGAACTTCCAGGTACCCTCTCATTGATGCAAACATGAAAGAACTATCAACCACTGGATTTATGTCAAACCGAGGACGGCAGGTAAGTCTCAAGAATGGCTAAAGACTGCTTGTTGAATCACAATATTAATTAAGACAGTAAATTACCAACAAGCAATGCTATTTCTACAGATAGTATGCTCCTTTCTTGTTCGAGATATGGGTATTGACTGGCGTATGGGAGCTGAGTGGTTTGAGACGTGCCTATTGGATTTTGACCCATGTTCCAATTACGGAAACTGGACATATGGCGCAGGTAAATTTTTCGTCTTCATAGATCTTGACAAGAAAGTTGGGTAAAAAGTTGGAACAATATAAAATAATGTAAATCCATGGAAACCTTTATCTGATTCTATACTTTGAAGGAGTCAGAAATCAATGGGAAACTAAACAACCTTATTCTTCCTTGTGGCACACCAACGTAATACCCACAAAACATCGCTAATATAGCAGAAATGCATTAGCCTAAAAAATTTTGAAATAAAAAAATTAAACTATAATTTCCAATAGATGCCTGTGACATTGGTGATGGCACGAATTACAATGATAGTGTTAGTAACATTACTCCTGTAGTTGTGAATGTAATATCAAAATTGCAATCATCTTCATTATTTGTTCCTGAAGTAAAGGAGAGACCTTTTACGCCATTCCTCATTCTTTGTTCTTCTTGTTTAGGAGTTGGGAACGATCCTAGAGAAGATCGTTACTTCAGCATCCCAAAGCAAGTAAGTGAAAATATTCTATTTTATTTTCTTGTATGTGTTTAATGGTAAGCGTAAAGATGTGGTGTAAAAGACCTGAATTGCAATTACTCTGCAAATCAGCATTTTGATTTCTATTGAAAAGATCATATAATGTTGAACATGCTTTAGTTCGGTAGTAAATGAAAGCAAGTGGAATGAGTGAGGTAGAGAAACATTGGTCATGGAAAAAAAGATGAGCGAGGAGATGTGTACTTTAATCATTATATAATCACCCAAGATACTTTAAAAATTGCAGGCACAGACATACGATCCTGAAGGCGAGTATGTGGCGTACTGGTTGCCACAATTACGATCACTCCCAAAAGAAAAAAGGAACTTTCCGGGAAAATTATACATTGAGCAAGTTGTACCACTTAAGTTCAAGAGTGCTGGTGGTAAGGCACAGGATAGAGCCTCTGCTTCAAGAAGAACGAATTTTGGAGGGATGCGTACAAGGGGGCACTGCAAATAAAAGAGCTTGCCTTCCTTTATCTTTAAAATTTGTTTTTCTGTAATCTTTTTACTTCAAATGAGAACGTTTTAAGACTGTTTTGGGTGGGGTGCGCCAGGCCCGTGCAATAGTGCAACGCATGGGCGACGCTCGAAGACCCCAGCAGCAAGCTACTGTGATGGGCCTTCCCCTCAAAAAATTAATTTAATATCGTGTGACCCGATGGGTCACGTATCAGATATTAAACTGATAAGAACAGATACTACACTTGATCTTAGCCAAAAGGCCGAGAAAGGTATGAGTTATTTAGATGTTCGCTTCTGCATTTATAGCCTCCCTTGTCTGCGCACCTCTCTCATCTACTCGGTGTGGGATTTACAAAACACTGGCAAAAACGACATCTTCTCTACTACAAGGGGAAAAAAAGGGGTAAAAAATAATATACTGGTGATCAGAATTCAGAACCGCTGAGTAACGTTGTAATATGTATTCTATATTCATTGGTTCGGTCTCCGTCTCCCAATTGTAGCTGTTTTGCCATGTCTAAACAAAAGTTTTATGGTTGCGTGCGCAGTGAAGTATTCTTTTATAAATCAATTTTAAGCCTACGAAACAAAAGAACAAAAAATTAGGGAAAAATGTTATAATTTTTTTTTACAGTTTAATTCTTTTATAATAAAGCAAATCTAATGTATTAGTACAGATAATGTCAAGTTTTAAGCTAATTTGTAGATATGAGATGAGATGAGATGAGATAGTTTGTAAATAATAGTGAAATTTATGAGTTGAAATTTTTGAATAGCAGTGAGATGAGTTCAGACATCTCTCAAATCAAACTGGTTCATTATATTCCTCTTTAGGACTTTAGGGAATAAGCACGAAATTGCATATAAAATTACATATTTAAAAATAAACATATTCTTTTTTATAAAATGCCAAAAAAAATTGAAAAAAATAATATTAATTAATTCTTAAGTGTTCCTTCTATAGACGATTTTTGTTTTTTTAAAAGCACTCCTATAACGTTTATCCATTGTCCCTATCTCCGTCTTTTTTCCAATCGTGGAATATTATAGATTGTGTTGGGCCAAGCCCTTGATGCCAACACTGGCCCAAGTGCTGCGAAATCCAGTGGGTCATCACTTCACCACCATATGAAAATTACGAATCCAAGGTTCAATCGCGACGCAGCATTGGAGGGACCAAGCAGCAGCCGCAGTAGCAGCGGCAGTAAATCAAAGACGCACTCAGAGAGAGAGAGAGAGAGAGAGAGAGAGAGAATGGCCGTGAGTTAAATTTATAGTTTATCTTCTTTTTTGTTTTGTTTGCGAAATCGTTGCTGATTGTGATTTTACTTATTATCGTTGTGTCGCTGATTGATTGAAATAGATGTCTGTCTCTCAGTTACTAATTGGCTGCGGAGAATCTTCGTCAGCTGCGTCCCATATTCTTCTTCTTAGATATCTGAATCGAGCCCTAGACTCCATCAAGCACGATATTACTCAGATCTTTGCCAACATTTTCTGCCCCAAGACTAAATTTGATTCAAATGTCAGGTTACTCTCTTCTATCTTCTTTTTCTTCTTCACGACCTGTTTGGTTGCTGAGAAAACTGATTAGAAAGACGAAGATAAAATCTCATATTGGTTTTCGGTTAAGACCTTGTCTCTATTTATGTAGATCAAGTATAAGATAAGGTAACTAAATCATATCTGTTTATATATTATATATACCTATATTCTGTATGTATTAATGCATGTTTTCATTTCTTCATTTTTTCCATAATGTGATTGGATTATTTATTCGAAATTCATCAACAATATGTATAGGTATTTTTTGACTGGTTTTAGTTTCTTTTCTTTTCTTTTCTTTTTAATTGTGAGTGTAATTAGTTTTCTTCGATTTAACATACATGTGAAGGACTTGCGGGGATGAGGATCTGCCGCCGCCTTCTTTTGAACGTCTCATGGCAACTATGGATGAACGTTACCAGCTGAGAGCTCGAGACTGGTATTCAAAGCAAAAGGATTATGACGATAAAAGAGATCCATATGCAGTTTTCAATGTGTTAGATACAATGCTAAAGGATAGTTTGGAACGTTTGAAAACGATGAGGTCAGCTTTTGATAATTGTACTCTTTGAAACTGAAGGGGAAAAATTGGAGGCCCTATCAGTTTCTTTCAGCTTTCTTGAAAGAGTTTAAGATGAGTCTAGGACTGTTGCCTGCTTTCGTGTTAATTTTACACAGTCCAACAATTTCTACAGAAAACCATGGAGTTTGAAATTTGTTACAATAAAATCTGATAGACTTGTACTGAATCTGTTTTAGTTTCGGTTGCACTACAGCCAAACTTAAACAGATGGAATAAAATCTGTGTACTCTGGCTGTGCCTGTTCTTGATAATAAAATTTCTTATTAATTATAAAAATAAAAAATAAAAAAAAAAATCTGATAGACTTGAAATTCCCATTGTATTTTGTGCTACCAATCGCAGGTGCATAGGTCAATATCATCAATAATAATAGGTATTGGTAGCTGAATATCCTTACTTAAATTCACAGAACTCTACATGCCACTGTCTGCAATTGAAGATATCTAGTACCTTTACAACTAAATTTGTGAAAGATGTAATTGCTTGTAGTAGTTGGGAGTACTGTTGATTATGGTTGTTGACTCTTTTTTGGGTCAGATGGATCTTAAATATGGTTACCATGTATGTTGTGGAGGACTGCTTGTCAGATGTAGCAAAATAGCTCTGTGCGATAAGAGCCTTTGATAATTTATGTTTGGAAGCGTCTGAATATTCTTAGCATTGTTGTTATATGGCACCCTGAGATTATAACATGTTTTCGTTTCTCACCTTAAACTATGCAGGCAGAGCATATCATTGCCAGATGTAGGCTTTCAAGAATGCACTTTGGAAGTTAATTATGCTAAACATGTACATGTAATTCGGGATTTATGTTTACTGGGTAAAGTGGGAGCAGCTCTATGGCTTCGAAGAAAAATGATACATAAATGTGTTGTTCCTGATGTATTTACACACAACTATCTTGTAAATGGACTGTGTAAGACCGGTGACCTGGAGAGGGCTGATTGGCTTATTAGGGAGATGGTAGAAATGGGTCCCTCTCCCAACCGTGCAACATACAACACTTTCATCAAGGGTTATTGTCTTAGTGATAACGTGGATAAAGCTCTCTATGTTTTCTCTGTTATGGTTAATAGTGATATTAGGCCAAACAGAGTTACTTGTAACATACTCGTACATGCGTTGTGCAAGAAAGGTCTTTTGGAGGAAGCATGGAAGCTTCTTGGGGAGATATTAGAGGAAGAAAGGGACAAGGAATCACCAGATTTGATTACCTCGACTATACTTATGGATGGTCATTTTAAGAATGGAGAGATGGTTCAGGCTCTTAGTCTTTGGGATGAGATGGTCCAAAAAAACATCCAAATAGACGTTGTTGCATATAATGTCCTTATCCATGGATTTTGTTTGAGTCGACAAATGAAACTTGCATACCGGTACTTCTGTGAAATGCTTAAAAGAGGCTTACTTCCAGATGTTTTTACTTACAATACACTCATAAATGGTCTTTGTAAAGATGGGAAATTTGAAGAGGCTTCCTACATCCATGGTGTCATGGCAAGAATTGGAGTTACTCCTGACCCAATTTCATACAAAATTATAATTCAAGGGCTGTGCATTTATGGAAATGTTGGCAGAGCTCATAACTTTCTTGTTTGTATGTTAGAAAAATCAATAGTGCCTGAGCCTCACATATGGAATGTCATAATTGATTGTTATGGAAGACTGGGAGATCCTGGTAGTGCATTCTCTATCAGAGATCAGATGTTGGCTTTTGGGGTTCAACCAAATGTATTTACTTTCAATGCATTGGTTCATGCTCAAGTAAAAGGAGGGAACATTGCTAATGCATATTCACTTAAAAAGGAGATGCTTCTTTCTGGTCTTTATCCTGATGTTGTTACTTATAATATGTTGATAGGAGCTGCTTGTAACTTGGGCCACATGCGTTTAGCACTTCAATTACATGATGAAATGCTGAGACAGGGATATGAACCTGATATGATAACTTACACTGAACTTATTAGAGGTCACTGTCTGAGAGGCCATATGGAAGTGGCTCAAGAGCTTTTTGCCAAGATACAGAAAACTGGGCTACCAATCGATCACGTTCCGTTTCAGTTACTTATCAAGAAGTACTGCAAAATTGGCAAGTTTGACATGGCATATGACCTCTATCAAAAGTGGATAACTAGGGACCAACGAGACTGTCATCTTCACTGGGCTTGATTCATGCATAGGCATAGTGAGTCAGTGGTTCTGAGAAATAGGGGCCATGTTACCGTTCAACTCATAGCTTCCATCCCTGAGAATTCGTAATGATGGTGGGCAGTATTTGCTTGTGACAGATGTCAAACTTCCATATACCCTTCCCAGGAGGTAAGTTTCTTGACTAACCTTCCATGCAATCTTTTTGGACTTCTGAAACTTCTTTGCTGTTTACTTCCACTTTTTGGGCTAGTTGTTGTGTTTCTAACCTAGCCTTCACTCCCCTTCTCTTTGTATTGGTATTTATCATTATCATCATCATTGTCATTTGATTTAGGTGCACGAACAATGAAAGGGTTGGCAGAAGTTAGTATTGGGATTGCTGGAGCACATCTTGCTTATGGCAGAAGTTACTTGAGTAATCCATATTATTCAAGTGAGCAAAGGTTTATCATCAACTGTAAAATCACGAATTCGTGCTCAACAGCGTACTCAGGTGGCATGCTGGCTTGGAGGGCAGAAGAAGAATGATGGCACCAGTTGGCTTGAATATCTGCATCAGTTTTTTATTGTTTTTGGACCTGGTACTGCACATGGTAGGTGCCGCTCCGTGTCTTCGCAATCTCCAGGAAACCTGATTATTAAACAACTGAATGAACTCTTTTTTCTGTAGCCCAAAAAATAAAATAAAAATTTAATCTAATCTTTCCTTTATGAGAATGGTACTTTGCTGATTGTGCGTGTTGGGGTGGACGATGTCCAAAGTTGTTGGTAGTCGAGTCCAGGTGTATTATCTGAATCACTCCCATAATTGTCTCTAGGCTTTAGTTTATTCTGACAATCTGTGTGGTTCCTGATGAGTGTTATTTAGCTTTAAAAGGAAAAATGAGGTGAATCAACATGTTCATGCGTCACGTTATTTTTTGTTTCTGATACGGGATGGTTGTTTGCAGGAAGTTAGAGGTGGACACACGGGAACAGCACCGAGCACGTACGCCTCATGCTTTGCCAAGTTCATGCTCGTGGTTGGCATAGACCGCCATAGTTAAACTTCCCATTACAGTTCATCTTGGGTTCCATCAAAAACAGAGGGATATGGTTTCTCCACCGTAGCTTTGTGCCGCAGTTTTAATTTCCAAAATTGGTAACCAAGTCCGGACTTCAAGAAATTTTGAGGGGTGTGGATAATTTACCTTTGGATAAAGGACTAATCTTGAAAGTTACTCGTTCTAGACACACCAATTTGACTTCACTGCTAGTTATATTTCTCAAATTTTGGCATCCCATGATCTTACTCTTAGCCGTTAGCACAATCTACTTTGCACCCTTTTTCGATTTATGTCGTTAAACCTATTTGTAATCATGCAACTGAAAGAAAGGGAACAAGGGATATTGCGAGCGGAAAATGATACACCACTGACTATATTACAAATTAATTACAATTATATATTAAAATATTAATATTTTCTACTTTAATTCAGAATTTCTGTACTTGCAACAGTTCAAAATAAATAAAATAATAATTTTTTTAAAGTTAATTGTAAACAAATTTGGGTATAGTTGTTGTTATATCATTTTTCATTGCGATGGCTATAACTTGGTCAGTACTGTTTTGCCGCCTCCTTAAAAAAAAAAAAAAATTAAAAGCCAAATCAACTCGAACAGTACATTCATTGCAGGCATTAAAACTCGTGGCTACTAAACACCTAATTTACGTATGGTTCACGATAATAGTCTGTCATTGGCCTTTGAAATGTTGTAATATATCGTAGTCGGCAGCAAATTTACGCTGGCATTTAGGTCCAAGGGATCATTTGTTTTCGTAGATGAATTAAGATTAAAATTAAAAATTAAATAAAATATTGTTATAAAATATTTTTTTAATATTATTTTTATTTTAAAATTCGAAAAAATTAAATTATTTATTTTATTTTATATAAAAATTTTAAAAATTTGTAATGATTAAATAAATTGTGATAAAAATAAACTAGACCTTAATGACGCGTCGTGGCAAGGATGAAACATGAAAGGGTTCAGACTTCAGGCTGTTTTTGTCGGAGGACCTAAGCAAAATCGAGCCATTTGCTGCTATGCATGATTTCTTCTCTCAGCACTTTTCATTAATTAACAAAGTTATTTTGCACCGGCTGGGTTGAATTCATCCAAGTTATCGACAACACCTTTTATAAAAAATATAGCAAAATTAATCTTTATAATCTTAATTGATAATTTTGACAGAAAAAATAATTATAAATTTTAATATTAACATAATTTTATTTAAAAACTTTTACACTATACACCATTCGCCTGCTATAATTTAATTTAGAATATAAATTATAAGATTTGAAACTTATAAATTAAATAATACCGTATAGATGTTATATGATGTAAAGGCTTTTGAACAGTAGTACTAAAGAGTTTATACAGACTATCGGGTTAATTATGAGTTTCACATTTTAATCCACCATTGACTTAATCGAATAGATCCATTTTTATTAAAATCCGAGTGTATTAAACTAATCTTCAAAAAAAAAATTATGTGTTGAGTCGTTCGAACCATGTTGAATATTAATGATTTATCGATCTCACCATTCTGTACTAGAGTTGATATGGAAATATATATATATATATATATATATGTTGTAGATCTTAGGGTTCTGACAGTAATATTAATTACGTATATAAATATACAAATTATTTATTGCAGCCGTTATCTAAAAATGTCAACTACTTCTCAGTTCTCACTATACGCGTTTTGGCAATAAATGTGCTGAGCATTCTGGAAGAAACTGCAAGAAGGATCTAAAGGGTTGGGAATTGGAGTGTCCGCACATGGGGATTTGGGGAAAAGCAAAATTGAGTGTGGAATTCAACTATTTTTTGACGGGATAGTTGTAATTTCTCCGTCAAAAGTTCGATACAAGGCAAGGCTTTCGATTTTCAGAAGAAAAAAGAGAGGCTTTTCTTCTTTCAGCAGACACTCACGTACACCATCGTAGAAACCCTTTCGGCGTACACCCCCGCATTCCTGTGTTTTGCTCGATCAAAGCGTCGCGTCACCCACACGGACTTCCTTCACCGGCTTTCATCATTTCCCTCTCTTGTGTGTGTGTGTGTGTGTGAGAAAGAGTGAGAGAGAGAGAGAGAGAGATCTGAAGGAGAAGAAGCAGGGGAGTGAGATTTCTTGATTAACCAATTGAAGCTTCTTAGATCGGTGATCAATTCCGAAAGTTTATTTTTCTACCGGTTTCTGGTATTTTCTAGATCTGATGTGATCTGACGTGCTCAATGATTATCTATCACAATTGAACCTTTAATTTCAATATTACTGAGGTTGAACTTACGTTTACTTTTTGAATATTATTTTATTTCCAGTGGAATTGTGGTAATTTTATATCTTGTGAAAAGGAAGATTGTCTCTGTATAATGGAGCTTAAAACTAACTTCTTTTTGTCAAAATTCTCTCTTACGGGGGTGCGATTTGTGTCTATAATGCATATTAGGGTAGGAAGGAAATGGCGGAGGACAAAGGGATTGGGGAAGGTGAAAAGGAGCCTACTGCTGGTGGTGGTGCTATTACTACTGCTACTGATGGGAATGGGAAGAAGAAGCAGCGGGGATTTCTTTCTCGCGTTTGGAAGGGAATCTTTAGACTCCATGGTGATGATTTCGAGAAGAGACTGCAATACATTTCTAAGGAAGAAGCCGCTGTTCTCGCCAGAATGAAGCGGAGATCGCAGTCTTGGAGGCGGATGACCCGCAATCTTATTATATTCTCTGTCATTTTTGAGGTACTTTTTATCTGTAAGAGGAAAAAGTACCTTTTTTTTTTCCTGATGGGTAGAACTCTGTGAAGAAGTGGTAGTTTGTTTTGTTGTGATTGGCGGCCATTCACGATTGAAGAACCGATTGCCATAGACTTTTTATAGCGAGTGCGTACTTTTCTTGCAGTTCGAGAGATGGAAATCTTCCTCACGTTTGCTCATGTTTCCTTCACGCATTGCCATGTTTGGAATTTGTTTTTGTACTTACCAAAAAAATACTTGTCATTCTGCTTCAGCCTATGAAGGCTGGGTATGGTTTTGGAATGTATATCTAACAGCGCATGAATATATCGATACAACTATTCCTGAACACATTAGGAACCTGTACACATGGTGAATATATATATATATATATATGTAGATATGTCACTTTTTCATTACCTTCAATAGCATGTTATAATAATTTGATCGCAGTAGCATTCCTTGTTGACTATTTGTACTTCCCTAATCACAAGCATGCTGTTCCAAATTACAACGTCTTTTTAAATGATCGGCTTGGTTGTCTATTATCTTCCCAGGTAATCGTTATCCTCCTCTCCCATCCACCTCTCTCTCTCTCACACACACACACAAATACACATGCACGCACACTCACGGAGTGTGACATTTTAAAAGTATGTATGCGTGTAACTAATTTATTCTCTTTGTGCTTATCCATCCACTTGTTAAAAAATCTGAGGTGGTGACTGATCTGTGATGAAAGTTGGTAGGGGGAGGTGACTGTGTTTATTTATATATGGCATTATAATGTTGTATGACATAAATTCTCCGTACATGATAGTGGTTGGCGTTTCTTTCCTTTCCTTTTTTCATGTCCCTGTCTCACTTAAATCAGCTTCAATTTTCAGGTTATTTTCGTTGGTTATGCTATAATGACAACAAGATCAGTGGACTTGAACTGGAAGATGAGAGCGTTACGGGTTTTGCCAATGTTTCTTTTGCCCGGTTTATCTTCTGCTATTTACTCAACATTCATAAGCTTCACAAGGATGTGTAAGTTTCTCAAAATTGATGTCTAATTTGATTTCTCAAAATTTTTGCTTGTTCCATGCCCATTGTACATGATGCTAAAATTTTGCATTCAGTCCTTTCCTTCTTGTAGCCACGAGGGACTTCTCCTCTGTACCTAATCCGTCTTTATAACAAACTTTTGGACCAAACGATACAGCTCGCTTATCTTCCCCATGCCTGAGTGCTTTTGCCTTTTCTGTTATCTCAGCATGGCAACTAGAATAGTGAATAGAGATGGATCAGGTACTTGAAAAGGACACTAATAATAGATATTTTAGTTACCTTAGTCAAATAGTGACATGGAGAGGAAGACACTCATGAAGTGGACAAAATGGGTGAATAATTTTTTTTTTGATAAGTAAGTAGTAAGTTTCATTGATATGAATGAAAGATAGGCATAGCTCAAGTACACGGGGAGTATACAAAAGAAAACACCTAAATACATTCTAAGATAACTACATTAAAGATAAGAAATCATGCACATTGTTTCCATTAAGGACAATAGCTGAAAACCATAGAAGTAAAGTGTGTAGAAAAAAATTCTGAAGTTCCGCTATTGTTCTCTCTCTATCTTCAAAACACCTCGTGTTCTTCTCCATCCAAATACATCACATAATGCATAAAGGTATCATCTTCCAAACTGCGGCCACCTGGGGACAGCCTTGAATATCCTTCCAGCAGGCAAGCATATCAGCCACCTTTGACGGCATAACCCAAGCAACATTCACTCTACTAAATATCCCATCCCACAACTCTCTTGTCACCTCACAATGCAATAAAAGGTGGTCTACTGATTCCCCGTGTTTTTTGCACATATAACACCAATCCATCACAATGAGGCCCCTCCTCCGCAAGTTGTCCATGGTTAAAATATTCTCCAGGGCTGCAGTCCACGAAATGGGTGAATAATTACTGGAAAGTGCTGAGGATCGTTCTCACTAATGATAGTGTTTTTTAGTTTCCTTAGTCAAATAGTGACCTTCTGATGTGGACAGGGGATTCATGATTTCAAAATGTCCAATGGAGGATTTATGTGGGGCATCTTGTTTGCCCTGAAGGGCACATGACTTCCAATAGTCTTGTTCTTTTAGGCCATGTGATACTTGTTCGTGTATCTGTTATTGATCTTTGGTTTAAAGGCCTACTCTTGGAACCATAGTCCCGAGGTTATCGTATTTTTTTTTCCCTTCTTTCATATCTTCTAAGGAGCTGATACCTTTGCAGAAGCAGCATCCCAGAGGCGTTGGCATCTGGCCATTCAAGAGGTTTTAAAGTTTCAGTTCGAAATTATTATAGGTCATTCACTTAGGAAACCAAGGTCATTAATGCTTCCTAGTTTTGAAAAGTCTTTAGATTGAAGTTTTTATTTTATTTTCTCACAAGTTGGTAGTAGTACTGTTTGGTACTCATTTCAAAACAATGTATTGGGTGTGGTTCTTTTGACTGATGCATATTTATGTAATATCTGCCAAAGTTCACTTCTCATTATCATTTCCAACATTATTTCAGTTCTTATTTACTACCAATGAACTCTTTTATTGTTTTGATGTACACCCCTTGTGACTCTGTGTGTGCACACGCACGCTCGCTCACCAGATAAATTGTGAGCCCAAAGCTAACCAACTTTCATGCACATCCATCTTCTATTAAGCACCATAACACAAGCACTACCATCTAGCATTCATCATCGTGAAATTATGATTTTGTTTTTATTATGAACTCAATTCATTATCGGAATTTATGTTCTATATCTTTTGGAGAATGAAAGTGAAACTAGCAAGAAAATTGGGAAGTATGATTTCTAATCTAGGGGTGTTGTAGAGAGTGTGGTGGTTTCTATCTCGAAACCTTAATGCTAACCTTTTGGTGGTACATGATGTGGTTATAGGAAAAAGAAGTGGCATATTAATGATTCGATATTCCATCATGTGATTGGATAGGTGATAGGAAGGATCAGAAAACTCTGGAAAGGCTTCGGGCTGAAAGGCAGGCAAAAATTGATGAGCTGAAAGAGAGGACAAATTATTACACTACTCAGCAGCTCATTCAGGTTGTAATTGGAAGCTTATAATGTTGTTGTGTGTTGCTTTCATCAATTTTTCTAACCTGGAACTATTTTTTGAGATCTATAGGCCTTCCAATTAAAAAAAATGCAAAGCTTGGGTAGTAAGCCTTGATACATAACCATCTTTTCTTGAGTTTGTAATTTGAAGTTGTGAATAAATCAAGAGTCTCGGAAATATTTGGTATGAGGCACTGGATTGAGGTCATATCACCTGTCTTGTTTTCATGATGTAATTGTCAGTTTTATAAGAGGGAAGGTTATAAATTTGGGGAATTGCAGGATGCTGTGCGAGGCATAGTTACTTCAGTTGACTATTTTTTGAATGATAACATATGTATTAATAGAGAAATGGTCTGACAGCCTATTTTTTGAATTTTGATGAAGCAAATCTCATGTGAAGTGCTGCTCAGAAGTAATCTCTAAGAGTTTAAAATGACCAGAAACAAAAGGCATTTATTTCATCTCATTTCATCATTACAACTTTTTCAAATTTTCACACAAAATATGATAAACAATTCAACTTTTTTAAATCCCAAAGCAATAATAATATTAAAAAAATAATATTCTTTTCAACTTTCATATTTCATCTTAGGCCATCTCATCTCATCTCTGAATCCAAACCAAAAGAACTGCATATTGTACTTAATGTAAGCTCCTCTGTGCAGAGATATGACTCTGATCCAGCAGCCAAGGCAGCTGCTGCAACTGTCCTTGCATCTAAGTTGGGTGCAGATTCAGGCCTGAAAGTGTATTTGGGAGACGAATCTAAGCTTAATGCTCCAACAGGGAAAAGCAATGATGTTGAACTTGTGCAATCTGGCGGGCTTCGAAATAGGAAACAAGTGCAAACCAGATCCAGCAGTGCAGGTAGCACTCCAAAGCATCATTCTGACGAGGAAACACCTCGTTCCGAGGGAACCGAGGGCCCACAGACTTCCGAGCATAAACAGCTGGTAGTTAGTCATCATTCTAGTCAGGGATCAGTCACAAATGATGGAGGATGGATTGCTCGCATCGCAGCATTGCTTGTGGGTGAGGATCCAACGCAATCTTATGCACTTATTTGTGGCAACTGCCATATGCACAACGGTGAGTGGCCTGCGTCCCATGTCTTTTTACAGATATACGCTCCTTGTATTGTACAATTCAATCTTGAAACGCCGGCACAGACATGCACTTACAACGCCCTGTTAGCTTTTTTCCCTGCATAGTATGGTGACAGGGAGAGAGTGAATTGATGTTTATGTTTATGCACAGGGCTTGCCAGGAAGGAGGAGTTTCCATACATTTCCTACTACTGCCCACATTGCCATGCCCTAAATAGGCCTAAACTATCGGTGGAGGAACAGGAACGCGTTTCTGGTTCCAATACCCCTAATCTGGGCTCCTTGAGAACAGGGGGCAGTGATGATGCAATCAACAATGCCAGTGCTTCTGGGAGCGACAGTGGTCTGACAACAAGCAGCCATGTCAGAGCTGTTTCAGAGATTGAGGAAGTAGCTGAAAGGGTAACCTCCGAGCAGTTAGCTAGTTAAATTTTGAAAGGAGGCAGATCTGGGTGGAACTATGTAATTAGGGGTCACACAATTTGTTTTTTCTCTTCACATGGGCTTTTTCTTACCTTGTTTCGGGCCACAATGAGTGCTGGACTTCTTCAGGGTTTCCTTCCTGTTTGGTCTTTGTAACAAAAGAAAAGTTTTGAGATTTCTTATCGAGAAGCTTTTTGTTCTTTACATAATTACTTCTTGTTTTGGTTTAATCATGAAAATTGTTTGCTTTTTTTGTTGTCTCCAAAGTTACAACTTGGTCATTCTTTTGTTGGCTGCACTAATACCGGACTGCAACGCCAAATTAGATGCCACGTCAAAGCTTGACACGGAGAAGTGGAGCTTGCAGTCACATCGGTCCCACCTTTCTCTTCTCTCTCGCTCTCTCTTGGATCAGGGTGAGAATGACTCGCTTTCTCCTTTTTGGATACAAGATTTCTTCTTCGTATATATATTATATATTATTAATAATTATTTAATAATAATAAATATATCACATCATATTTAATAAAATAAAAATATGATATATAGAATTTTCTTATATTTATGTGAATCAATGTTAGATCCAGAGATCCTGTCCCAGTCCCACTGTCCCCTGCTTATCTTAAATTTTGCAGAGATACCCCCCACCCGACATGAACATTTAAGTTCCGTTTAGTTGTTGAAACGTACTAAGATTAATACAGTTTAATTTAATATAATTTTAAATTGAGTTTAGCTCCCAAATCACTTAATATCACTCAATTCAAAACTTTTATGATATGAGATTTATAATTTTTTTTAACTCAACATTCAAAATTTATTTGATCATTTTAATTCATTACTATTTATAAAAGATTTAACTCAATTCAAAGCAAACTTTTGAATTGACCAGTAAATTTAAAATTGTCCTTTTAAATGTATTGTAAAGAATCCGTTAAAGCATATAGCCCAACTGTTAAAAGGACAAATTTAAGATGAGTTACATTTCATTAATTATCCGATAGTCGATTCTGGCGGATGGGTCTTGAGTATTATTTTACTCCTCGGAGGGAGGTTTATCCAAATAACCTTATATTGATGAGACTACACGATAATAAAAAATAAAATATATCATTAAAAACCAAAATTCTTATAGATTATTATATCAGCTAATTCTTATTGTACTGCCATGAAATCATATCGTACATCAAAAAAAAATTTTTTCCCCTAAAAACAAGACATAATACAGGGTGACAAAAAATACACCATTTACAAAAATAAAACGAAATATTACTCTTAAAAACGCTGATCCCCAACGAAAATAACAACAGTGACTATTCACCTGAGATTATCTCAAGAATAATTTTATTTAAAAATTTTTACACTATGTACCATACATGTGATATAATTTTATTTGAAAAAAAAAATTTAAAATTTAAATCCTACCAATACAATTATATCACATGAATAGTATGTAGTGTAAAAATTTTCAAATAATAATACTATGATCTACAATAAAAAAAAATTTGAAATGTACAAAGAATGAAACTATGAAATACATTTCGGATTCATTTGGATAGTGTGATAAGATGATATAACTTGTAAATAATAATGAAATTGTTTGTAAATAGTAATGCAATTGTTTGGGTTGAGATTTGATACGTTTGGATAGTGTGATGATCTCAAATGATATGTGAATAGTAATAAAAAAGTGATAAAAAAATAATAATAAAATATTAAATAATAGATTACTCAACTATCTAAACACAAACTTGCGAAGTTTTAGAAAAAAGAAGAAATTGAATAAAAATATTATAAAGTTAAAATATTATTAAAATCTTATTTTTGTTTTAATATTTAAAAAATTTGAATTATTTTTTATATTTTATTTAGAATTGATTGTAATTATTAAATAATAATTAGATAAAAAAATTAAAAATTAAAAATTAAAAATATTTATATTTATAATATTAAAATATTAAAATGAGATGAGGTTGAATGAACTGGAATGCTTTTCTTCTATCCGAACCAAACTTTTCGTTAGTCAAAAGTCATCGAAATTCAAAGAGGAAAAAGGAAAGGAAAACACAAAGGGCGTGAACAGAAGGAGGTGTACAATCATGTCAGAGTACTGTTACGCTGTAAAAAGTCTCGTAGCCATGAGGCTCTCTGACTTGAGGTTGAATCCAACTCCAGCCCCCGCCATATATATATATATATATATTGAAAAAAAAAAAACAAAAAACTGTGTGTCTCTCTGTGTGTGAAAAGTCCAGACTGTCTGTCTACCTCCGTTCCCTCAGACCGTGCGACCTTTCCTCTCCAAAATAATATTCGTATCCATTTTTTATTTTTGCACACAAAAAAATAAGAAAAAAAAAAAAAAAGAGAAGAAAAGATTCCAGGAGACGGTAATTAATTTCATGTGTGGGTGAAACTCCAAGCCCACGGGAATCTAATCAAACAATTTCACTCGAATTAGATCATCATCAGGCTTCAGGTTCGTGTCTTTCTTTGATCTTCCATTTGTTTTCCGCTTCAACCCCAAACACCAAAAAAACACGCAAAAAAGAAGAAGAAAAACTAGAGCTTTCCTACGCTTTCTCTCGTCTCTCGCTGGCATCCTCTCTCTTTCACTTCATTACGTAAAACAGAGATTTTATATCTGTTGTTTTTTTTGTTTTGTTTTGTTTGCAACAAGTTGTTATTTAGTTTCTAATTTGCCGATTTTCGCTGTTAATATACAATTTCTAGGGTTTTTCTTACCTGTCGCTGTATTTATTTTAGGTACTATGTTGATAACCATAATTTCGTACTCCGCCTTCTCCTCTTTGGGTAAAATGTCTTTCGAAGGAAAGTTAAGGATCAAATTCCACGATTGTTGTTTTGGTAAAATGACATCCTTTCTCGAACCGGGATAAAAGAAACCCTAGAATAAGCGTTAATGCAGCTAGTCAGCGTGATTTGAGTGTGGTCATTCTTTCTAGCGTTGCTGCAGCTAGTGAGCATGATTTGATTGTGGCCATGTTTGCTGGAGATTGCGAATTGACATTGGTAATTATAATGATTAATTCCTGTTTTAAACTTTTATGTTTGTGTAATTTATGAAGGAAAAAAATTTACCGTTGGTTGCAACTGAATTATTGTAATTGAGAAAGTAGAACAAGATAATGTTCATGTAGCACAAACTTGTATATCCAATCAAATAAACAAACAAAATTGGCCGAGTGTTACCTAGTTTCAAATTTGGGAGTAAATGCAAGCATCTTCTTTTTTTTTTTGAGAAAATGTAGTCTGATATTTATGTCATTAGATTTTTGTTTTTAACTGCAGGGTTTAGGTTGGTAAAATGACCCGACCAACTACGCGAAGTAAAAACAAAAGGCACAAACAAGAGGATGGTGTTGATATCACCTCTGAAATATTGAGGTAGGCCAAAGCAAGTATAGCTTATTAGCTGAATAAAGAGAGGGATTTGGATAAATGACTGAGCTCAGTTAAATCTATGCGTGCTTCCTTATGCAGGAAAATTCACACAACTGGTGAAATAACCAGTGACGATATAGATCAGCTGTACAAGACTTGGAAACCAGTTTGTCAAGGCTGTCGTGTGAATACTAAAGATAACCCAAATTGCTTTTGTGGCCTGATTCCCCCGCCCAATGGAAGTCGCAAAGCTGGCCTTTGGCAGAAGATGTCAGATATTCTTCAAGCTCTTGGCCCGAACCCCACCAAGGATCTCCGTGCTTCTAAAACTCCTGCAGGTTTGACTAATCTTGGTGCTACATGTTATGCCAACAGCATTCTCCAGTGCTTGTACATGAATAAACCTTTCCGGGAAGGCATCTTCTCTCTTGAACCAGATGTTCTGAGACAAAATCCAGTGTTGGATCAGCTTGCACGGCTTTTTGCACAGCTACATGCCAGTAGAATGGCTTTTATAGACTCATCTCCGATTGTAAAGACTCTGGAGTTAGATAATGGAGTTCAGCAGGATAGCCATGAGTTCCTGACCTTGCTTCTTTCTTTGCTTGAACGTTGTCTGGGCCACTCCAAAGTTTCCAAGGCAAGAACAATTGTTCAGGACCTTTTCCGTGGAAGAGTGTCGCATGTGACAACGTAAGATTGGATATGTTAAAAGGCTTATTGCAGCTGCATATTAGGTTTTTCTTGTGGTTCTCAGACTTTTTCTGTGTTTATTACAACATTTGATCAAATATGATACAAAGGTAATTTGTAAGGATCCAAAGAAAGCAAGACATGGGAGAAAATAATGAGCAGCAGAATGCAAAGTGGTTTTTGTGATTACTTATGTACTTCACATGGTTCTTTCTCCTTGTCTTTAGTAATTAACTATGCATGTACTTAAATAAAAAAATAAATAAAAAATTATGCATGTTTGCCTTGAACTAATCTCACTCCGGAATTTATTAATTATTTTCTACTTATTTCATCTTTAGATGTTTCCACAGCCAATATTAGTTACTTGTAATACATACATACATATATACATATATTAACTCTTGTATCTTTGCATGCAGGTGTTCACAATGTGGAAAAGAATCTGAGGCTTCTTCAAACATGGAGGACTTTTATGAGCTCGAGTTGAATGTTAAGGGTTTGAAAAATCTAGATGAGAGTTTAGATGATTATCTAAGTGTGGAAGAGCTTCAAGGAGATAATCAGTATTTCTGTGCATCATGTAACACTAGAGTTGATGCTACTCGCAGTATCAAGCTGCGCTCATTACCTGCTGTACTTAATTTTCAGCTTAAGCGTTGTGTTTTCCTTCCGAAGGTACTTCATGATAAGTTCTTCGAAAAAGTAATTTCCCATTCTTTGGCATGTATTCTGAACATTTTGGAACTAAATTTTTGTAGAAAAATACTAGAATTTATCAAAAAAAAAAAAAAAAAAAGAAAAATACTAGAGACTCAAAGAGATCCCAAAAACTGACGTGGCATAGTGCCAGTGTGCCACATCAGTTAAGTTTTTTTTCCCCCTTCCTTCACTTCCCTCGGCCCCCCACCTGTTCTTTTCCTTTCCCAAAGCCCAGAGAGAGAGAGAGAGGTACTTGCTGGCGAGGGGCAAAGAGTCAAAGACGTCGGTGAGGGGCAAAGATTCAAAGACGTCGACGCAGGGCGACGATAATGACATTGCTGCCTTGCCAGAGAGAGAGATGAGAGAGACGTGTACCTGTTGGTGAGGGGGGAGAAAGATGGCTGGGTTGCGGTGGTGCTGGGCTCACGGATGGGGGTCTCGAGGGTTTGTGAAAGGGAGCCGGGAAGGGGGAAAATGAAAAGAAAAACTTAATTGATGTGGCATACTGGCACTGTGCCACATCAGTTTGTGGGATCCCTTTGTGTCCCTAGCAGCTCTCATTTTTGCATGTCCTTTTATTTTTTATTTTTTTATTTAGATTATGAGGGTTTGTGTGAAGCTTTTATATATGGAAGATACTTGTCTTTATTTATTTGTTTGTTTGTTTGTTTAACTTTTTGTTACAAAGAAGGTATATTGCTGCAACCATAGTGAAATGTAAAGCATGAAGAAACCACTATTTAATGGCATTTGAGATGGTGAAGCTTTTCGGAACAACTTGTTCTATTGAATTCCATAAAGATCAACTAGAATGGTGGATTGAGCCCTAGATCTTCTTTATTAAATAATGCAAGCTACTGATAAATATTATTGTTTATCTTTTAAAATTTGCTTGTTCTTTTTTGTTTTTAGAAAAAATTTCCAAAGGATAGTAAGTAAAGCTGTTAGAAGTTCTCTTTTGGTGGCTTGATTTTGTAGGGACTTTTTTTACTGCTTGGTTTTCTAATGATGGAATTATAGTGGTTCGAGTGGTGAATGCAAATGAGTCATCAATTACATTTTCCAGTCAGCATCACAATACAAATGTGGTGCCTTTTAATACGGTCAATTTATTCATGCAAATGAATTATAAATTTCCTATTGTACGTTGAATATTTTTAGAAGTCTACTTACATGCTGGTTTTT
Organism: Juglans microcarpa x Juglans regia; assembly: GCF_004785595.1. Taxonomy (NCBI): domain Eukaryota; kingdom Viridiplantae; phylum Streptophyta; class Magnoliopsida; order Fagales; family Juglandaceae; genus Juglans; species Juglans microcarpa x Juglans regia. Next base: position 33,636,727 of record NC_054600.1, read on the forward strand.
ATTCACCAAAAAAAAAAAAAAAAACTTACATGTTGGTTTTCGTCAGCAGACTACAATGAAGAAGAAAATCACTTCTGCGTTTTGCTTCCCTGGAGAACTTGATATGCGACAGAGGCTGTCTGAGCCTTCTCGGTTAGAATTAATATATGATTTGTCAGCTGTGTTGATTCACAAGGGAACTGCTGTAAATAGTGGTCATTATGTAGCTCACATTAAGGATGAAGATACAGGACAATGGTGGGAATTTGATGATGAACATGTCTCAAACTTAGGTCATCATCCTTTTGGAGAAGGGTCTTCAAGTTCCACTTCTAAAACCGTTGGAAGTGAGCCTCTTCATCTATCTTGTACCGAGTCAAAGAATGGCCTTGCCAATGGAAACCACATAGATGTGGTTCAGCCACAGTCTTCAGAGCATAGTAATAATAGTAATACAAGGACATTTTCATCAGGCGATGCGTATATGCTGATGTATAACCTTAGGCATACCTGGAAGGATGATGAGAAAAAACATAAGGTGCCTGGTTCCAGTGATATGGAAATTGAAGCCGAGACGGATTCTTTACACAATGGTGTCTCTCTTCCATCTCACCTTTGTGAAGAGATAAAAAGCTTGAATGCTTCGTATGATGATGCTTGCCAACAATATGAATCAAAGAAGGAAAGTGAGTTGGATCATATCACCAAAAGGAGACTGGAAGTCCGATCAGTTCTATCTGAAGCACCTGTAAGATCAGTTGAGGAACCTTATTTTTGGATCTCCACAGACTGGCTTCGCCACTGGGCTGACAACATAACTCCACCGTAAGTACAAGATCAAGTTCTGCCTTCATCATTTTAGGTTTTTCCTGTCTGCTTATGTATGTTATGTATGTCATTAGCTGGTTGCTGGTATCTTGGTTTTTCGTTGAGTGATCACTTTGACCTATATCATATACATGTACCCACTACATATGTAGATTGCGTTGGTCTACTTATAAAAAAAAAATGTAGATTGTGTTGGTCAAACCCCAGATTAGGTACTGTATCTGCTCAGGGCATCAAGAAAGGATTCTTTTTCACAAATGTTATTTCCACATAAGCCCTCACCAATGTTTCTTTTTATGGTGTGTATCCATTTTTCCCTTGGTGATAACCCTTCTGGCAGTGTCGTTTGGCTAGGAGTTGCGCATTCTTTTATGGCTCTTTTTGTAATTTCCTGCAGTGTTCTTGACAATACATCAATCCAATGCCCGCATGGAAAAGTCCTGCATTCAAAAGTTAGTTCCATGAAGCGATTGTCGCTTAAAGCTTGGAACATGATCCTTGCTAAGGTATCTACTTGTTAGTTACTCCGACTTTGTACTTCATTTGATGTTCTTTTGTTGGATTCTTCAGGTAGCTGCTTTAAGATACTTCTTGTAATACCCCAATTTTAGTATGAGACAATGGTAAATGGGATCCCACTTTGCTTGGGAGAGAGAAGTTCTCGCCATTTATAATGATTTTAAGGAGCTCAAAGTGTAACCTTGATCGGTCCTTTTGCTTGGGTTGTTACACTTTTATTTTTGGATATTCTTGCTAATATTTTTAATGCTTAGATGAGATTTCTAAATGTGACTCTCCTCTAATTTGACTGCAATTTTTTTTTTCTTTTTGAGCTCCTTTTAAGTATGTTATATTGCTGTTCTTGTGACACCTTCCTACAATTTCACTATGATGGCTTTTGCCATAAATATTAATGAATGAAATCTATTTAGTATAGGTTGGAAGTGGTAGCATATACATCAGGAAGTTCCAGCTATTGAGAGGTGGGAAAGAATGGTGGTAATTTTTTTGTTTTTGGAGAAGAAACAATTGACATATGAGATGGGGGCGGTATTGTTTTCTCATATTCTTACATTCTATGTATCTTGTGACCACATTGATTCTAGGTATCCTTTTATGGCTTTATGCATTACTGTGTACTTCATGTAACTGATTGCTTTTGTTTGGGTGTACTAAATGCTTGTAAATTCAGCATGATGGGGGGCCAACACTGTCCAATGATGACTACTGCAACAATTGCCTTGTCGACGGAGCTCGCACTGTAGTTTGTGGTGATAGTTATAGGGATCGAAGAACAATGATGAAGCAAATCGCAAATGAGGCAGTTCAAGGGAACTGTGTGGATGGAACATATTATGTATCTAAGGGATGGTATGGCAGCTAATTCTCATAATGCTTCCCATCATTTTCTACTGTGATTTGGTTGCTTATATATTGACTAAGCATATGATTGCCTGTGGTGAAGCTTTTCTCGTCTTAAAAGTAAACTCGGCAAGTGAAAAACATTAGTTTCTGGTGACCCATTTCACTTAAAACATGCCATATATAGAAGAAAAAAGCTATTTTCTTACTATTCTGTGCTCATAATGTATGATTGTTTGTCAGTTTTGTGGTGATGCTAGTCACTTTTGATATTTGTAGGTTGCACCAATGGTTGAAAAGAAAAATCCTTGACGCTCCCTCTGAAGCTGATGCAGGACCGACAGTTTCGATCAGATGTCCTCATGGGCAACTTATGCCTGATCAAGCTCCTGGTGCTAAGCGGGTTCTGGTTCCTGAGATTCTCTGGCTCTTCTTATATGAAGATGCTGTTGCATTAGAACCTGATGATCCCTTGGGGTGTGCAACTTTTCCTTCAGACTCTAAACAATGTTCTCAATGCAGTGTTGAATTGTCTGAAGTTGCATTCATGGAGGATTCTCTAAGGTGATTTATTTATTCATGTACAAGGAATATAGAGCTAGTGTTTTAAAGTTTTTTGACTTAATAATCTAATCTGCAGAGTTGTGAAGCTCAAACAGCGCCAGAATCATGAGAAGTTAGCTATGGGAAAAAGTATTCCACTTTTGCCACACTGCACGAACTACTTAGTGCCCTCCTCATGGCTTTCGAAATGGAGGGACTATATTAATGCAAGTGGGAAGAATGTTTCTACCTCTGTGAAACCTGAGACTCTGGATGGTGTAATTCATTCTCTGAAGTGTGAAAAGGTAAGTTTCTAGCAAGTCGTGTTCTGGCGTCTCTAGTGGAGAGCAGTTGGTGAATGAGTTTTTGTTTTTTCAAATAGAACTTTCAGAGCTTGTGGAAGATTTACTGGGAAATTGGCTGCAATCCATGTCATATTATATACTGCTGAATAGAAATTAGGCTTGCGTGCAGGCATTTAAGCCATAAAGATTCATGTGTGTTTTTATACCCCTTCTTTTCACTGTTGATATTTTGATGAAAAGCTTTTTTTTGTTTTTGTTATGACCAGCACATGCGACTTCTTGAAAGGCCTCCCGAACTAGTTTGCAAACGTGGTACAATTTTCCAGAAGGTAAGTATATGAAACTGATATGTCAGGCTTTTCTTTCTTTGATCTGTAAATTTGCAGTTGGTATTTTTAGTGTCTGAAAGTTACTGCCTTTGAGTAGCAATTTATTCATCTGTTCTTGCCTATTTAGATTGTTTATTAATTGGGTTTATTTTTTCTTCTATTCAAAATGTTTGTTAGGAAACAACTTTCTGCTTTAAGTCAATACCTGTATAAAAGCTGATTTTCTTGTTCTTCTCCTTCTCATGTTGGTTCTAGACAGATGGGTTGACAATCATTACGGAGAATGATTGGAAATGCTTCTGTGAAGAGTGGGGCGGTGAGGAGGATAAAGGCATTTCTGCTATAATTGAGTACAGTTATAATGCTGAAAATACTTTGGCTGGGTCTTGTGAAGAGATGCCAGTATGTGAAGAGCATCTGACCTCGCAGGATGAAGTGAATAGTGAGAATGAGTCCAGACGACCTGTGATTAGGACTTGTCCTGAGGTAATCTGAAACTTTGCTATTGTCTTTGATCCATGCTGCATGGTGAGGACCTTTTTAACTCTTTTTTTCCTTCAAAATTTCAAAATTAAAAACTTGATAATATTGGTTCTCATTTACAATAAATTGTGACTTAATATATTCTATTTGAATCATAAGTATGGCTTCCATATGAACTCAAATGTATGACATGCTAGACTTTTCAAATACCTTTTCATGAAAAATATCTATTCATATCAGACCATTATAATCTGGCGACGTGTCTGCTTAATCTTTTAAACTTTAGTGAATGTTATAAAACAAACCACAAACCTGTCTGTGTATTCAGCTTGTTGAATCTGTTAGAAAAATACGTTCCAAGATAATATCACTGTTTATTAAATAGCTGAGTAGAGAGATTTCTGTATTATTTGCTTTTATTTCATATTTTTGGTACACTCTTTGATTGGAGCCACATCTATTATCCCAAAAGATAGAGCACATCTCTTAAATATCCAAGGAAGAAATTTTCCTATATAATTTGTTTTTATTTTTAATTTTTGAACTGAATAGAATTTCTACTTTCCAAACATAAAGAAAAGACTTATTTGTTCTTTTTAATTTTGGAACATTGTTGGACGGATGTGCCACTCACTGTTTAGTTTGAGCACATCATTATTCTGCATATAATCAAAGTTTTAGTTCAGAGTCCATCTGGTATGCAATATGCAGGGGATGGAAGATGGATGAAGGCGAATGTTATTTTTCCAACGTTTGGCATAAAGGAAAATGGGAAGGAAAGGGAGAGATGGGAATCTCCCCCTCAGCCCATAATTTTAAGTCTCTCTCAATGTTTGAGGAAGGAAATTGGGAGGGTATGAGGGATGATGTGTTTGTAACTTTGTACAAGTTTGCTCCTCCTTTCAGTGATTTTTTTTTTTTTTTTAAATCCCTTTTCAAAATGGTATAATGGTAAGATGCTGTCCCTCTCAAGCTTCTCCTAAACCGAACGAGGGAAGCTAAGATCCATTTTATATCCTTCCAATTTTCCACCTCGTCTTTCCCTCTTTTCTCCATCCTGCCTTCTTTTTCCTTCCCATGACTTCTCCATTTTCTCTACCAAAGGGGCTCCAGTGATGTAGAATATCAATTGTAATCATATTATCAACTCATTTTTTATTCCCCCCTCCCTCCTCCCGCTTATCTTATTGTGCTTCTTTTATCTGATTATTATTTTAAACTTTCCAGATATGCCAGGAATGCATTGGAGAAAGAGAAAGTTGTGAGTTAGTGCAGAAACTTAACTATTGCAATGAGATCATTTATATACTTTTTGCACGTGACAAGGAAGCTCCAAAATCATTTCTCGAAGCATCTGATACATCCATCGAGCAAGATCGCCGGGTCTCCAAGCGCTCTCGAAAGACAAACAGTGGAAATCTGATAAATTTGAAAGTCTCTGGTTCCACATCAGTGTACCAGTTAAAAATGATGATATGGGAATCATTTGGGGTAGGCTACCTGGAGCAAATACATTAATGAATGAAGGCATTTATTTTGTTTAAATCTTTTTTTTTTTCCCCTCTGGCTATGTCTATTCTTAATGTGCTTATTTATTGTTTTCTCAACTGTCGTCGGGCTCTATATTCAAGATTGTAGATCTCAAGGTTTCGGAATATTTCAAACCTGGACAAAATCTTTGAGAGAGATTATTGGATTCCTTCTTAGAAAATTGAAACAGAATTTATGGTTATGGTTTGTGGAAGTGGGTCTATTTGTTGCATAGTCAATGATAGTTTGTGTACGGGCATCGTGTATCTCACTCAATCGATTGTGCAGGTTGTTAAGGAAAATCAGATACTTCACAAAGGTGCCAGAATAATTGACAAGGAGTCTGCCACACTTGCGGACATGAATATATTTCCCGGAGATAAGCTTTGGGTGATAGATTCTGAGATCCACGAGCACCGAGATATTGCTGGTATTAGCATTGTTGTACTAATAGCGGTATTAGAGATATTGTTTTGTGATTATATATGGTTTTTTCAGGTGATAGCAGTTAGAAGGACTGCCCTTTTGTTTATTTTTCGTAGGCAATCAAGAAGTTCTATTGATAATAGTAGGCATAGCCAAGTACACAAGATGTATACATGAGTAAACCTAACTAGCATTTAGAACCGAAATGATAAACTCATGGAGTTTATCATGGACATTAAGCCTACTAAAATCTATTGCCCCTGCCCAGAGGAACAAGGTTTTGGAAAAGAAAGTTTTCAATTCATCCATTGTCCTCTCGTGGCCTTCAAAGCTTCTATCATTGCTCTCTCTCCAAATACACCAGCACATACTTATAAGGACCATCTTCCAAATTGCAGTCACTTGTGGATTGCTTGGAGACTACTCCAACTTGCTAGGAACCCACCAGCCTTCTAGGCATGACCCATGTTAAGCCCATTCCCACACAAAAAAAAAAAAAAAAAAATCATTCCAAATGGTTTTGGCCACCTCGCAGTGTAGAAGCAAGTGGTCTACTGTTTCCCCATTCTTCTTACACATGCAACAGCAATCCAAAATCATTAGCTGGCATTTTCTTAGGTTGTCTATGGTAGGTATCTTCCCTAAAGAAGCTGCGCAGACAAAGAAAGCTGCTTTTAGAGGAGCTTTAGTCTTCCATATCTTCCTCCATGGAAAGGCATTCATGCCTTGGCTTGTCAAATTCTGATTGAACGATCTAACAGTGAATCTACATTTTCTGGAGGGGCTCCAACTAATCTTGTCCATAGTTCCCCTGTCCTTTTGTATTGACATTCCACATGATTCTGTCACAAGTATGCTAAGGGACTTGCTGTTGTGATTAATTAGGGGTATCATATAATATAGGAGATTCCTCTTCTATTTTTTTTTTTTTTGGATTGGGAGGTTGTGCATATTGGGTCGCAAACTCATTACCTCATATAATAAAGGTCCTAACCTTGGTCTGTGAAAATATATTGTGATTCCAAAAAGGGGACATTGATGCTGCATGTATTGATGACAATATTAAGGTAGACATCGAACTCTTTAATACAGAACTGAGATTTTCAGAGATATGTTTACATGAGTTGTTTATTTTTTTAATTAAATAGAAATGGAGGTAGGGGGAAAATAGGAAGTAATTTTACATTAGTAAGAACTAAATATTTTTATGAGTTACCATAAAGTAGTTTAAGAAATAATACTGATGACATAGACTAATGCTTTTGAACGGCATTGTGGATATTGAGATATAAGATTGAAAGAATGAGCAATCTTGTATCTGTAAACCAGACTCTAAAATAAATGGTGCAAACAGTATTGACAGGGAACTGATCTGATATGTATATATTAATTCATGTTCAGTGTGTTGTACTGTCTTATTTTGATTGTAATAGAGTGTTAGCATTATTGACATTTTAACTCATTTGATGAAATATGTCATCAGAATCCCATTCCCCTGCCTCTATCTCTTCCCCCCATCCTCCTCCCCAAAATATATGAACACTCTTGCACCGCATGCACAATTGTGTTATACACACGCACACACAAAAACAAGACATACATAGCTAGAGAGGTGTGTGTGAGCAAGTCGCCGATGTCCAAGATCATAGTCTAAGATATGGGCTATGGGCACTTCAACATACTTTCTACTTATTGCCCAATTTCAGTCTTTTGTTGTATCTGATTAGTCATATGTACTAAATTACCGTGTTTGTGCTAATTTGCTTTGTCAATGTTCCACAGATGAGCTCTCTGACCAGAAATTGGACGTTCAACTGATTGAGGAAGGCTTTCGCGGAACACTTTTGACAGCAAACGGTTCATCCCAAGTTGTTTAAAAATCATGCTTTTGAAACTTAATCTTGCGTGCAACATCCAACTGATTGTAGGCATGATACTAGGGGAGAAAACTAATTGAAATTTTGGGCTGCATTTTGGAGGTAGGTGGCTATTCCATTGTTTACATTGTTTAAATTTTGTTGCGATCCTTCTTTCGTGGCATAATAAGAATATCTTATCGTCTTGAATGCCCATATCCTTTTGGAGCCTCAGATATCTCTATTTCTTTGTTCTGATCCTTCCCGTGATGCTTATTGCTCTAAATATTCAACTGGTCTTTACTGTTAACACTCTTTTCACGTTCTAATAAATTTTCAAAATGTTGAAAAGTTGAAGTTGAAAAGGCTTAGTTCTTAACAGTAAGGTTGAAGTTCAAATGAACATTAATTTGAAATTTGTTTTTGTTGGCGAGAAATGATTTGCTTTTCTAAATCCCATTCTGGTTTGCATTGATGATCATTTTTTCTTGTCGTAGGCAGAAGCATCTGGCCGTACCAATGTCTGGTGGTGGTCCCCCCCTACAGAGAGGATATGAAAGGTATTAACTCATATCTGCTGCTGTGTCAAAGTCGTGGTTTTTGGGTGCAGTTGTTCTGGCTTCAGTTCAATGCTCCCCTTGGATGTTGCTGCCTTCTGTCTACCTAACCTTGTCCATATCATGGGCTTCGAGGGTCCATTGTACATGATTGTGTGCTTTTGTGACGGATTGGCGGATGGCTTATGTGGGTATTAATGTATTAGTTACCTCTTAAGTGTGAAACTTTACTCACGTTGCATCTCCCTCTCTCTCTCTCTCTCTCTCTCTCACACGCGCGCACACAAGATTTTAGTCGACAGACACATCTTGGAGCCGGAATGACTACTATTTCTGAACGTATTCTGATGTCCAAATACCGATTGAAGTGTGTCTTGAATGGCGTAACAAATAACAACTGCTCCACTTTTAGCCAAAAATGACGCCAATCAAGGTGGTTTTCCCTTCTGTTTATCACGAGCATATAAAGAAAACAATTAACTGGAGAACTTGAAGAATGGGAGTTGTTGGAGTGTATCGCAGTTTGGTCAAATCCTGCTTATTGTTGCGCCATTTTCTTCTCTCCTAAACCGAGATTTATATTGCCGTCATGGAATGAACCACGTTGATGGATTCCTACCGAGTTAAGGAAATTATTGGCGACCAAGACACTTTTTATACATTTTTAGCGAATATTGTATCACTTGATGATTGGGGCAGATCAGAGTGCATTCAATCGTGTGTTTATTTTCATTTCCCATGTGAGCTCTCGCACTATTGTTTAAAATTTAAATCCTTGTCCCTCGAAATGTAAATACCAGATTCACGGACTCTTTTCTCAAAGGCATGATAGCTTTGATTGAAATTGCATTAGAGGACAATGGTCCGTATACGACTGAAAGCTTTACAGATGCGTAGCATTTTGACAAAGCTTGTCCTAGCGCGTACTCAACAATCAGAAACATGGCTATAGAAAACGCATCTAACATCTTAACAGACCCCACCCCAAAAACGAAAAGCAACCGATAAAATTACATTTTAGCCCTCTCTCTCTCTCTCTCTCTCTCTGCCTGCCAGCCTGCCTTACTGCTTTTCTTCAATGCATTTGGTTGGTATTAGGCTTATTCTTATATGGAGGGAAATATAACGTTAGATCCAGAGTTTGTGATTCTGGGAGTTGTGGGCTCCTCGGAACCAACGATCCCAGCTGACATCTGTCGGACCCATGCTCCTACATCAACCATACATCCCTTTATCGCAACAAGCAACACAACGCTAACAACTCTAGTAAAACCGTAACAACAACAGCAATTTCTTACGATGGAAGCAGCGGATCGCGGACAGTGACGAGGCTTGAAATGAGTCTGCGGAAGATTACAATTGATGATGTTGATCATTACATGAATTCTGAGTACCGTGTGATGAAATTAAATCAAATGGTGAGCATGAGTGATGTAAAAGCTAATCACTTACTCTTTGCATACAATGGAGGATTTACCTAATGTTTCAAGTTCCTCCAGCTCGTTCTGCATCACAACTTGTTTAATTAGCTTGATTTATATTTCGTTTTCCCACAATAAACCGGAAAAAAAAAATGCATACCCGATATGGACAAGTCTACAGGAATAACAAGATATAAATGGATGATTTTGAAAGAAGGTGAGGAAGGGATGACCTGGATCATGTTGATTTGGTTATCTAGATTGGATATGGCAGCTGCCATTCTATGCTTCCCAAGGAAAGTCGAATAAGGCCCTGCTTTTGCGTTACCTTCAGCATCATGAAGAGGCACTCCAAGTCCTGGAGATGATGATGGCGCCTGTGACTGTTGTTCTGCATTATTTATCGCTTTCACCACTGGAACTACTGGCTCGTCCATGGCAATGAGAGAGAGAGAGAGAGAGAGAGAGGAACCCAGTTTGTACACATGATTAAAGGCTAAAGTGGACCAATTATAAAACGTTGAAAGATGGGAGATGGAAGCAATGAAAGTCATCATATTAACAAATGGAAAGTCATCTGATGAAAAATGCTTATCCAAGATACATGTTAATATATTATAATGAAATGAAGCAGTCGGTCAATACGAAATAAATATAGAATATTATGAACCGCAGACTGTAAGCCACCCACCACAGCAACTCAGCAAGACTAGAATGACATCATATTCAAAGGTCTGAATTTTCGAAGGCGTTACTCATAATTCAACTAGTAATTCTATCCATCATCTTAATTCTTATTATCTTCTAATCATCCCATAATGCGACATTCAATAATTGAAAACTATTTATTATATTTCACTTATAAATCTATCATTTAATACCACATCATATAATGATGAGAGGATGATGAGAAAATAAATAATAAATAAATTTTTTCTAATTCGACTTCTTGGAATTTCAATTATTGTCAAAAATATTATTAAAATAAATGATACATAAATTTTGAACAAAATGCATGCTATTTTTTATTTTAATCTTAATCTATTTCATTTTATCCCATCCTTACAACTTGATGGATTAGAACTTGGAAGCACGATTTCTATGTTAAATGGACCTTAAAAGAGGATTTGATTCTGATGTTGAAGTCGCAAATTGGTAATTACAACGGGATACTGAATTTAGGCCCAACCAAGAAAAGCCAATTGGGCCAAAGTAAAGCCCAAATGTTAGCCTACTATTACTTATTGTACCAAGTAGTAGTACTAGGGTTTACCTGCTTAAAAAAAGGACAACAAAAATTGAAGTCCCATAAAAATTAAAATCAATGTTGTTCGGAGACAGAGCTGCCCAAAGATTGAACGATGGAGACGGTGGCTTGAATGGATGATGCTGTTGTTCGTTAGAGTTAAGAGGCTAGAGGGAGTTGTCGAGAGAAATGGCAAAATCGACCGCAAAACTCTTCTTCTTCATAGCCCCATTTCCCTCTTCGTTCCGTCTTCGAAATCTCAACACCACCGCCGTCGCCAGAACTCTCGCTTGCTCTTGTAGTTTCACCACTAGTGCTTCTAAGAGATATGATAACGACAGGAAGCATAAGGATGCCAAATTGGTTGTGGTGAGTGAGAAGAAGAGGACTCGCTCCCCCAAAGAGCTGCACGAGGACGCTGCCCAGCTTTACGCTGACGGCACCGCCGCTCACATCCCTGTCATGCTTGGTGAAGTGCTCGACGTCTTCTCTTCGTTTTCTTCATCTTCGAAACCCCTCCGCTCTTTCGTCGATTGTACCGTCGGAGCTGCCGGACACTCCGCCGCTGTCAGTCGCTCCCTCCTTACCATTTGTTCTTTACTATATGATTGCCTCTTTGTTCATTTTGAAACTTTGGAAAAGCAGCAAATTTTCTACCTTTTGCGACTCTTTTAAATTGATCAAATCCGTGCCCACCATTGCCAGGACATATAGATTCTATCTTTTATTTTTTATTTTGATTAGTAAGAAAGAATAGATTCTATCTTTTATATAATCCTAATGAGAAAATATTTCTTCTTGCCCTCTACTTCCCTCATACATTGTTTCTCTGTCATCCTTGTGAATAGATTTTCTTATTGGTAGCATACTGGAGAAAGAAAATACGCCCGAATTGAGAATTTGTACACGTTGTGGCGCTCCATTTATTGCTTTTGCCAGTCAGGCGTAGGTTCGCTGAGGTCCTTAAGTTATACTGCTTTGGCATCGTCTAATCCAATTTAAAATGTTCTGCCATGCAAAGATTAGCTACTCACCCAGGAAACAGAAAATATATGTTTCATATTAACTGGAATATGCCTGTTGTAGTTAATTTTGGTGCTTCGTCTTTCCACTGAAGCTTTGTTGTCAGTTTTTTCTGATCTCACATTGTTTCTTCCATCTTTGACTTTGAGTTTCTCCTGCTAAGTGGTTCTGGTTTTGATCCTCTATTGCATATTGAAAACCACAGATAATTGAAGCCCATCCCGAATTGAAACTTTATGTTGGCATGGATGTTGATCCTGTGGCACATGAGAAAGCTAGAGCTCGAATTGATGACATCTTGCATGGTGATTCTTGCAACCCAATTTCAGACGTGAAAACACATACCATTTTGAAGAATTTTAGGCATATCAAATCTGTGCTTAGCGAGGTTGATGAGAAACTCTTAGATACGGGAGTTGATGGCATCTTAATGGACTTGGGAATGTCATCCATGCAGGTTTGTTTTTATTTGCACTTTGTTGGTTCTCGGCTATCGTGGACTATCTAGTGTGTGTCTGCTTGCGTCAATCTTCATTACACGTATCATTTTGAATTTTATTTTCCCCCTAGTCCTTTATCTCGTAGAAAATTATCATATATCTTGTGAGGGAGGAGTTTTGTTTCTTTCTTTTTTTTTTTTTAAGGGGGGTGAGGGGCATGCTTTGCCTTTTTTTTTTTTAACCTTTTTTGGAAAACCAGTTTCCTACGAATTGCACAATGTTACCCCATTTTAAATAAAGTGCCTTATCTTTTGGACAGGTGAATGATCCGGAAAGAGGGTTTAGTGTGCTTGGCGATGGTCCTCTCGATATGCGAATGGATCCTCAGGTCCAGACACTTTTGCCTTCTGTTTTATGCTAATATGCCACTAAAGAAGTAACTGATGTAGAGTGTAAAAAACTTAAATGCAGTGATGCTAAAAATTAGGGTCCAATTTCTGAATTTACTCCCCCCCTCCCTAAATATTTTCCTGTTAGAAATATTTTGACTTGTATCACGCAATTAACCACAGATGGCTTTTCTTTATTTGACATTAGTTGCAATTTCTACAGCACTTTGTTAAAAGAAAAAGGGAAATGTGCCAAGATTAAGTAGTGTTCCAGGTAAGATAACAAAGCGAATAGAAATACCTCGTCTGATTTGCAAGAGTGGGGATAGAATTATGAGAAATATGGTGAAAGAGTATATAACTTTCTGGCGGAGATCTAGTAATGGGAATTAAATCTGGCAGAATATCTACTTAGGGAGATGAAGATAACAAAGCGAATAGAAATACCTCGTCTGATTTGCAAGAGTGGGGATAGAATTATGAGAAATATGGTGAAAGAGTATATAACTTTCTGGCGGAGATCTAGTAATGGGAATTAAATCTGGCAGAATATCTACTTAGGGAGATGAAAAGAGTCTCTGGAATAACAGTAGTATAAGAAGGAGAAGGAAATGCTGTATGTGGATCCCAGGACTAGCCTGTAGTGATTGATGGTTCTCTGCTTTCCTTCTCGATAGAGATGTCTTTTCCTTCCAATATATTGTCTCTTATGTATTCGATATAACTGTTTATGGTGGGAATGAATGAATTGGCCTTAGTGTTTCCTATATTTGCTTGCTAAACTGTCGTTTTAAATTTGTGTTTGATATAACTGATTGGAACAGGCCTATGACAGGCAAGTCTGAAAGCAGAAGATATTTTAAACTCTTGGCCAGATACTGAACTGGGGCGAGTCCTTCGGGAATATGGAGAAGAAAGCAATTGGCGTGCTCTTCAGAATAAAATTGCCAAAGCCAGGTTACATGATGGGTTGCATACCACTGGCGAACTGGTAGACCTTATTCAGAATGCGACTCCTTGGAGAAGAGGTATACCATTCTTCCATTGCAGTTTTCTTTCAGCTTTTCCTTCCAGAACCCTTGTAAATTTATAGTACCTTTACCTGACACGCCCAGAGCTAGTTATATGCCTATTGTATATCGTTCCTATATATCTCTCTATTCATAACAAGGGGATGCAGAAACTGATCCCATTAACACTAGGAAGAGCGTTTAAGTTTGTATTGGATTCAATTGCAACAGGAGGTAGACAAGGTTGGATAAAGACAGCAACCAGGGTTTTTCAAGCTCTGAGGATAGCCGTTAATGACGAACTTAAGACACTGGAGGATTCCCTCTACTCTTGTTTTGACTGCCTTGCGCCCGGGGGTAGGCTTGCCGTCATCTCTTTCCACAGTTTGGAGGACAGAATTGTAAAACAGACATTTCTTGGAATCATCAACAGCAATGAGGGTGATGGAGATGAAGAAGAGAGGCGTGGGACTGAAAGGAAAAATATGAGAAACGAGGATGATGAAAATGAAGCGTGGATTAGACAAATGATAGGGGGCTGCAGAGGAATAATCCTAACAAAGAGACCTATAACGCCATCGGTGGAAGAAGAGAGATTGAACCGTCGCTGTAGGAGTGCTAAGCTCAGGGTGGTTCAGAAGCTTGAAAGATAGCCAAACGTCTCTGTAATCATTATAAATCTGTATCCATGATGTTCTACCCATCTTCGAATTTATATCAAATCTTCATTTAAAAAAAACATTCATTTCTCTTTTTAACCATCATTTTTTTAATATTAAATAATTAATATTGTGAATAAATTTTTAATTATTTTATGATATAATTTAAAGCTCGGCAAATAATACCTATCTTTTATTGTTTAAAAAAAATGATATTTGCATAAAAAAATAAAAAAATATCGAATTATTTAAAAAATAAATTCGATATTTATTTAAAAAATAAATAAATATAACATTTACATAAAAAAATAATTTTTTAACAGTAAATTTTAATTTTTTTTAAATCGATAGGACGGACGTTACTCTCCGAATCGTTATTCGAAATATCGAATTATCCACTCACGTCCAATCCTCGCATTGAATGTTACCTTTGCCTACATCCAAATCTAGTTGTTACACAAAATTTGTGAGGGACACAGATTTCGGAGGAAGACATGTGTTAAATCGGTGGCCTCACAGCTTGTATAGCTGTCAGAGATACGATACTGGAGGTAAAAAGGAGGAAAAAGGAAAGACGTCGAGTCACACAAAAGGTGGTGGTATTTTTAGTGCTCTGCGCGTAATCACACACAAGGAGGTTTGCATTGCGCCAGTCTCTCTCAATCTTCTTCGTCAATCATCAAATCATCCTTGGGAGCAATCTCTCTCTTCTTCCAAATTCCGAGAAAAACAAAAACGAAAGCTGTGGTAAATGAACAAATACTACCGTCTCTCTCAATCTCGCTAGTTCAATCATGTTTCTTTTTTCTTCTCTCTTCTCTACTTTTTCGGGGTTCCTTTTGCATCATTTGCTCTGTAACTGTAGCTATTTGATCGCAGCAATACACTGATGATGTTAACTATCAAATGGCATGGACGAGGACAGGCCTGTGCGCCGTTTCTCCTAAAGTCTAACCACAGGTTTTGAACTACTAATGTTACTACTAATAGCAAGAATCGATCCTATTAGAACGGAGAACTAGCTATTGCTGCTAATTAGTATTTGTAAGTCACTTTCCCTATTTGGAAGCTTTTTTAGGAAGAAAAACGAGGTAATCAAGGTACAGAAGTCTAGTCCATCACACTCGAATGCAAAGAAAGCAAATTTATCAGCTGCAAGGAAAGAGAGAATTAAGCTGCCGAAGTATGATCATGGCTATGGGGGCAAGACATTTCATATTAGCGAATTTCTAAGACATCCTTCTGGAATTCAGGCAATGCTCAACACAAGAGTCTTGCAAAACTTTCAAGCTCTTGATTCGAACATTTACAGGTCCTTTTCTTTTCCTCCCTGCTCCTTTGTTTTGGTGGCGCTTACAAGCATTGTTTTAGGGAAACTTTTATAGGAATCCAATCTTTATTACTTATCACTTTTATTAATAGTATACTAGAAATCATATCTCTAGCTTCTTGCGTGCTGGATATTCCCTACTATCCTTTTATCGTATGTGAAAGTTGCGTTGTTTGTAAACAGAATTAAACCTAAAACGATTAGATCTTGGATTTCTTGAGCATTGTAGAGAACAAAGTAAAGAAGACTCACGATTCTATTCTTCCGGAGAGCCCCTTTGTCTTTTGTTGTTCCATTTACAAGATTTTCCTTCCGGTGTATTCCAGAAGATTGGACTTCCAATGTAACTTTAGCTGTGGATGGAAAGTGATTAGTTGATTTTCTATGCTTTCTATGCAAGTTATATTACAAAATGTTCCTGGTCATTATGACGTGTAAAGTTGAGCAGATTACCTCAATGATATTTCAAGAAGGTCCACTTCTTTACTCAAACTAAATGAGAGTTCTAAAATTCAATATAAATGAACCAGACAGTCAGTCTATTTTTGTTGTTCCAAAACTCATATAAGATACAAAGCCCCAGGACCTAGGTGTTCATGGAAAACACACCTTCCCCTGTGACTTTAGACTTTACATCTATTAAGGGAGATTTTGCTTACCTCTTTGTTTAAATTGAGTATCGACCAAAATTAATCCCCCACTGGTTCAGATGCTTTCTCCCAAAAGTTCAACTTTTAGATTTTGAAGCAGCCCCTGTGCTGGACTTGCGAGTAACCCCCACAAATGAAGACTGTACAGTCGAGATGCTTTCTTGCAAGGTGAGTTTCTCTTATCTACTAGAGAATATTACAAGAAAAATTACTGCGGGTGGAGAAAAGGGCTCTTGTGGTGGCATCATATTTTCCTATTTCTGTTGTCATTGTCAGAAAAATGAGGATAGAGGAAAGGAAAAAACAAAACACGTTGGTTTAGAATTCATTTCAAATAAAAGGAATGTGGTACATAATTCATTTCAAACTACTTCATTAGGATCACTACTGTTTAGGAACACCAAATCCATGCTATCTTCCCACCAACAACACCACAACCATGCCACCACAATTGCTGCCATTGCCAGCATGTTGCCTCTCTGGCCACCATCCTATCACCACCACCACGACATCAACAATCATGGTTTCAGTTTCCAAATACTTGGAAACTAAACAAAAGATAATGGCTTGTTTCCTATTTTTGGAAAATGGTAAAATGGCAGCACAACCAAATGCAACTCTTAAAAGACGCATGTATTATTTTGGGCAGCTGATAATTATGGGTAATTGATAAAGACCAATTTATATATATATATTAGGCATGGAATGGTGGATGTCAAATGTCTTGTAGCTTATTTAAAACAGGACATTAGAGGCTTACATGCCAGGAAGAAGACCGGAGGGCTTCGAGATAAACCTTATAAGATAATTGAAAGAAAAAAGGAAAGAGAAAAAGGAAAATAACGGCAGAAATGGCATGCTCAAATATTAAGAAGTCTTCTTTTCCCTGTCAAATGTCAACTTTGACCGAGTACTTTGAGGGTCCCATCAAAATAATATGGCATAGTGTGTCTAGATCTCCAAGCATTAGGTGGCATGCCTAAGCACTTGGTTCATTCTATTTTTCCAATGAAATATTTATACAATCAAAAGATGTTTTTTCCGAATATGATGTGCAGTTTGAGGGCTCAGACATCTTGGAACGCCAAAACAACCACTTTTCAGGTAATTTGTTTTTAGTAGAGATAGCTATAACAAGAATAAGTAGTTGATCATGAGAAAAAAAAAAAAAACTAGAATTTACTGCACAAGATGAACCTTTTATATTTTTCCTTTTTTGTTTCTTTGCGTCATCAAATTAAAGTTGAAAGTGTCAACTTGCATGAGATACTCAAGGGCTATTGAGATGCTTAATTGAAAGACCTACAAGAATCATTACTACAAAAGATCTTAAACTATATATATAGTGTTATATATATTTAACACGATGCAGACGACACAATAGTTTTCACAAAGAAAAAATAGTTCTTGGTCAAATATTCTCATGGTCTGGTTCTTCAGGAGCTTCAAAGTAATCTTTTAGGATCCAGAAGTTCACCATGTAGGATAGATTTTTTAAGAAAATACCAGGAAGCTCCTTTTGCTTGATTGGTTAAGCTCCAGCACGTTTTTATTCAGGGTCTCAGAAGCTCGTTGGTTTGGGATTTAATGTACACGCACATACATGATAATAGCAATATTTAAAATTTCTTTAACTTTTGCTCTGGATTTGCAGCATTTATGATGAATCACATGACCTGGGAGACAGATGATTTTGAGTCATTTTTGGAGATTGATGTGAAGTTGAATCTCATACTTGAGGTTGTAATTATTCCCCTTAAGATTAACTTACATATAAAAAAAATTATGATCATTACTTGGGTTGTGGCACACGC
Source organism: Juglans microcarpa x Juglans regia (assembly GCF_004785595.1). NCBI lineage: Eukaryota > Viridiplantae > Streptophyta > Magnoliopsida > Fagales > Juglandaceae > Juglans > Juglans microcarpa x Juglans regia. The sequence continues at coordinate 33,654,907 of NC_054600.1, forward strand.
AGACAATTCTTCAATCATATAACTTCTTCATTGAATCTAAATCTTACTCCGGCTGTTATTGAGCTGAGGGTATGTATCACAAGTTTATCTACTGCTTGCAGATTTACACACTTCCATTTACCATGATGCCTATATCAGCTGTTGAGCATCCTGGAAATTTGTAAGCGATTCAATAATAATTTTAATTGCAGTTTCATCTATTGCAACCTACCAGTCTTAAATCAATCTTTCATGAAATATATGGTTGCCCATTATTGTAGACAACCAGCATGATAGAATAACATACAGATTTGGCTGACACAGTTTCATCACCTCATTAGCTATACCCTTGGTAATATCCTGTGTATGTTTTATAGAATCAAAACAATAGAAGTGCCACAATCAATGTTTGCATTCATGATCTTTAAAGAGGTACCTCTCAGAAGAGAAGTGTATTTGGAATATTTTCTTTTCTTGCTAAATGTGTGTTGGAATTTGAAGACAACCATGGTTTTCCAGGGTGTAAACTGGCCTTTGGTACCTTGAACCATTTTGTATGCAGTTCCTTATTTGACAATCTATGACGATGAACTCAACTTTGCATATCACTCCCATGGAAAAATATACGGGGACCATTAAGGCCCGGTTTGTATTCGCAACCCATTTCAACTCATTTCAACTCATCTCACTATTATTCATTACTATTCATCAACTTTAACTCACAAATCTCACTACTATTCACAATCCATCTCAACTCATCTTCGAATTCAAACGACACCTAAGACTCTGTTTGTTTCTGAATATTGGTATCAGTTTAGGCGTCTCAAGTACCTTGGAACTTCCACAAACTTTTCGTAATGTTAGATTTATACTAAGGCTTTGCGGCTAGTCTTTTCACGGTGCATTTCCACGAATGCCCTGTTTTGCAAGCTGCGCTTTTGCTTCTCTAGTACCTCTATTACTCTCTTCAGCAAGAGCTATTACATGCACCCCACCCCACCCCATTCAGTGAGTGTAAGTTTGGTAACGTACAGAATGATGCAAGCCCTGGTGGATAGGCTCGTACCCGTGCTTCTGCAGCAACTACTACAAGACTATGACGGATGGGTTCATCAGCAATCGGATCATATCCATGAACTTTGTCCTTGACCTCTACGATTAAAGTAAGTTCTCATGAAAGCTTTGAATGTGCTATTATAACATATTGTTTCTGAGCTAAAATGCTTTTTTCTTTTACTGTCTTCGTGTTTGCAATTTTTTGGCAAGCTAGGCAGAGTTAGAGCAAAAGAGGACCCCACGCGTGTTTTGTATCAATTGGGCCACCGGCGCATATTTCCCCCAATAACAGCTGCTGATTTTACTGCCCTTTTTTTCGTTTTTTCGTTTTTGTTTTTGTGTGTGGTCGTTACAAATGAGGATCCCATTTGGGGCAAGTTGCTCATTGGCCTTACAATCTCCATCGAAGTTCTGTACCATTTTATGCCTTATTGTCACATCAAAAGCTACAAAGCAAGACGTTTTCTCCCGTTTCATCTAAAATGGGCGACTTGGAAAATGTTTTGCAGGGTTCTGTTGATCCCAAGGCTAAGATCAAATGTCACATCAGGTGACTTTCTTATTACACAGAAAATTTAATGGTTTTTTAACAGTCCATAGTTGTCCCTATCGATGATTCGATACCATTACACAACATTATATCTACTGCTATTGTGTGGCATTATACGGAAGAGTCGAAGACATGAGTTCACAAAAAAGATGATTAAAATCGACATGAGATTATTTGAGTCCGTGGCGTATGGATTTTTTTGAGCAGGTCCTACTTTGTTTTAAAATTGAAAAGGCTCCATTTCCACAGAAAATCCCTTCCGATGGGATAAATAGACTCTAATTCAATAACAGGATCAAGCATGATATTCTAATCATAAAACCAAAAGAACACTGGATAAGATCCTTATCAGCATCCTGCTAAATAATCAAGACATAGTAAGGTTTATAAAGTAAAATCCCATTTCACATCATTACAATGAAAAGAACACTACTTGCAAACTTGTTCAAAGTGTACGAGAGGGGACCGGAAAAGTAAGAAATGATCAGAGTACCAAGTTTGATATATTACCACGGTACTCTGATATATTACCACGTTTCAAACTTCTACATAGCCCATCGTCTGCTACATTGGAGTTGAGAATCTCAACCTCGTAAGCCCTCTGCACGTAGGATTCAGCATTATCTGTGGCGACAGCTTATTTAAGCACCTTAGATGTGACAAAGCACTGTAACAACACATTGAAATTCAGAGAACCACCAAAGACGACCAATGGAAACCACAAAATTCAGTTGGAGACCCCAGCCCAGCCCTCTAACTTTGAGCTTTTAGATAACAAAATTGTTCCAGCCATACATGATCTTCAAGCTAAACGTGCATAAAATACCCAAAGTTCGGACAAGGTCTTCAAAAAACCTCTAAAGGTAAATTTCCTAACATTCTAACAAGCAATGCATATAAATAGATTTCAAGGGAGGATACTAAACTCACCATCGGCATTGCAACTCCAAGATGAATGGCAGTATTATTCTCAGCGCCTAGCTCTGTCATCATCACGTCTGTCATCATACCTTTTTCTCTCGCTTGATCGCAAATCATCATATCTTGCTCTCTTGGAGTAATCCATACGTCTGTCCATCTCATGACTTCTATTTTCTTGCTCTTCTTCCTCTCCCCTTGCCTGCCTTCTACTTCCACCTCGCTGCTCTGCATTAGCCCTCTCATGCCTTGTATATTCATAATCTTCATCCCTTCTGTGCTTTCTCCCTCTATGCTCCTCTTCATATCTGCTTTGTCTTCCCCTTCCCCCAAGCTCCTCATGCTCCCGGTCATCCTTTCTACTGATGCGTTGTGGTTCATCATCCTTTTTATAACTTCTGCCACCCTGTTCAACAGTTTCGCCGTCATGCTGTCTCACAGATCTAAGCCTTGTGTCCCTCTTATGATCATCCTTGCTCAAGTGTTCTCTGGTATTCAATTCATACCCGATTTTAGAGTCTTTCCATTGCTCCCCAGCGTGCTCTGCCTCTTTCACATAATTGCGACTTGATAACTTTGAGTCAGGCTGCCCATCTTCTTTTCCATCATCAAGATTCCTCTTCCCCTTCCTTACTTCTTGACTCCTGTATCTGGATCTATCGATAGTATCTCTCCTTGATCCATACAGACCATTATCAATGTCATCAATTGGAGAAACTGCTGCCTCTTCAACTGTTTTATGTTTCCCTGCAGTCATATCAACATTTCTCCTATCATAACTGACACCATAGTCCTCATCAGTATTGTGCCTCCTAATTCTACCCTTCTTTATTTGTTCATCTGTGCCAGTACCAAAATCATCATCATCAGAGTCATGCCTCCGACTTCTCAGACTTTTATCTGTTATTTCCCTTTTATGTTTACTTGCTCTTTCAGAATCAAATTCATCAACCACATCATTCATTCTGCTTCTTTTCCCATGTCTACCATTGCTGCTTTTTTTGAGATCTTCCACATCAGAGTCTCCTCCCTCTTTCCATCGGCCTCTACTATGCTGATTATTCTCTTTCTCCAGTTGAATTCTTATCTCTTCTACTTCATTATTGGTATCATCAGCTTCATCCTCTGAGTCATGTCTTCCACTGGTTCGTATTTGTGGATTCCCATTCTGACCTCGCCACTTAGGTGAGCCTTCATCAAAATCAGAATCATCATCAGAACCATGCCTCCTACTTGACTTCTTGTACTTGGCCCCTTTTTTGGAACTCTCATGGCCAATGCCATCCTCATCGGTAGCAGAATCAGAATCAGAATCAGAATCAGAATCATCACTATCATGCTTTCTGTTCTTCCTGTGCTTCTTTGAGGTCTTGTGCTTCTTGCCAACATACCTATCAGAATCAGAATCAGAATCATCACTGTAGCGCACCCTGCTTTTCTTTTTATTCTTTGACGTCTTGCGCACATCGACATTCTCACCAGAATGCGTGGCAGAATCCGAATCATCACTGTCATGCACCCTGCTTTTCTTGTGCTTCTTTGAAGGCTTGTGCTTCTTATCAATAGCAATGTCAGAATCACTTTCATGATCACTCCGCCTATTACTTCTGCTGTGCTTCGCTTTAAGACCTTTTGCATGTTTCCCACTGCTATCTGTATCAGAAGAATCAGTCTCATGCCTTCTCCTTTTACTTTCTTCCTTCTTGTGGCGCCCAGATTCTTTAACACCCTTTTTCGTATAATCTTTTTCAACTTTCTGATCTTCCTCCATATTTTTCTTCGACCTGAACTCTCTATCTAGAAAAGGATGTTCACGCTTGATATTGTCACTAGGAACATTTTTTCGGCCATCTCTTGCATCATCATTCCCTTCAATATTGTGTTCATCGAGTTCCGGTGCAGAAATCCCAAAAGCAGCTCTTAATGTTTCCAGCTGCTTCTCTTTTCTAGCAGCAATTTGGTGGGTCTGTGTCTCTGAAAGCCTGGTAAAAATGAAAGCACAAAACTCTCAAAGAATGCCCATCATTGAAAGCTAGAAAAATAAGCCTACTAAAAATCATGGTGGGAAGTATAGCTAGAACTACTTTTTTTTCTATAAGTACAGCTAGAACTACTTTTTAAGGCATTCTTCTTTTATTTTGCGGGATTTTATTTACAGGACAGAATAATTCTTCCTTGAAACTTACCATAAATTCCTTTTCTAAGAAAAAAGCCTATTCAGATTTTTTTTTTTTTTTAATTTATACACAAAGTTACATGTAGCCTCACACGCCAAACCTTGTCTCCTGGCACACATACCTGTCATTTCAGATCTAAATAGATGAATAGCAAGCACAAAAGAAAGGGCCTATCGCAATATACCTGTGCTTAATATAACAAGCGAGATCTCAAGTCTGCTCCATTTGAAAATCCATCAAGGAAAAAATTATAGATATACAGACGTAAAAACATAAAAATGAGATAAATAAATGAAAGTTATTCGAAAGAGAACTTTGCAGTTAGAAGTCAGAACACAAATTCCCAACTGAACCCCAGCTCTGGATAAAAAATTAAGCCTTCATTCATTACACCTTGCAGCCAAGAGGGCCAAACAGTTTATTCCAATAGCACGCTATACTAACATTTTGGTGAGTGTTACATCGTACCACACTAATCTTATTAGTCCATTATTTACTGTTAATATATCATGAAAACGCATACCAGTATCAGCCATAAACCAGCATTTTTTTAAAAATTAAGACAAACTATTAGTACACAAGCAACTGCGGGATGTAAGAAGGTGAAAAAACAAATCGCTTCAACTTTCTGAACTTGAAAAACTGAAAAGAGTGAAATTACTTATTGTTAGCCACATCAATGGCGGTGGACCCATCCTGGGAGGTGGCTGCGGCGCCTTCCAGAGTCTTCCGGGCATCCTCAAGCTTCTCTGCAATCTCAGCGTCAGTGTAACCTTGATCTACAAGTGTATCCTGGAGTACGACAATCTTGAGCTCGATCTGACGCTTGCGATCATGCTCAAGAATGTCCTTGTTTGGCTTCCTGGTGATACCAGCCGTGCCCTGGTTTTCCTCAAATCCCTTGGTGGTTTCGGCGATCCTCCCAGTCTTTGACTTGATTAAGAACCTGTTGCTCTGTATGTATCCATTGGTCCCGGACCCTCTCGGGGTTTGTAACCCTATTCCGTTGTACATCTCGGCCCCTCTTAGTCCAAGCAATCAAAAACAAAGTTAGATCCAAGTTTGAAATGATGAGGGACACGCGGAGTTAGGGAGAGAAAACCGTACGGAGAGGGAGAGACCGAGGAATCAGAGAGAGAGAGAGAGAGAGAGAGAGAGAACGAGAGGGGGATGGGCGGGGTACTTACCGGGAGGCTGCGGCGCTCGGTAACTCGCGGGGTGCGCAACGCAGAGGAGAGAAAAAGAGGGGTTGCCGGAGGGAAGAGAGAGGGCGCGAGGGATGGAACAAGAGCGCTGGGCAAGGGGATAGAGGGGAGAGGCGTCGGGAAGGGGGAAAGAAGGTGAAAAACTGAAACCTCAAAAGCGCTGCACTTTTTTTTTCTCCTTAATATCCAGTGGGATGGGTTCCGGGCCTACTGGGCCGGATATTAAATAGAAATTTCGATAGCCTAATCCCCTATCTTACTAATGACAAAAGAAAAATGATAGATGAATAATATTTTTACATAGTAACTTATAAAGTAATAAAAAAAGTTCTACGTTTATCATCACTTATAAAAAAAAAAATGGACTTCTGAAACCACGAAGCATTTTAAATGAATGTTAAAATAATCTCAGATCATCCGTAAATAATAATAAAATAATTAATAATTTGTGAATAATAATTAATTGTTTGTAAATAATAATGAATTATTCAATTCTGTTTTTCAGCAGAAGATCAAACGAACGAAAAAGGTCAACCGATGTCGATTATTTTCAAATACTTTCAATGAAAATTGAATGTTAAACTTCGCATTAATAATTTATATTGAATATATGAATAAATATACGTGTGAATGGATTTTTGAAAAAAGAAACACGATAACTGTAGAAAAAGAATAGTACAACATGGTGGCTTACGTATTTTACGTTACCAATGATTGAGATTATGGATACAAAATCAAAAGCACCCCTAAATGGGGCGACCTCCAGAGAATTGTTACATCAACAAGGTCCGAGGCACAGTAACCACACGACAATGCATATATCTTTCACATATGACAATATGATCTCCTCCCTATAGCGAACCTCGGAACGGCGTCTTCTCGAACATGCCATGGTTCAAATATCAACATATAAATCTTTATAGGCCGACCCAGTATGAACGTCCATTGCTGTTGTGAATAGGCGAGGGGCAGGGAGATGTAACACACCATTCATACCAAACCTGCTTCATTCCAGAAAAACCAAAACAAAGTTCCCATCATCAGAAATTATCCCAACTTTTCTGTTCTGCTCAAATACTGGCATTGCTATTTGGACGACAGTTTGAGAGCAGCTATCCTTAAAATTTAACTATGCATGACAATGAAAGTTGCATTCTTAGTTTTCATGATTAACTCATTACTCCACTGATGATAAGTCTAAGAATAAAAACAATTAACGAATCCTAGACAGTAAATGTAATAAAAATTCACCTTGGTAGGACCGCAACAACGCCAAAAATGTACTTCTAGAGCTGAACCAGAATGCACAATTACCGGTGTCCTCAGCGGGAAAAATATAGCAAACCTGAATAACATAAGTTCACAACCAACAGGTAATTCAGAAGTGCCGCCTCATTTTCTTCAGCATGTACAGTACGTATTCCGTGTAAACTATGTGCAAAAATTTATTTTCTTTTTATTTTGTCAAGTAAAACAATGGCCAATATTTCACATTAATAATTGAGCTCCCCAGCACATTATACAGCCCAGGAAAAAAATAAAGGACTCTACTTGATAACAGAAGAGGGGTACTTGAATTATATGTTATTGATTGAAAACTAAATGTGAAAATGTACCCCACACGTAAAAGGAAATTAGAATCAAGAACCATACCAGCTAAACATGTTTGGTGTTGCTGTTGATGGTTCAATGCCGAGATGTACATCTTTATATAATGTTGCATCAAAATAGCCAGCAAATCCTGTAAATTAAGGTCCATGAAAGAGGTCAATCTGAAATTTCTGTGAAAAATGAAGATAAAAATTCTTCTCCAACATCATGAGTGCCATTAGGGGTAGCCATATTAAAATAAACAAATCAAAAGAAATATAAAATGGCAGATTGCATGCAAAATACCCCTAAGGTCCTGGCTTAGGTGGTAAAAAGGGTCTTGTGGTGGACTCCCACAAGTTGATAAAACCAAGTTCATGGCAATATGATTCATCTGGACATTTTATCTTCAGATAGAGAAGAGAGACAAACCAAGCCATCACATACCATGCACCATGACAGATCCAGTATCACTGGGTATCTCAAAGCGAAGCTTCTTGTGACGCTGATTGCTCCCCTTAGATGATTTGTTTGGATGAGTAAATGTAAAGACCTATGCAAGTGGAAAAAAGTTACTGAAACCATGGAGAAGAAAAGACCAGCACATAAAATGACAGTTGTTTGAAAATGTATAAGAATGTATCAATCGAATTAGTAAAAAAAAAAAAAAACATATTTCGGTGAGCCCCCACGAATTTAGCAGAAAAGATGGGCGAAAAAAATGTATGCACACTAAGGTTAGTATGTGCATAAAAAATAAATACTCACAGGTTGAGAAGCCGCAAGCCTAGCTACATTGTGCAGTTTGACAACATAAGCAGTTTCAAAGTGCACAAGATCTTTATGTGACTTAACCTGCCACATAACCACAAAAGTTTAAATTAAATACTTGAATCAGGAAATTGTGGAAATTTTAGAGCACAAGGACAAGCGGCGTACATCATTGTACAGCTTTGAAGCTGTCACTGGTTGAATGAAACTTGTGTACCTGAAAAAGGCCTATTATAATTTCATAAAAGAAGCACATGATATTAAAATAAAAATATTGCAACACAAAAAATTTGTCTTGCCAGCTGTATGGCATGAGTTTATCTATCATCATTCGCATGCCAACCATTAAGCAAAGCAAGCACATAGCCCATTCAGATTTTCCTCGGTACGATAAATTCATAAAATATAACACTCCCATATTTCTTCATAAGTATGAAAATACTAGACTTTAGAGAATATACTTACGAAGATGGTATTGAAATCCCATCGTCCTTTAAAAACCTCTGGGCTCCATCAAGGCACTCAGGAGAAAGCTCATTGTCTCCAAAAGAACCTAGGAGTTCACTAACCTAAGAACCAACATAAGGCAAAGAAAAATAAGCTGGCATCAAAGGAAATAAAAAATAGATTCAAGGTAATATGCCCTTACCAAAATGTCAGCTTTCTCGGAGGCATCCCAGTGACGCATATCGCTAGAAATTATGGTAACAGTGTCTTCCCAGCCCTCTAGTTTGACTAAGCTCTGTTCCAAGAAATATAAGATTGCTAGTAAAAAGGGCACCAAGGCAGACAGAACAATGCACTCAACCAATACACTAAAAAATGTCTCGAGACAGCAATTTTCGAAAGATAACTTTAGAAAAAGAAAACTGCAATATCCTACATAATCAATATTCATGTATGTGAATATAAGCCTACCTCGTAATTAAATGACTAACTAACTCAAGAATAACAAAGCATCAGTCTAGATTAAAACTGACTACAGCAGTTTATAAACCAATATGATAATTGTTCGCACATTCCCAGCATGTTATCTACGTTGCGGCAAAGTAGCAAAGGTTGCAATACAAAATATAATTAACTCACATGTAGTGTAACAATTGCATTTGGATTTTTCTCCACAGCGTAAATTTTAAGCTTGCGGCCAGTTTCTTCAGCAGCCTATGTATGAAGAGGAAAAAAAATAAAATATAACAAGAAAAAAGAGATCTCACCATGTAGCATGCAGTCTAAAGACATGACAGCCACATTTGAATATGCAGAAGCCATATGAATGTACCTGCAATGATGCCCTGACAAGAGGTCCTCGCCCTGCTCCTACAACCATCAATACCTAGGCATACAAGAAAAACAATGACGCAATGGATGTCAGATACCAACTGCATTATATTTGCTTATCAAAATCAATGAAATCATGAAAAGATGGTGGGTTGCTTACGATGGTTAACGTTGATGCTTTTTCTTCAGGAACTCTATCTTGCAAAGCTTTGCAAATTGCCCTTTGGTACTACAAGTAGTAAGCGCATGACGTATTAATTCAAACAAACATATCACTAGTTTCCACTGTCGTAATCATGACATACTGCCTTTTAAAAATAGAGTAATGCTAGATACAGTCATGGGTTGTGCAAGAGTGGGGTTCACCATTAAAAATTATTTTTTTCATGTAGGTCCCATATTTACTTACTTTTTTCAAAAAGAGTGCACGGCACTTACACACTTTATGACTGCAAATATCATTTCTCTTAAAAATAATAACCATAATCTGTCCACTTACTAACGACAGGAATTATTGCCTAACAGGACTGCCAACAACAGCAACTTTTTTTTTTATATTTAACAACAGCAACATTTAAAGATAAACTTGTTGAAAATAGAACTCACAAAATATACCTGAATGTATTTCACTGCATCTTTCTCAAATGTCTCGTAGGTTTGAGCCTCAAGGTTATCCATGAGAGGCTGCATATAAATAACAGAAAACATCCAGCTTGTATTAACCACTGAGTGGGTTAAAATTACCACACATGAATGACAACGTAGGATTAACTATTCCTAAAGGAGGAAACTTTTTTTTTTTATATAAGTACTACTTTATTCAAATTGAAGAAGAGATTCAAATCATCAGCAGGGGAAGTATACAAGGCATACACCTAAACAGAAAAAAGGTGGAAGAAGAAGAAAATCCTCAAACAAGGTATTACAGCTAAAACATAAGCAGCCACCCAAAGATAAAAGGGTTTTGAGGAAAAAAGTCTTAAGCCCTTTCACAAGTTCATCACAATATTCAAAGCTCCGGTCATTTCTTTCTACTCTAAATAGATCACATTGGGCAAGATGGACCGATTTCCTAAAACTTCACAACGATGGGTACCAAACTGCCCTTTCCAACACGCCAGGAGATTCCACTATTCAAGGCATGGCCTAATGTACTCCAAATAGAGTAAAGATGTAAGTCCAGAAAGCACTACCTAACTCACAATGAGGCAACATATTATCAATTACCTTTATACAAACAAGCACTAAACTTGTGTGATAGAGAATACTGCACAAAAGGAAATACAAGAGAATGACACTAGGCAGAGAAAACTTACTTGCAAGGGTGACTGTAAAAAGTCCCTGTAACCAAGCTAGAGTACAAATTAAGATGTCAAAAGAAAATAACGGGAGACTTAATCCGGAGCTGCACAGAGAGAGAGATGGAGAGAGAACAAGCTACCTCAAATCTTTCTTGCTCAGGAAGTGGATCCATTTTTTGATAAAGATAACCAATGTAGTCCAAGTATGGCCTCAGTGGATGTCTCTGTACAGCTGAATGTTAAGAACACTTAGAAACCGTACAACATATATGATCTATGGACAATCATGGATAGAAACAATAAAAGATATAAGAACAAGATAACCACAATGACACATTAAGTCATAAACTACTACGAATAACAGTAGTCAATCATTAGAATCTTATAAAGGAAACAAGGAAGATATCAATCGTTCAATTGAACCATTTCTATTTCAATCAACAAGAAATAATTACTAAAACAATTGCCAACAGAATTCAGCACTATGCAGTTATCAACCAGAAGTAGGGACTCACCATCAAAATTTCTATCATTATGATCAGCAGCTAAATCTGTACCACCACTTGGAAGACCGTGTATGGGTTTTCCTGAAACAACTATCTAAGAAAAGAAAGTACTTCAATGCAATGACTGAATTTCAAATAACAAGAGGGCCATTTACGTAGTGATTGTTCCAGTACAACACCTATGGTGTACGTAATATCATCAACTTCTACATCTAAAACCATGATGACAAAATCAAAAGAGATATTGGGGTGATCGAGACTTTTTGAAATAAAAATCAAACAGAACGGTCCAATTAATGCCAGTAAATTCCACAGAAGGTACTTAAAAGCCAAATATGAGCACTATGGCTTTTACTTTTACTTTTCCTTTGGAAATCTCCACAGCCATTTCATAAGAAGGGATGGCTTGGCTGAAGTCAACCTCCTTCGTTTAGGGGATTGAAAAGATTTTTTTTTTTTTATAAGTAGGGAATTGAAAAAATACAGAACATTATAAAAAAAAAAAAAAACAAATATGCCAAGTTGCAATGTGATCAGTCTCACCTAAAAAGGAAATGTAAAAAAATAAAACTTAACGAGATGTTTTTGAGATTCAAAATTTGCTTAGAGCATTGGACTAAGGATTCTTATACTGTGTGAGGATGAGCACTATCCAGAAGAAAATATATTCACAGGAAAATAAGTTTGAACCATGTTCTAGATACCTGTACAGAATGGTTGAAAAACCCTGCAACTAGCTTCTGATGGCGCTTTGATAAACAAGGATAGCCACGTGCATTCGTTAGAAAAGACTGGCAAAGCAGCAACATCACATCACATATGTGAAGTAACAAGCAGCATGCGCAATCTTTTAAAGACACAAAAATAAGACTTACAGACATACATCAGTATCCATAATCGCTGCTCTAACAGACTCTCCAAACCAGCGTCCAAGTGAGTTTGCCGAAGGTATTGAACTCCTAATGAACAGCATGTATAATTAGTAGAGGATAATAAAGCTGTATTCTGGTGCAAAATCACATCAAAAGTAGCCTTAAAGAAATACTACAAATCGTAGGCTTTTAGCTCACAAGATGTCAAGGGCAATTGATAACTGACTGTGATGTTCACAAAGCATACGAAATGAATTCCACAACTCCCACGAATCAACCTGTGGCAGAAACAGAAGTTAATAAAATATAATCAGCATCTTAAACGAATGTCTTGGCAATTTCTAATACCTTCAGGCCTTGGAATGTTTCTAAATTAAAAAGACCGTTCTTAAGTAAGTCAATCATCATTCTCGTGGTTGTTTTCAACTTTTTCACCATTCAGGCAATGGTCGATAAAATTGTCGTAAAGCGTACTAAAATTAACCTCATATCTAAGAATATTAAGAAAAAGGCAATATAGATCAGGTAGAATCAGCCAGTCAAACAAATAATGATCAAAAACACAAAAAAGCCTCAAGTTCGTGCAGAGGCCATTGCATAAAGTAAAAAGTTTAGCTATGTAACACCACAATGGAAGGCACAAGACACATGGCCTATACTCCAAAAGGACTAGTCAATGATACAACTTGAGCCCCATTGGAACATTATAAAGAGCAAGAACTTCTCATTTTCAAGTAATGTGGGATCTCATACATTTGTAACGCCCCAATGGAAGGCCCAAGTCACATGGTCTATACTCTAAAAGAACTGGTCAATGATACAATTGGAATCTCATTAGAACATTATATATATAAAAAAAAAAAAAAAAAACTTCTTCCCAAGCAATATGGGATCCCATACACCACCTACCCTTATCACTTATCATAAAGAGGTATCACAAGCTACTGCGTGCAGTCCAAACACACCAACACAAGCACAAAGCAAGTTATCACCAAATAGATTCTAAAAATAACCTCATAACTCTACAGAATCTAAGAATATTAAAAAGAACGCAAGATATATGAGGTAGAATCAGCCACAAACCAAAAAATGGTTGGAAAGGGAAAAGGCCCTAAGTTCATGCAGAGGACATTGCAGAATAAAAAATTTAGCTACTGTACCCAGTTCCAAACACAACAACATAAGCACAAAGCAAGCTCTCCACCAAAGGCAACTCTCTTCATTTCAAAACACAAACAATGAGAAATAGAACATGCCACAAATTTATAGTCATGGTTTGGAGGGGGCTACTCACCGGATGAATTGAGTTGACATCCGTTGAGTCATCATCAGTCTTCAACAAAGGAATCCTTAGCCACAACTTCAAAATGGAAGTAATAAGAACAGAGAAATGACGGTATACGAATAAGATTTTGTTGATAAAGAAGATAATTTCATTAATGAGCAAAAAGGCACCATCTACGTATACCATTTGTACATAGATACCCTTAAGGGGTAGCACAATCTATTGTACACAAGGCGTATACAATAGATACGCCTAGTAAGAGAGAGCAAAAAGTTATCAACTATATATAAATTAAAAATATATATAAATTTGGATTAAGAATGTGTGTGTATAAATATGTATATGTATATATAAGGATTAAGAGTGGCACCTTCATATTGTTCAGGCCAAGTAATATTTGATTTACACACCTAGCATAATTAGCACAGGATGTCCCCTTGGGAGCAGGAAGAAGGCATGCCTGAAGGATATAAGTGAGCATTGAAAAACATAAGTCTTCAATCACAGAAGTGTATATATACAAATATACATATATGAGCGTAGATGTTATGTTTACGTGATTTTGTGTGTGTACACAATTTTATAAAAAGTGAAAGATACATATCGTACAAACCACACATCAAAGTATGAAACCATAATACATAATGCAAGGACCATATTTTTTTTTTTTTTTATTGGCACCGTGTGTCCAAGTACAGCGTCCCAACTAATCCCGGAGGTGAACAAGCCCTCGGCAAGGACTTTCCCGCAAGTGCACCTCGGGTAATTCAAGGGAAAAATCCCCCAGTCTGATGGCCCCTAGAGATTGTTTGTACCCAAGGGGATTTCAACCTTAGACCGGGGGGGGAGCAAACCCTCAAGCCAAAGGCCTTTATCACTTGAGCCAACCCCTAGACCATATTGATTCATGTCTTAGACACATTCAATTATATTTAATATTAGACTATGTAAATAAATTATTGGTCTCATTAACCAGCCTCAATACTTGATTCCAGTCCCATGTCAATCAGTTTGCAAACACATCTACTTCCTCAAATTCACAGAGACTTTCTTGCAAAAGCTAATAGTTCAGGACCCAAGTAACGTGTTCATATATCTCTTATATGCATTCACTTTCCCCATATTATAGACCTACAGCTTCAGGCCACAATTCAGTTGGGGAAAACCTTCAATATGTTATTCAATTGAGGTGGGGTGTATAATAAAAGTACGAAAGTTAGGTGGCCCTTCGAAAGTATCCTGTAAATAGATATTTAGGTGAGCAAGATAGTTTGTACAAAAAAGGAACAGTTCTCGAGTCGATCATACACATTGGAGTGCATCAATAACTGAAAAACTATCAACATCATGCAAACCTGAAGGGAGAGATGAGAAGCCCAAGCTATTTCTTGCTTCAGAGTGGTTTCAGAATCGATTCGGAGAATCTCGTCCTCCGAGTCCAAATCAATCCATGGGCTAACTTTTCCTGCATAGAATTAAGAGCCTACTTTTTGAGGGAGTTCCAAGGTTTACAAGCCAAATTAACGCAGTAAGACTAAACAAATTACAATAATGAAAGTATATTAAGTTACTCTCTTAAAAGGTCCATTAATTCACTGAAAATACGCGATCAAGGTATAAATACATAGAGCTCAGCCCAGAGAGCATTTAGCACACAATAACCAGTAAAACTCCATTAGATGACAGCAGAAAGCCGAAAAATTAATTCGACATTCATTTTGATAAGTAATTCAAGGGCATTGTTAATAAGTTCTCACCATATTTCACAGTTAATAATGGCCCAGATCATAAAATTTGCACAGTGAGCCTTTTCATCACAATAGAAAAAAGTAACAAATTAACTAATCAAACGGAACTTTTGGTGTCGATAATGAAGGTTTATATATTTTCCATTGATCATCAGTAAACCTATGTGTATTATATATAGCCTAGTGGAAGAAAGAAATCATTTTTCTTTTTTTCTTTTTTCCCGAAGTAATGAAAGATTTTATTGATGACAATAATAGGCATAGCCGATGTACACAGGACGTATACAAGAGAGATGCCTATGCTTGATTGACAGCTGCTACAGGAAATTCATGAACACTTAGACCGTTCAAGTCTTTTATCAAAAATATATATATAGGTAATCAGGAAGTTTTATTCATAAAATAATAGGCATAGCAAAGTACACAAGACATATACATGAGTAACTTAGATCGTTAAAATCTCTTACGATGGACCATTGAAGTAAAAGAAAGAAATTAAATGGAAGGCAAAATCTATTGTAAAGATAATGCAAGAGAATGGAGGATCGTTCCACAGTCTTCTGGAGTAGGGAGCACATACTCAAAAAAATATCTAATAAATTTGATAACAGAATTGTGTACATCTTTCAAAACCATACAGTCCTAAACCTTTACTTGCTAGACAGAAGGTGGGCCAACCATGCATGTCAGCTTAACACATTAACACCCCTCTCAATTTCTTGTAGTGGCCCTAGCGTGGGTTTTGCAAGGGGTGAAAGATATGATACCATGCCAGAAAACTGTCTGGACCAAACATTTAAATTGTCTGTCTACTCCCCAACAAAAAGCACCAAAGCAAACAAAGTGGGACCTCTCTCCAAACTGGTCAATCCATGTTATTTATACAAAATTCATGCTGGCACCAAGTACAAAATCAGAGATAGTGATACCCATACTTGAGTCCACTCCAATATATTTCCATCAACGGTTAATAATCTACCGAGTTCTCTCATTCAGTATGTCAATGTCCTTCTATCCACCACAACGAACAATTAAAAACAGAAAACCAAGAATCTATATAGGTCGAACCTAGTCTAGCATATATCAAGTGGCAACCCAAAAATGAGATTAATCCAACAAACATTTTTCCAGAGGGAAAAAAGAATACAAATGTTAAACTCATCTTGAGATAAGATGGTAGATCTGCAAGTGGTCCAGAACATTTCATACCAACAACATGGCTACTCCATTGGGAAGGGCTCAAAACCAAGTCTGACCCAGCAAATGGCAGAACACCAGGTCCACCACAGTCTTTTCCCATTAAGCTTGGCCGATAAGAAGGATCCATCTACACCATGATGCCATATAAATATGTAACTTGCATTGGGTGCTCAAATATACAGGAAAATGTCTTTTATTACCAAGTCAAAATCGAATCTGACTTGCAGTAATTTTAACTTTGACAATAGAGAAGAGCGTGCATGTGTGTGATCAAAACACAACAGAAGTAGCCCTAACACAAATAATTAACACAATGTCCAAGCACGTAGCCCTAACATAAATAATTAGGTTCCAAAGACGCCATAGAAAGATTATTTCACATACAAGAATGTAGTTGACAGCCAAAAAGTGAAACCAGACCTTTGTGTCACAGCTTAATGGCTGACAACACACTACACTGTTGGTGAGCTTACTGACCATTCACATAAAACAGCAGCCATGAGGCAATATGTGATTGGCTAATTGGCCACCGGAAGCAAATAAGGCATCTAAGTTCTTGTCAAATAACCAAACATGCACAACATCAGCATTACAAAGCTAACATGTAACTGAAGTAGCATAAAGTGCCTCAATTAGTTCCTATCAAGAATCATAATTCGTGCCTCCAACACAAACCTTCTTCTTCCTATCACTTGAATCAAGCAAGATGTACTTGCCATCGCACACATTGCTGACTATAATTTATCAAAACCCTAGCAGAAGTAAATATTCATATGAATGTAGCTAACAGCCCGAAGGTGAAACTCTATAATCCAGTAGCTACACCATCAAAGGCCATTAACAAAGAGTTTTTTTAGGTGAGCTTACTGACCATTCACACAAAATCTTCAGCATTGAGCTGCTATGTGAGTGGCTAATTGGCCACCATAAATTATATGCAAGTACACATGACGCGATCTACCTAGGTGCCAATTAGTCACTACATATATATCCATATTCACATAATATATAAGCTCCATGTACAAGGAGCTTACGAGTGCATAAGCTTACGCCGGAGTGGACAATGATTTTAGCCCAACTCTCAATTTTTCACTTCATTTGCGTGCAGATTGTGAGTTAATAAGCATAAACCAGATTGAAAAATGATTTATCATCGATTTTAAAACTCCTGCGAATATAAAAATGCACTAAGGCTAGAAACGATTGCGAACGAGAATAATAGTACGAACCAGAGGAGCCACGACGAAATCGAAGCCACCAGAAGAAATGTTGTAAGCCAAAAGCTGAGGCATGTCATCATGGAACTCCGTCTCCACCCCGCAGTACCGAGAGTCGCTCTTATCCCAATTCCTTTCCCCTAGCGGCATTTTCTTCACCTTCAATCACACACAGACAGAGAGAAGTTTCTTTGTGTTCCTAGGGGAACGGTGAGGTATGAATGTAAAGGCGAAAAGCCGAGAGGGTTTTAGTAGGGTTTTTATTGAACCGATATGGAAACGTTCATGCTCTGTATAAATAGGAACGGAGAACTAGGGTTTTGGGCATGGCTTAGTAGGCGGGTTTCTGGGTGGGGGTTCGACTCGGTTGGAAGCTCAGCCCAGTCCTTAAGCCCATAATTTGACGATGAACTGGAAGCCCAGCCCAATCCGTAAGTCCCAATTAGTCAACCCTAATTTGATGATGAACAACAACAACAAAACCATTCTGCTTGCAATATCGCCTTCAAAAATTTTCTTGATCGTTATATTAAATACTAGGATTATACCCTCATTTGTAATTTGAAAAATTCTAATTATCAATCAGGTATGTTAAAGTATTTATATGGCATGATTTGATTTGGAATATAAATTTTAAATATTAAATTTTACAAATAAAATCTTATCAATTAAGTTATGTATATGGTGTGTTTTTACACACCAACTTAATAATAATAGAATAACTCTTCATAATTTTAGATTGTTTGAAACCAACTTCTTATTTGTAATTTTGAAATTCTCATATTGATTGGGATCTAGGTACGTAACACATTATAAACGGACTTGTCAATACACATATATGTATATATGCATATAAAAACTCTATATGCAATAACTTTTGTATACTTATTGTACACTCCACTAATGTGATTAGTTGCAATATTTTTTTTAATATAAAATAACTGATTTAGCCAA
Organism: Juglans microcarpa x Juglans regia; assembly: GCF_004785595.1. NCBI lineage: Eukaryota > Viridiplantae > Streptophyta > Magnoliopsida > Fagales > Juglandaceae > Juglans > Juglans microcarpa x Juglans regia. Next base: position 33,673,514 of record NC_054600.1, read on the forward strand.
TCACGTCAGTAAAATACATAAAAAGTACGCTAAAATAACTGTATGTAGCATAACTATTTTCACAGCCTTCGCGTGGCAGTCAATATCCGATGGCTACTAATGAACAGCAAAGATCTCAAGTCCACCAACTTGGAATCGGCTATTACAATATTTCATATTCTTCCAAACAGACTTTTTTTTTTTCTTTTTTTTTTCCAGCTGCTAAAGAAATCACAGATTTCAAATAACAATAATTAGAAAAATGGAATACGTGACGTGAGAAAAAACGATAAAAGAGTTTGGCTTGTAACAAACTTATGCATGCTACAAAGTAGAATCCAATCCGAAACAATATTTACATTTTACAACCAAACTCCAATCACCATAAAGGTGTTAAAAGATGTTGATGACATAGTATATATAAACCAGAGAAGCATAGAAAACTAAAGGAGCCTAAACCCAAAGAGTGCTCATATTCAACAGATACTTCACACACTGGCCTTTGCAGGTATGCGCGTATAATCATCTACGAAAACCTGACCTTGTTCCACAACACCGTCCTTTTCTGTTTCATCAAAGTAGTCCTCTCGAGCATTGTCAGCTAGCATAAGGGCAACCAACCAGAAAAGGCATGCATCAAGGGATAAAAAAGCACCACCACCAAGGAGACCGGTCTTGGCAGTTGGGCAATCCGTATTGAGGTTGTGATGAACATTGCGTGCAAGATGAATCTGTTCTGTTATCGTTGGCCATAATAGCAGAGTTGCAGCCAATCCAGCTGTAAATCTGTGTAATGTAACCAACCCCAATTCACAAAAGAAGAGTCAATAAGATACTTTAGCCACTTCAATACTTTAGCCAAGACAATCTTCAATACAAGATACTTCAGCCGTTATAAGATACCAACACCAATGGCATCTCCAATATGAAGTATTGAAGTTAGTCATCTAGAGTGCCAAGAAGACAATCTTAAAAAAAAAAATCCCCGCCGGCCTATCATAACAGTAAAAACCCTTCTCTATAAAGGTTACCAAGGACCTAAAAGCTCCAAGTCAAAACCCATATAACTGCTGTCAGGATAGCGAACCGGTTAAGAGTTGGGTTGACAGGGCAAGAAGTCTGACCATCTAATAGTGGGAAATTATTCTAAATACATTTGAAACACAATATGCATATGAAATAAGGACGATAAGAGTGGCACATAATAATGGAATGACTAACAGATAAATCATAAATGGAGATCAAAAGAAATTTAAGTCATGAGGTTTACTGGCTTCAAGATGTAGATGATTTCACAAGTGAAAACACGGCTGGTGCAAGGCTACTGGATTTTAGATTTCCCAGTGCCTTGATCAGAGCAACTGAGCAGCCCAGTGAGAATCAATAGATTCAATTCATTGTGCTACACTTGGAAAAAAAAGTCTCTGCAATTTCACAGAAATCAAATTTACTTCATGAAGCTTTCCTCCAAACAGAAATGGGTCGCAATTAGAAAGAGGCAAAGATGGTCCTCTGATCCAACCAAGGGTTTCATATCTATTATTTTATATAATTTATGGTGAGTGGAGGGAGGAATTCTTTCTCTGTAGGATTCAACATTTAAAGGGTGCAAAGCCATATTCAAACAACCACAACATAAGAAATTCAGATTTTATTAACTTCCATAACCTTCAGTTGGATATATATAACAATTAAAACCTACTATTATTGTTGAATAAAACATACACCAAAATTCCAATTCGCCAGCAAAATTAAACAATATACACACGTGCACATATTGGGATTGCACATTTGGTACTGGTCTGCTTCAATTATAAAGAATTTTTTGTGCAGCAACTCCTTTCGGCATCCAAATTAACTAATAATTCTTCGGACATTCTGAATGATAAATCTTTGTCTCTTCCGGCGATCAGCGTAAAATGTGAATATCAAAAGTTATGGGAGAGTGAGAACTGAGAAAAGTATGCTTACATGGCAATGTTGAAGAACACAACAAAGCTGGAGCTTCTAAACAAGGCAGCTTGTGGAACAGATTTTCCTTTGTAAGGGTAAAACAGTGACAAATACCCAACCACGGTAGTTGCAATGAGAAATACTACTGACAGATACCCCAAAACGACAGTAGGATCAGATGGATACTTGCATATGACAACACCTTTCCCTGTGATTGGAGTTCCAGACGCTGGCTGTATAGAGCATGGAGAACGAGACGAATTATTAGACAGTAAGCAAGAAGGAAACATAATTATTAGTAGAAATATCTATTGATTTTAGTTGAGATAATTACACAAAAACATCAACTAAAATCTGTAGGGAATTTTTTCAGTCAAATCTGAAAGAAAAATAAATATATGTGAAAGAGCCTCTTTTCTTGTGAAATAACAGCATTCTCGAAACCTGGATTCAAAACTATTTACGAAGTTGCTACATCAACCTTAAAATTTTAAATAACCGCCTTGTTTGTTTTAATAACTTTTCTCAACTTACATCGACCTTAAAATTTTAAATAACCACCTTGTTTGTTTTAATAACTTTTCTCAACTTATCTCATCTCATCTTTATCTAATCATTACAATTTTTCCAAATTCCACATAAAATAAAATAAACAATTCAACTTTTTCAAATCTCAAAACAAAAATAATTTTAAAAATATATATTCTAACAATATTTTATTCAATTTTTAATTTTAATCTCAATTCATCTCATTTCATCTGCGAAAACAAACGAGGGCTAAGTATATTACTTTCCATGCATAGAAAAACGGTTAATATCCGAGAAAACAAATAGAGCAAAGAGCAGTGGAATGGTGAATCCTTTTATTACATAGATTTTCTCATAATCTATTTTTTACCTTCTTGTTTTCAGCAACAACTCCGAATATGAAGGAAACGACGCCACAACACGCTACTATGAGAGCCATTAATCTCACGGAAACAGCCATTGCCCCCCAACAGAAGAACTACCGATTCACTGCAAACGATGGTGTAGATCTATCAGTCCCACCAAAACGGATTATAACAAAAAAATAAAACAAAATAAAATAAAAGGGCGGATAATGAAATGAAGAAACGTAAGATTAATACCCACGCGATGTGTTTTCTAGGAGGAAATTGAATATATCTTATTTGTGCTAAGTGCAAACCTAACGGAGATGAATGAAATACGGAAGGATAAGTAATCGACAATAAAAAAAATTTAAAAAAAAAAGGGCAAACTTTTTCTCATGAAAATAAACCACATCCCCTCAAGTAGCTCTACATCCGCTTATGTTCCCAGAAAATCATCATCATGGGAAATTTTTCTCGGTGAATCTAATTTATCAAAATTCAAAGGATTTTAATCTGCTTAAACGAACAGGGCTTCTGACAAATATCTAAACAAAATACATGAAAATTTTACAAAGTGGGTGTTCGTATAACTGGGTTATACCTGAGATCGATGAAAGCGAATAGCTCTGAACGAATGCAAGAGATCAGTCCCTCGCTGTCTTTCTTGTTCTGAGAGTCAGTGCATACACAAGCTTATAGACATGGCTAAATAGAAAAGTCTTTCCTGGTTTCCTAGTTCCGTTTGTTTCTGAGATTCAAAAGTCGTTCCTGGAATCTCTCTTTTATCCAATTTATTCTAATTGGATTTGGACTGCACTTTTGGCCATATTAGTTAAATTTTAGTCCAGACTCAGAGTAGTGGTAGCGCAAACGAATTAAACCTTAATAGATAAGATGCTCCGATTATTTTTAAAAAATTTATCTCTTTCTCTTCTTATTTAATTATTATATTTTAAAAAAAATTTTATATAAATAAAATAAATAATTTAATTTTTTCAAATCTCAAAATAAAAATAATATTAAAAATATATATTCTACGAATATTTTATTTAACTTTTAATTTTAATCTCAACAAATTTCATCTCATCTCATCTCATCTCATCGAATGAATCGATGTGACATCTTCACTAGGATTGATCAACTTTATTTATTTTTTAATCTTAATTTAAGAAAAAAATAAATCAACATGTAAATTTATAATAATTTATCAATATAGATCTAATATTACATATTATAGAAACCAATACCTACGGTATCAATGGAGTAATCCGCTAGCGGGTAGCCAGACGGTTTAATTTCCACTTTCCGCACTAATATATTTTGACTTCCTAGTAAAAGGAGATAGGCGCAAAATTCCTAATCAAAATGTCTATAAATTATTATTTGTCCAACAAAATTAAATTGATAAGTATAGATAGATTTAATTATTTATATTATATTTTTAATATTTTCGCTCACATATGGGTCATACTCCTCTTCAATAGATAACTCATCAACATGTAAAATATTTAATTAAATAGGATAAAATACAAAATTATAATTAACCAATAACTTGATAAGATGTGAAATCAACATTTATTTCAAAAGATTAAACTAATAAAAATAAGTAGATTTAATTATTTTTATTACATTTTTAACACCTATTTAGCACAACTGATTTGTAAGAGGTATTTATTTATGAAATTAAAATTAAAATCTTAGTTTAAAAAAAATTATTAGATATTCTCAACTACTTAATATTTGTTTTTAATTAAGAAACCAACTTGTGACCGGAAAGTTGCAAATACGTTCCTTTCATGAAATAAGGATCAAGGAGAACCACTGGCAACCCGGGCATCGTGGGAGTTTTTTCCTCAATTATTAAAAATAAAAGGAGACTGAGAGATGGTAATTGATTAATTTGTGGTGATTATGTAACGTAATACGTAAGGATGAAATTACTTCAAGAAGCAGAACTTAAAAAACATCATCCGCTCCCTTTTTTTTGTATTACATGGGCTGTAACCCCTCGTAATATATATATATATATATATATATATATATATATATATATATATATAATTATATTATTATATTATATCATCCTAGATTAATAAAAACAATACTGGTAATGATAAGGTTACTATCTTTCTATTATCTATTTATTAATTTTACTTAATGATTAAGAAATTGATTATTAATAAAATTACATATTTATTTTTTATTTTTTAATAATTAAGAATGTTAACAAATATTTTTAAAAAATTAAAAAATTTCAAATATATTATAAATAATAAATGGACAATAAGAGAGTATAACTTTATCACTACCCAATAGATAACCCAATTCACAGTCGGCAAAAATAGCCATGTCATGTCAAGAATAACTAGCTCTAGATGTTTGCAATTAGGGTTGTAATCGAGCCGTTTTTTGACTTGTTGAGCTCAGTTCGATTTAAAATACTCGAGTTTGAGCTCGAGATTTTTATTTATTTTTTGTTCGAGCTTGTCTTGGTAAGCTAAATTCTCAACTCGAGTTCGAGCTCGAACTTGTCTCACAAATGAGCTCGAGATTGAGTTTGAATCGTTTATTTTTTATTTTTTATTTTTTGAATAAGATTTAATCATTAATAAATTAGATAAATACAAAAAATAAAAAATCTAATATTGAGTTTGTACAAATAACAAGTAGTTGATATTTTAAAAATTTATAAATAATTAATATCTAACTAGTTGATATTTCTCCATAATCACAATGTGCTATATGCCTACATAATATGATAGTATACATCTATTTCATGTGATTCTCACATACTAGTATATGAAATTATTAAATCTTATCAACTAATTATTGTACGAATTATAAAATATAGCTATGGAGTATATTCAATAAATAGACATGAGTAATTAAATTACATATTATATATTTAATTATAAAAGTGTTATGCTTATATTATTAGTTAATACATATATATGTATATATAAGTGTATGTATATACTTATCAATATATGAATGAATTTTAATCGAGTCGAGCAATCGAGTCGACTCGAACATAAACGAGCGGACCTTAATAAGTTTTAATTGAGTCGAATCGAGTTTTATTAAATATATATTATTTACTAATCGAGTTAATATTTACTTTTATGATCATTTTTTTTTTTTTATAAGTTGAATTTAATTTAAATTTAATCGAACGAATACTAAAGAGACTATGGAATAGACAAATTCATTTACGGTCCTATTTGCGTACTCTTTTAATATTGTAGTGGCACAAAATCACTCAGAAGACAACCCCCAATAGGACAATTGTATTTCACTTTCATTGGATTGCTGATAAGAAAAGATTGATAAGATGATCCAACTAACAAGGCAGGTTGAAGTAGCCGGCTTTTTGACTTCTACGTACTTCGTAAATCTACAGCCCAAGCCAAGTCTCATAGTTTCATATTCACATAACACATTTTATTAGGGGCAGAATTAGAATTTGATGCGTGGGGCGATTAGCAAAAGGTGTTGTAGGTAGGGGATAACAGTAACAGACATTTAAGATAATAAAATATGTTATTAATTATATAAGATTCTTATTTAGAGATAAATTAAATTATTAAAACCACTCATCTGAACTTTTTATTTGAGCTCTATCAGACTTAAGTGAAAGATAAAAATTAAGATAGAAATAATCATGTAAGATTTTTTAAAACAAATGATAAAAATTAAATAAATAAATATAAACTTTTTTATTGAATCTAAAATTAAATATTGTAAAATCTCTATAATATAGATATAAATAGTTATGCAAAATTTGTTACATTCGCTTCTAATTGTTAACTTGATGGTAATATATATGTACTTACTAATAAAAATAATCCAAACAAACTAGCTAGTAGAAGACTTAAAAAAAAATATAAATAAATAGGAAAAACGTAATTGTAAATTTACTAAATAGCTTATAAAAAGAGACTAAGATATTTTATTACCTCTTATGAGATGTAAAAAAAAAAATGAGAATGTGAGATTTTATTAATAACAAAAAATAGGTGTAATTATGAAAAAATTATTAACAAACTAAAAGAAACCAAGCAACTAAGTATTAAATAAGATTTTTGAAAATATTTAGAGAGAGAAATTATCTTTATATTAGGATATCTTTGACAAACCATTTTATAATATATTTTAAGTAGTGAGGTCCGCCCCTGCATGTTATAATATAATTTAAGTGAGAATATTTTTATAAAGTAATATTATTTATATAGAATATTTTACTAAACTATTATTTATTTTAAAACGTGATTGTATAATGCATTGTGAAAAGTAACGTATATTTATCATTTTTCATCCAATAAATCACTGTCATTCCAAATATCCCTCTCGTATGTTACATATTTATACCATCAAGTTGTTTTTTCGTTTGGAGGAAAATAAACACAAAAAAGAAAAGATAGATGAGCAACTGAACTAATTATCCGGAAAAACAGAGGAGATGAGCAAAATGCCAAAGAGAGACGTACGTTATTAACAGTGACAGTTACTACAAATCCACCAACTTCCTCTACACAGAACAATTAATCCTTGTACAATCAATCTAACCACAAACGTCCGACAGCCTTCGTTTTTATCAAGCTAGCATTAGTCAAGACCAACAATATTGGATAGTCAAATATAAGCTCGTTGTGGTGTCTCGGCCATTTCCATCGCGCCATTGATGGGTTCCTGCTGCGTGTCATCTAGATAGTCCTCCCGGGCATTAATAGCTAACATCAGCGCAACCAACCAGAAGAGAGACGAATCCAGGGACACAAAAGCTCCACCTCCCAGCAGACCTGTTTTGGCTGTGGGGCAGTCGGTCTCGAGATTGTGATGCACGTTGCGTGACAGGATAAGTTGCTCCGCTATTGTTGGCCATAACAGGAAAGCTACCCCTAGTCCCGCCGTGAACCTGTCGCGAGCCCACAAATTTCGCTTAATTAACCCCCAATTTATAGAAAATTATTTTTCTCCGCTTATAAATCATTGTTCACCACCCACCCTGGATCTGGATGATACATTAATGGTGAAACAAAACTTACTTTAGAGAAGGGTCGTTGGACTTACAGAGAAATGTTAAAGAAGACAGTGAAGGTAGAGTTTTTGAACAGCGCGGATTGCGGAACAGATCTTCCTTTGTAAGGATAAAAGAGGGACAAATATCCAACCACCGTCGAAGCTACGAGAAACGCCGTTGAAAGATAACCGAAAACAACTGTCGGGCTGGAAGGGTACTTGCAAATCACCACACCTTTTCCGGGAATCGGAGTTCCACTCGCAGGCTATAAAAGGGAAAATTAAATACACATATCAAAAAGCATATGTGATGGTTGTTTCGGCAATTATATTGAATTTATAAGAAAGATCATATGAATATATTATATATACCTTCTTAGTTTCGGCAAAGATTCCGAACACGAAGGAGATGAAACCAAGTGCGCCCACAAGTAGAGCCATCTTTGTTGCAGTGACCGCCATGCTCAAAGATGACAAATGTATAATGGGATGCTGAATCCCCTGCGCAATGGGTCATCGGTCGCAGACATTAATAACAGGACATATGCATGAAAACGAAAGTGGGATGCAGAGATTCAAGTTTACGATTCAAAAAAACCATTCATAAGTCGTTTGCAATATGCAGAATGAACAAAACATGTGGGAAAGTTTGAATGCTGAAACAAAGATTCAAAGAAAGGGAAAAAAATAAGAAGATAAACCTACCGTTCAAGAGATTAGAGAAGAGGAGAGAGATAGTAAAATGAAGGAGATAACAACATTACCTCTGCGTCCTCTCTCAAGGACTCGACTCTCTATGGGCTCAAATTAACGAGGTTTTGTTGGTTATAAATAAAAGGATGCAAGGTTAAGGATATGGGCATTTTGTCGGCATAAATTAAGGGTTCGAATTTAGGGCACTGGTAAGTGTATGGATACAGAATCTTGTTGATATTTTTACCTAAAATGGGATGCCACTTGGCTGTCAGTCCAACGTAACGTTTGCTAGCTGTATTTGAGCTGTAGTTTCTTGTCATGACTTATAATCAAGAGATTTTTTTCCCTAATTTTATCAACGGTTAATTAGTTGGTACTTTTAGATTTTCTATCTCTAATTCTATGCCCTGCAAGCCTCCAATCAATTAATTAAAATATTTTTATTAGTTATTATTCACCACCTCACATCCCATACCTTATAAAAAATATTATCACACTTAATAAAAAACATGTCCACATTTTATAAAAAAGTTATAGGTGTTAGGTGTAGAAATGAATAGTAATTTATGCATAGTATTCATCTTAATTAAAATCACCAAGTCCTTACAATTTTTCATTTAATTCCGACTATAATTAGGTTATCAAAATTTGTTTCCGGCCATTTTGGCTCTTTCTGGTTTGTTCTTTCCTCTCTGACATTCCAATGAAGTAATGAACTGCATTGTTTAGACCATATGATATATTAACCTAGTTTTTGGAATAGCCGATGTATCATTAGGCAAGTCCAAAGTAGAGCTTTGTACGTACGTACCATGCGGGGAATTATATAATCATGTTTCTTTATTTTTTTACTCGATTTCCTTCTTTAACGTTAACCTACCTTATTTGTTAAATAAATATTATTATAATTCGTCTTGAATTATATCATTTTCAATTCAAATTAGTTGATGTTGCATTTTGCATCACTTTGTATTTAAATAATAGACTTAAAAAATTTCTTAAAATATGATGACCCGAAATTATACGAGGAATGTTTTTCATCATTCCATACCACACATTTTATATATTTTAAAATTATTTTTATTTTATTTTATTATTGTTAAATTAATTGAATTGTTCTACTTATTATCCATATACCACGTATTTATTATAAGAAAAAAAATTACAATAAATATGATGTGTGGTGTATAGGATGATAAATAGAATTATTCTAAAACTATAATCTGTAAATCTCCATATTTAGTATTGGTATGATTACTTCCCTCTAATTGATTCCTTTATATTATTATTAGAGCGGTACTACTTTGCCGCTTAAAGTGTACCGTTCAAGCTTACTGCTAGGCTAAAAATATTTTTTTTTATTTTTTTCAATTCTTTTATTCAGATTTTTTTTTATCATTTTAAAAATTTTTTTTAAATCAATACACTAATAATAATTTCCTTAACTATTAAGTAAAAAAATAAATAAAATGTACGATGTGTCAACATGAACGGACAAATTGAGTGACCAAAGTAGCATTTTTTTTATTATTATTCTCTCTCATCACACTTAAAAGTCAAACTGTCATTCTCTCGACAGAACCAATAGACACCTCCTCGACAAAAGCTCTCATCTCTCTCTTGGCAGAAGCTCATCATCGTTGCATCTCTTCAACGTCGAATCTAGGGTGAGTTCAAAGCAACTTGTTCTCTACTTTTTTGAAGTTTTTCTTTGCCTTTTATGGGTTGATTTTCTCTGATTTCATCTAATTTGACAAAATCGTAACTCAAAATTGAAATCATAAAGATTTTGCAGAGATGATTTCTAAACTTGTAGAAGTTTTTGTGGAAGTTTGTGTGAAGATTTCGAAATCATAAAAAGTAAAGATTTGTGTTGATTTTACTCTTTATGTTGATTTCGCAAGTAAAGATTGTGTAAAAATTTCGATACCTATCCATATTTTTATATTTTGAAATCATAAAGAGTAAAGTATTAAGGAAGATTGCACAAATCAAGCCAAAAATGAGATTAAGTTTAGGCTACAATCATGGCTATCACAAACCTTTCCATATATGCAGTGTGTAAATATAAGAACATTACAGTCACAACAAGTGTAATTACCTTAAATAGATTTGTATTCTTGTATATATTTTGTATTGATCATCAATGGAATGTGTGGAAAAATTTCATTGAAATAACATAGCAGTGTTTAATTATGGGAGTGGAAGTTATTCCTATTGGTGCAGGATTATTTTTGTCACATCACAAGTATGTTGTGACTTGTTGTCCAGAACAAACACGGTGGGTGCCAAATATGTCTTTACTCCCTTATCCACCAGTACACCACTTAAACTGGTTGGACAACACAAAATTTAGACGTGTACTTGGAGCTCTTCAGTATCTCTCTCTGACTTGCCCAGAGATATCATTTGCAGTCAACAAGCTGTCCCAATTTATGCACAAACCAACAGTCACACACTGGACAGCTGTGAAGTGTCTTCTTCGTTACTTGAAGCAAACCATCTTTCGTGGTATCTACCTCTAAAAGATTGCAGACTCGATTCTAACTACCTACTTTGATGCAAACTGGGCTGGAAATGTTTATGATTACACCTCTACTTCGGCCTATATCAGCTTCCTTGGCTCAAATCCAATATCCTGGAACTTTAAAAAACAACAAGCAATTGTATGCTCATCTACAGAGATTGAATATAGAGCCCTTGACAATGGAGCCACTGAAACTATGTGGTTACTTAATCTTCTTCATGAACTTGAGTTCCCACTTAAGTCCCCACCATCTCTCTTGTGTGATAATCTTGGAGCCACGCATCTCAGTTTCAATCCCGATCAACACTTAAGGATGAAACATATTCAGATTGATCTTCATTTTGTACGTGACTTGGTTCAACGTGGGACTCTTCATGTTCGCTATGTTCACACTTAAGATCAACTTGCTGACCTGCTCACAAAGCCCTTGCCACCACAACGGACAAAAATTCTTAGGCACAAGATTGGCTTTACCAAGGGAAGCACAATTTTGCGGAGGCGTATTAAGTACACGACAACTATGATACCAAAATGATCATAGGTTTGGACAAACAGAATTGAAAACAAAAACAAGAAGAGGCCTATTAAGTAAGATTGCACAAATCAAGCCAAAGCCAAGTGAGATTAAGTTAAGGCTACAATCATGGCTGTCACAAACCTTTCCATATCTGTAGTGTGTAAATATAGGAACATTACAGCCACGACACTAGTATAATTACCTTAAATAGATTTGTATTCCTGTATATATTGTGTACTGATCATCAATGGAATGTGTGGAAAAATTTCATTGAAACAACATAGCAGTGTTTAATTTTTTATATAAAGTTTTTGTATTTATTTTCTTTATTCTTTATGAGTTGATGTTCTCTTATTTCATTCCTGCAAAATGTTGTAAATAGTTGACGCCATTGGTTGTAGAAATGGAATATCGGCTCTTATAGATCATCTTAGTGAGGTTATCAAAGTTGAAGCAGAAAACAACGCAGAGGCTAATTTTCAAATTTCGTGAAAAATCAATTGCTGGATATCGCGTTGCCTTTCTAAATTTTTTATTGGTGTTATCAATTTTTCAAATCATTGGCAAGTTGCACGTTGGAGGCAGGCGTGAAGATTTGATGCGGTGCACTCGGAGGCATATAAGGTCTTGGGTGGGATCAATCGAGCTGGCATAGAAGATGAACACCGTTGGCCGAGGGCTATAGTTAATGTTCAATCACAATTTGGTTCCCATTTGCTTTCACGTAGTCAATTCATGTATCTACTAATCAAGGTTAGTTGTAGTCAAGTAAAATGGTAACTTGGTCATTAAGAGTATTGCATAACTGCAATTTGTATTAAAGGGCCATTTGAACAGTAAAAGTATTTTATCTTATCTCATTTTATTATTAAAATTTTTTTAAATCCACACACAAAATATAATAAACAATTCAATTTTTTCAAATTTTAAAACAATAATAATATTAAAAAATAATATTGTAACGATATTTTATTCAATTTTTAATTTTTATCTCAACTCATCTCATCACAACTTACTATCCAAACGACACATAAATCTCTCAGTGCGATTTCAGAAGTAGATATGCACTATCTTTTAACACGTTAATGTTATCTACTAATTTTTTATCACTTAATGTTATATACTAAATTCAGCATTTTTCAATTTGTATGGATCGAAATTTCGGTTACCAAAGTGAATTTAGTAGATAAAATTCAGCATTGTATGGATAAATGGTGGCTGCCAGTTCCAGCGTATTTTGGATATCATAAAATCTTTCCTTGCAAAGCTAGATTCGTGCCAGCAATAACCACTCCAATTAACGTTGCACCTCCTACCAAAAGAAACACTAAGGATAAATTTAGATGAAAAATGCTCTGATCACAAAAAGTCTCGTAAAAGTAATCTCAATATCTAACGTATCATATCAAATTATGTCAGTTTATAAATTTATTTTTGTAAAATATTTTTATGACTATTGTAGGAGTGTAGGACTTCTTAATTTGAAATAAACAACCAAATATAGGAAGTGGCCATGAGCTAAATAGACCAAGAAACTTATATTTGAAGGCTCGAACTGTTATTATAATTAATTAAATTTTTTAATATTGTACGTTTTGATGTATAAATCAAACAAGTAATATTATAAATATATTTCAAGTACAAACAAATATTATCAATATTTATCAACTCAATGATACATGAATCGTATTTACAATAATGAAAGATCACTCTTCATATATTCAACGTTTATCTTCTAAATTTTGTAAGTGAAGAAGATAGAAAACAAATGAAAGTAAAAGAAAAATATAAAAGGGAAACTCGTGCATACAAAAATGAGAATAACTGAATGAGAAAAAGCTTCAATGAGACTTTCTCGTTTGTTTTCGCATATGAAATGAGTTGAATTGAGATTAAAATTAAAAATTAAATAAAATATTATTAGAATATTTAGTTTTAATATTATTTTGTTTCGAGATTTAAAAAAATTAAATTATTTATTTTATTTTGTAAAAGAATTTAAAAAAATTATAATAATTAGATGAGATGAGTTGAGAGTAATTATGAAAAAAAATTAGACAAAAGGAGAATAGAAAATTATTACACGTTATGAATATATCCCAGGGTTTAGATAACCCTTGGTCAGAATTTTAATTTGATCTATTTTTAAAAAAAAAAAATCAATTATTTTATAATATTTGGAAGTTAAGGGGATTATTTTTGGAACCGAAGCTAGTCTGGGTAGCATGTGACGGTGGCCCATGAATGGCCCAAGGAAGAGCTCCCTTGTGATGGAACTCGGAGGTACCTTATCTACGTCAACACGCACTGTATATGGGAGAAAACTAACAATCAATCAACAAACTTAAAAGTACACGGCAACTATGATATCAAAATGATCATAGGTTTGGACAAACAGAATTGAAAACAAAAACAAGAAGAGGCCTATCATTGTTAATAAGGAAATGGAATCGAAAGTGCTGACGTGTAGCGCACATATTTTACTAATAAGATTGAGAATAAAGTCGGTGGTAAATTTGTTTGAACTCGAAGGGTTATTCTTTTGCCCTTTTTAAGATAAAAGTGGAAACAAAATGATTTTATCATTCCCGTGGCAGATTTGGTGAATTGATTTTGGTCAAGAGTTTTTTGCGGTTGTTCGATCAAATCGATAGCCATTACTCAATGTACTCATGGCCATGGGACAGACCGAAGGAAGGACAGCCATGATATTTCGGCATGGTTTGGTAGTGGAGTATGTTTATTTATGAGCTAAGCTAATACTATGCATAAACTGCTTTCCACCCCCCCCCCCCCCAAGTCCATTGGTCGTACTCAGTCACCACCTGTTCCAGTTAAGAGCTACTAGGGTTATTATTGAAGGGAACAAATTTCACTCACATATTTTATATATTTTAAAATTATTTTTATTATTTTTTATTTTATTTTATTTTATTTTATTATTATAAGGAACATATTATATATAATTCTCATACTTTTACACACCACTTAAAATATGTGATTTTATTTTTTTATCATCTTATTTTATATTTCACATGTTAAGAAATATGATAGTAAAAAAATAAAATTGTATATTTTTAAGTGGTGTGCAAAGTGTGAAGCTTATGTTTAGAATTTTTTTTCTTGTTAAATTAATTGACTTGTTTTATTTATTATCCATATACTATATATTTATTATATAAAAAAAATTAAAAACAGATGTGATATTTAATGTACGAAGATGATAAATAGAATTAAAAAAAAAAAAAAAAGAGTAAGATCTCATCATCGATCTCATCATCCCACTTTTTAACAATAATTTACATAAAATTTGCGCAAATCATTTCGGCTAGAATTATTCTTATTATTGAGGAATAGCAACTCTCTTGCTTTTCTTTTCAGAATAGTATTAATTGTTCAGAAATGTTTGGGATCTCGAAAATGGTCCTGAATATTTCTCTTGAATTTTTTTTAATTTAGTAATTAAGAAAATATTTTTTAATTATATTATGAATTTTTTATTTTTTAAAAAAATGTTTATAATGATTAAAAAAATATATGAAAAAAATAAAAGAAAAAAAATGAAATTTGCTGCTCGAGGACATCTTTCGGAACAAATTTTTTGTGATTGTAATACCATTTTTTATTGTTTAGATTTGAAAATAAGTTAAAATAAGTTGTGAATAGTAGTGAGATAGTTTATAAATAGTAATAAGATTTATAAATTAAAATTAATAAATAATAATAAATAATAATAAAATAAATTAAAATAAATTGAGATTGATTGCGAATTAAACTGGACTTTAATTGTTTCGCTTCTGATTTCTGACTTCTGAGGTGGATGTAGTGTTGCTCTATCTCATATCTGGGCTCTGCCGCTTTTTACTTTTTGACTGGCTCTGATTATGAAGGCTTGCTTTAGTTAGTATATGACTTTATTTTGTTTCCTTCGCAACTTTTCCCAAGTTCCTCATTTTGCTTTATTGAACTTTTTCTTTCTAGGTTTCTGTTTCTTGATTTCCGTATTGATCACTCTCTAGCTACTTGGTCGAAAGATGAATATAAACCCTTTTCGACATAATTTTTAATTCTGCTTTGGCATCTTTCTGCCTTATTTCCCAGCTCTCTACCTCTCTGACTAGTTGTTAGATAAAACCAAGCTTTGTTCTCAAATCCACGCATTAAAGCTGACCCCATGCTTTAACTGATTAAAAAAAAAAAACTGACCCCATTCTTTAAATTCAGTATCTATTCATTAGATTAGACCCATTTATCCTTGAGTTGTTTTGACGGCATTCAAGCATTATCTAGAGAGTATATCCGCGAAGGGATTATGGGGTGGTTGAAAGGCGTGGATTTCGCTGCTGCCGTTTTCTTGTTACTTGCTGTGCTTTTGATGGATTCAGCAAGTGGAATTGGAGTTAATTGGGGAACCCAGGTACAGCACCCTCTGCCAGCTGCAACCGTAGTGAAGATGCTCAAGGAAAATGGTTTTCAGAAGGTTAAGCTCTTCGATGCCGATTCCACAATTTTGAATGCCCTGAGAAATTCAGGGATTCAGGTGATGGTGGGTATTCCAAACGACATGCTTTCTACTTTGGCTAATAGTGTGCAATCAGCTGAGAAATGGGTTGCCAAGAATGTGTCGGCACATGTCTCTTCCAACGTAGACATCAGGTGAATCCTTTCCCACTTTTCTTATTGTAACGCTACCGTTTTAAACTTCTGCCATAGATATCCAAAAATAATAACTTGGAATCTAAACTGCAGCTATGTGCACACTTGACGAAGTTGCAGTTCTTTATTGTTCTCTTACTTAATAATGGATTCTGATCATTTCCCTTGTGGAATGCAGAACTGGGTCTGATGGCTGTAATACTATTTCTACTATTTGCATAATCTTTTACTGGGGGGCGACAAAATGCTTGAAAAGTGTTTTAATAATCCAGAATTCGTGTTGCAGAAGAAATTGTAATTCGCGAACACAAAAGATATTGCAGATCTACAAAAGTCCACGTACCGTGGTCAGATTGCTAAAACTTTTAGGCTAATGATGCGACCCATTTACCACTCTTATTTTAAAATTTTTATTTATTATTTATTATTTTCTTTTTAATTTTTTTTAGTATCTTTAATCATTCAAAAAATATATAATTTCATTAGTAATCACTTTTTTAATCATTAAATAAAAATAATAATAATAATAATAAAAAAAAGAGTAGTAAAGCGATAATAGTAAGTAGTAAGCAGAGGCGTAGGTTTGGGGGCCAAAGTTAAAAAAAATAATTTTAGAGGATCAAATACTAACTTTTATATAATTTTCTTTATAAAAACATCTTTTAAAACTTAATTTTCATCACATTTTGAAAATTCTAAGTCTCTTAATAGCTCCGCCCCTAGTAGTTAGAATGTCATTATCGAAACTTTTCATCCATAAACACATGGGAATAACAGAAAACATCTTGTACGCGTCTGTTTCTGTGTCCTGCTTTTTCCTGAACCAAACAATGAAACAAACAGCTGAGCACACAATTTTGTAGAGCTATTGGCTCCTGCTAGTAAGCCCATGTGCTCTTAAGATTCCCG
This sequence comes from Juglans microcarpa x Juglans regia, assembly GCF_004785595.1. Lineage (NCBI taxonomy): Eukaryota > Viridiplantae > Streptophyta > Magnoliopsida > Fagales > Juglandaceae > Juglans > Juglans microcarpa x Juglans regia. Next base: position 33,690,645 of record NC_054600.1, read on the forward strand.
TAAAGCGTGGAGTGCATTCATCCTCACTTCTAACAAGAAAAAATCTATTTATCATTCATTTTTTCATTATCTCATGATGTGATATTAAATGATAAGTTCATAAATAAAATATAATAAATAATATTCAATCATTTAATATCACATTATGAGATGATAAAAATTAAGATGATGAGTAGAATTATTCAGACTTAGGCACAAGCAGGCAATGCAGGGGCTGACTGGGTTGACCAACTGCTTTCTGCCTAAGTTCATAAAATCTCATTTTATTCACACCGGATGCTTGTGTGCTTTGGTTCCTTTTAACTCCAATTTCCCCTTGGCTAGTACTTTTTTTTTTTTTTTTTTTTGGTTGAAGTAGTTTTGACCTTAAATTTAACAAACCACCATCCGTAGGTATTTCATCTAAACAAAAAGAATGCCACTTTACTGTTTAAAGAAGATTTATGTACCTTTATTTTGCGTCTCAACAGCATTTTGTAGGACCTTTACACCGAACAAAAAGAACTATGTGACCTGACACTAATGGGTGGCTACATTTTGATAGGTTACAGGGTTTTGATCCTAATTACTTGTCAGTGGCCACCTTCTTTTTGTTTTCCTTTGTCAATTGGTGAACAAATTGCTTGTGATGAGGATTACCTACATTTTCTTACCCCAACATGAATAAATGGCTCTCATTTTTGGTTTGTTGCTGAAAATTTTGGATTTATATTCGCAGATGTGACATACATCCAAATGATTTTGAGTGTGCTTCCAAATGCCAACCACATAAGCATCCTTACTGCAAGATTTCTATCACTTGGTTTTAAAATTGTTGTCATGATAGAGTAAATTCTCTCCTCCTCAAGTCATTGTGAAGTCGTGATTATATATGCCTGATTTTACATAACATTATTCAGCTATTTTGCCTAATGTTGTGATAATGTATATATGCCCATCTGATAGAGGCGCCGGATAACTTTTATGAAAGTCGGTATAAAACTTTGGGGAAATGCACTCTTATAAGAATAGAATTTGCAAACAGTGTAGTTTCGTAAATTACCTCTACAAAACTGTAAAAGCATCAAGAGAAGTCAGAGGCAAAGGCAACCCATTTCTTGTTATCTTCGTTCTTCTATCGGCTTGTCTTGTTTCGTTTCATTTTGTGTGCGGTCTATATTTTTCTGTTGAATTTACTTCTTCATATTTTCTCTGCAAGGTACGTTGCAGTTGGGAATGAGCCATTCTTGTCAACCTACAATGGAAGCTTTGAAGGATTAACTCTTCCGGCCCTTCAAAATATCCAGGCAGCCCTTGTAAAAGCTGGTTTGAGCAGTCAGGTTAAAGTCACTGTGCCCCTAAATGCTGATGTATACGAGAGTCCAACAAATATCCCTTCTCAAGGTGACCTTCGTGCAAACATCCGTGATAACATGGTGCAAATCATTAAGTTCTTGAACGACAATGGATCTCCTTTTACTGTCAACATATACCCCTTTATCAGCCTCTATGGCCATACCGATTTCCCTTTTGACTATGCTTTCTTCAACGGCTATTCATCTCCCATAAATGATAACGAAAAAATCTATCAAGACATGTTCAGTGCCAATTATGATACCCTGGTATGGACCTTACAGAAAAATGGCTTTGGAAACATGTCCATAATAGTTGGAGAAATTGGATGGCCTACTGATGGAGATCAAAATGCAAACATACAGAATGCTCAGAGGTTCAACCAAGGCTTCATGTCTCGTTATTTATCTGGGCAGGGAACTCCGATGAGATCCGGCCCCGTAGATGCATACATATTCGGCCTCATAGATGAAGATGGCAAAAGCACTCAGCCAGGAAATTTTGAACGCCATTGGGGGCTGTTTTTCTTCGATGGAAAACCCAAATACCAGCTTAATCTTACGGCCAACTCGAACGGATTGGTAGCAGCAAGTAATGTAAAATATCTGGCCCGGCAATGGTGTGTCCTGTCATCCTCTGCTAGTCTTGATGACCCGCAAGTTGGGCCTAGTGTCACTTACGCTTGTGAAAATGCTGATTGCACTAGTCTTGGATATGGAACTTCATGTGGAAATTTGGATGCTCTGGGAAACATCTCTTATGCATTTAACAGTTACTATCAGATGCAGAATCAGCTTGAGACCGCCTGCAAGTTTCCAAACCTTTCGGTTGTCACACGCACAGATCCATCACCATCATCTGGTGATTGCAAATTTAGGATCATGATTGATACGCCTGTGGTAGTGGGGACTAGCGTTGGGTCACTTCAAAAGTCTGTCAGTTTTTTGCTGTTTCTGTTCTTGTTTGTCTCTACAACTATGTGATTTTGCGGATATGTAGCACACTACTGGCTTCAATTTGTTTTATTTGTATATATTGAAACGTTATCCGAGATGTTTGAGATTCATATCTTACAGTTAGCGGTTGAGAGATATTAAACCACTAAGGTTTGTGCCAACCCAAGTTGGATATATATATATATATATATATATACACACACACATATATATATATAGATAGAACTGTATACTAAATTTTAACTATTAACTACTAAGTTATTACAAACTACAATTTACAATTATACAAATTAAGACTCTAAGAGAACTAATAAACTTAAACTATTATAAACTCCTCTAAAAATATTAAATATTATAAATTGTAGCAACATTACACTTAATTGTAAATTAACAATTATAACTCATAACTTGAAAATTTGATCAATTTGGGATGGCAGCGTAGCGCTATGTAGGGGTGAATTCACTGAGTGGTGAGTTGTGTCAACTGTTGTGAGACTGAAAATCAAGATCATAAACGTTAATTAGTTATAAAACCTTAAAGGCTGAAATATTAATAAGTTAAAAATAAAATAAATTAGAATTATAAAGTTATAAAATGAAACAAAAATTAAAATATTAAATATTAAAAGTACCTTTTGAGATGAGATTGGGATTGGGCATTGGAAATTGGAATTTGAGATGAAGTCATGAAGATGAGGCAGATGAGCATAAATCGGTCATTAGGATTGGGCATATGTATAATTGTATATTGAGAATATGAAAGCTAAAATAAAAACAAGCAAAATAATTAGATACTAAAATATTATATAAAATTATAAATAAAAAATAAAAAATAAAGGACAATTTGTGCAAAACCATGGCAATTGTGGGTCCAATACAAAGTCATACTGCATCGGAGGTAGCCGTAGACGTCATCTTATGTATTACTATAACAATAAAATTTGAAATTAAATTAATGAATACCAATTAAATGAAAATAAATAAATTAATAAGAAATTAGAAAATGAAATTAAAATAAATACCAGATTCAAGCTTATCACCACCCTCCTCCTCGATGTCGGCCTCCTCATACTCAAGAACATCCGGAACATGAATTAGAGTTCCCTTGATCCAATTCTGCATGCAAATCAAAGCCTCCACAGTGGTAGGAGCTAATGAACTCCGAAATGAATTCAATACACGCCATTCGGTGCTAAAGGCTGACTCCGAGGCTACGATGCTAACAGGGATGGCCAAAAGACTGCGGGCTATCTCTCCAAGGATGGGATACTTAACGACATTCACCTTCCACCAACTTAATATATCGAACTCTCGTGAAAATGATATTACCTCCGCTACTAAGTATCTATCTATCTCTAACTGAGCCTCTACATAACTCCGCATTAAGGGGTCTACTCAAACCTCTACCCTAGTCCAATCTACGTCTTTTCCCAGTATCGATTTCTTGAACCGGTGTGGAGGTAGGTGTAGGTGCCGCAATATTACCACCTTGCAGGATGGTAAACTCATCAAATAATCTACAAAGGGTTTCCCAAACCCTTGCTGCATTAAGCTCCGCCCATGCTTGCCCGTACGCAAGGCCTAATTCAAATACCATGTCATCCACCTTAAACATCGGGTCAAGTACGACAGTTACATATAACAAAATATTAGCCCTAGTAAAATCTCCCAAATACTTGTTGTACTTTGACCTCATAACCAATGCCATCTCCCGCAGCCTAAAGTGACCACCCGCGACCATGTCATCTAATTCTTCTTTTACCTTACATATTTGCTGACAGAATTGATGGGATGTAGGGTACAAAGTTCCAGATATTATCGTGGTGACTTCATAAAAAAGTCTCAAAAAGTCTACAAAAATAGATACAATCTCCCAATCATCATCTACGGGTTTCCCCAACCTCCCGTGATCATCAAAATATTTAATATATTGGATGTCTTCATCACCCAATATTGCAAATGCCCGCCTATATTCTTGGGCCGCCTCCAACATAAAAAATGTTGAGTTCCATCATATAGGCATATCAGTACAAAGACCCTTTTTGGATGTTAGGCCCGCAGATCTTGAAGCAATCTTGAATTTCTCCAACCTCGAAGGAGAAGATCCCACCCATCTCACAGGAGTCCTGACTCGAGAGATTGAGTCATGAAGATCCCTCAAACCATCAGTAACAATAAGATTCAGAATATGTGTCTCACATCTCACATGCAGACACTCACCACCCAAAATTGTCTTATTTGCCTCTCTAAGATAGGTCTTCAAATGTCCCAATGCAACATCATTAGATGAGGCATTATCAACTGTGACTGTAAGTACTCGGGTCAACCCCCACTCTTTTATTGCGGCCTCTAAGGCCTTCCTAATTGTCTCACCCTTATGATCGGTGATTTGACAAAATTTGATAATTTTCTTATGCAATATCCAATTACAATCAACAAAATGCACAGTTAAAGACATATAATTAAAATTTTGGACTGATGTCCAAGTATCAGTGGTAAAGCAAACAAATTGTCCGGCCAATTCACCTCTCAACTTCTCTTTTCTGAACAAAAATATTTTTTTACATCTGTACCGTGTGGCGAGAAGGAATATTAAACATTGGTTCAAAGTAGCAAGCAAATGTTTGGAACCCTTTCCCATCAACAACTTGAAAATGTAGCTCGTCCACGATGACCATACGAGCTAAGTGTCTTTTAGACTCATCGGGATCATACTTAGTATACCCCCTCAAAGTTGCACCCCCACTAGTCCCATCTGCCATTTTTTAAAGTCCAATTTCTAGCCTAAATTGACTTTTCTCTTGTAATGATCTTAATATTGAACTTTTTTTACATTAGTCTTCTAAGTGCACCTTTAATTGTGAGGTGTCATATTTCCTATAATGGCATCTATAGATTTTTCTACAATGGTTACACTTGGCTTGGGGGTTATTGGGGTCACCACCCTCTAGTTTGGTGAAATGAGCCTAAACTATAGAAGCAGGTTTCTTGTTAGGCTTAGGGGCGGGGCAAGGTACCGTAAGGATAGGTGTTGAGCTAGGAGTAGGTGCAGGAGTAAGGGTAGGGGTATGAGTAGATGTAGGTGTAAAGGTAGGGGTAGGGGTACCCTGGGCATCGAAAGGAGAGCTCGCATTAGAATCTGCTGGCATATCCATTAACTCAACCAAACAATAAATCTGAAATTAAAGCAAACATATCAATGTGCCAAACAATTACAACCAAGCATTAACTTATATATTGAAAATTTAGAAGTTGGAAGATGAAACGTTAATGATCAAACATCAAAGATATAAAAAAAAAAAAAATGAAATACCCAATTAAAATGGGTTATACATGTAGTCGGATTGGAACCCAAATATAAAAATGAAATTTCAGCCTAGATTTTGTCTATTATTAAAAATAATAATGCTGCCAAAAGAAGAGCATACGAGCTAATGAATTTTACTAAACTCGTTAGGCTGAATATCAATATCTCACACATCTACGTCTAATAAATTACTAATGAATTCCTTAGATTTCACAATTTAAACCCCAATTACATTTGTTCTTGAATTCCTTAGGGCTAAGTATCACTAAAAAATTAAAATTTTCATGTGAATGATTGAATCCTATATTTACTCAATTTTTTTTTTAAAAAAAAGTGTGCAGCACTTGCGTACTATATTTGTAAGTTATATTGTTACAAATATTTCTCATCAATTTACCTAATTAAATTATATTTTGGATTCCAATCCGAAATGAAACCCCTAAATTAATTTAGGGTATTTAGAGAGAGAGAGAGAGTGAGTGAGTGACTGGGAGGGTGATCGCGCCCGCGGGAGGGGGGGTGTTGGGTGGTTCTAAACAAAATGGAAACGACGCCGTTTCACTATTGAGGAAACGGCGTCGTTTCCTAATGGGTATATAAAAAAAAAAATAACCCAGGCATGAAACGACGTTGGGTTATTATTATTTTATATATATATATAAGGGATAACGGGGCGGGACGGGGTATAAACGGGGCGGGGGTTGCCCCTATCCCGCCCCCGCCCCCGTGTTGGGGGTCAGATGCGGGCGGGGCCACCCGCCCCCCGCATCTGACGGACAGGGGGCTCCGCCTCGTTGACCGGAGGTGGAGCAGAAGCGAGCGGCTAGTGAGATGAGATGAGATGGTTTTAGATAAAAATTATCAGAATATTATTTTTTAATATTATTATTATTTTGAGATTTGAAAAAATTAAATTGTTTATTATATTGTGTAAAAATTTGAAAAAATTTTAATGATGAGATGAGTTGAGTTAAGTTGAGATAATTTCTCAATCCAAACGGAGTCAAGACACGTCAGGCTTATAACATTGAATTCAAATTGGAACTTAAACTTGGAGGCCCCATATTAAAGAAGGCCATTTACATTTTATCCTCAAGAGTTGACAAATCAGGTTGCTCAAGATAAACGGAAAATACGGATGTTTCTATACCCCACACACGCTGTCTACAAAGTGCTTTGATCTGATACATTTTGACAATATGACCGTATCTTTTCATTTTATCAGGTTTTGGGTAACTTCCTAGCAACATTGACGATACGATTTAAAACCCTTCAAGCACAATTGACTTCTGCGAAAAACCCATCAATCGGTTCTTAATATTTCTTGTGAAAACTCGTAACCTTAACCAAGAGACATGAGTTGACCTAAAACTCACTAAGAAGCCACCATTCTTTGCCAAAAGTTACTACCTCAAACAGCTCTTTGTTTAAACAAACTCTTGTCCATTGTAAAAAAAAAATTCTGAAAAATTCATGCACGATAAATGATCTAAACATTAACATATATTCATTAAACTTTGAAATAACCACAAATTTCTACACAGAGTATGAATAAAAGATTGTAATTCATGGTTAATTGGGGTACCTTAAAAAACATATATGGCCAGTTTGTTGTCTCAACAGGCAATTCCCTGTCACTATCACTAAGCGTTTGAAACTTGGAAATTGTTTCATTGGCCAAGGAGATGCCTACAATCGAGGCAGGTGTTGAGACCTAGAGAGAATTATTCGTTTGGTTAAATAGTAAACATTACTTCTTTGGAACCCCCAACTCGGGGCCAATACTACAAATTCTCTCTAATGTCATTGAACTTTACGTGCTTGCTTGTAGCAGCTATGTACTTCCCTTATATTCTCAGATCTCATCCCTTCGACTGCTTTGTGTTTCTGAAAATATATTTGTTGAAGAAGAGATAAATAAGTGAACCAACCAGATCCATGAAGTTGCATCATTCTGACACTCCCTTTTGACGCTTCTGCAGGTATTCCCTCGACCTAATATCGGCCTGTTGTTCAATAAAGTAAGTAATAAATGGAATCACAGCAGATTTCCATCCAACATGATATTTAATATTCAGTGAAGATTAAATACGTGCTCGCGTCCACACACTTGTATCTTCAGTAGGTTGAGAAATTGAAAAATTGTGACTGGGTTAGATTAAAATGAATTCTTGTTGCTGATATTCTCAACCATGTGTTACTTCCAGTTTGGGGTACCACGAAATTTCACCAATAACAAAAAAAGAAAAAAGAAAAAAAAAGGACTTCCCCCAAAAAAGAAAAGGGATCAACTTGATCTGAACATTAAAATCCGATGCACGGAAATTTTTAGTATAAACCGTGGAAAATATGTTGAGAGAATTCCATAAATCTTTGGTTTGATACTTGCTATCATATAAAAATCAATATTGGAGAAGAGAATTGCTGACATGGTAGTATCATACAATGTCTCTCCACCAGAGTAGGCATCATGCAACTTAAAGTGACAAGCCTCCAACATTATCTTGGTCAGACACTAGTTTAATATGCAAAGCATTTAACATTTGATGCAAATTGAAGACCTAAGCCAGAGTATTAGTGAACAGAATAAAGCTTCCATAATACAGTCATAATATTTGTACTTAGCTCCATATTCGAAGTCAATAGTGGGTATTAAATAGAAAGGGCCCATGTAAAATAAATAATTTTACTCAACCATAAATCTGTTGAATAAAGGTAGCTTGCTTACACTCAGCCCCTTCTAAATCTTACCTGTCGGATAGGCTCTGGCACACGATACTTGCAAGCCATTTTAACGATTATTATGGCAGTATAAAGTGATACACGGTGACCAACTGAAATAAATATAGGCTTCAAGGAGTCCTGTGTAGATCTCATTGCCTGTAGATAGAGAATGAACCTGAATTACAATGCTGTAAATCAAAACTTAGGAACAACGGATTCAATGTTTAGTCGTTTGCCTTAGATTGTTGCATATGCCAACCAGTGCATAGATAATTATTTAAAATTTCCCTCTAGGAACCTTCCATGAAAACTTTCAAGAGCTGAAATGATCCTGGAGCATCTATACCTGAGCTTGATTATAAAGAGTGCATCCCACATAGGACGGTGTTGGTTGCCTCCCCATATATGCTCACCCTATTCACTTAGACATTACATGGTCCACAGCTAGGATGCAGTTTCAAGATAAAACATCAAGCACTAATGATAATGCCTATTTCGTTTATAGTGCAAAAGCAACCAAGTGTAGGATACATGTTTTGTTTTCACCCATGGTTAAAGGCTTCCAGCAATAGCTACAAACAAACCAATAAGCTCTAGCTTGCCAGATACAGTTTGCAGTATTATTGTGCTTCATCTGAGTTAGCCAATCTTTTGCATTTCACTTCAGTTTGTAAGATACACTCTAAATGATGTAATCAAGTATTCTATTCATTAATGATATGCCAATAGATTCAAATATCACTTCAAGAAATAGAGTTCATACTCAAGTTTCTTACCGCTCCCCATGTGTGGCCAGAGCATCCAGTCAAAGTAATAAAATCTCTAGTACTGTTTTCTTTGGCTTCAAGAAGTTGTCTCACTCTCGAATAAGTAAGACCGTCCACATGATGCAGCTGAGATATGTAAGTACGAACATTGTCATAGCTTAACCAAAAGAGCAAGTAATCAGGATCAAATTTCAAGTCAAAATGAGGATATGTAATTCAAGGGTAACCAAAATGATGTATAGATGTCTATTTAATAAATTCATGTTTATCCCAATATGAATATATTGGGAGTTATGGAGATGAATCTACAAGAAAAATTAACGTTAATACAGTCAGAACTCACATTCTTTCCAATCCCAATTGTAGGGAGGTCAGCCAAAACACCTAGATGGCAAGCCAAGCCAAAACCTACACGAAACTTTATGGTTTAGATTTTTTCTCTGGTTAAAGCAAGGATGGGTAACAAACTATGTAATCAATGGCTGATGTAAGTCAATCATAATTCTCCTTTCACACAGCAATAAATAAAATCGATGTTCTAAATTATGTGGAGGTAAACTAAATATTTCAAACTTATTTTAAACAGAATGGCAATCATCTGGTTGGGAATGAGCAAAACGTTTAGTCATTTCTAGTTTGTTACTAAAACAAGAACCAAATTTAGATGGAAAAGGAAAATATACATAAACCAAAAAGGAATGTTATGATTACTACTGCCGCAATTCATCCAACTAGTGAATACTTCCATCTAAGGGTTTCCTTCGCAGCAGAAGATTGCTGGAGGCCAAGCCGCGACTACTACATCCAGTCACAAGCTGGGTTTCAGAGAATCAGAATAATGCCTCATCGGGTTTAGTGTACAATGCTCAGGAAGAAATATAAATTCCAAACAAAATTGTGACGAAGCACTTGCCTCGAGGATGAAGTATTCCATTTCCATCAACCATTAACAACTGTTCATTTGATAATGCACCAGTGTTACAAATCCCAAGTATCACCATAATAATTTAGCAAAATGTTCGTCTTTTCTTTTCCAGGTCAATGAAAACTTCAAGCGCAGATACATGAATCTACCTGTGGGTAGAAAGGGCTGGCATCTTTTTTCTGTATTCGCTGCAGAAGTTCTAGAAGAATCGGAGCCTAAAAAAGCAAAAGAACAAAAAAAGTCAAATGCATCGAACAGGAAAAGAACGAACGATGAGATAGCGAAAGGATTTTTGATAGAAGGAAAACCTCTCTGAAGGCGAGGAAGCCAGGAACATAAGGGACAGCAATGGTGACAATTGCGAAATCTTCATAGACGACTTGGAGGTTTTGAATGTTCAACACCACAAGTGTCCCACAAGCGACCGATGGGTCCTCCTTTGAGAAGCTCACGTCTACCCCACCTACATACCTCAACACCTCCACCTCTTCCAGTTCCTCCTCTTTCTCACTGGACGTTGTTTTTGGTAATTTCCACGCGAAATCATCCTTTGTGATCAATCTTCTCCTGAGCATATCCTGAGCCCTATAAAAACACCCGTTATTAAAGCTTCGTTGTGTAATTATTAGTCACAAATGAGATGATTTTATATTTTACAAACTCGATCCACCGCTTATGATCTTGTGAGGAAGATGATGCTTCTTCGGCTTCCGTTTCGAATAGTTTTTCCATGATCAGATTGGGACCATCCGAGCAACCTAACAGTGGGTATAAGAGTCGTCTACGATGCTGCTGAAGGCAGTACCCAATTCGATACGGTATTTAGCCAAGAGAAACAGAGAAAGCTAAAGACGTTGGATCAAATCCTGCGCTAACTTGCGAAATCGGTACACGGAATCCTTCGCATCACGGGATTCCCGGGAATGTGCTTTGCTTTGTAACGCACGGGACATTCCTCTCGTTCCTAATGCACCGTCTTTTCTTTCGCCGTTAAAACTCTCCCGAGATTTATTAAAGAAAAATTCCAGGCCCGATACAAATATTCTAGCCTCGATACAATTTTTTGAAACTTTGGTATAAAATATAAGAGGCTTGTTATATATCAGCCTATACAATACAGTATATCTCATATTATTTTTTATTTTTATTTTTTATCACAGCATATGATATGGCTATAGGCTGATGTATATATATTTTCAAAATATAATAAATAATTTAAATTTTTTAAATTTTAAAATAAAAATAATATTTTAATAATACTACTTAGAAAAGTCTATTCATCATCTTAACTCTTATCATCATATAATATAATATCATATAATAAGTTTATAAATAAAATATAATAAATAATTTCTAATCACTTAATATTATATTATAAAATAATAAAAATTAAGATGATGAGTAACATTACTCATACTACTTAACTGCGTAACCCAGGCCTAACCTCTCTCGAAAGAATACTATATAACGTACATTATTTTAGGCTTTACAACTCAAATAGTCAAATTATCAAACTTCACGTTGTTCTCTTCAATTATTAATATTATTAACACTGGAGCTCGGGGCGACGCATAAAATTGGATCCGGTACTTATTACTGGAACGGGCTCGGAGAGTCGAAACTAAACAGGCTAGGCTAGGGTTACATAGAACCGAGTCGGGTCTCCTTCTATCCGGAACATTCTGATCCATTTTCTCGCGCTCCCTCTCTCTCCTCCCACTATAAATTGACGAAACGCACTTACCCTTCATTTTCTTCGCTTTTTGGTTCTCTTTCAGCTCTGCAACTCTCAACTTCATAGCCAAGTACTACCGCATGCGAAAATAAAGATAATTTTCCAAACTAAATTTCATTCGAAATTGGCATCCATCCAAATTCCTTTCATTACTATTTCCATTTCTTCGTTTATAGACACACACACACCCACATATCATATAGCAAGCACCTTTATCTGATAATCTATGGAGGCGACCGTGGACGACCAAGCGGACCAACCGCAAGCAGAAGCTCGGGCTCCTACCGCAGAATCTCAGCCTGAGTCTCAAGGAGAAGAAGACGTAGAAGAGGAAGCAAGGAACGAAGATGATGAGTTGATCGCGAAGGCTCAGAAGCTGATGGAGAAGATCACTTTTTCGCCTGAAAAACCTAGCTCCTTCGTCCTTCATGCCCTCGCCTCCCTTCTTGAAACACAAGAATCCCAGTATGCGCCCTCCCATTTCTTTTTGCCTCTTTAGTTGGTTTTGTTTAGCCTACTTTAACAGGTTTTTGATTAAATTACGAGGAGTCAAACAATAGGCGTGGGTTTTTTTCGGCTTGCGTGTGTTTGTGTGCGTGCGCGCAAGCATAACATTTTTATAGCCCCGTTTATGCGCTTTGGATCATTCAAATGTTAATTTCGTTTTTAGCATGTCCCATTAGTGGGTTCCGGAGGTATAGTCCTAATAGTTCCTTGCCAAATGTGTGGGTATCGACGTGACTTTACGTGTTTGCGCGTGTTTTTTTAGTTGGTTGAGGGATGTTGACGGAGCAATTCATTTATATTTTAACATGTAACTTCTTATGTGCTGTGTATTAAAAGAAAAAAAAAAAGGAAACAATTCTGACTATCATTGATGGTGAATTGGCGCTCGCCGTTGGTACTTCCTCCTATTCCCTCATCTTTGCTCGGTTCTTGATAAGTCTCGAACCTTTTTCTTGAATCTTTACGTATATGTCTGTTTCGAATGCAGATACATGGAAGAGAATGGTCATTCATCCACTAACGGTCGTGCTTCACATAACGTTGGACGGCTTGGGAACCTAGTCCGGGTATTTAAATTTGGCCTGTGTGAACCTGCCTTGTCGTTTTTTTTTTCTGTTGTTATTTTTGTTTTTTTTTCCGCCGTTCTCTTCCACAACACCTCTTCCCCTGGACAGTGCACCTTAGCAACATCATCCAGAACACCTACTTCATTTAGAGTACTTAAATAAAGTTCTTTATCATAATTTTTTTCTACCTCTTATTCTCAGGAAAATGATGATTTCTTTGAATTGATATCTTCAAAGTTTTTATCAGAAACAAGATACCCACCCTCCATCCAGGCAGCTGCTGCAAGGCTTCTTTTAAGCTGCTCACTGACTTGGACTGTAAGATTATTGTTTTATTACACCTGTTAGATTGATTTTCTTATTCCTTAATTTCATGGTTTATTATAAATTTGATGATCTGTTTTGCAGTATCCTCATGTTTTTGAAGAAGCCGTCTTAGAGAACATAAAAAATTGGGTGATTGATGACACTGCAAGATTTCCCCGTGAAGACCACAACTGCAAGGGCAAGGAGGTATCTGATTATGAAATGTTGAAGACTTATTCCACCGGAATTCTTGCCGTTTGTTTGTCTAGGTATGCTCCAGGAGTAAATATAGTTTGTGCTTATTTTCCAGTTTGCATCATTTTGAATAATGTACTATAATATGATATGATATGACATAACATAATATTATATTACATCTTAACCATTTGGGTTGGTTCCAGTGGTGGTCATGTAGTCGAAGATGTATTGACATCTGGATTGTCTGCCAAGCTTATGCGCTATCTTCGGGTGCGTGTCCTTGGAGAGATGAGTACAAGCCAGAAAGATGCTGCTCATTTAACAAATGGTAAGATTGCATCCGGTGCTACTTGCATAAGAGGTAGGGACGAAGGCAAGGTTAGGGTTCGGCAGGCTCCGGAAACAACTTATTTAGATGGTTCGAGGATAGCGGATGAGAGATCCTTAGATGACCAAAGTCTTGAAAGGGATCAGGATAGAGACATTGTTCTGCAAGGACATGGAGAAGAATGCAGGATAAATGATGGAGAAAGACCTGATGCAATGGATGAAAGGGTTGATGCCTATGAGATAGATGCTGATGGCGATAATAGGAGGCATAGTCGAGAATTACGTGATGGGAAGGCAAAATTGGAAGATTTTGATGAGAACGGTAGAGATGACTCTTCGAGGCGCAGAGCAAATCGTGGATTGGCAAGATCAAGATGCAAGGGAAGGTTCAATGAAGGTGGCCCTGAGAATGAACAGGCTTTAACCTCACCAGGATCTGGTAGTCGATTGGGACAGGGGCGGAGTACAAGAGAGAGGAGCGTCTCAAGGCATTCAGATGTGAAAAAATTACTAGATGCTAGAAAGACTTTTGGCAGGATTACTTCTGATGCTTTGGTTGTCGAAAGGGACGATAACGATGACTGCTTCCAGGAATGCAGAGTTGGAAATAAAGATATCTCCGATCTAGTAAAGAAAGCAGTTAGGGCTGCCGAAGATGAAGCAAGAACAGCCAATGCACCTGCAGAAGCTATCAAAGCAGCAGGTGATGCTGCTGCTGAAGTTGTCAAAAGTGCGGCTTTCGAGGTGTGCAGTATTGCTTGCTCTTTTTATCTCACATAGCATAGATTATGTGAATTCTTTTACTTAATGGTTTGCTGCTCTATGTGTTAAGGAATTTAAAGCTACCAAAGATGAAGAAGCTGCAGTCTTGGCTGCTTCCAGAACTGCATCCACTGTTATTGATGCTGCTAATTCAATCGAGGTTTCAAGGTAGGTAATTTGATGTTTAAGAATATAATAAAGAGATTGAATCACAATGTACAGCTTGAAATTGCTAATGTCCTAGTTTTGTTAATTTGACTAACAGATTAATAACACTTCCATACGTTGGTTTCAGGAGCTCTAGTAGCATCAATGATAATTCGCTGAATCTAAATTACACAGAGACAGAAATCAGTGAGGATGTGGAAGAATATTTCATCCTGGACTCTGAATCTCTTGCACAGCTGAGGGAAAAATACTGTATTCAATGCCTTGAGATACTTGGAGAATATGTTGAAGTTCTTGGGCCTGTACTTCATGAGAAGGGTGTTGATGTCTGCCTTGCATTGTTGCAACGGAGTTCCAGAAACAAGGAGGAATCAAAGGCTGCAATTCTTTTGCCTGATGTAATGAAGCTAATCTGCGCGTTGGCAGCTCACCGAAAATTTGCTGCATTATTTGTGGATCGGGGTGGCATGCAGAAACTGGTTGCTGTCCCTAGAGTTGCTCAAACCTTTTTTGGTCTTTCTTCCTGCCTGTTTACTATTGGTTCTCTCCAGGTAATTGCTTGTAATGTCTAATTGTTTGAAACCTTTTTTTACTAGTATTTTCCCATTAGAATCACCTTTATCTAGTCAGTCCATTGGGTTCTTACTTTTTAAGAATTCCTTTCAGGGAATAATGGAACGTGTGTGCGCTCTTCCCTCAGATGTTGTACACCAGGTGGTTGAGTTAGCTATCCAACTTCTTGAGTGCCCTCAGGACCAAGCTAGAAAAAATGCTGCCTTGTTTTTTGCTGCTGCATTTGTTTTCCGAGCAGTTCTTGATGCCTTTGATGCTCAGGACTGTTTACAAAAATTACTTGGGCTTCTAAATGATGCTGCGTTAGTTAGGTCTGGAGTAAATACTGGGGCGTTAAGTTTGTCCAGTTCAGGATCATTTCGAAATGATCGTTCACCTGCCGAAGTTCTGACATCATCAGAGAAGCAGATAGCTTATCATACCTGTGTTGCTTTACGGCAATATTTTAGAGCTCACCTTCTTCTGCTGGTGGATTCGATCCGTCCTAATAAAAACAATCGAAGTACGGCGCGGAATACTCCAAGTGTAAGGGCAGCCTACAAGCCACTTGATATCAGTAATGAAGCTATGGATGCTGTGTTTCTGCAGTTACAAAAGGATCGAAAGCTGGGTCCTGCATTTGTAAGAACTCGTTGGCCTGCAGTTGAGAAGTTCTTGAGCTTTAATGGACACTTTACCTTGTTGGAATTGTGTCAGGTATTCGATATCCCATCTTTTCTTTCTTTTTCACTTCTTGTGTTCTGTTATATCTGATTTTGGTTGTATGCAGGCCCTCCCTGTTGAGCGCTATTTGCACGATTTGCTTCAATATGCATTGGGTGTGCTGCATATTGTTACATTAGTACCCAACAGCCGCAAGATGATTGTAAATGCCACATTAAGCAATAATCGTGTTGGTATAGCAGTCATTTTGGATGCAGCAAATAGTGCTAGTAGTTATGTGGACCCAGAGGTGAGACGTATTCTCCTATTTTATTATTCTCCTGTAACATTTCTTGATGCTGGATGCAGATTCTGAGACTAGTATCATGCTTGTCTTTTAATTATCAAAAAAAGTATCATGCTTGTCTTTTTTTTAATTATCAAAAAAAGTATCATGCTTGTCTTTTCATTCAGCATTGTATCATATTCTCTAATTGTTTGCTGATGCCTTTGCAGATCATCCAACCAGCACTAAATGTGTTAGTAAATCTTGTTTGTCCTCCACCTGCAATCAGCAATAAACCACCTATACTTGCACAAGGTCTGCATTCTGTTTCTGCTCCAACCTCATATGGTTCTGGGATGGAGAATAGAGACAGAAACACAGAACGTAATGTCTCTGATCGAGCTGTTAACATGTCTAGCCAGAGTGATCCAAGGGAGCGGAATGGGGAATCTAGTGTGGTAGATAGGGGAAATGCCACAGGAGTTGGTACCCAGTACATCAGTAGCACTTCACAAACTCCTGTTCCCACAGCTACTTCAGGACTGGTTGGAGATCGTAGAATATCTTTAGGTGCTGGTGCAGGTTGTGCTGGCCTTGCTACCCAATTGGAACTAGGATATCGTCAAGCAAGAGAGGCTGTACGTGCAAACAATGGTATAAAGGTCCTACTTCATCTCCTCCAGCCACGTGTATATTCACCTCCTGCTGCCCTTGATTGTCTTCGCGCTCTAGCTTGCCGTGTTCTGCTTGGTCTAGCCAGAGATGATACAATTGCACATATATTGACAAAGCTTCAGGTAAATGATCGTTTCATCTAATTAATTTAATAGTTTTAGGTGAAATGAAATATTAGTTTACATCTTTTTAGCATAAGTATCAAGTCCCGCCCCAACCAATTAAACCCATCCTAAGCTGCTTCAGCTCATACTTCATACCCAGTTGTATACTGCTCCATTATTAGATGTTCCTCAGAGGTCTTCTCATAGTCATGATTCACTTTTCTCAGAGATGGGTTCATTGGTGTTTCTTTTATATACGTCCTGTGTACTTGGGCTTATGCCTATTTCTTTGAATAAAATTATTACTCATCAAAAAAAAAAAAAAAAGAAAAAAAAAAAAGAAAACCAATCTTATTGGTGGTCCTCTAAAGAGACAACATACTACTGCCATTTGCACAACACATTGTCTTCCCACTTTATCAATATACCCCGTGTTTTCCTCAACATTTAGTTCTAGTTGCAAAAGAAGGAATATGGGAGTAGAGTTACCAGAATCTTCAAGGCGAGGAAAAAAATCCATTTGAGGATTTTAAAAAGAAGACATCCAAATTCTTTTGGTAATTAAAAAATGTTATGCTTTGTGCATTCAAATAGGTTGCTGTGATTCTGATGTTAAGTCATAACTGGCTGGATATGTTAACTAAAACCGTCGGTGCTACTAAGTGCAACTTGACATTCTAGGTTGGAAAAAAGCTATCAGAACTAATTCGAGATTCAGGAGGCCAGACAGGTGGAACTGAGCAAGGCAGGTGGCAAGCTGAACTTTCCCAGGCAGCAATTGAACTGATTGCAGTAAGTCTCCCACCCCCCCCCCCCCCCCCCCCCCCCCCCCAAAAAAAAAAAAAAAAAAAAATAGAGGTAGCTTAGAGGTCTGGAGTTCAAGTCGGGTTTCCTTATAAGCAAAAATGTTATTTAACAATTATAATCCCCCCTCTCGTAAGTAAAAATGTTATTCAACATTGTTGAATAATCCCCCCTCTCTCATCGCATAAGTAACTGAAATATATGCTTGCACCATTTATATGCAGATTGTGACAAATTCAGGGCGTGCAAGTACGTTAGCAGCTACTGATGCTGCTACCCCTACTTTGAGGCGCATAGAAAGAGCAGCTATAGCTGCTGCTACTCCGATTACTTACCATTCCAGGTACTTGTTAATTTCTTGTTTAGTGCTATTGTATATATTCACCACCCACTTCTTTCTAGTAATTCCTTTTCTTCTCACCTTTTGGCTCTTTCTTCTTGTTGTCTATGTATATGAAAATCCCAGGGAGCTTTTACTTCTAATCCATGAACACCTACAGGCGTCTGGTTTGGGTGCAACTGCTGCTACGCTATTAAAAGAGGCTCAGTTGACTCCTTTGCTGTTCTTGGCTGCTCCATCATCTCTTGTGCACCAAACCTCTGCACCAGAAGTCCCCTCTACACAGCTCCATTGGCCCTCTGGTCGAGCCACTTGTGGATTTCTCACTGAAAAATCTAAACTCACTGCACAGAATGAGGATATGAGCCTGAAGTGCGATTCAACTGTATCTTCTTCAAAGAAAAATCCACTGGCTTTCTCACCAATTTTTGGTATACACTCAAGAAATCAGTTGCAATCCCATGATTGCCAATCGGTATCTGTCAGGAGAATCTTCAGTACATCAAAGCAACCTTCTGTACCTGCAATTGCATCAGAAAATTCATCAGAGTCCTTGCCAAAACCTAATTTTGATACAGAATCTCAATGTAAGACTCCAATTGTATTGCCGATGAAGCGAAAATTATCAGAGTTGAAGGATGTGGGGTTGGTTTCATCCCCCGGAAAGCGACTTAACGCGGGTGAGCAAGGACTCCGGTCTCCAGTTTGTCCAACACCCAGTAGTGGCCGTAAAAGCAACCTGCTAACTGATAATATAGGACTGTCTACCCCAAGTTCTATTGTAAGAGATCAGCATTGGCAATCAATGCCAATTGGTGGCTTGGCAGGTTATATGGATGATAACCAACATGGCAACACCCATATGGGTCAGGCGACACCATCCTCACAACTTGGGATTTTAAATGATCCTCAGCCCAGCAGCACAGAGCAGTTAACTCTAGACTCTATTGTTGTTCAATATCTGAAGCACCAGCATCGCCAATGCCCGGCCCCTATAACCACTCTTCCGCCACTCTCTCTCTTGCATCCACATGTTTGTCCTGAACCTAAACGAAGTCTTGATGCCCCATCAAATGTAACAGGCAGACTTGGTACACGTGAGTTCAAAAGTATATATGGTGGGGTACATGGAAATCGCAGGGATCGCCAGTTTGTTTACAGCAGATTCAGACCTTGGAGAACTTGTCGGGATGATGCTGGGGCACTTTTGACATGCATTGATTTTCTTGGGGACTCCTCTCGTCTTGCAGTTGGCAGCCACTCTGGAGAGCTCAAAATTTTTGATTCCAACAGCAACAATGTGCTGGAGAGCTGCACAAGCCACCAGTCTCCTTTGACATCTGTTGAATCATATATTTCTGGTGAGACGCAGCTGGTGCTTTCATCGAGCTCCCAGGATGTAAGGTTGTGGGACGCAACTTCAATCTCAGGTGGACCAATGCATCCATTTGAAGGGTGTAAGGCTGCAAGGTTTAGCAATTCTGGTAGCATTTTTGCAGCCCTGACAGTAGAGCCTGCACCACGAGAAATTCTCCTCTACAATATCCAAACCTGCCAGCTGGAATCAAAGCTGTCAGACACATCTGCAAGTTCTACAGGTCGGGGGCATGTTTATTCTCTCATACACTTCAGCCCTTCAGATGCTATGTTGCTATGGAATGGGGTATTGTGGGATCGGCGGGTTTCTGGCCCTGTTCATCGCTTTGATCAGTTTACAGATTATGGAGGTGGTGGCTTTCATCCAGCTGGGAATGAGGTATGCAGAAGCAGCAGCACCCTGTCCCTACTACAACAGTTATAGTGCATGTCTCGTATGATTATCATTTGTTGCCACCTGTTGAACTTGCATCACTAAAGCTAAATTTTCTTCTCTTCCTTTTATGTACTTCATCCTATGTTCAAAACATGAAAAAGAAAATAAACAAACAAACAAATAAACAAATACAAATTATCTAGAAAAATGGAAGTGATCAATACCCTGTCATTTCTGTTTGAACAGTAGGCTTTTAGTAGAAAGCGTTTTAAGCACCAAATTTCAACACTTGGTTTTTCTTTGTCAGTTATGATTACTTTGTTTGGGTATTTAAGTTACGTATGTCAAGTTTCAGACAGGATCAGTAGAGGTTGGGTGAATAAGGCAGAGGCTTGATGGGATTTTGTTAGTGCCTTGAAACTAAAATTTTTTTTTTTTTTTAAAAATAGAAGTTGTCGTGAAGCTAATTAATTACCATTTCCCCTTCAGAAGAACTTCCAGAATTCAAAACTGGCATCGACCACTTCCTGCTGTTGTTATACATGACTGCATAAACTTCTGTTCAAAAGCTTGTAGTTTAAAATTCCCCCCTCCTGTCTTCCCCATTACTGCTTTTATATAGAGAATTTTCTTTTTTACAGGTAATTATAAACTCAGAGGTCTGGGATCTCCGGAAGTTTAGGCTCCTCCGTAGTGTACCTTCATTGGATCAAATGACAGTAACTTTTAATGCACGCGGTGATGTGATTTATGCAATCCTTCGGAGAAATCTTGAGGATGTAATGTCTGCTGTTCACACACGTCGAGTCAAGCATCCTCTCTTTGCTGCTTTTCGCACGGTGGATGCAGTCAACTACTCTGACATTGCCACTATACCTGTAGATCGTTGTGTCCTTGACTTCGCAACAGAGTCAACAGATTCCTTTGTAGGGTTGATTACAATGGATGATCAAGAAGAGATGTACTCTTCAGGAAGAGTTTATGAAATTGGTCGCAGAAGGCCAACGGATGATGATTCAGATCCTGATGATGCTGAGAGTGAGGAGGAAGATGAGGATGATGATGATGCTGATGTAGACCCTATTCTAGGCCCAGATCTCGATGGGGATGGTGAAAGTGATGCAGATGACTTGAGTAACGATGATAGTGTTAGCGAACTGATTGACGACGACGATGATGATGATGATGGGGATTTCATGCTGGAGGGTGGAACAGGATTACTAGAGATTGTGACAGAGGGTGATGAGGATGATGAGGATAGTGAATTGCTTGAATCTTTCAGTAGTGATGATGAGGATGATTTTGTGGGTAATGGTTTTGGTTATTAAATGTTACATAATTATCATATTGGTTTTCATTGTAGCCCGGATAATGTAATTATGCTGTTAGAAGTTGGAGGATGGAATCCATGGTTTAGTTGATAGCGTGACATTGTGAGATTGGAAATGTACAGAGACCAGAAAGTCATTTGTAAATAGCTTTGTTGCCGAAGTGACATCCTTGTTCTACCTGCTACGATTCAAGATATCAGATACTCCGAGTGAGAAAGGAAAATAATAGCCGAGAGGATTAATAAATTATAATACAGTGAGTAGGGATGTAACGGGTCCGGATTTGGATAATATTTTATACCAAATTAGTATACACCGGTTTTGTATTTTTAAGAACCGATACTGTACTGATTGCCCTCCTAAACCAATACTCCCGATTTTATCAATTTCGGTCCGATTTTTTAGTTTTTAATATATATTAAATCTCTAATTTCTTATACTTATATATATATATATATTAATATATATAAATATTAGTAATACACTAATACTATTAGTATATAATAATACTATTGGTATAGTACTATTATTATATGTTATGATAATATAGTAATTAATATGATAATGTATATTAGTCTTACTAATATATTTATCAAAATGAATTTGTTAGAAAATTTATTAACCCATAAAATGTAATTAATATATATTTATATATAAATCTAATAAATGTTCATTTTTAATATTAAAATTTTATGTTAAAAATTATAATATAACATTGTTTCATATATAATTATTATTTATAAAAAATATTATATATAATATTTAAAATTAATTTAAAATATGTAAATGTGAATCAATTGAAAATATAAAATCGAAACCGGACCGATTATAACCGATTTTTAAAATGGAATAACGGATCCATCCCAAACCAAACTGGTCTAAAATCAAAGCGAGCCAACCAGGTCGATTTTCCAGTTCTCTAAATTATTTTTACAGCCTCGTGAGATTCACGCAAAGGAGGAAACCATCCGAAACAGTTCTCCAGGAATTGTACTCTCTCTCTCTCTCTCTCGTTTAAAGTAGCCTACCATCACCGTCAGTCCAATTTGTTTAATTATTATTTTAAAAAATGATCGTTGCAAAAATTCGATCGAAATTCTCCAATAAAAATGCAACATGTTTCTGAATGTACTGACCGATTACAAACACTTAATTGTTACAAAAAGATGCAAATAAAGAAAGGCAATATGTATGAGTCGTATAAATTGGCCATTCATCACATGTTATAAATTCAGGGTGTCCACCACAGCTGCAACAGACTATTACGGAGCGATCCTAAGTGGGTCACGAGGGAAAAGAGAAGTTTTCCGGATGTTATTCAAACCACAGAAAAGCATCACCACGCGTTCCAACCCTACTCCAAACCCACCATGTGGAGGTGCACCATATCTGTAAAGACCAACATTATCATATTTCAGTCAGTCCGAACACTTCGTTTCCAAAATATTAAGCAGAATATTCCCACAAACACCTTATGGAGGAAAAAAAGCTTCTGAATTAACAAACTCGAGAAGCAAATTAAGTACGCGGCCCTATTACAGGTCAAAATATTTTATCTGGTCTTGCCCCTTTCATATGCACATAGAGCAGAAGAATTCTGGGAGCTACACAGAATTCTGTATGGTTTTTATACGTATAAAGTAGCTGATTTTATTAGAATGGACACCAATGGAAAGTGACTGCGTTAACTAAACCAGCAATTATGGAAAACTAAAGATCAATGAGAAGCAGAATATTACCTAAAAGAATCAATATATGTCGATATTGTCTTAACATCAATTCCACATGCCTGTGCACGTTCCACTAAGAATTCAGGTACATGTACACGCTGAGCTCCTGAAATTATTTCCTCACCTAGGGGACAAGGAAAAAAAGTAAATTGATATAATGAAACAAAAGAAAGAAGAAAATTAATTGAGATGAGTAAATGATAGCAGCTGCTACTTTGGCAATTGCGAATTTTGCTTTCCTACTCGTCTTGCTCTAATTTAACATGAAAGAATATGAATCCTTTTATAGAAAGAGGCCTAATTGCGGCAAAGCAAATCCTAAATTGAGGCTCCACCATTGAAATTGCTCTCTTCAAGCTTCCTCCACAACATCTGATGTACAAAATTTCAAATTGAGGCATTCCACTTTTAACTATTTCTTAACCACATCCCAATTAACATTGTTTCACCCAAAAGTATACGACTTTATAACACAATTTACTAAGAAGTGTTTTAGTTAAACTCATGATCCATTGAAAGGTTTTTTTGGAGTGTGCAGTGGGCTATGGTATGTCTTAGGTTCAGATCTGAACCAACTACTAGAAGGGTTATTCTAATTTCTGTTACACGCATCATTATGTCCTCATCTCTAAGATAAGAGCAAGGTGCGGTAAGAGTCTAAGCATGCCCAATGTTCAAAACTGCTGCTACCAAACTGGTGCGGTGAGATTGAAAGGTTACCAAACTGCTGCTACACACGTGCGCCCACACACAGAGTATCCATGCTATATAAGTCAAATAATATGACATACCATCAATAGCACAAAGTACGAAAAACAAAGCACAAAGTACTAAAAACAAAGCAGCAAAAAGTTTAAAATAGAGGTGCAAATAGTTCTGATCTAATAGTAGATAATTTACCTCGAATGAAGACATCAAATGAGTTACTGTAAGTTGGATTATCAAAGCAAGGCATCGTATAGAAGGGCCTAACAGCCAAAGGGTAACGATGAAGGATGTAGAACTCAGTGCCATACCTATAATCATAAACAAAATCTGCTTGTAACTTACAGAGCTACATTTTATTTAAGAAAGACAACAAAAGAACAACATAAACAGTAGGGGCAGGATGGAAATTCAAGAACGATTACTTCTCCAAAACAAGCTGTCCCAACTTTCTTTCTGCCTCAGTATTTAGGTCGCCAAGAGGATCAACTTCTACTCCAGCCTCCTGTATAGACAAGACAAAGTTCGGCAATCAGCATTGCCTTTTTTGTTTATTAAAAAATCATACAAGCCAGGAACTTTCAACTAGAAGCAAGCCATGCACTAGAGTTATTAAGCATAAGCATCACAAGTTTCTAATTACTGGAAGCAGAAGATACTATAACTGTTTTTCTGTCACTCCTTCCCACCTTTTGCTTTCATGTTTTGAAATTTCTAATTAAACAGGAAAATTTACGGCCAAAAAAAAAAACCCATAAGAAAGAACAGCATTTTAAGCCATAAGTCCTCCATGGCCCCCCATTCTTCGAGTCCTAAGAGTTGAGGTGGGGAAAACATTAACCGCATCAGAGAACTACCACTCAAGAGCACCATGTGACTCCAAGGGTCAGATTGTTGACTCACCAGCCAAAAAGATGGTTTAATAAGACATGCCATAAAGTTGCCACTTCTTCTCGTATATTGTTTAAAAGAAGAACCATGGATATGGACTTAAGAGAATCTGCAAATCCTATTAATTTCTGCACCGAGAAGGTACCGTTAACATAATTGTTTGTGAAACTGCTAAACACCATGTTATTTGCTACTGTATATAGGAGGATAAACTTACGGAAAACACATGGAAATAAGGGTTTAACTCTAGTCTAATGAGAGAATTCATGTCTAATTTATCGATCAAAATGTTCAAACATGTAAGTAACAGTAGATCCAGTGGGGATTTCCCCCAACTGTTACAAACCCTGGACTCCTACACATCAACGAAACACCGAGGCAGATGCACATTAACCCCAATTCAATGATTTCATTATTGTTTAAAGGTCACGGATGCCTTAATCATCTTATTAGTTTCTACATAGAGGTGACACAACGCTATAAAAAAAAAAATCATCACCTTAAGCATCTGGATGCCTTCTTCAAAAGTAAGCCGCAGAGTACTTCGCAGGTACTGCAATGTAAACGTTAACAACCAGATTCAAGATAGAGACAAGAGTTAAGACTTCAATAGCACACAAAATGTTAAAATCAGGGTATTCCAACTATTCAAAACTAATAATGAATGATGACCTTCAAAGGCTCAAATGGATATTGTCTCCCCACAGCTTCAAGCTCCTTCGCGCATTTCTTGTTCAATGTGTCAAACATAGTAATAAATAAGTGGTCCACAATATCCATAACCTGCACAGAAAATTACAGGGCATCACTACACTTAGATGCTGATTAGAAACAAACTCAAAATTCAATTCTACCTCAAAATAGTGCTTCTTAATCTCCATTTCAACATCAAGACCTGTAAACTCGCATAGATGCCGATGAGTATATGAATCCTCTGCTCTGAAAACTGGACCAATCTCAAAAACACGTCCAAAATCACCACAAATTGCCATTTGCTTGTGAAGCTGAGGTGATTGAGCCAGGCATGCAGGTTGCCCTTTATAGTCCAATTTAAAGACAGAAGCACCACCTTCACTTGAGCCAGCAATTAATTTTGGAGTGTGGATTTCAACAAAGTCTTCAGATAATAAGAATTGTCTAAATACCTGCACGGTATTGTAACTAAGCATTTTTCAGCTTAGGAATATTCTCATAAAAATGAAAACCAGCGATCAAATTTGCCAAAACTTCAGGGAGAGAAAGGAGGGGGATGATAAGTAGGTCAAATATAGCACAGTCTTCTAAAGCACACACGGAATTTGGATAGAATATATATACTCACCAAGCTCTTTTAAAAAAGCAAAAGTCTTGGTTTGTTTCTAGTGGCATAAACTGAAGGTTTCAATACCCTTTCTTGGTACTTAATTTTCCCATACTAAACAAAGAAGAAAGTAACAAAACCTAAAAAAAGCTTAACTACACAAAGGAGCATGGGTAGACATAGAGCTACAAAATAAGGCTTGCCCTTTGGAGGCCTGACACCCCAATAAAGTAATCATCAACAACTTCCCCAATTCGAGTGATTTATAGCATCATCAATTACTACTTAATCTTTCAAAAAAATCATTTATTAACTAATCTTTCTTGAGAAAGTTACTGTAAGTCAATAAAAAATATGAGACAAAATACAACTCACAATCTGCCATTAATTTCTGTTGGGACTGGAGGGAATCTGAGACAAGAATAATCTTCTTTCATTCACAAACCAACTGATTCTCTCATGCCTTTCCTCCTTCCCTTATTTTCCAGCCAATGGCAACTTGTAATCACACACACACACACAGAGTAGGAAAAATTATCGGGGGAAACTAGAATTATGCGTCAAGCAAGTTGTGGAAAACTTTGCCACAAGAAATAGCATTGCCTATCATGCTTAGCATGCCGCATAATGTTGTGACAAAAAATCCATCAAGTATGACTGGCTGATTTTTTTTTTTTTTAAAGAACGTGATCGAGAAAGGGCAGGAACTTGCATTTCCAACTTGGCACTGAATGCGAAAAATTCCTTGATTGGCAGGTGTTCGCATGTCAAGAACTCTGTAGTTCAAACGAGTATCCTGGTTAACCCGAACGAGTTGTTCTCCAGCCTGCATCCATCACGTAATCAATTAACAAATTATACGTAGAAGTACTTGTGTTGTGCCTTTTGCAAAATTTCTCACTTGTAAAAACTTATACATAGAAATGGCCAATAAGTTTTAATAGTCAAGGAAAATAGCTTTCAGTAAAGCTCAGTACAAAAAAAATAGTTGAAATGCACAGGAGAGAGAGAGAGAGGGAGAGAGAGGGCGCATTATCTGTAAGTGTACCTGCAAAGCCTTTTCAATTTCAGTTTCACTGCGAGCAGCATCTTCAATATTGATGGGTAAGGTTGGCATAGCCTTGTTAACACAAAATATTTTCCGCACTTGAACTTCAACCTTCAGGGATATATAAAACTCTTATCCATCAATATAATAAAAAAATATATATTAAAAATATTTGTGAAACCACCTCAGTCCTAACTACTTAAATGGAAAACTTCCTTCAATCTATTTCACAGACGATCTGCATTCTACCTACTTCGACCAATTTATACATCATAAATGCAAACCAACTTAAGGCCATTGATCGCCATCAGTTCAAGTTTGCTAATTTATCCACATATGGCCAACCGCAGCTTAAGAATCAAACACGAACCCATTTCTTCTGTGCTTCACATAATCAACTTCGTATATCTGAAAATTTTGAGTGAATAGATGTGCAAATTTTGTGCAAGTGTATGCTACCTATAAAAAAAATGTGCATGCGTATGAATGCTATATTCCTCGTTCGTTTTGAATGAAAAACAGTATACCGCTAACCTGCTGACTGGCGCCTTTTATGGGAACAGTGGGCACGGAGACTACCCCTTCGATGTCCACGATCGACTCGCGGCTCAGCCCGGCGGCGTACTTCACCATCTGGCGGCTCACGGAGTCAGGCTGCGCCGTAACGACGCACTGGACGGTGAACCCCTTCTCTCTGACGACCAGAAAGGCCATGTTCTTCCCGACGGCGCGGATCGCCTGCGCGCGCCCACGCACGAGGACGTACCGGTCCCTCAGCGCCTCGGTCAGCGTACCGACCTCGGTCCATTCCTGGACGTCGGCGGCAACCTTCGATTGGAGCTCCGGGAGAGGGACATCGCCGTAGTTGGAGGAGAGCGGGTCGTCCTCGACGGAGAGTGACTGCGCGGCGGATTCCAATGCGGCTTCCTGGCGGCGGCGGAGCTTCTCCTGCTTGGCGGCTTCCTTCTTGGCGGCTTTCTTGCTCTGAGATTTGGAAGATTCGTCTTCTTCTTGTTGTTGCTGGTTGTGAGGCGGCGGCGGCTGCTCTGGCACGGCGCCGGATGACGGAGATTGAGATTCGGCGGAGGACATGGTTGAACGAGTAGAAAGATTCCTAGGTCGCTCTGCTTGTGACGCTATACAGAAGGAACTATGAAGCACGGGGTCAGGGTTTTGTAAAGTGTCGTGTGAATGGTGGTAATTACCAAAAACATGCGTGGTTTCTTCGAAAATGCAATTTGCTCGTTACAGATTCCAAATCCTAATTCCAATTTTCGCCCCTCAAAATTTCATCATTTCCTACAAAACCCCATGTTTTGGTACAAATATAACCCCATGTTTTTGTGATCCATAATATTGTAAAAATTGAATTCATCATCACTTTGAAAATTAAGGCTGCGTTTGAAAGTGTAATTGAGTTGAGTTGAATTGAGTTGAGTTGAGTTGAGTTGAGATAATAAAATATTATTATAATATTATTTTTTAATATTATTATTATTTTGATATTTGAAAAAATTAAATTATTTATTATATTTTATGTTAGAATTTGAAAAAATTATAATGATAAATTGAGATGAATTTATTAATTAAACGTATTCTAAAATAACATTTTTAATGAAATAATATAATTATATTGGTTAAATATAAAATGAATTTTAATAACGGCGACAATATACCAAATGCGAGTCTTTTAACAACAACATTACAAAAATTGTATATCGACAAAATGTTGCAATATAAAAAAATATGACGCGTTTACAAAGCTAAAAACCAATTAATACATAGATTCCAATGATAAAATGAGATTAAAGTCCCATTTGGATAATGAGATTAGATAAAATAATTTTAGATAAAAGTTAAATAAAATATTTTTAAAATATTATTTTTTAATATTATTATTATTTTAAAATTTTAAAAAGTTGAATTGTTTATTATATTTTGTGTGAAAATTTGAAATAATTGTAATGATGAGATAATATGAAATGAAATCGTTTATGTATTCAAACAGGATCTAAGTATTATTGTATAAAATGAAATACCTTTTTCTTAAAATTCATTTTGTCTTTTGTATTTTTGTACATATGAGTATTATATGAAGAAATTCCTTTTTCTTAATATTCATTGTTTTTAGTATGCCTGGTTTTGTCTTTCGTTTTTCGAACTATGATGATAATTGAATTATAGTAACATTATTCTGAATAGATATATATATATATATATATATGAAGATACAATCTACTAAAAAACAAACGTTTTTCTTCAAAATAGATTATTTAGGCACATAAAATAGATATTTTTAATAAAATTAATATATTAGTTTACCATTAATTAGTTTTTTTTATCTAACATCTAAAAGTTTGTCTCTATTGATTTGAACACCTTAATTCAATCCCATTGATATAATATAATATGTGCCTTTGACAAGCTTCAAGGAGGCGTTTGAGTTTAATAAATTGGACAGGATGATTTTCTATTTCTTGAAAATTTGACAGGAGGAATTTAGCCTTTAAAATGCAACTTGTAAAACCACTGCGCTGAGAAAATAAAATTTGCAAAAACCGCTGCGAGTGCGACAAGCTGGATTTGAGGGATAAAGCTTCGAGTACTATATTCTTATATCTTTACCGAATACAGATGAAGAAAAAAGTACTATATCCTTATTAAAAATAATATTTACAGTGAATACCCAATCTTCGTATAATTTTTTTAAAAAAATAAATATAAAATTTCTATTAAAAACATTAATTTTTAATAATAAATTTTTTTTTAAATGATTGAACGACATTCGCACATTTTATAACTATACGTAACATTAATATATTCTTATACTTAAGAATTTAACAAAAAATTTATATATAATCATTTTTACGTATATTTTATACAATTGATTAAAGTAATTATTTTATATTAAAAAAATTTGAACCAACCAATTAAATCAGTGAATTGCGTTAAACATACGTACTAGTGACGGTATATATCACAACTCAAAGATAGAATTAACCAAAAACATACTTCGGGTCACAAAAATCTTTGCGTCTGAAGTGGAAAACGACTAACGAGCATACATGCGAATGGAATATAAAAAGAGATTATGATACTTCTAAAGACCTATTAATTTTCCACTGATCGGTATTAGATTCCAGTCTTGCTTTGTCTGGCCAAAGAGCGAGAGACACAGAGAGAACCCTCCTCTTATTTGCCGTCGCTCCTTCCCTCACGTCCTTGCGAAGATGTTGACGGCAAAATCCCTAATAAACCACTGCTCATCTTCCTCGTTCTCCTCAAAAACGCGAATAGCAACACCAAAACCCAAAAACCCTATCTTGGCCTTCCCATTTCTCCACTCTCCATCTCCCAAAGCACGCTCTTTCTCAATCACAAACTCGGCCGAAGAGCACCGCCATGCTGAGTCGGTCACCCCAGGTCAGTTCCGAGTCGACATTCTGTCGGAAGCCCTACCCTTCATCCAGAAATTCCGGGGCAAGACCATCGTGGTCAAATACGGGGGCGCAGCCATGAAGTCCCAGGCCCTACAGGCCTCCGTCGTCAACGACCTCGTCCTCCTCGCCTGCGTGGGCCTCCGCCCCGTCCTGGTCCACGGCGGTGGCCCCGAGATCAACCTCTGGCTCAAGCGCCTCAACATCGAGGCCGTCTTCCGCGACGGTCTTCGGGTTACGGACTCCGAAACCATGGAGATCGTCTCCATGGTGTTGGTCGGGAAAGTCAACAAACATTTGGTGTCCCTGATCAACAGGGCCGGCGCCACCGCGGTCGGTCTCTCAGGCATGGATGGCCAACTCCTGACTGCCCGGCCCAGCCCGAACTCCGCCCAATTGGGATTCGTCGGCGAGGTGGCCCGCGTGGATCCCAACGTCCTGCGTCCACTAGTCGACAGTGGCCACATCCCAGTGGTGACTTCGGTGGCGGCGGACGAGTCGGGACAACCGTACAACATAAACGCGGACACGGTGGCTGGAGAATTGGCCGCGGCATTGGGGGCCGAGAAGTTGATCCTTCTGACCGACGTGCCGGGGATTTTGAGGGACCGCGAGGATCCGACTAGCTTGGTGAAAGTAATAAATATTAGCCGGGTGAAGGAAATGATTGAGGAGGGGAAGGTCGGTGGTGGGATGATTCCCAAGGTGAATTGCTGCGTTCGATCGCTCGCCCAAGGTGTGAGGACTGCGAGTATCATCGACGGGAGGGTGCCGCACTCGTTGCTCTTGGAGATTATGACAGATAAAGGGGCCGGAACTATGATCACTGGGTAATAAAAATGCGACTCGGTTCTAATGTTCTTTCTTTTGGTCTTTGATGCATGCATGAGGAATTGGAAATGGAAATGGAAATGGGAATCTCAATTACTTGAGGATTTGGGTTATGTTATCTGGCTTGTAATGCTTCGAAAATCTCTATGATGGTGTTCTGTGACTATGTTTGTGGCAAACTGAACAATTTGCTGATGAGAAATTGAAGCAACTAATAATCATAACCTGATTTTTTGAAGTTGGAGGGAAGTATGAGTAATATTTATGCGGTTAATCTCAGGTCACAGCATTCATCGTTCTCATCCTCATCGTCAATACCTCACGTCTCAAATCACATCACACTTTCAGTGCAACTAACCGTGAGTCAACTCCTCGTTTAGCAGAATTTCCTTTTCAGTCGGTGTCCTTTTCTTGGCCTCTCTATTAGACTTTAGAGGCAATGTCATTCCTTCTTCCCCCGTTCACCACCCTCCCTTTCGTGACTTCTCTCTGCAGTAGTTTCCCCCTTTCTGAATTATAAATTGAAGTCACGATCAACAATGATAACTTCCTCGTATATAGTGCGATTTTCAGGCGAATGTAGAGCGATAAAGAGTAAACAGGTCTAAAAATACTTGAAAACTGAAACTGGAAAGCATAAGCATCTCGCTACTGTTATGTTACTTTCCTAGTACATTCAAAACTTACCAAGAGGAAGTCCCATTTCCTTCTCCTCCTATCTCAACTTTGCGATAGCACTACATTTGATTTGCTGGTTTTAAAGCGCTGGCATCATTCATATAACGAGTAAGTATCACATCGGTGTGAACAAAAACGCGGGGAATCTTCCCTTTTGAGAGTGTATCACGTAAACATTGTCATCTTAAAAATGAGTAGTTCATGGTTAAATACCCCTTAGCTGCCATTAGTTGAATCTTCCCTTCAGCTTCCTGCAGTAAAAGGGGGGAAAAGTCCCTTTTTTAAGTCCTAATTGTTAGCTCATCCTGTTTAATTTACGAAGGGGATAAAATAATATCGAGTACAGGGAAGACTGCTTGCCGTGACAACTAACCCATGAGTCCATGACCACCACATAGCAAGTTTCTTACAAAGTGCAGTCAACCGTGCATCAGAATTATTCGATGCTTTACTTGCAGGCGGTGTTCCCTGAAAATAATTCAGGCCATCTACGTCAGATTAAAGGGATGTAACAGTCCATAGAAGAACGCTTGAACGACAAAATCGATGAGTTTGTAAGTTTGCAATAGAACATTAGAACTTGAAAGCAAAACCGAAAATGTTTTGGATTTTAGTACGTTTTGGAATTAATTCACCACTTCTGATTGTTTGTGTACGTAGAAGTATGATCTCAGTTTCTAGATCCATACTTAAATCTTTGAGTAACTTCAATCATTAATTATGACTTTCTCTACAGCAATTAAAAGACACAACAATGAGAATCAACAGATATGATGACCAAATACGTAGGAAATTTATCTGACGGCGTCGCCGGATTCAATTCAGGTACCATAGCTGACAGAAGTTTTGCGTCGTCCCGTAGCATCAGAAGGCACGGCTTGAAATCGCTAAAGCAAAATTGCATTTGGGACCATGTTGTCAACTGAATCTTGGGACAGATTCTGAAGAAGCCCATGTGAAATCACGGTTTTAGTGAGAAATATAATTTAGAATCTAATAAGTACACATAATAATATAATGGGAAATTTGATTCAAAAAATGGAATGCAGTGCACGGTACGCTACCAGACACAATCTACCAGACACAATGAACAATAGTATAATGCACAAGCTCCGATTGGAAAAAAATACTAGTCCGGAACCACCACCGGCTCCTCCGCGCTTCCTTCTTTCGCCATTGGCAGAATTTCTTGCTCAGCAGCCTCTCTCGTCGTCTAAGCACGGGTCCGGCGACTGCTGCTCATAGATTCAACGATGTAGAGCTTTTAGAAATAGAAACAAAGAGGACGATAGTTGCTCTCAACCAGATGGATGGAGATTGGAACTTGAAGGAGACTGTGCTCTGCAAGTTTTTGGGACTGTCCCGCCTGAATAAGATTTACCCGGGGTTGGAGATCGCGGTTAATGCTCGGACTATCTGATGATTACTATCTTTATAAATTTTTATATAAAATATAATAAATAATTTAATTTTTTAAATTAAAAAATATTAAAAAAATTATATTTTTACTCAACTAAAATTTAGATAACGAGATCCTTCAATCCCATCTTATTTTGTTTTATCGTAATATTCAAATATTATAAATACAAATATTTTAAATTTTAACTTTTTAATTTTTTCATCTATTTATTATAATTTTTTAAAATTTTTAAACAAAACATAACAAATAATTTAACTTTTTTAAATCTCAAAATAAGAATTATACTAAAAAATTATATTCTAATAATATTTTAACTTTATAATATTTTTATTCGACTTTTTTTACGCATTTTTAAAAATTTTATAAAATATTTTAATTAAAACAATTTTAATAAACAATTTCATTAGTATTTACGTATCGTCTAATTTTTTAGTTCCAGGAATTACTTTCAGCTGTTCAAAAATCTAATGGGTATGTTTGGTTTAATGAGATTTTAAAAAAAAAAAAAAAATTACGTGTCAAACATCTTTAAAATTAAAAGAAACAAAATTATTTTAACTTTTCAACTTCTCGTCCATTATTATCCGGATACCATAATTAATACAATTTTTACAAGTTTTAAAATAAAAATACTCATAGCAAATTATGTTCAAATATTCCAAATAAACTTTTTAATTTTATTTATCTACTTTAACAAGTTCTAATATAAAATTATTTTAGAAAAAACATTCGAAAATTTTCCCTCCTGCTCAAAAGTCAAAAGACAATCTAAAAAAATATGACAATTCTTAAAAGATTTCATAACAAAAAACTTGTAATTTAAAAAGACAATCCACTAATATTTATCAAAAAATCACGTATATGTTTAGGCATCACAACTTTATTATGGCTAGTTACTCATCGTCTTTGATACGAATAATACATTATTTTGAGGATAGGTAGACAGTGTCCATTTGATTTTGGATCCGCCGTGATTAAAATTATAACTCTTTAACAAAACAAAAAGTCTATGAGCACTTGCAATTGTATATTGCCATTTAGATTAATTTATTTTGAATATATCATTGTATAAATTAATTGGTCGCAAATAATATCAAAGTTAATAAATTATTTATCAAACCCATCAAATGGTTAAGATGTGTTGAAAAATCCAATCCGAGGTAGCAGAAGGCCTGTGAGCACAAGTCTAGGTGGACAAGAAGTTTGAGCACCTCGTGTGAGAAAAGTAAGGTGGAGTATAAGGATGCGTTTGAATGCTGTTATAATTTCACATTATTTGAGTAGGTTTTTAAATAATAGTATTTTATGAATTCTATTAAGATGTATTTGAATATAAAAAAATTAAGATATATATTTAAATATATGAATTAAGTTGAGATGGGTTTAAAATCCGGTTTGGATAACAATCCTCCTAACTCATAGAATCTCGATTCATTTCATTTCATTTCATATCGATATTGAAACACCATAAATATTTTTTAATTTTTAATTTTTAAATTTTTTCATCTAATAATTACATAATCATTACAACTTTTTCAAACTTTTAAATAAAACACAAAACACAATTCAACTTTTTTAAATACTCAAAACAAAAATTATATTAAAAAATTATATTATAGTAATATTGTAACTTTATAATTTTTTTTTTATTTTTTTCTCCCTCATTTCTCAAAACCTCTCATAAACGTGTTAACTCAAACTATTTCATAACTATTCACAAACAATTTCACACAAGATATAAAAAATTAAATTATTTATTATATCTTATATAATCATTTGAAAAAATTGTAATGATTATATGAGACGAGATGAATTGAGATAAACTCTAAATTCAAACGGGATAGAGTGAGATGTATCAATGGCCCAATAAGCTAAAGAGAAATGATATATATAAGTCCCAAATATACAAACATCGCATAAGCCATTCTTAAAAAAAGTTGACTCCACCATAAAAAAAAGTGTGAATAAGTCATTTTTTATTGATCAGGCCTGCATTTTTATAAAAAGTTTGTCCAATACTTATATATTTAGAGTTTGTGCTATTACTCTTAAACGACGTGGCGTCATACTCTACTAAATAGGGGTGTGCACCCGGACCAATTTTTTTTGGGTCAGGCTTGGAACCCAAAAATTCTGGTGTATCCAGGCGGTTATCCGCCTGGATTACACCCGAGCGGGTGAGAAGAATCTAGATCTGGTTACAGATCGTCGGATTCAGTTCTGTGACCTAGTTATCCGTAACCAGATCATTTAAAAAAAAAAAAAATTCTGCCCCTCACTACAAAAGTGCAAAATCCCTAAGCTTTTGAATCCCTTTTGCCTTTCCGATTCCATTATGCCTACTCTCTTCAACGCAGTCATTTCCGAATCCATTATACCTTCTCTCTTAGACGCAGGCATCTCTTATCCTTTCTTAATCCATTATGCCTTCTCTTTTCAACGCAAGCGTATATTCTCTTTTACGAATCCATTCTCTTTTCTTTTTCGAATACATTGTACCTTCTTTATTCAACGCATGCGTCTCTTCTGCTAAATCCCTTTGTCTTCCGAAGTCCTTTGCAGTTTGCGCATCTGGGAGAGAGACGCGAAGGCTATCATCCAACATTTCTGAAATCTAAGCTTGTAAGGTATATTTCGCAAGCCCTTCTCTACTCCGTCATCTCTCTTTATCTACTCTGTCATTTTCTATACAGTATGGTCATCTCACTTTCTCTACTTTGTTAGTTTTTGTAAATGATGGGTTTAGGGATTTTTTATTATGAGTGTTG
Source organism: Juglans microcarpa x Juglans regia (assembly GCF_004785595.1). NCBI lineage: Eukaryota > Viridiplantae > Streptophyta > Magnoliopsida > Fagales > Juglandaceae > Juglans > Juglans microcarpa x Juglans regia. The sequence goes on from NC_054600.1 coordinate 33,726,544, forward strand.
GGTTTTTTTTGTAAACGATGGGTGTTTTGAGATTTCTGTGTTTTAAGATTTTATTGTATTTTTGGGTGTTTTAAGGTTTGGTTGTAAACGATGGGACCGAGTTATGAAAGAGGGAATAAGAGAGGGTTTTTTTTTTTTTTGTTCTTTCTTATGTATGATACGAGTGGTTGTTTATGATGGGGAGGGTTTGTTTATGGTTTTGAGGAATTAACTAAGGTTTTTGCATATTATTTTAGGGGGGCAAGGTGGGTTTGTTTCTGGTTTTGGGAAATTAACCAAAATTTTACAGCATTATTTCATGTTCTCCCATTTTCAGACTTTCAGCAGACTTGTTTCAATTAAAATGAAATTTTCAGTGGGTATAACTCTATTTCAGCTATAGAACACTCTTCTAATTGTTTTATTAATTTATACATCATTATAGGGGCCAGGTATTGCTAGTGTACGTGGGATTGATGTAATTCTTGAATTACATCAATTATTTAGTCTTAATTTCCAAGTAAAAGAAGTGTCTTTCCCATATTGATACTCATTGTTGTAGATATTTGGTTGGTAATTAAAACATTTATATGGTCCATTAACAATTCAGTGGCAAACTTGATAGTTTAGATTATGATTGGTATTTTGCTCTTAAACATATTCTTGTAGATCTCTCAATTTGGTATCATTATTGTATTAAATTCTTGTTTAGATTATGATTGGTTTTTTTTTTCTTCTTCCTTTTTCTCTTCTGCATTTTCTTATTTGCTTTCCTCTTTCTTTTCCTGCTCCTTATTTTCCTTCAGCAAGAGAAAGCATTAGGATATTTTGTTAGAAATGTGAGCTAAGAATTGAACTCTCACTCCACCTAAAACCGAGTTGTAAAAACAAATAACATAGCACAAAGTAAATGTAATAACTAATGTCTTTACATCACCGAGTACAAGTACTCTAGCTTACATGACTACATTAGTTATGGTTTTTGTACAATTTGAGATCACAAAACTATTAATAATTAGCTTATACTCCTACATAATTATTCAAGTTATGCAGTGCTTTTTGAATCTTCTGCATAGTGAACTCGGGTCATTATAGCTTACATGACTACATTGATTCTGTGTTTTTAAAAAGTGTAAAATGTGAAGAAAATTATGGTACGACATATTTGTTTAATTGGCCAAGCTTGTTTGAACTTTTATATGAGAGAGCTCCTAGAAGACAGAGAATACTTTTTATTGGTGATATAGACCCAATGACTAAAGCTGTAAGACAATAATTATTGTAGTGTTTTTGTGAGGTTTTGTTTCAAGTTTTATTCACTTGTTATTTTTGACTTTTTGCTTATAATCATTATAGTTTTTATTTTTCTAATGTAATTGATGTTGTTAACAGCTTATGGAGAGACAGTCCAGTAGAAAATTTCCTCCCAATTCCAGATTCAAGACGTGAAGATTAATGCATTTTGTTATTGTTTTAGTTTAATTAGTTGTGATGTATTATTATGTCTTTTGTTTTTTGTAAATTTATGTTTTGCATTATGACGTAACAACAATATTATTTATTTTGTATTTTTATTTATTTTGTACTTTAATTTTTTTTATAAAAATATTTTAAAAAGTATTTAAATTATTATTATTTTTTAAATCGAGGTAATTTTAGCATACCATTTTTTTTAAGGGTGCTATAAAAACATTTTTTTAAGTTTTAAAGTAAAAAAAAAAAAAAAAAAACCAAATTTATCCAGTTATAACCCGGATCCGGATTAAACTTGGATATTCAGTTACAATCTGGATATCTGGATTGAATTTGGTTATCCTCTCGCCTGGATTTTAGCATTCGAATCCGGATCCGGTTATGTCCAGATATCTGGATCCGGATTTGGTTGAATACTCCTACTGCTAAAAAGACATTAATTGCATTATGTAAAATGACCTGTACGTATTAACCACACTCGATGACTTAACAAATGAGAAACTTTGCCATAGAAAATAAATCTAGGTGAATCCGTGCAAGTAACTTATAGGTTACATGTATTATCTTTAATGACTCTTTTATAGATAAATGATTTATCCACAAAAAAATTTATAAAAATAAATACATAAATAGATGTACTTTGATATGATACGTTAAATTATAAAACTATTTTTATTAAATATTCAAACGGCTCTAAGTCAATCACAATAATATTTTTCAATCATACAGTGCTCTTTTCTCATCTAATACTTGCAACAAATACAAAAAAACACTATTTTTTAAGCAGATAAATATAGTTATGCAAGCAAGGAGTGTTGAGAAAGCAGAAGTGATGGAAGGTAAGAAAAGTGGCCGTAATAGTTTTAAAATTAGTTATTTTAATGTGAAGATTTATGTGAATGAAATAATTAAGAGTTAAATTTATCTTATATTTATAAAAAATATACTTTAACTTTAACCAATCCATTGATTGAGAGTGCTAAGAATAAAATAAAACTATTGTTTTAATTATTTCAATAAGTACATAATATAAGTTAACCGAGGAAGGACACTAGTAATTTTTATACGACAGAAGGGGATTATTTTTTATATTTTTAAAAAAGAAAAAACATAAAGACACGTCATCGTTTAACCCAAGATCAACTTGGAATGTCTTGGATTGGTCCCTTCTACGTTACCAGGAAAAACGAAAACGAAAACGACAGTCGCTTTCTCTGGTTCTCCGACTCGTTCCGGAGAGGCGAACACCCACTGTTTTTCAGACATAACGGTATTCTATACGAAACAAATCTCGAACAAATTTTCTTTCCAGTCTGGAGGACCCCGTAACCGTTCTGCCAAGAAGCTTGCTGTCCAAGAAACTTCAAATTTTAACCGTTTCCCAAGGACCAATCCTAACTCAAGAAGATCCAAATATAATACCACTCCCATCACCCCCATGCTCCGAAACCCCAAACCCTAACGTTTCCCCCCGCCCTCTGTACATCGATGGACAAAGAGGTTCAAATCCTCTCTCGCCTCGCTGCGAACCACCTACGCCTAGCTCAATTCGAGCCCCTCCGAGCCATTATTCTCGCTCTCCGATCTCGGAACTCCGACGTCGCTGTCGCCATCCTCCAAACCATCGTCGCCCATTCTGACCGATTCGAAAACATTCTCTGGTCACCTTCTTGCCCATCCCCACCTCTCCTTGCATACCTGTCCACTCTCGAACTCTTGCAATTCGATAATGCCTCATCGGCTTGGAGCTTCGATCCTGAAACACTGCGATTACGGGCCGAGTTCTTGCTTTTAGTTCAGCAACTGATCGACCGTGTATCGGAGAGTATGCGTAAGAACTTTGATTTTGAAAACATGGAGAAAGATTTTTTGGCTGAGAGTGAGGGTTTGGAGGAGCGAGCCGTGGTATTAGATAAGAGCGAGGATTTGAGAGATGCAAATGGTGAATTGGATGATTGCGTGCGGGTCTTGGATAGGGTTTTAGAATTAGGCGCTGAGAGGTTGAAGCCAGATGTTGAAGGGGACGAAAATGACCGGAACGAGACTCGGATAAGTCCAGGTGCCATGCCAATTGATGAAGGTGGATTGATGTGTTTGAGCAGGGTGATATTGGATCATTCGGATGTTTTTGATGCGCTGTGTTGGAATATACAGCGGCAAGTTAGGGGGTGGGAGAGTTATGACTCGGGTTTAGCAATCACGGTCCAGGGGGGTGAGAATGCAAAAAAAGAGGAATTCTCAGTGGAGGAGAAGGATTTGAAGGTTCTTGGTTTAATACAGAGGATTGTTCAGTCCGCTCATCTGAACGCTATGAAGGAATGCATGAAGGAGGGCGATGTAGAAGGAGCGATTTCTCGAATTCGTTTTCTTCACATTGATTACGGAGTGGAAGAGGCCGAGTATCGGTATTTATGTTTTTATTTTTTTTGACGTATATCTCTTGGAAGTAGCGGCTACGTTTCTTGTTAGGTTGGACTGATAATGTTTTACATGACTTTACAACTCCTCCCAGTGCAAAATCAGTTGTTGTACTCTTACACTGCTTCGTGTTGTTAATAACTGCAATTAATCTCTATCTTTCCACACAAGAATAAAGGTGAAACCTAAGTGGCAGGATTCTTTTGATGGTTGCTTTGGGTGTTGCTGATAGCGGTTATTGACACATAGTTTAGAGCTTTAAAAGCTAGGCTTTGTTGTCTCGATTGCTTTCAAACATAAATGAGAAGTGCTGCCTTAGGTTGCTACATCCCTTGTGAATATGTCAGGGGATGGCATTGATGCAGTGTTCTGAAACTAGGCTAGAATGGCCATAGTTACTGCCTCAGCTTATAGACCTGCTTAGAGCTCTTGGGTTTGTGTGGGACCCTTCGAAAATATCACACGACTTTAAAGATTTTATGGGGTTGGGAGATTGTTTTAACAAGGTTCTATGTTTGTTACTAAAAAGGGTCCCCTTGTTCGTTTACAGACAAGGAAAGTAAAGAAATGAAAGGAAAAAAAGAATTCAGTTTCATTGTCCCTTGTCAAATTTAGTTACATAAAACTGTATTTAATATCATGAGTTTCCATTTAAACTAGGGGCATTTTTAATTGAAATTATAAATTCATGAAATGACAGTTATAGTTCACGGCTCATGTATTGAATATTGTTTTTTGTTGTACGAGTAATTCATGCTGCTAAAACTTGGAGAGCTTTGGTTTTCTTGGAGTGACCCCTGCTGTTTTTCTAATGGAATCGGGCCCTCGAAAATTGTTTTAATTTATCTGTGCTCAGTTTCTCATTTTGTAAGGAGATCATGTTGCAATAATCTTTATACATTTTTACTTATTTTTCATGGAGGTCAAAGTCTAGTTTTATGCTTTCATGTCCCGACAATTAAGAAACTTGTCTATATGTTTTGTTTCTGTTCTCTTATTCTCTTCTAGATGTCTATTTGAAGTCATTTGTTGTACCTTTCAGCATGGTTTTGCAAGATCTAATCAAGAGCATTTTGTTGAGAAGGGAGGGTTTTGACTCATGGCATGCCATGAGAGAAAAATTGCTATGGATTTATGAACAAGCCCTTTCATCAAATTGCAGACATCTTGTTCAAATGATTCAGGTAATAACTTTTCCCTTTTCTTGGAAGGGATCTCATCAGTAGCTTATTCTTTATCAGCTACAGCTGGCATGTTGTCAAAACTTTTGACCATGTTCTTTTTAGTATATGAGTTAAACATGTGAATCCGGTTAGCTAAGAGGTATGGGGGCTGTGTCGAGTAACTGAGTATTATTTGTCTGGTTTTTACTTTATTTTGTGTTCAGTATGCCAAACTCTTTGATGAAATATTGCCTAATTGGCATTGGATTAAATTGAGTTTAACTTGGAATTACTGTGAATTGGTTTATGCTAAGGTGCCCTTTATGAAGGCATGGAATTGTCCATTGGCACAAATATGTGCATGATCTTGTGATTTGACATGGGAAGCTAAAGATTTACAATTTAGTGAAAATTTATAATAGATATTATTTGGCCATTCTTGTTCATTCCAAGAATGTAGTCTCCGATCAAATTCTTTGAGATAGTAGTTCAAAGATTTCCACTGAAATACATCATATTTTATCATCCTTGTGGGGGTCCCAAGGGTTGAGTTTGACATTATCAGTTAAGTACATGCATATTGTCAAAATTTCATCCTCAATGAAGGATTTGACTTTATTTCATGCAGTTTATTCAAGACGAGTCGCTCTCTGAGGAGATTGGGATGAATGGAGCTCTTAATAATAGCCAGCTTCCACCTCCACTTGAGCGCTTTCAAAGATATCTTGTGGAGTTGGAATCTAATGAAGATAGATATGACAAGTCTTCATCCTTGAATATGGCTGTCACTTATTGTACAAGAGATATGTACCATTATGCTCGTGTTTCTGGATTACATGTACTTGATTGTGTCATGGAAAGTGCCCTATCTGCTGTGAAGAGGGAGCAACTTCAAGAAGCTAGCAATGTATGTGTCCAGTTTTATGTTTTAATTGAAGAAAAATTCTACTCATCATCCTCACACCACACATACACACCACACATGATTTTTTAATTTTTAATTTTTAATTTTTTCCCCTTACCAAATGTGTGGTGTATGGATGATGAGTAGTAGAATTCAATTAGTTTAGGAGGAATAAGTGTGGTGTGTGGTGCGTGGGGATGATGAGTAGCAAAGCTCTCAATTGAATATGTGAGCATGTAATTGATCCCCTTTTTTTGGGAAAAAGTTTACTGAAGTTACATTTTTTATTGTCGAATTGATTGCATCTTTAACCTTACAAACCTTGTTGGTCTGTATATGTGGCAGGTTCTTATGTTATTTCCACGGCTTCAGCCCTTGGTAGCTTCCATGGGTTGGGATTTATTATCTGGTAAAACAACAGCACGAAGGAATTTAATGCAAGTGCTATGGATAAGTAAGTTTCATGTACTGCAATTGGAAGAGTCTCTGCTCTATGGTAATCAATCGAAGGAGGTAACAAGTTTTAAAAGTTTATGATATTAATTTCTTTGGCACAGCATGATCTCACCTTTACTAAAAATCAGTAGAAATAATGCCTGTTTTGATCTTGGCAGATATCTTGTTTGGAACATCTATGTGATAATTTATGTTATCAGCTTGATGTTGCCTCTTTTGTTGCCTGTGTCAATTCTGGTCGAGCATGGAACTCAAAATTCTCGCTGTTGTCTGGAAAAGAGCAAACAACATTAGGATATGAAGGTGCCCAGTCAGACGATTTTGTTGAAAATCTTGTGTTGGAAAGACTATCTGTACAAAGTCCTCTTCGGGTAAGAATGTATGCAGTTTGTTAAGAAAGGCTAGGTATTGTCTGCCTACCTGAACTGCATCTTTACCATGCTATAGATTTTTTTTTAAGAATACCAATGACTCGTGTACTTTTTTTTTTGTTCATCAGTGACTCATTTTTTTGATAGTTAATTGTAAGTTTTATTGGTAATACCAATAAACATAGGCCAAGTACATAGGTTGTATACACAGGAGATACATCTAATTAGAATTAGGAGCCAATGTTCAGCAGTGACTTATTAATGATTCAAAGTAATAAATTGTCCTAAAACATAAAAATAAAACATCATATTTTTGGTATTTGCTTCATTTAAAATTACATATATTAGTGGTAAAAGTTATAACCATTAGTATTCACAGATGACCAAGTAGTGGAACTTCAAATTTGTGCTGAGTGTGGTTCCTTTAATTAATGAATGAACTCAAACCAGCAGAATAATACGGAGAGCTGTTGAGTCCTGCTTGATTTGTTTTGCAGACTATTATTAAAAAATAGGTAAGTGATGGTGATCAAGTTTGAAGGCCAATGAGAATAGTATGAAGTTAGATAAAGATTGAAAAAAGATACATGTAGCTGACATTGCTTGCTGAGCCGATTCCAATTAGTTGGTATTAGGACTTAGTGAGTAAATGTGGAATCGGTTGATCATTTGTTTCTGCATTGTGAGGTGGCAACGACTTTTTGGGACGAGATTTTCAGCAGGTCGGGTATTGCTTGGATGATGCCCAAGAGGGTGGTGGATCTCTGGGCTTGTTGTAAAGGATTTATGGGCAATCATCGCATTGCTGATATTTGGAACATGATTGCTTTGTGCTTAACGTGGTGTCTATGGCTGGAAAGGAATGGAGGCTGTTTTGATGACAGAGAACGATCGTTGGGAGAACTTGGAGAGTTTTTCTTTCGAACTCTGTCTTTGGGCGAAAGTTCTTGTTTTGAATGGGGATAGTTTAAATGTTTTTCTTTCAGACTTCACTAGTTCCTAGTCCCTAGCTTGTATGTAGGTGTTTCCACTTGTATACTTCTTGTGTACTTGGGCTATGCCTATTTACTTGCATTAATAAAATCTCTTATTACTTATAAAACAAAAGACTTAGGGAGTAAATGCCTTCTAAACTAGTTGAATCTTCTAATCCTTTGTTATAAGATAGAGAGAGATTACTCATAGGGTGCAGCCTTGGGGTGGACTCGATTGTCTTTGAGCTCTCACCAAAAGCAGGTATTTCTGTTCTGGGAAATGTTGAGAAGAGCATTAGGGTGGTGAAATTGTCGTTGGGCAAAATGAGGGTGGTTTGTGGCTACAGTGGAAGCAGCGACATGGGCAAAAGGACGGCCAAAGTTTGTGAAATCCTCCCATGTCAGAGACAGATCTTACCTTGGCCAATTTGATTCAATGCTCATGGTAAAGGGATGTTTTGATATAAGGTTTTCATGGATGGTTCCCATATGTTAATGTGGAGTATTTTGCACGGATGCAATGCCCAAACTTTTGCAGTCTGAGAAGGACAGTTGTAGAGTTAAAAGCTACAATATTTAGCACTCTTATGTTTGGTGGCTGCTTACCACAACTTCCAATCTCCGTGTTCTCTAGACTTCAAAGACTCTTGTTCTTTTTCTTCTTCTTGTTTGTTATGTCCCATGTACTTGAGCCTTGCCTATTCTTATTCTCATTAAAATTTTGTTTACCGATAAAAAAAAATATTTTCTTTGTACATTCTTTGTCACTTGGATCGCACCCCTTTGCACTGTTACTAAAATACGTTAATAATAAAGAACTTTATTGATAGCTGTTTTTAGTCTATTTGGGCTTAAACTAAGGGATAAGTGGTAGACTTGTTAGCATGTTGGAAAGGATGGTTTGATGGTAACCACAGTGAGACCCTGTGGAAATTGATCACGATTTATTTGATATGGTGCATATGGGGAGAGATGATCGGAGCTTCGTGAATAGCACAAAGACTCGGTGGACCTCAAGACTTTCTTTTTTAATCACTTTACCATTGCATGAGAACTTACCAATGTTTTTTCTTGCTTTGGCTTCTAGGATAAAACTTCTCTTCTCACAAAAGACTTAGGCCCTGGTTGGATACGCATTTGGTCTCATCTCAACATCCAAACACTACTCAAACACAAACAATTTTTAATTTATTTTTCATACATTTTCATCAAATTTTTACTAATTATTACAACTTTCCCAAACTTTCATATAAAATCCAAAAAACAGTTCAACTTTTTCAAATCCCAAAACAAAAATAATATTTTAACAATATTTTAACTTTATAATATTTTTTATTTAATTCTTTCTCCTCCTTTTCCAAAACCCAATAAAAATCTTAACTCAAACTATTTCACTACTATTCACAAACCATCTCACTACTATTTACAAATTTCTCATCTCATCTGACTATCCAAACAAGGCCTTGACAGTAATCAGGTTACATGTTTTAGAGCTAAATTCTCGTAATTCATTCCTTTGAAAGCATAAGTGGTTTGAATTCTTGCCAACGTGTTAGTGGAATTTTACACGGTATGCATTTTATGTACTGCCTTTTGTTCTTATTATTTTTTTGGTTATTATTAATTTCTTTTTGAAGCATTGACATGTGAAACACTATCTTTTCCGTAGGTATTGTTTGATGTTGTTCGGGATATGAAATTTCACGAAGCTATGGAATTGATCAGCCTGCAGCCAATTGCTTCAACCGCAGATGCCTGGAAGAGGTGTATAGGCAAATTCCCTTCTGAACTTTAGCTACTTTGTTTAGAGCTACTTGGAATCATTATAAAGTTCAACAATTTTTCTCTTCTAGGAAATGTGGGATCACATTCACCAAGCTTCCTTTCACTGTTTGTAAATTGGGGCATCACAATTTCTCCAACTCAAATGCTTGACACCCTCGTTAGGCCATAATATTGTGCCACGGTTCAAGATTTAACACGAATCAATCCCCACACTTTTAATTGTTTTTGACTTTAAAACCATTTCTAATGACCCAAAGAAAACCTTAGTCCCTTTTAAATTCATTCTCTAAGAGGACTCGCCAAGCTTACACAGTTGGAGCCTCTGGAATCATATAAAGCTAAGAACTTCCTCAAAAGCAACGTGAGGTCCCATTTTCCAAGGTTCCATTCACCCCCCCTCCTATAGATTTGGGCCGTTACAGCTTTAGAACTCACTTCTAGCAACAATCCAATCTTATCAAATATAATTCAAGGTCTTTCCTTTTTCTGATAAAATCTATTGCTGCCCATCATGCGAATAGTACTACATTTTAATGTTTTTCAAGAACATGTGAAAGTGTCATTGTCTTTCTAAGACGTAAAAAGGTAATGATATGGGTATTCTGATTGTGCTGTGCATGTAACAATAGCCAACAGGTATGTCCTGTTATGGACAAGAGCTTTAAGAGACTGTTAACCCTACAGATCTCATTACAGTTGTTTTCAAACGAGTCATTATAAATGTTGAAGATGGTCTATTCAATGAGTCCAGTTTATGTTGATGATGGTTTATACTTCCTCCTCAACATGTGATTATCCTCTTCTAAAAAAAATGCATCAGGAATATTTGATGCCTTGACATGGTTATTTTATTATATAACCTTCTTCCAATTTCCCATGTTTCAGAGCGAGGGATGGTCTATAGGATTGATACTTTGGGCTTTTCATGGACACTTGTTCCCTCCAAGTGAGGGATGCGGAAATAAAAATCTAAACTTGACAATTCAATATAGGAACACATTATGTGACAGAACAAATGGAAAGTAACCCTAATTTCTGTGATGGAGGAACATTAATTTAAAGCATTAGAAAAAAAGAATTGGACATTTAAGATATTTGGCAGTGCCCATGCATTATTAATTTTGGGGCATCTCTATTTGGTACCAATACTGAGATTTACACCTGATGTCTGTGTGTGTCATAGGTGTTGCTATTCAAGTTTTTTTTAACCTTCTCTGTTCGGTTTGCCTTTTTGACTTCCAATATGCTCATATATTTTGTTTTTGTCGGTTTTTTTTCTTTTTTGGGGGGTGGGGGGTTGTGGCAGAAAGCAAGATGTGGAACTTATGCACATGCGCTATGCTCTAGAATCAGCGGTTCTTGCACTAGGAACAATGGAAAGGGGCATGGCAAATGAAAGAGAAACCCATCACCAGTGGGTATTAGGCCATTTGAAGGACCTGCAGAACCATTTGGGAGCCATTAATAATATTGCCCGCAAGGTCAACTGCTTATTTTAATGAACCTTTTGCATTGTGGTTTCCTTCTTGTGTTGGGCTGTTGTTATCTTCGTAAACTTGCATGGCCAGTCCAATTTATGATCTTCAAACAAGCACGAACAGAGTGTTACTTTTGTTGAAAGTCTAGCCTGTTATTTTTCTTAGGACTCAGCTTTTAGGAAAAAAAATTAATTATAACTATTACTGATTCATCATATTAAATGTTATCTTCACCATTAGCTGTCGTGCATCCCATCATTGTATCAAAGACTAGCTGCATTTTATAGGCAGCATCTGAAGTGATTCTTTCTTGGATTTATTGCTCTTTTAAATTTTCTAACTTGACCTTTTGAGAGGTTGTAGTATACAACCCATGGGCTGATAAACTTTTATCACCACTAATTCATTTAGTTCCCAAGTTTTGGGATCATAGATTTATTGTTTTCTGTTTTCGTTATTTTTCCCATATCAATTCATGTTAATTGTATTCAATGTTGCAGATATTAATGGTGAATGTTATAATTTCGCTTTTACATATGGATGATCTCTCTGGGAATATGGTACATTGTGTCTCCCCAGAGAGAGACTCTGAATCTGGTTACACCTGTGCTTGGGAAAATTATGATCTCTCTCCATGTGATGAAGGAAACAAAGTGGTTATATATTTCACGGAGAGAATACTTGATATATTACATCGCAATCTTCCTTCAGCTGTAATTGAACTAGAGCAAGGACTGAGTGAGGGTGTAAGAACAGGTGGAAGACAGGCCTTGGAGTGGAGAGTCTCTGTTGCTAAAAGTTTCATTGAAGAGTGGGAATGGCGTTTGTCAATCTTGCAGCGCCTTTTACCATTATCTGAACGCCAATGGGGCTGGAAGGAAGCATTGACTGTATTACGTGCAGCCCCATCCAAACTACTCAACCTGTGAGTTTAATGAACTCTTTCTGAAATTCATAAGATGAGTAACTATTTCTTTTTTTGATCAGTAAATAGGAATTTTATAAGATGAGTAACTATTTCTTGCTCGCTATATGTATGCTACATATCTGTTATTAATTAGTTCCAATAATTTTTGCAGACCAGATTTCCGCTTCTTTGGTTGCTGATAAACTTGATTATAAAATGTGGTGAATATAAAAGTTTTTAATCTTCGTTGTTAAGTTATAAAGAAAAGAGATTTCTCAACCCATTTGGTGAACCATCATAGAGTTTTTATTTTTATTTTTTTATTTTATCAGTAAATAAGAATTGGAAAATGATAGGGTTACTACCCTCCTTCTACTCATTTACTACACTTTTTGTATTTGATTTTTTTTTAAATTTTTTATTTTACTTAATGGTTAAGGAAGTAACTATTAGTAAAATTATATATATTTTTAAATTTTTCTTAACGATTAAGGATGCTAAAAAAATACTTAAAAGAAAATGATAAAAAAATAAATACACTACAAGTAGTAAATGGGTAGTAAATAAGTAGTAACTCCATCACCCATAAGAATTTTATTAAAATAGGTGGAGCCAAGTACACGGGACATATGTGAACCATCATAGAGTTCAAAGTCATTATGTTCAAATTCCTTTATATTTGGATGGTTTCTCACAACAGCTGCCGCTTCTCTATAATTCATGGTTCTTTGTTCTTTTTCTTCTTCTATTTAGTAGGGTATGGTCTTTTGTATATTTCCCATGCACCTGGTTGTGCTCCTCTGAGCTTTTAATGAGATTGTTTTACTTATAAAAAGTAAGCTCATCTATGATGGTTGATGGCGGAGTGTTCAGAAATCCTCAGCAAGCAAGATTGGAGCTGTAGTGTTCAACACTTTTAAGGCCCCATTTGGATGTTGAGATGTCTCAACCCATCTCCTCTCAACATCCAAACACCACTCAAACACAAACACTTTTCAATTTCAAATTTTTAACTTTTTCATCTAATCATTACAACTTTTCTAAACTTCCGAACAAAACACAAAAAACAATTCAACTTTTAAAATCCAAAAACAAAAATAATATTAAAAAATAATATTCTAACAATATTTTAACTAATTTTTTTATTCAACCTTTTCTCTCCCCTTTTCCAAAACCCCATAAAACATCTTCACTCAAACCACACTACTATTCACAAACTATTTCACTACCATTCACAAATCTTTCTTCTCATCTCATCTCAACATTCAAACGAAGCCTAACTCTCTCTCTCTCTCTCTCTCTCCCTCTCTCCCCCAATATATGTTTCATTATAAGGTCAAAATATTCTTGACTTCGGTTTTGGTTGTGTCCTTTACATGTAAATTCTTTTAGTACTTTTAGTTGGGTGTTTTGCTCTGTCCAGCTCTCTGATTGATCCAGAACATACATGCTTGGTTAGGGGCAGATTTGATTGAAATTCTTAAAGCTGAGGGTCAGGGTAGGGCGAAGTGTTTCTTTTTTTAATGACTGCTCCTGATTTGTGCCTGTCTTGTTGCTATTATCATAGGCATTGATGAGACCCCTAGCCGGGCAACTTGCATCAGTACCTAAGGTGAATATTGTTATGTTATTCTATTTTGCAGTTGCATGCAAAGAGCAAAGTATGACATTGGAGAAGAGGCGGTCCAGCGATTTGCATTATCTGCTGAAGATAAAGCTACACTTGAATTAGTTGAATGGGTTGATAGTGCCTTCAAAAGAGCATCGGTATGGTTCCGGTTGGTCTTTTTTTAACTTTAGATTTTATGCTTTCCCAGAATTATTACTATTGAGTTCCAAAATGTGTATATATATGTATATATATATTTATAAGTAATGAAGTTTCATTAAAAAGGTCAAAAAATGCATACTCCATGTACACATGTTGTATACAAGAGAGATATGTATCTAGAAAGAGGAAAAGATACAAGAAAATCATGCAAGTTTAGCCCATTAAAGTCCCATGGAGTAAAATAATGAAAAGGAAGTCTTGAACATTACATGTAAATTTATTCTTTTACTTATAAAAAGAAAAAATTGTTCTTTGCACGAAGCCTATTCCATGATATACATATGTGTAGACCATATACACATATAATGTGGGTTTAAGACTTTGAGAACCTTTGTCTCCTTAAAATGCCTGTCAAGCCTCGTGGACTCCTCCCCACATGGACTTGAGAGTTAGGTCATCCAGTTTGGGCCTCCAAGCAAACTGTTCAGATAACAATTCCTTAACGAACTGTACGACATGACTCCTAATCTTATTTTGATCGGTAGGGATTGAGCCATCAACTAGGAGCATCTCAATAAAATTGTTTATTCGATTCGAGTTGGCCACCGGCAGCTCTTTCTTTTGCTTTTCTACTTTAACTAGTCTATGCCTACTACTCTACTTCAATTGAGCCATATATGTATGCGTTAGAGGCTTTAATAGTATCTAACTTTTTGATCACATTCGCAGCTCTAGATGAATGGTTTGATAGTGCCTCCCTTGGTTGGAAGTTAGAACATATTATTGACACTGCAGCCATTGACTGGATTTGCCAAACACTGAAAATTTGGGTCCTGTGACTTCTAATATGACGTTTTAGTTTACAAATTAGAGTTCGTGATTGATTGTTACATTTGTCTTAGCAGTCCCATCTTAGACTAAATAAAAGGGTATATAGTAGTTTCTATTATTATTGAACGTGGGGCATAGCTGCTGAGGCATGGTTACATGGAATTTCCTAGGAGAAGGTAAGTGACAAGGAGCATGAGTTTCTGGTCTCCCATCTTTGTAGGGTAGGTCTGAAGTTTTTAAAAATTTCTTTAATAGTTGTGAAAGCTTTTTGAAAGGAATTTCTAATTAAGTTTTGTGGAAGTGGTGAGACCCATTGAGAATATGTTTGGATGGAAAAGTTTTTTAGTGGAGTTTTTATGGATGGTGTAATAAGTAATTAAAAGACTTTTTTTTTTAAAGAAGAACATCCACCTCATGGTGACCACAGGGTGGACTAGATTGGGCCACAAGTAGTGGCTGAGTTCTGGCCACCATGGGGTGGTTCCTCCATTCTTGTTCAATTATTTTTGTTATTTTTATATTCATATTTTTAAAATATTATTTTTTATCTGGGAGAGTTTTATTTGATCTTTTGGCTGTTTTTGGAAATCCATCTGACTAGTGAGTTTTTGCACCATAGAGGTTTGGTAAGAAAATTGTCTAAAATATGAAGAATCCCAAAGGGTTCTTGACACCCAAACAATCTTGTTTCTTGAATTTTCTGGCTCTTTTTACTTTCTCAAACTGGGAGCTTTTGTTTGATGCATGTGTATCGTGTAATTTATTTTCATGGTTTTAATAAAACTTACCTCACTGAAAAAAGAAGAAGAAGATTCAGGTCATCCTCTAACAGTATAGGATTCTGGTCTGCAGTATCAGTTCTGGTTGTAGGCCTGGTTTGAGGTTTGTCTTAAAATAGTGGGTTTTCTCAAAGAAAATTTCAGGTGAAATTTTAGGCTTCTTTATGTATTTGTCGAAAAAAAAAATAATAATTTAGTTGGTTTTGGCGGAAAGGTTGTGACTGAAGACGCAAAAGATGCAATTTCTGGGTTGTTATTCCCTAGCTTTGATGGTTCTTTGGTGAAGCAGTGGCTTTTAAGTTGAGGGAAATTTTGTTGTTGTACATCAAGCTTAATTAAGATGATGCAGCCTTAAAATCTCGGAGGATGATCATGCCAAGTAGGGATTTAATTTGATTTATTTCACCGTCTAGCACTCAGGTCTTGGTATCAAAGATGTTATTCTTGCCCATAAACCTAAGAAAACAAGGAAAAAGAAAGCAGAAGAAACGTGTATGTCAAGGAACTTATAAAAAAAATCTTGCATTTTATAATTTCGTTAGTAAAAATTCAGGCTGTACTCCATGTAGAGTATCTTTCATCCATCATTTTAACTCTGGTCCTTTAATTTTTGAGGCGGTAAGAAGTTCAGAACACCATGCTGCTCCAAACATTTTGATGAATATAGTTCAAATATTGCCCAGAAGATTGTGTTGTGATATTTGATGTCTTTATGATTAGTACTCATACTTGCTTCTGAATAAATCTTATTTTCGTTGCAATTTTCAGTTAACTTGGGAACTTATGATTTTTGCCTATAATTTTTCCGTCCATTACAAAAGGGGATCTTCTTGTTTTCTTTAATTTATTTTTTTCCAGGTAGACGATATAGTGTCGTGTGCTGATGACAGTGCAGTACAAGATCTAGATTTTGCTTCTTTGCGCTCGCAATTAGGTCCTTTGGCTTCAGTAAGTGCCCACATTATTAATTCTCTGTTCCCCTATTCTCCATTTCGGTAAATAGTGAATATTACATATTCTCCAGATTCTCCTTTGTATTGACGTTGCCGCTACTTCTGCGAGGTCAGCAAAGATGTCACAAACGCTTTTGAATCAGGTATTGGTTACTTATCCACTACAAATATAATGTTCTTCTTTGGTGTGGTTGTAGTCAAATGAGTGACATCTCCTTTTCTTTTAACAATTTTATTCGGGTTTTTTAACATTATATTTAAATTTTCTAGTTCCCCGGCAAATAAGAAAGGAGAGATCTTGAAAATGTCAAGGAATTTTCACTATTTTTTAAAAATGTAATGGCAATGACACCAGTATCATATTTAGTTTTTTATGTTACTGTTGTGGAAGATATAGTGGAAATCCTTTTTTCTAAGTACTTAGTGACTCATATTAAATGATTAAATGATACCAAAGTTTTCTTTACCTTCAATGTTACTAATTTTCTTACACAGCCTATTTCATAAACTTTTGAAGATGCCATCTTTCAATTCTTGATGTGGAAGTGATATGCAAGAAAATTTGCTTTAGAAAGAAAATGACCTACCTTCATTGTTATCATTTGTCAGTAATGACTTTTTTTACCTGTAGAGAACACAATACTTTTGGATCAACTGCATTTGCTACATCCTCAGCTTTATCAGTTCCCCAGTGTATCAATAATTTTTCAGAATGATTTTCTTTTGCTCCATGTTTTGAATTTTTTAGCCACATCCTTCCGTCCTCCTAGTGAGATGTTGCCCTGTGGTATGTTTATACATTATTCATTAACTTGTATCATATGCAGGCACAAGTTATGTTATCTGAGATATATCCTGGAGGTTCTCCAAAGATGGGATCCACTTACTGGGATCAAATCCTTGAAGTTGGAGTGATTTCTGTTTCACGGCGGGTCCTCAAGCGACTACTTGAGTTCTTGGAACAGGTACAATCTTATATATTTATATGGTTGGGTATGGAGTTATTGTTAACCCATCTAATTTTGGTGTGGTAATAAGTCCGTGGAGTGAGGGCTTCTTAAAAAATTTGAGCTGTTAGTTGTCTCATAAAAATTTTAAAGAATGGTCTACAAGAAGATAATATGTGGCTATTGATCCTGTTCTATGGTCTACTCCAGGATAACCCTCCTACACTTCAGGCCTTGTTATCTGGGGAAATAATCATCTCTTCTTCTAAGGAGACCCACCGACAGGGACAAAGGGAACGTGCTCTTGCTATGCTACATCAGATGATTGAAGATGCTCACAGGGGCAAGCGTCAGTTTTTAAGTGGTACTTTTCTTTTTACTTCTCTTTTGGGGGTTTATGTTACAGACTCTCTAAACTTCTTTTTGGACTTCCATTTTTTCAGAGTTGTTTAATGTGTTTTTATACTGTAAAATTGTAGGTAAGCTTCATAATCTTGCAAGAGCTGTTGCTGATGAAGAAACAGAACTCAATTTCCCTCAAGGGGAAGGCCCACATTCTGATCGAAAGGCTCTCTCCAATTTTGACAAGGATGGGGTTCTTGGGCTTGGGTTAAGATCTGCCAAACAAATACCCTTAAGCCCAATGGCTACGGAAACTGGTGTGCAGCCTGTTGATTATGACATGAAAGATTCTGGGAAGAGATTATTTGGTCCATTAAGTACCAAGCCCACAACGTATCTTTCGCAATTTATTCTCCATATTGCTGCAATTGGTGACATAGTTGATGGGACTGATACAACTCATGATTTCAACTTCTTCTCGCTTGTGTTTGAATGGCCCAAGGATGTAAGATATTTTATTTTCTATATTGAAGATTATCCTTTTTTGTTTGCTTTCAAGTATTTCTCCTTTCAATTTCATTGTAGGGCAATTTTTTGAAAAAATGCTAATGCTTCCAGAGTCCATATAGTTATTTACTACTAAGAAGAATGGTATAGAATAAATTTGGATGTTCTAAAAAATATTAAGGAGAAATAATTTAGATGAAAAATACATCATTAGCATGTTTTGAGACCACAAATTTACCACATCACTTTGGGATTGGGGAATTTACCCCGTGTGTTTGCCCAACAGTAACTTAACACTAGTCAAGATACATGATTTTACAATATGTTTATATGATGAGGAATGGTAAAGCATGCAAAAGAAATTACGATAATTTGATTCATACCTGTTGAATAGCTTATTGTGTATATATTATGAGTTGAATCTACGCCTATTGATGAAATTTTTCCATGTCATGAATAATGATCAAGAAAACATAATTGCGAGGGATTTGGTTTTGAATAATGATGATAGAGATTTTTTTCAGTCCATGGAGATGTGCTCCAATGTTATTGGATTACATTTTTCTTTAAAACCCATGATTGGCTTATAAAAAATAATGATGATAGAGATATATGTGGGAAAATGTCCCCTTTTCTTATTGAATGATAGGTTGAGCTTAATGTTCCCAATAAATATGATTAACATGTTGCTTAAATATAACCGTTAGTCAAATAGAATTTAGTATTAGTTACATTAAGCTGGAAATAATAGTATCTTTTAACTACAGAAGGTATCTGCATTTCTTTCTTTCTAGGTTATACTACTGTTGAAATGCTACCACCAAATGCCTCATAGATGACTATATATGAATGACCAGTCTGGCTTGAACTTTATCAAGGAGATGTAGGAACTAGGGTTCTAAAGTACAATACAAGTTTTCAGCAAGCATCAATTACAAGTTAATGCTTTAAGGAGTAAGCATATCTTCCTTTCCGACAGGATCATAAATATGTTCATGTATCATTATTGTATCTTGCAGCTTTTAACTCGTCTGGTCTTTGACCGAGGCAGCACCGATGCAGCTGGAAAGGTTGCTGAAATTATGGGTGCTGATTTTGTGCATGAAGTGATCTCTGCATGTGTACCTCCAGTTTATCCTCCACGATCTGGGCATGGATGGGCATGCATTCCTGTCATTCCTACCTGCTCACAGAGTGACTCTGAAAATAAAGTACTCTCCCCCAGTTCTAAAGAAGCTAAACCTAATAGTTACACCCGTTCCTCAGCAACACCTGGAATCCCACTATACCCTCTCCAATTGGATGTAGTAAAACATTTGGTTAAAATATCTCCGGTGAGGGCTGTCTTAGCTTGTGTTTTTGGGAGCAGTATATTGTACTCTGGCAGTGACTCCTCTATATCAGGCTCCTTCAATGATGGATTTCTTCAGGCACCTGATGCTGACAGGTTGTTTTATGAATTCGCGCTTGATCAATCTGAGCGGTAAGATACTTCCACAGGGAGTATTTTTCACATGAAGGATTTACATTATGGTTTTCAAGTTTAACCTTGTGTTTTGCTGTACAGGTTCCCAACTTTAAATCGATGGATACAAATGCAAACTAACCTTCATCGAGTCTCAGAATTTGCTGTCGCAACAAAGGAAAGAGCTGATGATGCCAAGCTTAAACCTGAATCAAGATATGCTATTAAAAGACTCCGGGAGCATGACAATGATACAGAGTCAGAAATGGATGACACTATTAACAGCAGTAATATTTCAGCAGCTTTGCAAGAATCCAGCAGTCAAGGGGTTTCGGCTCTTGATCCTTGGCACGATTCCTTGAAATCTGAGGTTGATGAACTTGATGCCACAGTTTTCCTTTCTTTTGATTGGGAGAATGAAGAACCCTATGCGAAAGCCATTGAACGGTATTACTGCCTATAGTCTCTCGCTTCAGTATCCCTTACTATAAATCACTGGTTAACTTGTTTAGTTTTCTCGGTTGTATTCTTTAGTCATCTTTGTTTTCATGTTTTATATGATTGAAACATAATTTTTTTTGGATCAGTACTTCCAATTTTTTGAGTTGCCACATCCAATTATCCTGGTTTGAATTGTTATCACCATGGGGCTTGTTTTGTCACTTTCTTGTTCAGCTGTATATCTGGTAAGTTTGTAACTTGTATAAGAAGGATTAATAAGAATTGTAAATGGTTCTTGAGATGGAAGAAAAAAAAAGGAACAAAGACAGATGTACTGAATCTTAACCAGTAACAGTTTTCTCTATATAAATTGTGAATTGCATTTAAGACGTTAAGAAGTTTTTAGGAAGAAGTTTCCTGTTTTCTAATGGCGTATTGGTCAGAAAACATGTGTCAAGACATGACAACATTAACAGAATCAGTGCCTATCTTTCTAGTTTTCCTCACCACTATTTTCCCTTTTCTTTTTCTTTCTGGGTTTTGTTTTGAAAGGTTTAGTGGGCCATTTTCTTCATGTTTTGAAAGTTTTAGGTTTTAGTGGTTTGTAGTTGTTATTTTCTCCCCACGACTTAATATTTTTTGCACACTTTCTCCTTCTAATAGGTTGATTGATGAAGGAAAATTAATGGATGCTCTTGCACTTTCGGATCGCTTTCTAAGTAATGGAGTATCAGACCGGTTACTTCAGCTACTCATCGAGCATGGGGAAGAGAATAATTCAATCTCTGGACAACCTCAAGGGTATGGCAGCCATAACATCTGGAGCAATAGCTGGCAGTATTGCCTGCGGTTGAAAGATAAGCAGCTGGCTGCTAAACTTGCCCTCAAGTATGTGTGGGTATTTTTAGTTATTTTGATACTGGCGAATGCTTGCTTATACTTTTTTTATTAAGTGAATGCTTGCTGATACTTGAGACACAACATTTTTTTACGACCAGCTTCTCCTTTGATTCTTCTTTTCCCCAAATTTGAAGCAGTTTTTTCTTCTCCTTGTTAGTCCATGCTATCTGATATCTACGATTTTAAAATTGTTACAATGTTAGTATTTGCTTTATAGGAATTGTTGGTCCACTTGGTTCTTTTAAAGGTCATGGTTGAACCCTGGGTTTGGAACCCCGGTAGTTTCAAGTTTTTATTTCTAGTGTTTCCTTTTCCTCATGTTGATTTGCAGTTTTGGGCGAGGGAGAGGTATTTGGTCCACTTCCTGACAGTTAAAAAGCTTTTGGGTGGATAAAATAAACTGCACGTCCATTGTCTGATCACCATAAGAAAAATTTAGAAGTATTAATCCTTTTTTTTTTTTTTAATCAGCTTCTAGTCCTTTTTTTTTACTGTGATATTTAACCACGTCTTTCAATCAGCATAGTCCTTCTCATTATTTTTCAATCTTACAATATCTTTTGTTCAGCGCCATTAATGGAGGAGCTAGCTATACATCACTTATTAATAAATATTTCTTATCAAAATAGAAAATGGAGCTATACACGTTTTATTGATGTTTATGGGGAATATTGGCATGCTTATACCTGTAGGCCGTAATATTTAAACTCACATTTTATTCCAGGTATATGCACAGATGGGAACTTGATGCTGCTTTGGATGTTCTGACAATGTGCAGCTGTCACCTGCCACATAGTGATCCACTTAGAAATGAGGTGCTGGTTTTATTAATTGTTTTGCTTCATTGTATTTTTGTTGTAATTTGATGTGTTGATTCTTTTGTTTGAAGCTTGGCAGATTTCCTTTGTATTGTTGAATTTATATTGCTGCTTTAGTCTATTATTTTTCCTTGATGACATAATTTTTTTAGCTGCTTAGGTCTTGCAAATGAAACAAGCTTTGCAGAGGTACAGCCACATATTAAGTGCAGATGATCATTATAGTAGCTGGCAAGAGGTTTTTATTCTGTCCTATATCTGGATTAAGATAAAAAGCCTCGCAGAGAAAAAGTGCTCTAAGAATTTGCTGCTAGGAATTATTTCTCCGTAATGCTCTTTATTTTCAGGTTGAAGCAGAATGTAAGGAAGATCCTGAGGGCTTAGCACTTAGATTAGCGGGAAAAGGAGCTGTTTCTGCTGCATTAGAAGTGGCAGAAAGTGCAGGATTATCTATAGATTTGCGGAGAGAACTGCAGGGCCGGCAACTTGTGAAACTTCTCACTGCTGATCCTCTCAATGGTGGAGGTCCAGCAGAAGCTTCACGGTTTCTTTCTTCCCTACGTGACTCAGATGATGCTCTACCAGTTGCCATGGGTGCAATGCAGTTGTTACCTAATTTACGGTCAAAGCAACTTCTTGTAATTACTTGTCCTCTTTCTTGGAGATGTGATTCAATTACACTCATTGTCTTATTGGGTGTTGAAATTTCTTGTTACTTAATTATGACTTTCTTTCTGCCTTTTCAAAGGTTCACTTCTTTCTCAAGCGAAGAGAAGGAAATCTCTCAGATGTTGAGGTTTCACGGCTTAACTCCTGGGCCTTAGGTCTTCGTGTTTTGGCTGCCTTGCCTTTGCCATGGCAGCAAAGATGTTCTTCACTACATGAACACCCTCATTTGATACTGGAGGTGCTTCTGATGAGGAAACAACTGCAATCTGCAGCCCTGGTACTGCAGGAGAACGTTTTAGATGCTTAAACTAACGTGCATTTTTCTTAAAAAATAATAAATCATTTTGGACGCCCATTGATCATGCCTTCTTAAAAAAAAAAAAATCTTCCTATGTTCAGGTATTGACATCATGAACATTATGTTTGGATTATATTTGTCAACAGATCCTTAAAGAATTTCCGTCATTGAGAGACAACAACATAGTTATTGCATATGCAGCAAAAGCTATTACTGTCAGTATTAGCTCCCAACCTAGAGAACATCGGATATCTGTTTCTGGAACAAGACCAAGGCAGAAAACAAGAGCAGGTATTCCTGCACGGTCCTCTTTCACCAGCAGTCTAAGTAACTTGCAAAAAGAGGCTCGCAGAGCTTTTTCTTGGGCTCCACGAAATACTGGAGACAAGGCTGCTCCAAAAGATGTTTATCGGAAAAGAAAGAGTTCTGGTTTGACTTCATCTGAAAGGGTTGCTTGGGAGGCTATGACTGGAATTCAAGAGGATCGTGTTTCATCATATCCTGGAGATGGGCAAGAACGGCTCCCCTCAGTTTCAATTGCTGAGGAATGGATGCTGACAGGTGATGCTGTTAAAGATGAAGCTATTCGTGCATCTCACAGATATGAAAGTGCCCCTGACATTACTCTCTTTAAGGTATTCTAGTGAAACAGCTAAAATATGTTTTGTTCATATGTTGGAAGCTCAGCACTGTGTAAATTATATTAAATCACTCTGTGTACTTGGGTTTCGCTTACTCTCTTCTATTAATAAAATTCTAATTTTTCCTATAAAAAAAATCACCATTTGAGTACTGGTACTGCTGTACGTAGGGTAGCCAATTACTATGAACCTAGAATGGGACAAGTGTTAGTCGAAATAAGAGATAATGATTGTTGGTGCCTATGACTCATTGTGAGTGGGAGATTGTTTGTCTCAAGCTCAAAGCGGAACACATGTTACTGATCCAATCTTGGAGTTCATCTCAGGGCCTCACCATGCTTGAGTGTGGAGTGTAGTATTAAGTACTTGTTTTATACTATTGGTGCAACACAAACTAGCAAACAAAGATGGCGTAACTGTTGGTATGTGAGGTTGTGCAAGTGCAATTTTGGGTTAATCACACAAGTTTTTGCTTACATCATGAGTTTTTTTTTTTAAAACCAGAATTTAGATCCTAGATATCCTAGAAGAGAATTATGAGAAGTTGTAGTTATTAAAAGAAAAATAGAGACCAGAGTTATGAGAAGTTGCGGATTATGTATCTGTTGAAAATTTAGATATGTTGATAAATTTCTCCTTTGAAAGCAATACCACTCATATATGTAATGTAGAAAGTGGCCACTTTTGGCCTCGGAGTTTATGCATATGTTGTTTAGATTTGTGACTTGTGCATAGAATAAATTTTTTTTATGCTGCTGCTCTGAGTCTGTTGAAGGTTTGGGTGTTTTATTTCTAGGCACTTCTTTCTCTGTGTTCTGATGAGTCAGTGTCTGCCAAAAGTGCCATGGACTTGTGTATCAATCAGATGAAGAATGTGTTGAGCTCCCAACAGTTGCCTGAGAATGCATCCATGGAAACAATTGGTCGAGCATATCATGCCACAGAGACCATTGTACAGGTATTACATTTGCCTAGCCCTTAGAATGCATGTCAGGAGAAGCAATCGATTTTTCACATGTTTGTGTTATGTGCAGTCATTAGAAACCAAAAGTTAAAGTAGGCAAGGACATGCATTTTTTCTTTCATTACTCATGACCATATGGCCTTGTTATCCAATTTCCTTTACATGTCTAGTTTTTAATGCTTGAGATATATTTGCTGTGTTGCATGCCAGGGACTACTCTATTGTAAATCCTTGCTGAGAAAGCTTACAGGGAGTAGTGACATGTCAAGTAATTCTGAAAGAAGTAGGGATGCTGATGATGCATCTTCTGATGCTGGTAGCTCCAGTGTGGGTAGCCAGTCTACGGATGAGTTATCTGAACTTCTTACACTGGTAGAAATCTGGCTAGGACGTTCTGAGCTGCTTCAAAGCCTCTTGGGATCAGGAATTGCTGCTTCTCTTGATGACATTGCTGATAAGGAGTCATCTGCACATCTCCGTGACAGGTTAATTGTAGATGAACGATACAGCATGGCTGTGTATACTTGCAAAAAGTGTAAGGTAAACATAATGCGTAGACATTTTTGTAATCAATGTTGCTGGTCAATGGTGATATTGAGTTTAATATTTGGGGCTTCTGACAGATTGATGTTGTTCCTGTCTGGAATGCATGGGGACATGCTTTGATTCGGATGGAGCGTTATGCACAAGCTCGTGTGAAGTTTAAGTATGTAAAATCCCAGTAATGTTTTAGATGAGTTGCTTAATAAATTAATGAGATACATGTTCTCTCTCATTATCAAGTGGAAATGTAGATGGTCTTCATATTTGTTTCCCTTCCAATGATTTTCAGGCAAGCCCTTCAATTGTATAAGGGTGATCCTGCACCTGTCATTTTAGAGATTATTAATACAATAGAAGGTGGTCCACCAGTTGATGTTTCAGCAGTTCGTTCCATGTAAGATATCATGCAGCTTTTACATAAGAATTCCTATATTTATTTCTGCTTTGAGCTTCTGTTGATGTTGCTGTTGAACTTGTAGCTGAGCCATGTCCCTAGATCCATGCCAGGCTAAGTTTTAATTTATAGGAGATCTTGGCCCCTGCTAGTTACAACGTTGGCTTGATATTTGCTGAAAGCTTTGTATCTTGTATATTGCAATACTTCCTAATACTGTAGAATAACATATAATTAATTTGAATTAGCATAATTGCACACCTAGAACTACTGCCACTGGCTGCCAATTATCATGTACTCTGACACTTTAGACTATAATCAAGTTGATTTATTTTGTCTTCTTGGATGAGATCTTTTCATCAAAGAAGACCATTAGATAAAAAGTAAAGAACAGATAACTAACTTACTAAGTATTAAGTCCAACTAGACGTTAGGTGAAAATTCTTGCATCACCTGCCCACTTGGGGTGGGTTACATGAAATCCTCATTGCCATTGTGATATGTGAAGTGAGGAATCTTTTGGTATTCCTACGATAAAAGCTCAGGTTTTCCAAAGATCCGCATAGTATATTTGCATTCTAAGTGAGATCTGTAGTCAACTGCATCAAAATTAACTACATCTCTTAGCAACATTGCTGTTATAGATTCACGTTCTTCTTGTCTTGTACCTTGTTAGACCAGTTGAATCCTTTCGGTTGTGTTTCTATATGACCTTCTATGCTGACATAATTCCAGTCGCTTTTTGGTTGTGAATAAGTACAAGTACATTTAAGCTATTCAAAACAAATTTTCTATAACCAAGACAAATGTAAATACAGTTGTCAGATTCTATTTGTTGCTTACATTCTGACCAATGAAAGATATACTGCAGGTATGAGCATTTGGCCAAAAGTGCACCTACAATCCTGGATGATTCTCTTTCTGCTGATTCATATCTCAATGTTTTATACATGCCATCTACCTTTCCACGCTCAGAGAGATCCCGACGGTCTCAGCTGTCCACGGATAATAATTCCTCCCAGAGTTCCGACTTTGAAGATGGACCTCGCAGCAATCTGGACAGCATTCGATATGTTGAATGTGTTAACTATTTACAAGAAGTAAACTTCAACTTTTCATGACCAAGCTTATCTTTTTATGTCTGGCACTTAGATACCAGTTCTTTTCTTTTTCTTCTGGATTTAGGCTAGCAGATATCTCATGAATTAGTTTAGCAAATTTAGTTCTTATTCTGAGCACACATGGACATGCTTTTACACAGAGAAGTCAATAGAGCTGTTAAAGACTTACGTTTTTAAGAGGTTTATCTAGAAAATTTGCAATATAACTATGAAGAAATTTCAAATACCACTTACTGGACATGCCATTTTGATATAGCCAATTTGGTATCTTCATATCCGAGAATCCACAGATTCGACTCTGCTTTGTTCACAAAATATTGAGTACATAAAAAAGAACGATTCTGGCTTAAAGTTTGTTGTGCTATTTATTTTGATCCAGTATCTAGAATTCTGTTAAATCTTTTCCAATATTTCTCTTTGACCCTTTAGTCTTTCCCCATATGCTGTTGACTTCTGCAGGCAGTATGGTTATCACTGTTTTCAGTATCTCTCACCAGCATAGTATTTTAATATTAATTTTCTAGTTTTATTCATGGTGGTCTGGTTCTAAATATGCCATCTTCTAATCTTTGCAGTATGCACGCCAGCATTTGCTGTATTTTATGTTTAGGAATGGTTACTACAATGATGCTTGTATGTTGTTTTTTCCTCCAAATGCCGTTCCTCCCCCTCCCCAACCATCAACGATGGGGGTAGTTGCAACTTCATCTTCATCTCCTCAAAGACCTGATCCTTCAGTGACTGATTATGGGACAATTGATGATTTGTGCGAGTTGTGTGTTGGTTATGGTGCGATGCCTGTTCTTGAGGAAGTGGTTTCAACAAGAATGTCCTCAGCAAATCCGCAGGATGTGGCAGTAAATCAGTATACAGCTGCAGCCCTTGTCAGAATTTGCACCTATTGTGAAACACACAAACATTTCAATTATTTATACAAGTTTCAGGTAATTTTTTGAGATTATATTTTTTAAATTTAGGCTGAAAATATAAGTATTTCTACTGCTTTGATGGCTGTTATAACATTCCTCTTGTCCTTCTCCCTTCCCCTTCCCCTAATAAAGATGTAGGTTTGGGTGGAATCGACAGTTTAAGTCTGTTTAATTATTCATCTTTTGACATTTTCCCTTCGGGCATATTGCTGACTCCATATATCACAGATCATTTACTCTCTCTCTCTCTCTTTCTCTCTCTCCTCCCTTATGTTTACTCTAAGGTACTAACATTTGCTAGAGCAAAGCTGCCGGGTGATTCAATAAGCTTTTTTGGATGAGAAATGCTACAGCCACAAAGATATCGCACAAAAGTAAATCCACAAACTGACCTGGCTTGATGTGATACGTTAGATTGTAAAACTACTTTTATTGTAAAGTAGATCTAACGTATCATATGACGTTAGATTGTAAAACTACTTTTATTGTAAAGTAGATCTAATGTATCATATGAAATCATGCCAGTTTGTGGGTTTACTTTTGTGGGATCATTTTGTGGCTAAAGCATTTATCTTTTTGGATATATTGTTAAAGAATTCGTACAGATATGGGGTTGAACTAGTCTAGTCTGAGTGGAGGGATGTTAGGCAAATGGAATGGTCCTATATTCGTTTTGAACTGTTTTGAACATGTTCATTTGACATTGTTTCAGCAGTAATTCCTCCGTGGTTGTCCTTCATATATTGTAGGTTTGTATATGAAGTAGTAAGAGACTTTATATTTTCTTTCTCCTTTTAGCAGCATTCATTTTTGGTCAAACATGAGTTGCATGTTATTATTCTTGTTCTTTTTCATTTTTCACTATTATGCTAAAAAAAAAAACAGAACTCTTTCATTGATTGAGTTAGTTGAATTCCTATTTTTTCCAAAAGATTGTTTTTGGCTGAATTTTGATTGAAACTATTTTCTTGCTTCAGATTCATTTTAGGTGGATTAATCTGAGGTCTTCTTGGATTTAGTCACTGATCCAAGTTATGTAATGGTCCAGGTTATTAAAAAGGACCACGTTGCTGCTGGACTTTGTTGTATTCAGTTGTTTATGAACTCTTCTACACAAGAGGAAGCTGTGAAATATTTGGAACATGCTAAGGTATGTCCTTTATTATTTGATCTGAAATGACCTCAGTTGGTCTAATTTAGAGTAGAACGATGGCATTAGTTGGATAGCTTGGGAATTTCAGCACCATTGCTTGAGAAATATGGTTACAGTTGTTGGAGATTGTGTTTGGGTGAGTTTGGGACCGATGGAGTAATGGTTTGGAACGCAAGTGAGAGAATATGCTATGTATGAGGACTTTCCCAGATCTTATAGATGGAATAGCAACAGGTTAAAATTGATGAATGGGAGGGGGGAAGTAGAAAGTAAACTTTTTTTTCTCTTAGCAGAAGAAAGAGAACTTCACAATGCTCTGTTCTTTGCAAGTACAATAGACACATTTGATGTGCGATAAATTTATTGAAAAGTGCAGAAAGGGGGCTTCTCTAACACATGGTTTGTTTTAAAGGGCTCAATATGTAAATATCATTTCAAGAAGCACTGACTTGCTATAGACGCATCTCTTGAATATCAGTACAAATTATTTGGTACTGTGACAAGAATAGTAAAGTTACAAACCTTATGTGGACAGTAGTTCAAGATTACGGCAATGCCGTGATTAGAATCCTTGTTAAGCACTAAAAAGGGGGGAAAAAGAGAAAAAAATGGACTCTTCTGATCTTTAGTCACAGATATAAGAAGCCTTACTAGTCAAAACACATGCTTAAAGCTATTGAAAAAATAGACAACTAGCAAAGGTTTGCTAGGCCAGGCCAAAAGGCCTTCCCTTCCCCCTCCTCCCTTTGGGGTCAAACACAAGGGGATCTTATTTTGTTTGCATCACAATGCTCTTTCTTTGGAATTCAAGGTTGACATCCCTTATTGAAAGCATCTTTGCGTGCTTTTTTTCTTGCTAATTTAACAATGTACTTAGATAATACAACTTTGCCCAATAACATGGCTAATTTGGTAATACGTGCTTCATGAGTTTGTATGTAGTTTTTCCGTTTTTATTATAGATCTTTCCTTCTGTCATTGATTTTTTTCCCTCTGGTTATAGATGCATTTTGATGAAGGTTTGTCCGCCCGACATAGAGGAGGGGATTCTACTAAGCTTGTCACAAAGGGTGCTAGAGGAAAAAGTGCTTCTGAGAAGCTTACTGAAGAAGGACTTGTGAAGTTTTCTGCTCGGGTTTCGATTCAGGTAATGACATCTACTGGATATGGAGCAAAATTTATTACTTGTAAGCTGCTAGCAATCCTGGAAGACAATGTTCAAATATTCGGTGAGGACATTGGTGGTTGAAGGGTATGCTGATGAATATGTAATCAAAACTTTTAAAAAATATATTTTGGAAGATTACCTTTTCACTTGAGCAAAAATAGTTTTCCTCAGCTGAAGTTCATGCAAGCATTGTCAAAATTTGAGTAACCAAAGTTACATGCTTCTTAACTACACGCATAATGATGATTTTTTTGTGCTAGTCATCATAGCTGTATGTGCATGTGGACATTGATCTACTTTTGCGCATTGCCTAATAAACTGATTGGTTACAAATTCCCAAAACATGATAGTATATATGAATGTGATCTATCATCGTTTACCATTTATATTGTCAATGATATGTACATTCTTCTTTCACGCAAGCATTGTCAAAATTTGAGTAACCAAAGTTACATGCTTCTTAACTACACGCATAATGATGATTTTTGTGTGCTAGTCATCAAAGCTGTATGTGCATGTGGACATTGATCTACTAATGTGCATTGCCTAATAAACTGATTGGTCACGAAATTCCCAAAACATGATAATATATATGAATGTGATCTATCAATGTTTACTCTTCTTGAAAATTTCATTGGTCAAGTTCTCACGAACATCCTTTTGATTTGTTATAGGTGGAAGTTGTGAAATCCTTTAATGATTCAGATGGGCCACAGTGGAAATATTCACTTTTTGGGAATCCAAATGACCCTGAAACATTCAGGTTTGCGTCTATGAAAGCCAGTCTCAAGTAGTACATACAGAAAGAAAATGTCGGTTTTAATCAGTATAGTTCCAACTCTTTGTGTTATTTAAATATTTTATTTTTTAAATATTTTTTATTAAGTAATTGAAAATTTTATTACGAAAAGCAAAAGGCAGAGCCGAAATGTTATTTTTTGATGATGGATGGCAAAACTATTAAATGGAGAGCATAGAGTGCCACATTAGAGCTTCCCAAATTTGTTTCTTAGGGACATGTTTTAATTATTTGTGTTTTAGTGTTAATGAATGTTCAATGGATTTTTTCCCGTGTACCTGGATTATGCCTATTTCTATCAATAAAACTTGTTTACTGATAAACAATATGTTCAGTGGATTTTTTTACTTGAATATTTGAATAAATTGCTTCCTATTAATAAATAAGGCAATTCGATTGGGAATGGGGGCCTCCTGGACATAGGCTATTGAACATGGATGTAGTCCCCCTTCTCTCTCTCTCTCTCTCTCTCTCTCTCTCCCCCCAAAATCTATTTATCCATCTCTCTAAGACAAACCTGTTGGTAATCTTCATGGCTAAAATGGTACACTTTTTCTATGAATGTACATGGATTCCAAACTATGAAATCTTATGGGGTTATAATTTAAGTCGGTAAAAAAGGCTTTGCATTTGTACATTCTTCTTTTGTGGAATACTATCTCCAGAAATGTATTTATATACTAAGAGAGACTTATTTGCTGCTGCTGTGCAGGAGAAGATGCCAAATTGCTGAGACTCTCGTGGAGAAGAATTTTGATTTAGCTTTCCAAGTGATATATGAATTCAGCCTTCCTGGTAGCCATTACATTATGATTTCCAGTTCACTCTCACACTTCATCATAGTAGCATAGCTTTTGGAATTACTATTTTGTGCTTATATATATATATTTTATAAGTAAACGATTGTATTAATAATAATAGGCATACCCCAAGTGCACAAGATGGTATACAAGAGATAACACCTATCTAGGAAGAAACAGAGGATACAAGAAAGTCATGAACATCACGACCATTAAAATCTACAGCTAAGGCCCATAGAAATAAAGTTCTAATAAAAACAGATCTAAGTTCCTCTATTGTGCGCTCCTTGTTTTCGAACGTCCAATCATTCTGCTCCTACCACAAACACCACAGAATACAGATAGAAACCATCTTCCACACAATTTTGATTTGTGGGATACCTCCCAGCATTGTCACTGAGGTGGGCATAACCCAAGCCAAGTCTAATATGCAAAAAACTTCATCCCATAGTCCTCTAGCAAGCTCACAATGCAGTAAGAGATGATCCAAGGTCTCGCCAATTTTCTTACACATGTAGCAACAATCTATTATGATCACCCTGTGCTTCCGCAAATTATCCGTCGTCAAAATCTTACCCCGAGATGCTGTCCAAGCAAAAAATGCCGCTTTAGGAGGTGCCTTGTTTTGCCAAATCTTTCTCCATGGAAACTGAATGTTTTGCAACTATGTGAGAGACTTAAAGAAGAGCGAACCGAAAATGTGCCTTTACCTGTGGGTACTCACCACAACGAGTCAACAACTAGAGTGCTCGATTGCAACACGGAATACAAGAGACTAAAATATTCCTCAAAGCTACCAACTTCCCAATCTTGGGCCGCCTTGTTAAAGTTAATCTACAATTGGACCTGGTCCCCATATATCACCATTACATCAGCCACTGAAGCATCTTTCTCACTTGCAACACGGAAATCCGAAGGGAAGGATTCCTTTAAGGCATTATTCCCACACCAAAGGTCACTCAGAATTTTATTCTAGAGCCATCTCTCAACACAAGTCTAGTGTGACGAGTAAAAATCCCCCACCCTCGTCTAATGTGTTTCCACACTCCCACTCCTTAAGCTCCACTTACCTCTCTAGTGCACCAATCCCGCCACACACATCCATATTTGCAATCAATCAACAACTTCCATAGGGCTTCCGGTTCCATATTATATCGCCACAACCATTTCCCAAGTAAGGCCTGATTAAAAGTCCTTAGATTTCTTATTCCCAAACCACCAAATGCGATTGTGGAGCAGATCTTATCCCAATTGACTAGATGAAATTTGAGTTCATCCCTCATGCCACTGCAGAAGAAATCACGATAAAGTTTCTCAATCTGGTTTGCCACACTTCCTAGAATTGGGAATAGAGAACGGAAATACGTTGGTAAATTAGACAAGGTGCTCTTGATTGAGGTGATCCTGCCACCTTTGGATAAGTATAGTTTCTTCCAACCAACCAATTTATGTTCTATTTTTTTTTATCACTGTATCCCATATAGATTTGGCCCTTGAGGCAGCCCCCAATGGGAGACCAAGGTAATGCATAGGGAGAGAGGAAACCTTACATCCAAGAGTGTTAGCCAGGTAGTGGATGTTACGAACATTGCCAACTGGCACCAGCTCTAACTTGTCAAAGTTCACTTTCAAACCTAACACCGCTTCAAAACAAAGTAGAAGTGCCCTAAGTGCCCGAACCTGGTTCTGGTCTGCCTCACAAAATATTAGTGTCATTTGTAAACAGAAAATGAGAAATGGTAAGAGTACTCCTATTGGGGTCAACAACTGAGAATCCAATCACAAAGCCATTAAGGACCACAGTCGAGATCATTCTACTAAGCGCCTCCATAACCACAATGAAGAGGAGGGGGAACAACGAATCTCCTTGTCTTAGGCCTTAGGAGCTGTTGAAGAAACCAACTAGACTATCATTCACCAAAACTGAAAATTTCACTGTTGAAATGCACCAATTGATCCACGAACACCATCTCTCCCCAAAACCACAACTCCTAAGTAAGTAGAATAGAAAGTCTCAATTAACGTGGTCATATGTCTTCTCCATATCTAGCTTGCATAGGATACCTGTATTGGCGGATTTTGGTCTACTATCTATACATTCATTGGCAATGAGAACCGAGTCCGATTTGCAAGCACCTTAGAAATTATCTTGTAGACCCCATTCACCAAACTAATAGGCCGAAAATCATTAACCTTTGTTGCCCCAATCTTCTTAGGAGTCAGTGCAATATATGTGGCGTTAAGGCTTTCCTAAAATTTTTCCACCGAGAAAAGTTCCTGGAATACCTTCGTTAGATCATCCTTCACCACCTCCCAACATGATTGAAAGAATCCCATAGAAAAACCGTCTGGACCTGGTGCTTTGTCTCTTACCATTTTTCTCACCACTCCATGAACCTCCTCCTCCTCGAAGGGCCTCTCCAACCAAGAGACAGTATGTGGCTCAATTGACTCACAAATTTTTCCATTTGGCTTTCGCCGCCACCCTTCTTGTTTGGTAAGCAATGTTCAAAAAAATCATAAACATGTTCTCGAATCATAAGAGCCTCCATACAAGCCACATCATCTATATTTAGCATCTCAATGTTATTTGTTTTCCTATGAGAGTTAGCCACTCTATTGAAGAACTTCATATTTTGATCCCCTTCTTTTAACCACAAAGCTCTTGATTTCTGGCGCCAAGAAATTTCCTCTAATAAGCTCACTGCACACTTTCTATATATATCTATCTCCATCCAATCAAATACGTCCATAGCAGCCTCTGCTTTCTTTTCTGAAGCGGCTTTCTCGATAAGAAAGCCTAGCCCGCATACATATATATAAAAATAGCATTACATTAGTTGTTGCTTGCTGATGCAGCAAGGGAGGGTTAGACTATACCGCTTTGCAGATGCAAATAGGTGCCCCCTTTGGCTGCTCCTCTTATTCCATCACCGATTGCTTCTAGCGGCGGATAATAGGCAAACCCTTTCTAATTCTGATATCAGCTCTATCTTCTGAGATAACTCATATGAAAATAGAACCTGGTCCTCTTGTAACCTCTCTAACTCTTGTAGCTCCACCAACATGGATTTCTTCCGTTCACCTATGTCACCAAAGGAAAGAGAGTTTCAAACCTTTAAATCATTTTTTAAAGTTTTTAGTTTACTTGCAATTTTCAGCCACATTTTTTCGAACTTGAAGTACCGACGCCTAGGGGTGTAAATCGGTCCAGTCCAGTGATGGATTTTCTCTAGACCGGATCGGGCCGAAAATCCATAGGGACCGAACTGGACCAGTAGCTATCGGTTCGGTCCGGTCCGTTCAGTCTGGCCTAATTATTTTATTATTTATTTCATCTTTTTTTTTTTCAAATACATTAATAAAAAAAATTATTTAAATTACTAAATTAAAATTAAGTGAATTATTAATGTGAATTATGTAACTAACTCATTCTTTTACTATAATTATATTTATGATGTTGATAGTTATTACTTACTAAATTAGACTTTACTTTTTAGTATGCATAATTATTAATTGTTGAGGTGGATACTGGTTTTGGAGCTGAAAATTTGAGAAACAGTGAGTTCACTCGACTGTCGCTCGACCTAGCAGTTGAGCAAAGCTCAACCCGTGAGTTCGCTCGAGTATCGCGCGACAACGGACTTGAGTGAGACACAAACCCTAGTGTTCGCTCGAGCCATGCTTGACACCCCGTTCAAGCCAATGTTAATGAGTATCAAATAATTTCATTATACATAGATTATTCATACTTGTTTGCAACTTAGGTACTTAAAAAAAATTACTTAATTATTTGAATTAAGTGTAAATAGTAGTGTATGTATGATTCTATGAATGTATGATGTATTAACTATTTACATATAATGACATAAATTATCACATGATTTATGATTTATTATTAATTGATAGCATATATTATTTTATATTTTATATGGTCAATGATAATAAATCAGATGAAAATTACATCATTAACTTATAGAATTACTATATAAAAATAATATATTAAATTATTAAAAATATTTTTAAAAATATATATAGGGGTTCGGTCCAGTCTTGTCCAAAATTTGTAGACCTTGGGACCGGACCGAATTTCATCGGTCCACATATTTTGGGACCGAGACCGACCAGTCCAAAATTCGTTCCGGTCCGGTCGGTTTTGCCGGTCCGGACTAAATTCTTTACAGCCCTACCGACGCCCTTCTTGGATACCCCCACAATCCAACAATATAGGAAAATTATCCGAATAAAGACAAGGCAACCTCTTTTGACATATGTCGGGATAATGGATTTTCCATTCCGATGAGACTAAAAATTTGTCCAATCTAGACCATGACTGATTATTGCACCACTTGAATGTTCCCCCCATGAGAGGAATATCCACCAAACTCAAGTTGAAAATACACACTGAAAATTCTAACATTGCTGGCCGCAAACTATTTTCTCCAGAACGTTCACTTGGAAACCTTGTAACATTAAAATCCCCATCTATGCCATGGAAGATCCCACCAGCTATGAACTCTAGCTAATTCTTCCCATAAGAACCTTCTGGTGTTGTCCATGAACTCCCTAATGAATTCCTCTATTTTCTCCACCATCCTTCTATCCCACATCACTAAAACACTTTCAGAAGTGCCATCCGATGCTAGGTAAGCCCAATCCACATATGGACAACTCCAGGTACTTCAAATAAGTCTTCTTGTAATAAATTTCAGCTTTGTTTCTTGCAAACATACTATATCCACCTTTCACTCATGAAGCAAATTTTTTATACGAAGACGCTTATTGGCCTCGCTGAGTCCTCAGACTTTCCAAGACAATTTAAGTTGGTTATGGCCCACTTCAATGGTAGTGAGCAACGCTATGAATTGTTCTTCAAATCCCTCACACTCCATCCCCACACAACATTGAATTTCCTTTACCTTGTGTAGAACCCAATCAGAAACACTAGACTGGGTAGGTAACAAATAGTTAAGTGGTACGGGTGCCCCTTCTCTAGTAGCCCACTGCAAGCCCATTGGCGTCCCCATTTCCTCCTCCTCAAAACTAATCCCACCCTCCCATTCAGAGAGTCCCTGCAATGGAATAATCGTCTGTGGAGGTTCAACATCTCCTACATTGCTTCCCAAGAGAGAGAACTCATCGGAGGGAACATCTCGCCCTCCACAGTTTGCTTCAGAACCTCTGCCAAGGGGAGAACTTCATCCCTGCTGCTTATTGGCATTTTCTGGCTGAGATAAGGCTAAGATCCGGCGCTCGGAGGTAGAGAGACAATCAAATCTCTTTCTAGGCTTGCTTCCGATGACGACTCCACCGATGCCGTCACCACCTGGGTCACCATCGCATGTTCCTCCTCCCTTCACAACAAAGTCGGAGCCTTCTCCGATGAGGATACCAGACTCCCGCCGGTGGAAGACTGTGGATCTCCTCCTTCACGAACTCTCCATATGGTTTGGGTCCCCTTTACATTCCTTCCATCTTGCCCCATGGGCTAAGACCCAACGAATCGGCCCACATGCACTGTTGTTCCACGCTGGTTACAATTCTCACGGGCTGCTGTCTCGCTACTGGGACCAGCATTGAACGGGTCCAAGCCTGTATGACCCTTTGTAAGCTGCCTTTCTCTAATAAGGCCATGTTCCTCCAAACTGAAGCCCGTTTCAAAGCCCCTTTTCTCCAAGCCCACACCCACAACTCCTTTTTCCTCTTCATACCGTATTAAAAGGTCCACTCTGTCCTGCAGCAAACAAAGTTGCTCCTTCACGCCCAGCAGCGTAGTGTGTACGCTCCCCCTCTGCCAGGCCAACAGCAGGCCTGGCATTGCCACCCTTACACTGCACAGTGCATGTCCCTATGGTATGAGGATCTATGCCATACCCTTATCCATTACCCAGACTTGCAAAGGCTCCTCTCGGAACTTCCCTAACGCCGCTACCTCCACCCCTGTCACTGTGTTGCACCATCTTCAATGATGCCTACAGAACCTCCCTATAGGAGCGATGCTGTGGCTGAAGCACTGCCACCATAGGTGCACTACCCCTGTTACGTCTTCATTTACGAAATCCCACAACGCCTCCATCATCCTCCTCCATCCCTTCCCCACCACCTCCTTTGGTACGAAGATGAAGCTGCGCTTGCTACCACTATTGCCATGTACCAACCGCGAATATTAGAGCACCTCCCTTCCTGTACCGTGGTATAGAAATCCTTTGTTGCATCCTTCAAGCAATCCTCTAGTGCTTTGGCAAGCCACTGCACTGTGGATAGCCCCATTCTCACTGTATTGAGCACATTCCAGCTTCTCTCAGTAACGAGCAAAGAACTTCCCTTGAAAATGAAAGAGCCTTCGATTCTATCAGCAAGTGTTTAGGAAAACCCATTCTATTCACCCCAACAATTCCAAGCTTGCTGAAATCTCGCCATCACAGACTGTAGACCATCATCAGAGAGAAAAAATGAATACTTTCTCATCTAAGTTTTGGTTGTATGGAGAGAACATTTTGGTTGTACTATATATATATATATAAATATAAATCCATATATTCTTCTCATATCTTGCAGCTGTTGATATATACGCTGGAGTTGCTGCATCACTTGCTGAGAGGAAAAAGGGCAGTCAATTGACAGAATTTTTCAGAAACATAAAAGGCACAATTGAAGATGATGATTGGGACCAGGTAATGAGATTATATATATATATATATATATATATATATATATATATATAATGTATTCTCTTCATATCTTGCAGCTGTTGATATATACCATTTATATTGTTAATGATATGTTCAGTTGGCTGAAGAACTGAAATGATAGTAAACATTTTAGATTTGGGGTAATGTATCATTAATGGGGTCTGCTTGTTGGTGGATGCTGAGCATGCTTTTAGAATGATGAAGACATTTTTTTTTTTTTTACTTTGAGAAATGCAACAAGTCAAACCTGTGTGGGTCGGTCAGCCATTAGGTAGCCATGCATGTGACTTAAGTCTAACTTGGATAAATTCTGATGGCCTGCTCAAAATATTTACAATTTGTAATTTATATTTGCATCCAGAATTAGATTGTGAATCTGTATGAAGGATTCTCAAAAACTGAATCATGTTGACAGAAAAAAAAAAAATAATTCTGTGCCTTTCTAATGCTAAAATTATGTTTTATCAGGCATGCAGTTTTTTTTTTCTTTTTATTATTACTCTCCCAATTATGTTTAGTTTAATCTTGCTTGCCTAGCATTGCACATGCAAATAGGCATAATATGTGGGTCATCAGCATCAATGACAGAAGAAGGTAATAGTATTGCCTTCAACCACTTGATGGCTGCTCATAGCTTTAGCTTTTAGCCCTTCAGAACTTCCTTGATTTCTTAACTTTTTCTAGTTAGATATATCTGATGCATCCTTCTCCCGTACTTGGAAAGTACCTTTTGATTGTCAATAAGATTTATCTTACTCATAAAAAGATAGCACCATCATCATCCATGCATTTTGTATAATACAGTTGGACGAGCACAAATGTTGGAAAATTTGAAATGCGGGGGGATTAAACTAATAGCTTAGAGCAGAATAATTGAGCATGATGCTGGATTAAAATGCTCAGACGATTAATCATGCTGGTTATGCCAACACATGTACGAACTTGTCAGTTTATCTGGGAAGTTGTACCTGCTTGTCACATTAAATTGTTAACAGAGTTACTTCTAAAAAAAAGTGTTACCAGAGTCTTCATACTTACATCAATCGCCTCGCTTGTTCTGCAAGCTTGGAAAATTTTAATATTTTGCCCTACTCGCAATATACCCTCTTTGTCTAATAAAATACAAAAAAAAAAAAAAAATGTTGGGCGACATTGCAGGTCTTGGGGGCTGCAATAAATGTTTATGCTAATAAACACAAAGAACGCCCTGACCGTCTCATAGACATGTTAACCAGCAGCCACAGGTAATTGTTTCTTCAGCTACATTATATACTTTTGGTTATCTCGCACATATGGAGTCTTGTACTGTCCATAATTATTTTTTAGTGAACTTAAATGTACGTGACAGTCTGTCATTAATGCACTTGTATGCGTTGCCTATTTGACATCAGCATGAAAACCGATTGTGGTAGGTTGTTTTCAGGTTAGGTCTCTGGACCTATTTTAGCATTTTTGGAACATTTATGATTTTGTCTCCCAAAAAATTTAGTCTTACTGACTTCTACACACACACACTTTAAAAAAAGAAAGGTTGACTTTTAACTATTTTTCATGGGGACGTAAAACAGGTTCTGAAAAAAATCAAGAGGACCAACTCTTGTTCAAGTCCAAAGTAATGGACTGAAATTACTATTGGGACAGACATGCTTGGTAGACAAATACATGGAGAGTCATTGCCACCCACTTTGTTTGGCTTTTACCCTAGTGTATACTTACATTGTGTCCTCTGTGTACGTCTCTCAGTAGTTTACTAAGTAGTGTGAAGCTTTGAATTGGGGAGGAGCAATGCATTTAGCAATGATTAATTAATACTGCTTTGGTTAACAAATACAAAGTATTTCTGTTTATTTCATTCTATTATTTTACTTTCTAACGGGTAAGTTATTAAAATTTTTCTGACAAGTAATTTTTTATGAACATGTGAGAATGGTTGCATCAAATAGGTGCTTTAGTTTACACCATAATAATGATATCATAGTTCATAACTTATATGACCATATTTCTGTCTATACCCATTATTTTCTTCTCTGTTTCTATGCGAGACATCCAACACATGTTATCTTGACTTGTGCATGCAGGAAGGTTCTGGCTTGTGTGGTTTGTGGTCGTTTAAAAAGTGCTTTCCAAATTGCTTCTCGAAGTGGAAGTGTAGCTGATGTTCAATATGTAGCTCATCAGGTTAACCTTCATCTAACTTCCTCTCTGGGAACTTAAAAGTTATTTTAAGTTTTAGTTGGATTGTGGTGCTCCTCATTTTGAGATCCTGTTTTGGTCCTTCAATTACAATACATTAAATGTAGTTAATATTGCCGTATACGATGCCCCTTTTGAAACTAGAAAGATCATATGCATGTATAATTGTGGTGTAAAAAGAATTGACTATAAAAATATGGAAAATAAAAAGTGACTGATGAAGTGTATTAGCTTCTTCTGTGTGCGTATATTAATGGCAACATCTGATCAAAAAATATATGTTAATGGCAACATCAAGCCAAAGGAGGTTTGACGGCCCCACTCCTGACCCAAGCTGGTGTCAAGAGTCAAAATCAAGCATCTTCCTATGAGCAGGCTGCGTTTGAGTGCTGCCTGAAGATGTTAGATTATATAATGGTACATATGGCTTGTGCCTCGGAGGGTTTGGTCCACTTTGATGCCATTCTTTGGTCTGTATCGCATGACCCAGCAGGTTATTAATGGCATGTGGCATGCCATTCTTTCCAAATTGCATTGACATGAACCATCCGCATTGTCCAATCTGACTTTGTTTTTTTTATTTCCTGATATTTATCCCATTGGATCAGAGGGGAAATTTTCTTATCCTTGTGCCAATTGTTGTTTTGCAGGCATTACATTCAAATGCACTCCCTGTGTTCGATATGTGTAAACAATGGTTGGCTCAGTACATGTAATTTGCTGCTAGAGAGAAGAATTTTATTTTTGGCCAAGATGAATTTGAGGGCATTGGAATTTCAACGGCCACAGTTTTCAATAAAGTGGATCGCAGTGAAGTTACTTGAAAGTGCTTTCTTAAAATCGATGACCCCTGAGATGTTGAAAACAAGGGCTTATACCGTCATTCGTTTTCCTATGTGCCATTGTTTTGGTTCCGTTGCCTTTCTTTGCCTGCTATCTGGCATTGTTTAGGTTACTTTCAAATCGTCAGGAATTTTGGGTTGGCCTCATCTTATGTAATATGTTGTAACTTGCTGTTGGGGAGGATATATGGAGAAAAAAATCAGTCACGTGGCCCAATAGAAATTGCAGCAAGTCATGAACCATCCCGAGATCCTGAATCTGACTCCATTTGGATGTAAAGGGTTACAGTTCTGCCACAGCTAGAGTTGATTTGCGTGCCAATGTATAGATAATGAAAGAGAAGAAACGAAAATCGGCATGATATGCACATACATATATGTATTCCCTCTCACGGGTAAAATTTTGACTTTGTAAAATACGAAATTGGTTCATCTCGTTTATCAATGTCTTTATACATATTTCGTTATAGTTCCCTCAGGGAGAATCCGTTATTGCTAGGATCTATTAATGATGTTAAATTAGGTCCCCCATGGAGAAACCCTTATGCAAGGAAATAAAGCAAGACCTTAAATTCTTGCATGGGTGCTATGATCTGAGCAGACAGCATTTTTAGGCATTGCAGTGCCTACGAAATATAGCCAGTAGCGGGAGAATCCATTGTATATTTCCTTCTCGAGACTTCACGTCTCACTTTCATACCAAAGATATTTGTTTATACAAATTCCTCCGCATAGTAGTCGAAGGTGTTACAACAAGAGGTGCTGGAGGAAATACCCTTTCTAACAGAATTGCCTTGGGATCTGACCCATAAGAGGTATTGTATCATCTTTAAATCTCACTATATACAGTATGCTTGCGAGCCTTAAATCTTCTCATCAGGCTGTTAACCATGGGGTAATAATTCCCAGAAAGTACAAGAGAGACGCTACTATATTGTATCACAAGTTTCAGAAAGGACACGAATCATACACATGCTGTCTGCATGATCGCCACAGATGAGACTAGTCTCTATGAGTGCAAGCAAAAAAGGGTACAAGGAAAAAAAGAATTGAGGGGAAAAAAAAAAAAAAAAAAAGTAGGAAACAGAAGATCGTCTCCTGGTGGAGAACAGGTGGCAGAATAGGGTGGATCTTGACAGATCTCCTGGCCGGAAACAAGATGCATGACCAAGAAGGATCCCGATGATCAGGAGGTTCTGACTGGAAAGGTCGAGGAAAAAACCCCCAATTACTTGTGCATACATTGGAGTACGCATGTAGCAGTCATGGCTCTAGCCATTGCACTTGATCAGCCTCTTGTTTGGCGAGTGTTGTAGGATTTACAGTTCATGCATTTCTGAGCCACCACATGGTACTGCACTTTTGATGTTTTCCCACAGTCGTTGCAAAGGATCCAAACCTGCAAAACAGTATTTACGTCAGATTTTCTTAAACGATAACCACCATCTGTAACAACTGTGTACGGAAGGTTTCTGGACAGTAGTGCTTCCAAAAATTTGAGAGGGCCAAGGAGGAATTGGTGCATTATTTTGGACCATTAAGCCTAAGAACACGAGAGGTTAAACAAGGGTTTCCACAAGGATACCGAACTCCACAGTTCAAATTTTAAAACTTCCTAATCAAAACTGCAGTACAATTGAATTCTCTTAGCAGAGACAAATTGAACCAAACGAGAGAGACAGAGGCTGACCATTTTATTTTGATAAGGTTCTGGGATTGGCGTAGCTGCAATCTCCATGTCAAATTTCTCCCATACCTTGGACATATCACAAACAGACTTGGAGCACAGAGGGCAAGCATATCTGTTTGATCGTCAACATG
The DNA here is from genome assembly GCF_004785595.1 of Juglans microcarpa x Juglans regia. Classification (NCBI taxonomy): domain Eukaryota; kingdom Viridiplantae; phylum Streptophyta; class Magnoliopsida; order Fagales; family Juglandaceae; genus Juglans; species Juglans microcarpa x Juglans regia. The sequence continues at coordinate 33,769,233 of NC_054600.1, forward strand.
ATAAGGAGCAAGTCAGTAGGGTTGAATGCAAAATATTGTAATATTGAAAGGGGAGAAAAAGGAAATTGCCAGCACTCACTGAAGATGATCCTGCATCTCCTTCAAGCAGTTTTTGTGGATAGTGTGTCCACATGGCAGAACAGTCACATCATTTGTTGAATCAAACAAGTACTGAAGATCACCATTTTGTGATGAATTAGGCTTCAATCATCCAGATCAAATATTGCATCAACCAAAAATTGAACAAAGGGTAGCGTGTATTACCTCAAAGCAAACAGGGCAATCATGATGCATAGCTCCTTCTACACAAGGGTGGCTGTTCTTCAAAAGAATTGAGTAGCAACAACCTTCATCATGATCAGATATATAATAAGCAAAGATATTAAACAGATCACTTGGACTAATTACTTCCAAGCTCCCCAAGTATAGAATATTAGGTAATACAAAATGACAAGAGGAGAAGAGAAGAGTAGCTTACCACACTTGTAGCAGTGGAAGAAGTTCTCACGCCCTCCAATTCTGCAACAAAGTAAATTAAAAAAATGTGTAAAGAGGCCCCTAAAATAAAAAAAAAATAAAAAAACTTCACATAAATAACAGAAATTAAAGACAGTGTTCGCTGATGGTGGCTTAAGAGGGGCAAAATCTTCTATAACTTCTTGAGATGCTATGATGAATAAGCAATCCCTTGATAGCAGAGTTGCCGTTTCCCCTTACACTGGCCCTTGACATACACATTTGTTTGTATGTTTTTATGCATGTGTATATAACATATAGGTGTGTGTATGTGCACGTGAACCAGATTTTATGATCTGTGGTAGGTCTTCCCTTATTATGCTCTAAAGACTACCGAATAAGCGACATGATCAATCGTACCTGCAAATTCCACAGCCATTGCAATGATACTGTTTCTTAGACGTCTGCAGCATAACGAAAACAGAAACAATCAAATCAATTCTGTTAAATTAAATTACTAGTTTAAAGACATCCTAAAATTTGCAAATCAGGGTAAAATAAGACCACATAACAAGGACAAAATACATGTCTCTTTGGTGCACCTTTTTTGTCACCAACATTCATGAATACTTTTAAAAAATACACCGCGTGACGCTGAAAAGATGCATGAAATTGAGATCCTTGTTACTCTTTTTATTTTTATTTTTTGAAGTCTTTGGGGGAGGGGGGTGGGGGGAGGATTTGGGGTGGAGAAAAAGATTGCTACTCACATCATCATCAAACAACTTGCAAGTCTCGCAGAAGTATTTCCCCATACATACACCGCAATTACCACATACTTGCCGAACCTGTAATAGCAGCAACAAACATAACAAGCAACTTAAGTTGGGTGAAAATAGTTACTTCCGAGAGGTCAACATGAATAGAAGTTTACAAGGGAACAAAAATTATGAGCCGAACATATTATTTTGTCCTTGATTTGCAATCACATCCTAGCTATTATTAATCAACCTTTGGTACAGAATGTTTGATTAGCAAGCCACTTCTACAAGCATAAGATGCATAAGCTCTATTATATTACACACTTTTTTTTGCCCTGGCTATTAAATGCTTGATGGAACTCAATACGTGTTAATACTCTATACTCACCTCTTGTTCGGTGCCACAGAGTGAACATATCACCTGAAAATGTTTAACAAGGGGTAATTTTGTCAGTCTAAAGGGGTACTACAACCACAAAGAATGCATCAAAAGCCCAAAAAACAAAGAGAGTGAAATTCCTGAATGGACCTGTCTCACTAGATGGCGGGGAATGTCATGCCTTTGCTTTTGATCAATATTGATGCTATTCTGCACAACAACGAAGAAGTAAAAATCAATCGATACTTAAAAACTCAAATACAAAAAAAGATTATGCAAAGATGAACAGATAACTCACCTTTGCCTCATTATGACAAAGGCGACAATCGAATATCTCATTGCAACAAGGAGCTCTAATGTAGCATCTTCTCCTATAATGTGAACATCTGCAAATAACATTTATGACCTCAGTTACCAAAATTTAGGAAAATTACGATGCAAGTAAAAGTGGCAGATAAACAGGCAAGACTTTACCCGTATTGCATAAATCCTTTCTCTGATACTTCGGCAGTTTTTATAGAATCTGTTGACTCTTCGGCAAGGATGCATTCTTGAGTTGACTGTTCAGAGCAGACAGCCTCCATTGCATTCCTTTTAAAAGTTATATGTTGCATGTCTTCCAGCACAATTTGTTGAGACTCACAATGCTTAGTTGCCATAACCACTTTCCCCACGAATACTTTGGATGAAACTTTGAACTATCTAGAAGATGGAGGTAAGCCTAAAGCACCTGCATATAAGAACAAGTTAGAAACCATTCTAAAACTTTGAAAGGCATGTCCATCCACCCAACCATGCCAGGCAAACACCGCATGGCACCGTTGCTTTCTTCTAGACAGCTGCTGAACAACGGAATCAGCAACAGCATAACCCAAGTAAGGTTGAACAGCTCCAATCAGCAATACTTGAAGAGAAGGGTTCATCAAAACAAGTAGATCTATAAGAGTCCCATATTATGGAACTCCCGAGCCTCCAGCTGTGAATAGTAACCAATAGCATCTCACGATCACTTGATTCCTTGAAGAGGTATCAGAACCAAATCCAGTATACTGGATGGCCAATAGACGCCCCAACCTAAGGTAAAATCAATGCATCACACGATCAAATGCATTCTGAAAAGTTAAAAAGAACAATAACCAATAACGGGCAAGAGTGTGGGCTTGAATAAATGTGTCATGTTGGATGTCCGACAAGGACAGGCCTACCTCAATCTGCAATGCTGCTCCAAGTCTCCATCCACAACGGAACTTACCAAAAATCTTATGTCAAAAGACTTGACAGGCTTTCCTCCAATCATAATTTTGCCCAGCAAATACTCTCATTATCTAACTAGTCAAGTCTTGAACTGCAAGAATTGTCATACTCAAAGGTATGGTTGTCAGAAAGGAAATTCAGCCTTCTCCGATAATGAGGCTTATTCAAGATGCAGTCCTTACCCAGTTAGTGGAGCAGCACCTCACTCTACTAACATGGATCATAAAATTGACAGGCTTCAAGAAAAGTCAAAGAATTAGAAAGGAGAGAGGACGTCGGCAGCTTGTTAGGGGTCAAGAAATGAAACTAAAGACAGCTAAGAGAGGTGATTATTACAATGGCCAGTTCTTGTAAGGAACGGTTCCTTCTTCCTTAAACACTAACAGCGAAAACAAAAAACTGACAAATACTGATTATTTCTTCAGCACAATTTTTAATCTTGGAGGGTCGCAAAGATGTTGAAGTCATAAAGAGGTAGGGGTAAAAGGAGATAATAAGGACCTAGAACAGGCCAGGGGGAATAAAAGAAGAAATGGAGCTCCATAACAATGGCCTTTCTTCAGTCAGTCAGCCAAAGTTGAACTTTCTAGAGAAAAGAACCAAAAAGAGGTAGGGAAAAAAAGGATAACCATCTATCCTAGCCTCAACTAACTTTTTCAATGACTTTAGCATAAAAAGCCATAGATGTCATTGACCTAGATAACCATCTATCCTAGCCAACTCAACTAACTTTTTCAATGACTTTAGCATAAAAAGCCATAGATGTCATTGACCTAGATAAGGAACCAAGCATCATCACCTGCAACCTGAAGTATTAAAATACCTAAAACATGGATGAAAAAGCTACGAATACTGCTAGAAATATGAAAATAATGTCATGTAAATGAGCGTACTTCCATTGATGAAATGTAATTCCTTGAAAACAGCTTACAGGAAAACCGTTGCAGCTCCTAATATGCTTCAATCAAGCGCAACCAGTCATAATCTCAACTCGTATGCTTTTTTTTTCAATAATATTTAGCTTAGGAAAACTCTTTGTCGGTAACTTTTTCAACTTTCAAGCACAATACATATCATCATCCAAGAAGTTCCTGATATGCTTGAAAACCACAAATGAATCACCGCATGAAAGTGTCGACTACAAAAAGCCTTGTAATTGATGATGAGAAAATCTACCGAAGCAAAGACACCACCACATGCAACAAACATGCAAAATCACTCTCATTACACTAGCCTCGCGCATACTTTATAATTTTAAGCAAAAATGTACTCATAAAATCAACGTACAAAAGCGTAATCGTACAATAAGTAGCATATTTGCTACGATACCAGCACAGCCATCGCCATACTCTAATGAAAATAAACAACCAGATTCAACCAAAAATTGAATCGAACACAGAAATCAAGCGCAAGCCATTGTCCTATACAGGACGAGAATGAAACTTCGGCGTCATCAAATTCAACCAAGAATCACATTCGCCGCAGTTCACACATCGCAGATTTTGCACGGTAAGAAAACAGCCGAATTGATAGATAATCGTAGCTCAAAGCGAATTCAATATCCCCGAACTTGGAGAATTCATTTACTTAAGCGGTTTTCTTAAAACATAAAAGGCACCACACACGTACGCGAACAAACGAAAGAATCAATGAAACAAGCCTAGCGAAATGTTTGGCCAGCGAGAAAGCGAAATTTGATATTTCACAACCTCACCAACTAAATCAGAAAATGCAACATTTCAAACAATACCTCGTCAACTGAACAAATTTCTCAGAAGGCAGAATATACTCCAATCTAAACCAAAGTCTGTCTCTACATTACCTAAATAAGGAGTAGCATATCAAAGATAGGGTCGCCAATTTACCAAACGCGATTGATTTAAAGAGAAACTATAAATTCTACAAAATTAACAACAGGATAACGAACTTTCAAACCACGGAGAGACGTCTCGGTCGCCAGTTCGGATACAGGATATCCGAGTAGATCCAATTATAGCTTCTGGAGATCCAATTTCAAGTTCGCTTGCCTCGTTAACGTTAGAGTATGCTTGAGGGAGAGTTGAGAAACTGATGGGCAAAAGACGACAGTAGAAATTTCGAAACTGTCTCTTATTTATAGCTTCGAGAGCCTTCGAAGCGAAAGCTCCCAACCAACCATTTGTCGCTGACAGGTAGTACTAAAAAATTATTTAAAAACCCCGAAAATATCTCTCACGTTTTTGTTTTTGGATGCAAAAGAATCTGAGGTGTAAAGAAAGTAAAAGAAAGTGTATCCATTCTTCACGCTGACCATTGCCTCAAGTGGAAGGCTGACGCGTGTTACTAATTTCGGCCGAGGCTGTGATTACGTACCACGTGTCCTATCCGATTAGACAGAAGATTTTTGGTACTGAAATCACGGAAAATGACGTGGAAAGGATTAGAATGATATTAATTGATTCAGAAATTCTGGTCAGCTTGATCTGTCAGGTTGTCGATTTTATTTTTATTTCTTTTTTATTTTGTGAGATAGATTGTCAGCTGTTTATTCGTTCACGAAATTAATTTGTCTACTTCAATACTTATCCGCTAAGCGTGGGGATGCGCCACCTAGGTAGATGGATATGCATGCTGGTTTAAAAAAAATTGTAAAATATCGGACATTGTGACCTTTTGCTTAAGGAAAAAAAAAAAAAAAAAAGAGTACGTATTTGAATTGAGAGATGAGGTTAGATAATTTTAGATGAAAGTTAAAAAATATTATTAAAATATTAATTTTTAATATTATTATTATTTTGAGATTTAAAAAAGTTAAATTATTTATTATATTTTATATTAGAATTTGAAAAAATTATAATAATAAAATGAGATGAGATAAAATATTTTTTAAATCTAAATGGATTTAAAAGAAAGTCTAAAGGGCCCAAAATTCTGCACTTGGAGCGGCTTGGGCCAGTTAAAGAGTGTTTTGGGCTTTGAAGCTATTTTCTGTGGAATCGGACCTATCGTAGCCCAATTCATTATCAGGACTTTATTTGCGAATTTGAGGAGTTGTGATGTAATAACTAATAAAGAACCTGAAAAGTGAAAACCCCTTTTTGTTTAATTCTTATCAAAACAGGTCTTTAATTATTGGAAAATGATAGTAAGATTTTTAAATATATCAATTAAATATATTCACTCATATATTTTAATTTTATATTTTTTTATGATTAAGAAATTAACTATTAGTAAAATTATATTTTTTTTATTTTCTTAATAATTAAAGATGCTTAAAAAAAAAGAAAAAGAAAAACATTTGTATTGGTGTGCATATTTGGAGTGCACAGTGCACCCTAGCATTGTCCGTTAGGCGCAAATAATTCTATAGTATATTTGATAGATGTAACTTACAAAAATAGAGCATATACTTTTAAGGGACAATGCTAGGGGGCTGCCCAGTATGTACAACTGGACGTGCCCCTAGTGCATTTGAGAATTTTTTTTCTTTTATTTTTTTAATATCTTTAATCATTAAGAAAAAAATACACAACTTTATTAATAATTACTTTCTTAACTATTAAACAAAAAAATTAAAATACCGAAAGGATAATATTGAGGGGTCAAGTATCATTTTTCATTTTTAAGAGAGTAAAGGATTTTGGCTCCCAGTGTTTGCCTCTCTTACTCATCGTGATATCAATCCACACCTAGTATATATCGGAGGGAAAAACTCGAATAAATCATGTTAAAATAATTCTTAAAGTCAATTTTAAGATCTAATTCGTTATCCAATTATCTTAAAAAATTATAAAAAGCAGGGCGGTCTATGGTAAGGCCATTTAGGCCATTGTCTAAGGTCATATTCTATATAAGGCCCCAAAAATAAAAATGATGTGTTTTTTTTAAATAAAAAATAAAAACCATTTCATTAAATAAAATTTTAAATAATTTTTATAGTTTTCAATGTGTGTAAGGTACCATAATACTAAATTTAATATTTAATACAATGAATTTTTTTATAAGTAACACAATGAATTATTTATATTTTAAATATGTTTTTAAGATCTTACTAAATTAATAGCACAAAATCTACATTAAGACCTTATTTTAAGTTGTTATTGTAAATATAAATTCACAAAAATTGTATTTAAAAATTTTAAGTAAAATCTCATTTTATTGAAAAGTTTGAAAATTTTTTATATAATAATTTATATTTTATTATATTATTATTACGAATCAATCACTTAAATTTTACCTTAAGTCTCAATTTATATCGAACTGTTGATAAAGATTATGAGATCTTGTCATAACTACCGCAATCTATCTGACAACAAAGTGAGAACTAATTAAGCAAAGTATTTTGACCAATTCAAATTCTACAACCTCTATCGTGATTTTCTTAATTTTATTCAAATCTTAAATTCTTTAGATAAAATAAGTCTAACAAAATAAAAACATAATGTCATGAGGTTTATTTTATTTATTTTGAGCATCAAACTTATATACTCCCAGGAGAAAGAAAAAACAATAGCACTATCAAACTTATACACCAATGAGTCAAGATATTTTGACAATTAGTAGTGTAACATGTATTTATAATTTTATATATACGATTTATTTTTTAATTTTTAATTTTATAATTTTTAGTATATCAATACTGATACATCAAAAATTAAATTTTTTTAGAAGTTTTTCATAATTACAACCAGCATTTCTCTTTTGCCAACTCAATTCAAGATTGCATTGGATATCTGTTAATTATTTCCACCATACGCAATATTTATTTTGGATATCGTGGACTGTGAGCAGACATTCTTCAGAAAGATCGAAACCCATATTTGGATTCACATTTCGAGCATCCTCGTTGACTTGGTCAAATGTATCTTTAAAATTTAGCTAATATTATATTTTTTTTACATTTATCCAATCTATTTAAATTCGATCCCCACATTGGATTAACCATTCACTCTCTATATAATAATAAAATATTATTAAATTAATAATTTTTTATTTAATTAATTTGTATCACATTTTATAATTCTACCAATTTAATATTAATAATAATTATATTCTAATTAAATTAATATTAAAAAAAATCATATTTTCAAACGTCATTTAATATTAATAACCAAAAATTGAGATTAAACTTATCTAAAATTTTTATCTAAATTTCTTATTCACTAACCAAATATCTAGCAAGATATACATTTTAATATCAATAAAAAATCTGCACCTACATAAATACTTACAAGTGGTTGAAGTGAGAAATTAGTATTTTAATATTTAGTAAATCAATTGTGGTTTTCTATATTTGGCCAACCACTATAATAAAAATCTAAATTATTTTAGAGATGTCTAATTTAATGTGGAGTCTTTTTAATATAAATTATCTAAATTTTAATCGTTCTTCAACTTTAACCAACCCAACGAGATACACTCAGCAACTGCATGGAGTCCCAAAACCCCCAATTCCAACACACTTCAACCTTCGAAACAAATGTTCCCACAAACCCACGTCCTTCTCTCTGGCCAACTTCATACACAAAGTGAAAACCAACTTGGACCGAGTTGAATGGGGCAATGGGAGACTTGGGCACGTACATACCCATAGTTTTGGCCTTGACATTAGCTAATGATCTTAACCTTGGCACGACACTAATATTTACCGGGATCTACAACATTGTCACCGGTTCCATTTATGGCGTCCCTATGCCGGTCCAGCCCATGAAGGCCATTGCGGCCGCGGCGATATCTGGGTCTGAATTTGGGGTTCCGGAAACCATGGCTGCCGGAATTTTGACCGGGGGGATCCTGCTTGTACTGGGTGTCACGGGGTTGATGCAGCTAGTGTATAAGCTAATTCCTCTTTCTGTTGTCAGGGGAATTCAGCTGGCGCAGGGATTGTCATTTGCACTAACCGCGGTTAAATACATCAGAAAAAGTCAGGATTTTTCTAAATCGAAGTCCAGGGGGAAAGGCCTTGGCTTGGGTTGGACGGGTTGATCTTGGCTATTGTTTGTGCTTGTTTTATCGTTATCGTTAATGGTGCCGGCGAGGAACGAAGGGAGGAAACAAATGAAGAAACCAATGGCGACTTCGGTGATGAAGAAAGGCCTAGAGAAGAACTCAACGGCGATATGGGTGACGAAGAACGGACTATGAGAAAGGGAAGAAAATTTAGGAAAATTATCTTCTCGCTTCCTTCAGCTCTTATTATATTTCTGTGGGTGTGGTTATCGCCTTTATAAGAAGAACTAAATTAGGGGACGATATTAGATTCGGGCCATCTTCTATTGTAGTAGTAAAGATATCTAAGCATGCATGGAAGGAAGGTTTCATTAAGGGTGCAATTCCTCAATTACCCCTATCAATTCTAAACTCAGTGATCGCTGTGTGCAAGTTGTCATCCGATCTATTTTCCGGAAGGGAATTCTCAGCAACTTCAGTCTCGGTGACGGTAGGGTTAATGAACGTGATAGGCTGTTGGTTTGGAGCCATGCCAAGTTGCCATGGTGCGGGTGGGCTAGCAGGGCAGTACAAGTTTGGTGGTAGAAGTGGTGGGTGTGTGGCCGTTCTTGGTGCAACCAAATTGGTTTTGGGGTTACTATTAGGGAGTTCTTTGGTGAGGATTTTGTATCAATTTCCCGTTGGGGTCTTGGGGTTCTACTCTTATTTGCTGGGATCGAGCTGGCCATGGCTTGCAGGGACATGAATTCCAAAGAGGAGTCCTTTGTGATGCTTATTTGCACAGCGGTTTCACTCGTGGGTTCAAGTGCAGCGCTTGGCTTTGTGTCTGGTATGCTTTTGCATTTGCTTCTAAAGCTAAGAAATCTGATCAGAGAGCAACGCTAGCTGTTCTTCCATGAGTATAGATACGTCCCATACGCATGGGACGTACCCATGAGCCAGCCATCGCAGTTATCATTACCTAAGCTTTTCCAAGTGGTTTGTGGTTAAGGATTTGTATGTTCTTGAATTTACTATTGTAATGGCTGAACTTGTGTTTCTGATGTCTATGATGTGACCATGAAATAGAGGGCTGAGCTCAGTTGCTGCTAACTTTTCCTTCCCAACTATATCTCAAGTCCTATATACTTAATATCAGCAAAAAGTAGCCGTGTTTCGTTGGGTACTTTTTTGTTTATGCACGAATCTTCTTGCGATTTACGTTCTTGATTGCTTGCACTAATTTGCACTAGAATTTAAATTGCATTAAAGATGAATTTGAAATCATGGCATTATTAACTTGGAATTTAAATTCAAAATAAACACTCCTTTACCTAAACGCAACCTAAAAAACATTAAGCGACATGTCCATGTACAGCAATGGGCAATGACTCGAGAAAATAAGTTTAGGCCGTGAGACATTCCCATCTGTACGACTTCTAGCTCTCTTTTAACTCCCTCATTTGAATTCTTTTGTTCCTTGAAACAAGCTTGTTGCTTTACCAATAAAGAGCTAGGTAAAGAATGCGAATAACGAACAAAATGAGACATTCCCACGAGGCATTCCCAAGTTGCAGACCATTTGGCCAAGTTGGGAGCTACAGGGGAGACAGAGATTTATAGTTGTTGGTCGGATATCCCACGGAAAGCACTAGGGGTAATAAAACTAGACAAAATAGGCTTACCATATCTTCGTTGTAAATGATCAATTGGTGGGCAGTAAGTTTTTATAGTTTTGGTCGAAATGTAACCCTTAAGTGATATTTGTTAGTATAATTTTCTTCTGTCACAAGTGAGGTATTATATATATATATATATATATTTTAAAAAAATGATAACGACCCAATGGTTCATTGTATATGTTCTCGACTATATGCTAATGATATGAATCAGAGACGGACCATTATTACCCAATTTTGTTCCTTATATATAAAACTTGGATCGGAAATAGGTATCCCTCCTCCCACTTGGGTAGAGAGTTAAGAGGCACTAGTACAACTTTGATCTGGCAGGCCTTAAAAAGAGTAGTTTTGTTACGCAGCTTCCCACTTCAGATCCAAGATTCGCTGGGAAGTAGTAAAAGAAAAAACAGAGAAAAAGAGGGAAGGGGGCATTGATTTGTACCAATCAGTTTGCAAAGGGAAGTGCTGTCAATGCTTTGCAGTGCATGAACAATTAAGCAAGATTATAACGGCAAGTCATGGTGGGAGGTGGCATGTTAAGATCTATAGCCGAATATTTTGGAGTTATTGCTCTCCCCCTGGATTGTTCCTCATGCCAGATTCAATCTTAGTCCATCACAATCTAATTTGAAGTTCCCATCATGCCTTGAAGGGGGCCAAGGGAAGAAAAAGGGATACAGTCCTTCAAGCACTTCAAGTTCTTCAGTCCAGTATCATACATGGTGACAGCATACAGGAACTGTTATATTTCCATAGCTGTGAACACAAAGCAATCGGATAAGGATGGCAACCCCAAGTCAGCAGGAAACTAGACGTCTCCCTGAAGATTTTAGGGGGCTAAAGTAAATGACAGAAAATGGCACATAAGAATTGGTTCTCTTATTTATCCAAAAGGGTTTCCTCCAATTGAAGAGAAATGATTTGAGGTGCTTGGTGCTGAGTATTTTCCAGTCAATTGTTGAATTGTGTTTAAGGACCCGAACACATCATCACTGCCAAACGTACCGAGTCCTTGTGATCTGCAATGACACTCAAGACAACTCTGAATAATTTTTCATTTTTTCAATTAAGGAGATAATGTCATCATTGGCTAGTGATAAGAGAGGATGAAGTAATTATTGTTAAAGATGGTCCCATTTCGAGCATATCTTCTCTTTAAATTGAAAGAAAAACAAGAACTATGTGGCAACCAACCTGGAACGTGGTGTATTATCATGTTTTTGTATCCCCATGTACGCACCTGAGACTATTAAATTGGACATATAACTAAAACTAGGGACAACAAAGATTGGAAGTCCAAAGGAAATAACGACCTGAAAAAATATGCATTTACCTGGAGGCATGGCTGATACAAAAGAAGGTGAATGTGGTGGCATTGCAGATGCATAAGATGGTGATTGAGGTGCCATCAAACCCGAAGACTGGATACCAAGGCTTGGAGTATACAATAAGCCACTAGCAGGTGTCACATTTGGCAATGCACCTTGCACGGATGCCATGGAAGAAAACTACATCACAAGTAACGCAATTTTTTTTTTTTTTTGAGGTTAATACAAATTTTATCTGCATTAATTGGAAATTTTTAAACAAAATCCTTGCATGCGTACCAAAAAAATACATTTTAAAAAATGTCATTTAAACAAGAACATGTCATTACTAATTTGCTGATAATCAACTGGGATAAAGTACTTCATACATGTGAGTTTCATGTTTTCACAGAAAAGTCTTCAGTAAATAGAAAAGCCTCGGGCTTAATACTAGAAGGATCAACTTCTGCTTCACTTTACAGTTCGCCTGTTTCTACTCACACCAGTAAGTAAACATTGTCATCATACTGTCAAGAGTCCAAGAGTCTCGATAATTTTTGCCATAGCATTAAATTTGCATGTGATATAGCCTTTTTTTAATGCCATATGCAATATAGCTATCATCTACATGTTTATGGAAAACCAATAGATATATTAGCACAGCCACTTGTCTCCAAAATTAATGTATACAAACCATTCTTTTAAGTGGTGAACAGATTCTCAAGAATATGAATAACAAAAATGCAGTGGGAGACACCACGTTGCAAGTGATTGATCACATTCCAGTCTAATCACCTAGAGGACATAATATGAGATAATAATGTTTTTTTCGTTATTCAGAATAATCAGAATTGTTATGTGGTGTGTATTGTATAGGAATCTCAATTTCAATATCAGTCGATTTCCCAGACGCACATCCTGCTCTAGTTTTTGGCTTCTCTACTCCAGCACTTCTTAGCTGGCTAAAGATACAAGATAAAAGACTTCCTACAAGGACTAAATAAGCACAACTTAAAATTTAAGAAGTAGTCAAATGTCCAAAAGGACACTTGGATGAAGAAAAATATAAACAGTGAATGTAGTGAATTGTATCAGTTTGAATGTGTTGTGCATACTGGTGGCGCCTTCACTTGAGTTCTTTTGTTATCAAGGTCAAATGGGTTTGTTGATCTTGCAGGGTTGGGAAATGCTGGAATGGGCTGTACCAAAAACGAAAACCATATTAGCAGATCAACAGTCTGTTTATATTATGTAGATTTATTTTAGTTGATAATCTTGGTGCTTAATGTACCGTTGCATTAGAATAATACTGCATGCTGAATCCCATGCCATAAGGAGAACCATTTTGCCAACCCGCGACTGGTGCAGTGACTGTTGTGTAGCTTGCAGTAAAAAGGTCCTACACATGAAAATATAATGCACATCACCATGGAAACTATTGAAGGGAAAATTGAAATAGTTTAAGGTAATTTTATTACAGCAGGAAGTTCCTTTCTTCCATTAGTTTCCACTGAAAGAGGTTCAGATCCAACTCCAGGACTGATGTCTTGAGCTGATTTTGAATCAGCTTGAGAAGATTGTTCCGCAGGGACGCTCAAAGGGCTCTGTTCATTAGGTGGAATTGAGGAAATCCATAGCTGGAGATATGCAGAGAAGCAAGATGATCAGCAAATAAATAAACTCAAAACAAACAAATTTTATCCTTACACGGCCAAGTAGTTTTTCAACTAGAGAATATTTGCACATTCTGTCATTACCACCCAACACTAAATTTTTCTCTGCTGTAAAATTTGACCTTCTCTCACCACTTCATGCTAGTGTGCTGGTGTTTGATAAAAATTGAGATTTCCTCATTCGATTTGACCATCAAGATTGAAAGTGAAAATATAATTTAAATCCATTCAAGGCTTCAATGGAGTCTCTTCATGTGTCCCACCTGATTATTTGGAGGTCCAACAGGTGGGTTAGTCTGTTGCCTGATAGGGCTACCATCTGCCTCAGGGGATGCAGTATGATGACATTGCTGCATGTTGTATAGTTTCTGTTCTTCAGGTATTTTAGTAGAGTCACCATTGCCACTAGGTGCAACTTGTGGAGGACCCCCATTAAAAGGTTCTGCTGGCTTACAGTGACTAGTTGATGCAGTTGTAAAAGTGCTGACACTAATGGGTAATGCTGACATCTGCTGTACACCTGCAGGGATGGTGCCTCTGGCTGCAGCTGATAGTGAATCATCATTGCTAGGCCCTTCAGACATGTCACTAGCAGGTACAACTGAGGGTGCTGAAAATTCGAATAATAAGGATTCCAAGGTGTTTGTTGGAGCTTGAAATGCCCTCTTTTCAGGATGCTGATATGAGACCCAGTTGCCACCCCTATCCGAGGGAGGCATCTGATGTGTCTGGGATATGGTTCCAGCATCAAGAGGATTAGGATCAGGGCTCCAATCAATCAAGCTTCCTGAGCTTCTCTGTTTATGTTCTGCTGGACTCCTAGCAGTGGAACATAGGTCACTGGAAGAAGCAATTTTCTGCAATTCATAATGGATTAGAAACTTATAAAAAATATACAGTTTAGACTCCTAAGCCAACAGAATAACAGATTCAATCTGCAAAATTCAAGAATAGCTCATAATCATAACTCTTGCACAGGAAAAGTCATGTCCTAACAAACTACCTCCTTTGACCTCACATGGTCAAACAAGATATATATAACAGTCAAACAAGTATAGAAAATTAAAAAACTAAATTAGATGCAGAATAATATAATCATGTTGTCAATATTTCTTTCGTGAGAGAGAGACATAAGAGAGAGGGCACTAAAATAAAAGAATGCGTCTAACATTGCACTGGTGAAACATTACTTCTGCAGGAGAATTTCTGCCGAAGTGTCTTCCCTGTGTATGCTACATTGTATAATTCCTCAGGTGAATATATGGCAGGTGCATCCAGTTAAAAAGGCATAATTACATTCTGGAATGAATGGGGGCATTTAACAATAATGGTCCTCTGAATGAAAACTCATTGAGCAAATGATGTCTAAAGGAAAAAAAAGCCGATTCATACAAAAACATATATTTCCTGTAGAACTTAGGGCACCTGAGTATTGGCAGAACCATCAGCATCCTTCCCATCAATTGCCTTAGAAAGCTCACCAACCTGTAGAGGAGAAACAGTGTCTCCCAAACTAACTCTAGCACTGTGTACCACCGGAGAATGGGACCTATCCGTGTTCTTTTCAAAGTTAGGCGGCTTGCTTCGTATCTTAGATTCTGTTTTTGAGGCCCTACGGCGTCCATACTCACCATCTCGAAACCTGTCATCCACAACCTCAAAGCTGGCAGGACTTCTCCTAAGATCTCCATATGTTGAATTTTCTTGGGGATATCGAGGGCTTATCCTTTCGTCATAAGGATATTTGGAATTTCCATCCTCACTTCTTCGACCAGGACTAGATCTTTCGCTATAATGCCGTGTGTATCTGTCCTCATAACCTGAGCTTCTAGATCCACCACGATATGCACTAACCTTCCTACTTTCATAAGACGACTCCTTTTCATTCTGTATAAGATAAAGAAAAAGAAATTAGATGAGGGCAGCTTTGACTGCAGAGAGCTCGACAGAACTTCTGATGTTCAATCATATCCAAATTGATGAGGTCCAAAGTTGTTGAGCTTGCTAGCGTTGATATTATAAATAGATTGTTGTTGGACAAGCTTTCCACAGAACAAAATTGGTTATTTTAAAATAAGGATATATAATAACCGGGAACTTACCAATCTCAGTCTTGGGAGCTTGTCCAAACTCTTCACTCCGGTGTATTTTTTATCCACATAGACATGCTTAATAAACTCTCGGAGTCTTTGAACATTGCTGGAGGGAAATATGTCAATCAGAAACATTCAAATATAAATAAGATCAGCATAAAAGAAGTGGATAACAACCTTGCATCAGGGTAAGGATGACGCTGAGTATCCCAGGCTTTAAAATAAATTTGCCTTGCTCGCTATGAAATGATTTAATTAACAATAGAAGGAAAATAAGTATAATTAAGGATGAGAAGGAGCACTAAATGGATAAATTACAACTGAATATGAATGCATACCTCATTTCCCCCTGCTTGAAGGGCACTAACTTCTTCTGCACTGAAGTTAGCCATTGATACTGATTTTACTCGGTGAGTGAATTCTCGACTGGAACACTTAAAATGATTATTTTTCACTTCAAAATAGATGCCTTTAACTAGAATCATATAATTTAATACAGAATTTACATGGCCAACAATGTGCCCAATGATGTCATGTAGAATTTAGATTTGTATTATCTCAGAAATATAATACATCCATAAATACTTACTGCACTCCACTGCAATTCGTGCAAACAAATGTCAAGAAAGTTGTGCAAACATATTGTGGCCCCTGCTAAAAGGAAAACTGTTAGTTATCGCATCGTTTTATGAAAGAGATTGAACCATAACAACGTTTCAAACCAAATTTATTTTCAAGAAAATGACAATGCATGCAAAAAGACAATTGTCTTTCAAATCCATGACTAATATTAATTAACACAAACATTTCAGATAAAATTGTGTAAGTGGGAAGGCATGAAACGACCTAGCAATGGTCCTAAATACGAGATAGAAAGAGTGGTTCAGAAAAATAAAAGCCTTAAAGAGTAAAATCAACCAGCAAATATAATAAATTGTATAAATTTTCATAAGGTCACGCATCCTATCTGGATTTAAAACTATACACTGAGTCATTATTGATTAGTGAAACCTCCTATCCTATTTAACTCGTGAATCATTCTAATCACGCCCTTCTTAATATGCAAAAACCATATATAATAAATAAGAATGTAACAATTAGAGCGTTTTCCCGGTAATGTTGGAATATTGCAGCATACAAAAAGAGCATATTTAGAGAATATCAGTGTACACTCGCCCTGCCAGATTCTCATATGTAAAAGCACGTAACAAGAAGAGAAATCGCTAAAGAAGAAATTTCGTACCAAACTGTTGCAATTTATACATCTTTTATTCTCAGGAAGCCTCAAAAGACTGCGGATAGTCCTTTCAATTCTATCGCCTTCGTTCATCCGATTTGCCATTGGTCCAAAATTTACGCCTCCTTTATCCAGAAAACAACCAAAACTCAATACTTAGAAACATTTTTATTTGAAATCGACACATTTATGGTCAATCAGAGCCAAGCTAGTAATTTTCTGTTTATTGTTCGAACAAATTGGGAAGAGGAGAAAAGTCTTGTAAAATGTCAATCAGAGCCAGGTAGTCCTCCATTTCTACTTCTCATTCGCAAAAAATAAGATGTAAATCATTAGGTTTTAGCTTTTTTAAGTCTCCACTTTTCCGAAATTCTCTCAGCCTCCGAACAGAGGATAAGTTCTTGAACACCCAAAAAATTTCCTTTCCATTTTCTAAAACGAGCCTTCTCATTTTATTGATTAACTTTATCAGTAAAATCGAAGGATTAAGAACTTGTTTTAAATTTTCTCAGTAAACAAAGGGAAACAGGGGGTGAAATTCGGGAATAGACCTGGTTATTTGATGGATAGTTTGTGCCTATATACGAACCGCATTGGAAGAGAAACCCTATAAATCGGTGACTCTGAATACAAATTTTGAAGAAGAATAATAAGAAAGAAGAATAGCCGAGCCGGATTGCAGAGATTTGCAAAGTTTTTGGAGGGATTTGAGACGGACATGTTTACGATAAAACAGGGGGAGAGGAGGGAGGGAAAGTTGGCAGAAATAACGGTAAGGCGAGTGGTTTTTGGGGCCGTTAGGCTTTAGCTGGATTGTATTGTACGGTCTATATGTAGAGTGGGGCTCCGCTTCGAAAAAATTCCTTGCACGAGTTGTGCAAAATTTATGGTGAATTTTAGAGAAAAAACAAATAGGAAAAGAATAGAGCATGCGCTGCAATCCTCGTTGAAAAATGATAGGATCTTATTATTTATTTTATATTTATTATTTATTTTATTGAATGATTAAAAAAGTGACTATTAATAAAATTATATATTTTTTTATGTTAAAAAAATATTTAAAAAAAATGATAAAAAAATAAAAAATTTGAAATAAATTATAAGTAGTAAAAGCATACTAACCCTATCACTACCGATCTGCATTTTAGTAATTTTCTTTCTCCTGCCTTTCTTGATACGTTACTGATATGACGTCCATTTATGCCGCATAGATTACAATAAACACATTGATCGAATGGTTCTGGAGGTTTTGCAGTTTCACTATATATTGTAAATGCCAATATTTAATTACACATGAGATGAGATTGCGATTCTAATCATGTCGCGTTGTATTATTAACACCGGGTGCTTCTTTAATTATCAAACACTTAAAAACTGAGGTCAAGGGACAAGAAGAACCAAAAATTAAATGGGGAAAATTTTTCTGTACAAAGATTGGCAACCAAAAGCCCTAAACCCTGCAGGATCGGTACAACAATTGCGCTTTATGCTGGCCAAAAAACTGATGGAAGTTGCAAAATACCGTTGAAGCAACAATTCTTTCTCCTCTTTCACCGCTCAGAGCTTCACGTTAAAAGACCATTATGTAATCTATGAATCATGACAAAAGGCCACACCACCACCATTAAAGAAACAATGTAAACAGGTGGCTTAAGGAATTGGTGAATTTCCAGCTTTTCATCTCCCTCTTCATTTGGTGACTACCCATCTCCATTTATGTCCTTGGCAGAAGCTTTGATCGCTTCAGCAGTCATTAGAGCAACCACAGCTTTATGAATAGTTAGATCTGCTCTGTAAAGCAACCTCTGAGCCTTCTCTCTCTTGAGCTTAGCCATGTTAACTGCATGCTGGGCAGCACCAGATGCATCACGCAATCTGAACTCATCAAGATCGGAACCATCCAACTGTTCAACACCATGTCTCTGAGACCCATCCAAGTGATAATGCTGCTGTCTTGGCCTCTCTGGTGATCCCCTATTCCATATGGGAACCCCATTTATCTTGTCCATCATTCTCTGATTGTATAACATCACCATCTGCTGGTCATTCAGAGAAACAAATGTCCCAAATTTCTTTGACTTGTTCCTCTGAAGTCTTGGGATTTGGTTCCTATCAAAGCCATCGTTGTTTGTAGAGAATAATAACCCTGTGTTGCCTGCATTCTGTGGTGAAAATATCCTTGGTGATGCCTGAGGAAAAGGGGAATCGTCTAAAGCTTCATGGTAATGACCCGGATATACAGCCTTGTCATCGGCAATAGCAAACCCATTTAATCTTTTTCCTGAGGAAAGAGATCAAACCAAATTAAGGAAAAAGCTTTACAAAGCAAACAAGCCAAAATAATAACAGTACATGTGTAGAAATGTAAGACGGTTACCAAAAGCAAGGACACCATCCTGATCTCCTAATATGACATTGTTGTGCCCAGCAACAGAAAACTTCCTCTGCGACCTTTGCTTTGACCCCTTGTTGGGGACTTCCAAACCCCGTGGTTTTAAACAGAAAGCAAACATGGGTGGCTTTTCAATTGGTGCAGCCTTCTCCTGACATCCATTGGGGAGGTTGGTATTGACTTTGGTCATAGCTAGTTCCCACTCATCCACTTGTTGTTGATACTTTTCCCATAGAGGCGGCTGAATAAAACACACTGATATTGAGCTTTGCAATACGTTAAATAGAAGCAACATAAACAGGCGAGAATGAAATTACAAGTTAAGATTTATAATAATAGATGACCCAACATCGACTATATATCACCACTCAATTGTGTAAACACAAGGATAATGGATGTGAAAGCAAGGTCTACTAGACAACACATGGGTAAGGAATAGCAAGCAGTAAAAGTAGATCTAATTACTTCTTTTTCAAATTGCATATAAATATCAACTCAGAAAAATGTATTCCTCAGCAAGTTTCCATAGATGTACTAATCAAATTTCCTCTCTCCTCTTATTAATGTACTCAGCAAATTTCATGCCCATCTGACATAAAACATTTCCCTTAGTTTCCAAGAGTGTTTAAATCCAAAAACTACTTATATGATTTAGTGCCAAAGGAATACTTGCTAAGCTTACCACAGATCTTAGGAACAAATTTGTTTTTGGAACTTTTTATGATCAGTATTGGTAGCTTCTATATTTTGTCTGTTGGTCACTCCACATACACAAACATGTGTATATATGAGTGTGCAGATGTGGGTGTGGATGTGCTCTACCTGTGTTACATATCTAGATGTCTATGAACCAGAGAGGATCAAGAATACCAGGACAGTTTTTTTTTTTGTACGAATAAGAGAACAGTCATCAACTGAATTTAATATTATTTCAGAAAAGCCAAGTGATTTTCATCACTAGGGATGAAATCCCACTAAATTAGCCTATAGCATCTACCAAAAGATAATTATTATTGAATGATAGAAAAGAGATTATAAGATACCTGAAGATGTCGGATTAAAGGCATCCCTTTCTTCTGCCTTTTTTGCCGCCAATGCTCATAAATGGATTTGGTTATATCCATGGCTCCAACTCCATGCGTGAGGTCCTCAATTTCATCAGGTGTGAACTGATCACACTCTTGGGCATATGCAGCCTTCTCAAACCTGTCCATTGTTATTTCAAACATCTCCTCAGTGATCTTTCCCAAGATGCAGTTGTCAGTTTCAGCAGAAGGTGGATTGTTCAAAATCCACTGCTCATCATCACTATCCATGTCATATAAGACATGCGATGGATCCAAAGCAAGCTCAACATCTGTTTCAACCTGCCGCAAGTACTTGGAAGAACTGCGAACAAATGCTATTTCTGTTCCACTATCATCGTTTTCCTCTATCAGGCGAACCCCAGGAATGGGAATGTTTTTAATTAAAGCAGCACGAATATTACGATTGTAACATTCTTCATGCATTTCCTTGAAAAGAGCCCATTGACTCCTATCTGGAAACTCCAAGATCCAATCTTTTCCTCCTTTCCACATCATGGCATGAGTGTAGCGGTTTGTTGACCCAGGCTGCAAAAACTGATGTGCTTTGTATGAATACTTCGTAGTCCCTGAAAGTTTTACAGCAAGCCTACACTCATTATGATCAAAAAGCTCTAGTACAACTTGTGCCCCGCATTCTCTCCACCCTCTGTCACCAAGTGTGATTAACACGTTTACATCACAAGATAACAATTCCATGTTTCTTTGAGAACCTCTAGGAACATCGAACGATCTCTTCTCATTACCCCTCCTAATTCGTTTGTGAGGAAGCACTTTATGGTGATGACTTCTATGCTTCAAGTTAACATCAAAATCTCCAAGAGGCGACGGGTATGAAACTTGAGTTCGTGGCCTTTTAGGCCCATTGCCAAAACCATTTTGGAAGATGTCAGCCTTCCCCTCTGACCATCCATTTGAAAGGTACCCGAATGATGACAAATTATTTTTATTTCGATGCCATGTACTCCTGGGAGCAGTGGGGTTGGGGCTAGGAATAACGCCACCATTCATACTCCAAGACAGATCTGTAGAATGCTGAGCACTGTTCAATTCACCTTCCTCAGGCTTCTCAATTTGATTAAACAGTGGAATTTCAACACTGAGACCATTCAAAAAGGAATGGGAACTAGTATCAGACTTATCCCTCTCAAACGAAGGTCTCGGCAATAAAACACAAAGTTCTGGCTCTGAATGGTGGCTTTGCCACTTCTGCAGCTGAACAATGGCATCAGTTCCACCGTTTTCAGAATCTTGGGAACCAGCAGCAGAGGTTCCAGCCACATCAAGATTGACATTTTTGCACTTCCAAGAGAACTTTATGCAATCCCTATCCACTGATTTACCACAAGAAAGCCATCCATCACAAGCAGTGTCCTTTGACAAAGCCTTGAAATTATTTGCACCAGTATCCTTAGAGCAGTCCTCCATAACAGAATAGTCATCCACCACAAAACCAGAGTTTTCTGGATGCCCTACTAAATCATCGCCCTGGAGACTGATATGAGCCACACGACGTTCCATAAGCAGCTTCAGATGCAAGCTAAGAAAAAAAGTAGGCGCAGCAGCAAAACAAAGAGCAAATGGAGTGAGTTTCCAGGACATCTCATTGGAATTAGATGAAGGCTCACTGATATTAACATAGGTGCAATCTCTGGCCAAACCCATGACACTTATACCTTGATTAGACCTCTTCCGTAAGCCCTAGTAGGTGGAAAAAATTTAAGAGTTAATTCATATCATAAACCAGGTTAAAGAAAATACCCACGTTTCCATGCCTAACAAGGCCATGACAACAGAAGTATCTAGTCTCTTTAGTAATAAATTCATTCCACAAAGAGAAAAGACACTACATAACATCTAAATATCTAACGAAGGGTAAAGTAATGTAATTTTGAAGAAATATGCATAACCCAGGAAAAGTAGGAAGAATAAAAGGAATACCTTGATAGAGGAGGGCCGCCCACAATCCGAAGTTATAGGCAACTGATTTCCTCCATTTTGAAATGCATGAATATTATCATAAGTACATTCTGACAGAGGTAGTTGCCGGGTAAGCAAACAATAGCTCTTAAGTTTACGGTCTAGGTGCAACCACTTCGACTTCTTCAGTTGGGAGAAGTTGTAGATTGCAAATACAAGCTGCTTTCTAGCATCATGAACAGATGAGAATCTGAACCTAATCGAAGTTACTGGCAGTTGAGAGTCTACATACTTCCCCTGTTCCTTTGGTTCATGAAATACTCTCAGGACCAGAAAAACAAAGTCTACAACCTGCTTGATGCAACCTTCAAACAAGAGAAACCTCAGTCCAACTACATTATCAACAAAAAGCATCTCCAACTGAACCTTTTGCCACATGGTCATCACTATTCCATGCTGAAGTAGTAATATAGCTTGAAAGAACCAAAAGTTATCTGCTCCAAATGAGTCATTCAGGACCAACTGCACTGGGAAGCTTAACTCAAACCTCCATGATTCTAGCGGTGTTAAAGAGAAATCTAACAACCCTATATTGTCAAACAAACTGGTGTCCAACCTTCCAATTGAAACATCAGGTTCTTTGAAATCCTTGGTTTTGTCGTCAAAATGACAAAACGATGCAATAGAACCAGGTGCAGTTCTAGAGACAGGAGTGTCCTCGGAGGTATAAAATAAGTCCAGGCCTGACTTGTGGAGCCGTCGCCTAAAATAAACAATAGGCGTTTTGCTGTCTTTGGGGCAAGTGGTGGCCATGGTAGGCCTCTCAAGCCTTACGGTGTCAGGTAATCTGTCTGGTGATTCAGAATTAGCAGGTAATTTACTTTTATCGTGATCTCTTCTCGACGAAACCCCATCCAAACAACAATGCAGATTTACAGCTTCATCAGATGAACCAACAGACACAGGCTGCAAAGATGGACTGGATGTCTTCTGTTTCTTTGCAGCACGTGAAGGAGAAATTTTGATCCGACGAGTGGATCGAGCCAACCATGAGATGATGGGCTCCGAGTCCATAAAGCTGCCTATGCAACCATCATCCTCTGTGGTCAAATCTTTCTTTTCTTTTTGTTTACCCTTCAAGTGTCTTTTTCCCTCATGAGAACTTCTATTTCTCATAAATGATTTTTTCTGCCCCGCCTTACCAGGTACTTCACTAGGCAGCAGCAAAAGTTTGAACCTCTCATTCTTGAGGTTAATCCATTCCTCATCCCGGTCATCATATTTAACATGATGAAGCTTTCTTTCTTTATCATAGTCAATCACAAGGCCATAATACCAACTCTGGTCCAAAGGCCAAAAGACCTTTATTCGCCGGTTCAACACCCAATATGCATCCAAGTCCCCAAAAAAAAGTTCATAGAAGTGGCGCCTCTTCCTTAAATGTCCCTTCTCTTTGTGCTGCTTCCTTGGTCTCAATACTCTAAAAGCAGTATCAACTGATGCAGATTCTGACCCAGATAATGACTTAGACACACAACCAACAAAATCTCGATCTGGAGATGACAGAAAAGACAACCCATTCATGGATTGGAATGCAGAAGCCTTGCTGCTTGAAGAAAACCCAGTACAGCTTGGATTAAACCGTGATGATAGCATCCTCGCTGCATTCTCTTCAAGATTCTCCTCATCGTCTTCTCGCAACTCATCAGATATCCTAATAGAATTATCAACCAAAGGCACAGCCTCCTTCACTACACTTTTACAATCTGACGTCAAATCCCTCCTTTTTCTACAATTCCTCTGAGGTTTTGTCAAAGACAAATCACCATTGTTTACAACCAAAAGACCAACATGCCCTTCCTCCTTCGAGTGCCTAACCAAATTCAACTCACTATTTCTATTTTCCTTAAACTCGTCAAAAACTTTCTTTTGTTTTACTTTTGAAGACTCAACCTGCGTGCCTGAATCATTGGGACTTGAATTGTCTATATGATCAACAAGGGCCACCTTACTATTAGATTTGTCCACAGGCTTCAACACTTGACTGCCTTCAAACTTCTTTCGCCCGGCAAAACCCCGCTTACGCTTTGGGATCCAAATGAAATTATCATTCAAACTAAGAGAAACAGTATCAAACCCGCTACTACCATTCGACTTCTGACTTAAACCTGACTTCAAGTCCTTTGTATCACGGGAACCAGAACTGAATTGACCACTACACACTTCATCCACGCTCTTTTTACTACTATCATTAACATTTCCAAAACTACTCAGAGACACCTCTTTCCTAGTCTTCTTCTTGTTCCTCGTCCAGTCGGCATCCTCGGAACTATTATTATTCCTCTTCAAATTATTATTCTGAAGCTCTTTCGTCGCCCTAGGTTTATGCAAGCACTTAAGATCCAACGATCTAGATTTCTCAGGAATTGCAGCACCGTGTGAGTTTTCTTCTCTATTTTCCATCAACTTTTCCTCAATCCAAACGCCCCGAAACCCCCCAATTTTCACATTCCATCATATATGTCCCCTACGTTTTTTTCAGATCTGTTACACCAGAACCGTCATCAAAATCACCAAAAATCCTCCAGAATACGCTAAAATCAACGATCAAAACCCCTCCCCAAGGCATACAGGTAAATATTCAAGCAAAATGGAACGAATTAACCATGAATTTGTAAAAAGGAAGTAAAATTCATATACCTACCTCAATCGACATGACGTTAAAAAACCGAATCCTAGTGGTATTCACGAAGATCACGAACAATACGCGTGAATTGAAGTTCGAATCTGAGCCTTCTAACTTGAAACGCTACTAGATTCGTCGATTTTCCATGTTAATTTTTTTGGCAATTTTTTCCCTTATAATTTGTTTCCTTGGGAGACGGACGAGAGCTAGGGTTTCTTATTTTTTCTTTCGTGGGAGAGGGTTTAGATCCAAATGACCACAAAATTAAAGACAACAAGGTAAAATAAAGTAAATGAAAACGAAAATAGAATCTTATCACATAAAAGGGGAAAAGAAGAGGGAGAGAGAGAACAAATATAATGAAGTGCTTGGAGGGTGACATTGTGCTACGTGGTTCACTGCTCACCGTCCGATTCGTAAAAACATTCACAATGGATTAATCAAAACTAAAGTATACTTTTAGATAATATGAAATAAATTTAGCTTTAGCTATTTTATTTACATTAGCTGTCGTTTGGATCCGAATATGAGTTGAGATAAATTGTGAATAGTAATGAGATAAATTGTGAATAGTAGTAAAATTTGTAAATTAAAATTGATGAATAGTAGTGAGATAAGTTGTAATGAGTTGAGATTGGTTGCGAATACAAACATCTCGTCCTCACGTTTGAGTAGCTATTTTTTTATTATATAACAATCAAATAATATGAGATGAATTTAATTTTGGCTATTTCATTTACATCAAATTCCTACATTTGATTATCTATTTATTGTAATAAAATAATATACATTTAAAAAATATTTAATTTATTTATTTAGTTTTATCTAGACAAATGAAGCCGTGCATTGTTAAAAGATAAATGATATATACAAGCTCCGGATGGACAAGACTTGTACAATCCATTTTATAAAAAAATAGATCTCGTTATGGAAAAAGCGTGAAAAACTCATTTTTTATTGATGAGACGCACATTTTTACAAAAAAAATTGTACAAGACTGTTACATTTGGGGGAGAGAGAGATTATTCCTTTCATGTTTTGTCTAGTTTGCACGATTGAATCATTGAGATTTCTACCAATGCAAGTAATCAATCTATTTTATGAATTATCTTTTTCGATTTGTCTCACTCGTTTGTTTATTTATTTTTTGAACAATTTCTTAAAGATCTTTCATTGTTTGCATAAAACTCAATATGACTGACATAGTCTACCCTTATTCCAAGCGCACCACCACCGCTAGTGCTAATAACACAACAACCCTAGCCACCGCTACTGCTGCTCCTGTCAAGCCCCAATTGTGGTGTAGAATGAAAACAAAAATGGTCAATAACCTAATTTCAAACTATTTTCCCATAACAGTTACGGAAGATTCTCAATTCCGATTCAAATGTTTCGGGTCGAGTCTTAATTTATGATTAGAGTCGACCACGTGCTATTTTGTTCACTCCTTGGTATGCATTCCTAACCCATTTATATATAATTTGTCACTATATATGATATTTTAAAGATAAATATTTGATTTACAATGAAATCCCACCAAATTAAAATTAACAATTTGATATAATTTGTAGTAGTACTCCAAATTTTAAAGAGTTTTGTTTATGGAAAGCACGTATAATATATCATATATAATTATATTAATTTATAATTTTAATATTATACAATTTATTTGTAATACGAAAATAAGTTATTTTATTCTCAAGTCAGTGCACAGAACACACCATCTGCATTATTTAAGTGGTAATATTAGGTTTGCAAAATTAAAATTCTAAAATTTATACTTAAAATCAAATTATGTCATATGAACACTTTAATAAGTGTTATACATATTGATTTGATAATATAAATTTGATAATAAAATATATAACTAGATTAAATGCATGTTTGGATGCTTAAATCATTTAAAAATTTTGTGAACGATAGTGAAATAGTTTGAATGAAGATATTATGGCTCATTTATTTTCGAAGATGAGATGAGATTAAAGTTAAAAAGTTGAATAAAATATTGTTAGAATATATTTTTTAATATTATTTTTGTTTTGAGATTTGAAAAAGTTGAATTGTTTATTTTATTTTGTATTGAAAGTTGGAAAAATTGAAATGATTAGATGAGATGAGATGAAATATTTTCTGAAAGCAAACGAGGCCTGAGTGATTTTAGAAAATGAGAGAAAAAATAATTGAATAAAAATATATTTTAAAATAAGTATTTTATTGGAATTTATGAAATTAGATAAATAAAGTTAAAAATTTATTTGAATATAACTTTTTAATATTTTTTTTTCTAAAATTTATAAAAATTGTATTAAATTTTGTGCTTTATTTTGAAGCTTATAAGAATTTTATTGCTTTTTTTATTTAAGTACTGATTAGATAAAAAAATATAAAATTAAAAATTAAAAAATATTTTATATTTAAATAATATTTAAAAGTTTTGAGAAATTTAAAAAATTATCATATTTACGAATCATGCCTGAGTCCGGTCAGCTTCCGATCGAAAAATTCCTAATTTTCAAACTGGTGCAGAGTACACTCCGTTGAAGTAGTACCGAAATACCACCTTTGTCCTTCACACGGGCACAAAAACAAAAAAAAAAAGGGGAGGGGGGAAAGAAAATCTCCCCCTAGCATTTGTGCTAAAAGGCACTCTCCACCCACCCTTTTTTCGTCTGTCTCGTCCTTTCGACGTCTCTCGCCGGCATCCGGCAGAGAAGGAAAAACAAAAAAGAAAAGGTACAAGGAACAAGAGAAAGAGACTCCTCATTCTTTCTTCTCTGCATTTGCATTGGTTGATAGGTACTGGCAGAAGTGTTGCGTTTGTTTTTCTGTTCAAGTAGAAGATGTCGGAGGAGGAAAAATTGTTGAGGGATGCGAAGAAATTGCCGTGGGACGATCGGCTGTTACACAAGAACTGGAAGGTGAGGAACGAGGCCAACATTGACTTGATCGCCGTATGCGACTCCATAACAGATCCGAAAGATCCCCGTCTTCGTGATTTTGGTATGTTTCTCGCGCTCTTTTTCTGATTTTCTTTAGGGTTTCAAATTTTACGTCGCAGATCCGTGTTTCTTTTATTCTGGTGGTCGATCTGTGCGTTTCTTTCTTTGTCATTGCAATGGCGTGATGATACGGTGTGGTTCTGCTTTGTTGCGTGGATCTTGGCTAATTCTTGGATTCGACTTTTATTTTCAAACAGGTCCGCTTTTCAAGAAGACGGTGGCGGATTCGAATATGCCAGTGCAGGAGAAGGCGCTCGATGCTTTGATTGCCTACTTACGCGCTGCCGACGCCGACGCCGCAAGGTCGCGCATGAGTTTATATTTTGAATGCACTTTCTTTTATTATCTATTTTCTTGCATTTCATTTTCTTCTTTCTGGTTACTTGAATATGAAAATCTTGATTGTTAACGTTACAGGCATGCCAAAGAAGTATGTGATGCAATTGTGGCCAAGTGCCTCACTGGAAGGCCTAAGACGGTGGAAAAGGCCCAGGCTGCATTTATGCTATGGGTAGAATTGGAGGCTGTTGATGTTTTCTTGGTATTCTCTCTTTCTTGAAATCGAAATTTATTTCATTATTTTTTTGATATGTGATAAAAAAGTTGTATTCATAGAAATAGGCAAAACTCATGTACACATGGAGTATAAATGAGAATTATCTAGTTAGAGTTTACAATCGAAAGGAGAAAATCATGGACATTTAGCCCATTACAAACAATGGCCCCTGCCCATAAGAACAACGATTTAAAAAAGAAAACTTTAAGCCCATCCATTGTTCTCTTACGATCTTTGAAGTTTCAATCATTTTTCTCCCGCCAAATACACCAACACACATATAGGAACTATTCTCCAGATGGTTGCCACTTGTGAGTTACCTTGAAGGCCTCTCCAGCTTGCAAGGAAGTCCACTAGTCTAAGAGGCATGACTCATGACAATCCAATTCTTGTAAAAAAATCATCCCACATGGTGTTGACTACCTTGCAATGTAAAAGCAAATGATCTACTGATCCACCATTCTTCTTACACATAAAACACCAGTCCAACATCATCACTTGGCGTTTCCTTAAAATATATGTGGTGAGGATCTTGTCCAATGATGTTGTCCATACGAAAAAAGTTACTTTTGAAGAAGCTTTCGTCTGCCATATACTATTCCATGGGAACATGGTTATTCTAGGGCTCGTTAGAATTTGGTAAAACGATCCAACAGTGAATCTACTTTTCTTGGAGGGACTCCAGTTCATCTTATTAATGGTACCCTTTGTCATTCTTATGGAATACAATGCCGCCTAGAACTCTGTGGTAGTCTCCAACTCCCAATCTTGGGTTGTCCTAATGAAATCAACATTTCATTGTGGGGAGCCACTAGAAAAGACCAAGAGATCGACTATCATTGCATCTTTTTCTCGTGCGAGCTTAAAAATGGCAGGGAATGTGTCTTGGAGGCTTTGTTCTTCACACCATTTGTCATACCAAAACCTGACACGAAAGCCGTCACCCACCAGAATATGTTAATGTCTTCAGAAGATCGTCCAATGTCTTCTAATGTATTTCCACAAACCCACCACCCCATATGGGCCGCATACCTCATTCGAGCACCATCTTCCCCAAACTGTGAATCTATAATGGACTTCCATAGGGCCCTCCTTTTGTGTTGGTACCTCCACAACATTTACTCAACAAGGCTTGATTGAATTTCATCAAATTGTGAATCCCTAATCCACCTCCAGAAATTGGAGTATAGACAATTGACCAATTAACAAGATGAAATTTGAACTCTTCCCCCAATCCACTCTACAAGAAGTCCCGTTATAGGTTCTCAATATGGTTAGCAACCTTTGTGGGGAGCGGGAACAATGACAAAAAATAGGTGGGTAGGTTAGAAAGAGTATTTTTAATCAAAGTGAGTCTACCACCTTTTGACAAATACAACCTCTTCCAAGAATCTAATCTGCACTCCACCTTTTCAATCACAACATTCCAAATCCTCTTTGATTTAAAGGAAACACCCAATGGTAAGCCAATATACTTCAGAGGTAGAGACGATACCTTGCATCCCAAGAGAGAGGTGAAATTATCTGCTTTAGGCACCAATTCTGACTTTGAGAGATTAAGGGCCAATTTGGATCCCAAACTCATCTCATCTAATCATTATAACTTTTTCAAATTTCAACACAAAATATAATAAACAATTCAACTTTTTCAAATTCTAAAATAATAATAATATTAAAAAATAATATTATAACAATATTTTATTCATCCTTCACCTCAACTCAACTTAACTCAGTTCAACATCCAATCGCAGCCTAACTCTCAATCTCGAGACAACTTTAAAACAAATAAGTAGAGCCCTCAAAGATTAGATATGCCTAAGATGTGCTGGAAGTTTTACGTATCAAAAAAAGATATGCCTAAGATGTGCACCATAGAAGATGAGAGCATCGTTAGCAAATAGCAAGTGAGAAATATCAATGGAGCTATAAACACCATTCCCCACCGAGAAACTATAGAGTAAACCACATTCCACAAGGCCTGCAATCATTGTCACTAGCCATGCCATGGATTACTTTGTACACTTCATCTTCTTCAAAAGGCCTTTCTAGCCACCTTGCACATTGTTGATCTAATGTTGAAAAAGTTATACCATCCACTTTCGGTCGCTAGGTGTGCTGTTCAGATGGAGTTGTTTGTAATACTGCGTGATGTGGTTCTTGATGACTAGCTGATCCAAGGAAACTGCCCCATTTACCATCAACATATAAATAACATTGTTCCTTCCATGAGAATTATCTATCCTATGGAAGAACTTTGTGCACTTGTCTCCCTCCTTGAGCCATAGAGCCCTTGATTGTTGTCTCATGGAAATCTCCTCCATCAATGTTACTCTTTTCAGTTCTGTGATTCCTGACTCTTGTGAGTTCTCTCGAATTTAGAGAGAGTTCTTGCCTCCTCCTCACCTTCTGAACCCTGTAGCTCATCTAAGAGAGAGTGCCTCTGTTGAATCACATTGCCAAAAACTTGTTCATTCCATTGCTTTAGATCATGTTTAAGCTCTTTTAACTTTCTTGCCATTATAAAGGTTAGAGAGCCTTGAAAATTGTAAGAAGACCACCATTGTTCAACTTTGTCTACAAACCTGTCAGATTTAAGCCACATATTCTTAAATTTAAAATACCTTCTACCTCCTTGGATGTCTCCACAGTCTAAGATGATGGGGAAGTCATCAGAGTATAGCCAGGATAATCTTCTTTGAGTTACATCCGGAAAATGTAACTCCCAATTTGGAGTTAACAAAAACCTATCAATCCTCAACCAAGATGGGAGTTCTCGGTTGTTGAACCAAGTAAACATACCTCCAGTTATTTCATTATTCAATGATGATGTTTAAATTGTTTCATGTGCAATCAATTGGGTTTCTCTTTGGTTTACTAAAATTATGTGATGCATTTTTGTTGAATTGAATGGTGTATCTATTGCATATAGAAGCAAGTTTTCTTTTGGGGTGTATGTATAGTTATACGTGAACGGGTTTTTGTACCCCAGGAACAAGGAAACATGCATGCATAATTTGATTGATTCTTTTAGCTTGTCTGGCTAAATATGTTTGGTTAATTTTTACTTTGTTATAATGTAATGGTCTCTAGCATCGAGTAGAAGCTGTTTGTAACACCCCTTCTATAAGGTTAGGGACGTCACGTGCTTATGTCATTAAAGCCAGGCAAGAGACTTCATAATTTAATAAATCAAACTAAATAAATAATTAAAGCCTAAAATTAAATCCAACTGCTCCACCTAAGCCTAGCTCGCCTGCTCGTACTGATCACCTCACCTGAGTGGTAAAAAACATGAAATAAAACTAAAATGAGTCGAAAACTCAGTAAGAAATCTATCACAACGTAAACATAATAAATGTAAGGCTTTCATAAAAATTTTCATGCTGGGCTTAAAATCATGACTGATCATATTGATGCTTATGCTATGCATGACGTGTATTGATTTATTTGAATTAATTGAATGATCTGATTTAACTGACTGAGCTAACTGGCCAATACACTTCACCCCGTGTGCGAGGTTGTGCACAGGCCCCACGTCCTGCGGTCTCAAGAGGAGCCACTGATAGTATTCTGGCATATTATGGTGGACCACGCTTGCGTCCGTGGCTTGCACATCCATCTTGAAATTGCATTGGTACCATGCATTTGAATGACCATTTGATTAAACTGATCTAATCTTATCTCGCATTTGAACTTAAGATAGCTTACGTGTCTTATGCGACGTGAGATGCAAGACATAATACGTACATAATTATAATTTTTGAATCTGAACATGATGCATAATGATATGATCGTATGCTATACTAGATGACATGTTTGCATAATCATGACATGCGAGATACATAAACACTGGCTTTCAAGAATTGGCTTTAATAATACTTTATCTAAGTTGACATGTGATGATCTTAATTCGTGATCAAATTATTTACCTCTCAATGCTTCCGCAATCTCATTTCGTAGCTCGTCACCTATACAAAGCGTTAAATGTCACCAAATCTGTCTTGGAAACGTGTCCTAATATCCCATTTAATTAAATTCATACTATAGAAAATAATCAAATAAATATTCTGTTTAATACTAAAATTAATGAATGCTAATATCTTAAATGATTTAAATACTAATAACAAAGTTTGACTTTCAAATTATAATTTAGTAGAATACTTGGGCTATATTCAATTCTATTAAGATAAGTCGTGAAAACCTCAATTCTTAAAATAGGTTTACTTTCTTATAATTAACATAATTATTCAATCTTACAAGAAATCTAATAAATACTAATATCATTTAAATATTCTTAACATATTTCTTTATTTTCTAGTTATAACTATAATAGAACAATTTTATTCAAGCTGACAAAATAACAATGGAAATTTGTTTCGATAATTAGCTTACTAATATACAATTCAAATATTGGCAAAATTATAATTATAATCTAACAATAATTTAACACTAATAGCATATTATAATTTGGTAGGAAATCATATTTGATTTAAATCTATTAAATAACACTGGAAGCTCGTTTCATAAAATATACTTAATCAGACTTATCGTTTAAAATATAATTAAACTCTTATTGTTCAGTACTAAAATTTAGTTGTAAAAATTAATACTTAATAATATAATTTAGTTCCTTAAATATGTTCTTAAAAACAGAATTTCTGGGCTAATATACTTATTTAATTTAAAATTAAGCCCAACTTAAATGTTAGCCCAACCCAACATAAAAGCCCATGTGAAAATAAGTATAAAGCAATCTACCATTCCTTACAACTAAGGGCATTGGCGTAATATAATCAAAAGGTTCTTAATAGAAGGCTACACAACAACTTAACAAGGGCTTTAAAGGCATTTTAGTAATAATGGAAAACTTGCATGCACTTTTTGGGAAGGATTGAAAACCAAAACAATACAAGAAGGAAGATAGTGGCTTACGGGAGGGGGAAGCATTGTGCGACAGGGTAAATTCCAAAACTTGCTGAGAGAGAAGGAGATGCGACGAAGCTGGGGCTGAGGCGAAGGTGGTGAGTGCAACGGCAGAGCTGAGAGGGAGAGATATCGGTGTCGTTGGTTTAGAGAGAAAAGTGACAAAGAAGATAAAGAGGAAGATCGGGTATGGGCTTATTGAGGCGGCGAAAGGCTGACTGCAGTGAACTGACCAACAGTTTCTGTGGCTTTTTGGGTGGTTTTCAATGAGGAGTTGTGGGTATCTCGGGTTCCCGCGTTTGGGTCATTCTATGGTGGTTTTTGGAGTGCAAGTTGGCACGGGGTGGAAGAGACGTGGCTGGCCATTGGCTTACGGTGGTTGTCCAGGGCGTTGTCATACTCTTGAGCGTGGCGGTCAAATCAGAGCTTTGGCCTTCACTGTTGTGCTCTGTTTTGATGAGGAAGAACAGGGGTTGCGTTCACGTTGGTCTCTTGTTGTTCTTGGCAGTTGCAGTGATTCTAGGCATCCCTCGACGGTGGTTGGGTGAGTGAGTTTTTTGGTTTGCCGTGTCCTTTGGGTGGTTGGTTCCGTGCGTCGGGTGGTGGCGAAATTCCCTTCACTGTGCTACTTGGTGCGTGGCTGGCCATGTCTGAGATACCGCGATGGTGCTGAGATGTGTGATTGGTTGTTGGCTGTGAGGATGGGGGTGCTTCACTGCTGACTGTGCGACAAGGAACACGTAAGTGCAGTGACTTGATCTTGGGTGGCTGGAGATTGGAGTCTTCTGTTGGCCGTGGCTTGGTGTGTGGTGACTGCCTTTGTTTCGACGCACAGTGGGGAGAACACTGCAGTGAGCTTGAGGTTGGTTGTGGCTGAGGGAGTTGCGGCATGTGCATGGCTACGTGGGTATATATAGAAGTTGTGTAGGGTTTTCCTTTGTGTGAGTACGTCGGTTACCAAAAGAAAAGTGTTTCAACTCAAGCTGAGAGATGCGGGCCTAAGTCGGTTACAAAATATGAAATGACTAAGAAATTTATTCTAAGAAGATGAAAGGAAAAATAATGTGAAGGAAAGAGACGTATAAAAATGAGGATTTCAGCGCTTGCATTCCGTTGACAACATGATGTTGAAATTAATGTTGAACATCCGAGAGGGTGAAGGGGACGACGAAAAATCCCAAAATATTAAAGCGTAATTAGGAAAGATTATTATTAATAAAGATGAAAATATTAACAATTATAACTAAAATCATAGCTATAATAAAATCCGTATTTAAAATATAAACAACCTATTATTGTTGTCATAGAATTCGATAAAATTGATAATATTAATAATAACAATAAGAAAATTTTATAATAATATAAAACAACATTTGATAAAATTATTCACCTTCAATCCTTAAGACATATAGAAGAGCGTTCTTGATGATATCTCTCCACAAGGACCCCCGTTCTTGATGATATCTCCACAGCCTGCAAATTCCTAATACCCAAGCCTCCTTCTGTGATTGGAGAGCATATTGTGGCCCATTTTACCACGTGAAACTTACACTCATCATTCATCCCCTCTAAGAAATCTCACTGAAGAAGACTTGTAGTAACTATAGTTTCTATGAAGATGCTTTGCATCTTTTTGTATATTTAATTCAATTGCATCTTGTTTCTGCTTGAATCTATACCTAATGACTGAACTAAGTCTATATCCATCATGGGTTCATAACTTTATATTTGTATGTACATATAAGTGTTAGTTAAATAATACCTATTATAGTTTGTATGTTTGTTTCTTGATGCTTTGGAGGTGCTCTTGCACTTGAAATATGAAAGATTTTGTTAAGCTGGCCATGTATAATTTGAATATATGTCCTTTTACTTAAAAGTTGAAGATATGTCCTAACATTTTTTTTTTGTTTTTCTTGGGCGGGATGCAAGGCGGGGAAATGATCTTAGTTTGTTAATGAATGTTGCATATACATTAAATGTTAGGAAAATTACATTTTAAACCTATAAATGATCACTTCTTTTGTAATATTTTTTTTGATCAGTCACATCTTTTGTAATATGACTTCCAAACTAATAAAGTTGTCACTTACCCCCAAATTTGAAACATAATCACAATTTGTCCCATTCTTCAAGATCTGACTGTTAAAATCGTGCCTTGTAGAGTTAAATGACAACTACGATAGTTTGGAGGTTATTTCAAGTGATAGTTTGAGGGGGTAAAGTATAATTTCCCCTTAATTGTATCTTTCACATATTCTTCATAATTGGTGATCTCATGCTTCACAACACATAGCTGCCCCTTGATCTTCTTAAATAAGTAAGATGAGTTTTAATAATAAATAATTAGAGATATAGGCATCATCAAAGTACACGGGGTATACAACAAGTACACCTAATGAGAGTAGCTACCCCTTGTTCTTTGCATGCATTTGATATATATGGTATCCTACCGATTAAAAAAAATATGGTATCTGTTTTATTGTATAGCTACATGGTTTGGCTTTGCTGCAATTGGTCAACTTTTCTTCTTAGACTTATGGCTCATGATAATTGTAGGATGCGATGGAGAAAGCAATAAAGAACAAAGTTGCCAAAGCAGTTGTGCCTGCAATTGATGTCATGTTTCAAGCCTTAAGGTTTCATTTTACAAATTATGTATTAGTTTTTTGGCATTTCCTCCCCTTATCAAGAGATTGATTGAGAGTGAGGTCATGGGTTCTATCCAATGATGTATTGTGATTGTGCAGTTACTTTCATGGAATTGCATGAGGTCCTCCATTTTTTAGTACTTATTTTACTTTCATTGCTCTGATTGCATCAGTGAGTTTGGAGCAAAAATTGTTCCTCCGAAAAGAATTTTGAAGGTGCTTCCTGAACTCTTTGACCATCAAGATCAAAATGTTCGTGCATCTTCTAAAGGATTGACTCTGGAACTTTGTCGCTGGATTGGGAAGGACCCTGTAAAGTCAATACTCTTTGAGAAAATGCGGGATACAATGGTATCATATGTTAAATATCTGTTTCTATGGCTTTGTGCACCTTTCTTCTTTCTTTAGATGTGTGGCTCGAATTTATTTTTCTTTTCATTTATATCATTGGCTTGTCTATGTTTCTCCTATTGTCTGCAAATCAATCAAATAATTTTTGTTTTGTTTATTTTGTTTGTTTTTGGGCTGGAAGAAAAAAGAGCTGGAGGCTGAGCTTGTAAATGTTACAGGAATGGCTAAGCCATCTCGCAAAATAAGGTGAATGTCCTTTTGTGAAGAAGCATTGTAGATTTTGTGTACTCGCTTCATGATCCAGTCAGTTCTTTGGCAATATTTAACATGTTAAAGTGCAGTTTATTTTTACTCCCTGGACTTCAATTTTTTTGTAGCACTGATTTTTTTTTTTTACCTTCATGTATTACATTCTGTCTTTATATTGAATTCATGTCAGCAGCTCAAAATTAACTTTTGCATAACATTTGTTCTTTTTCTTTTTCTTCTTCCTTTTTGGTCAACAAATTGCTCATGAGCTGGTTCTGATCATGGTCTGATATTTATGCTGTTAGATCCTTCAAGAAGTTAAAATTTCAGTTTTTGAACAAAGAGTTTCTTGGACTGTGGCATTTCCATTTTCCTTCTTTCACACCCTAGGTTAAAATCGCTGTCTATTAAGCTGTAACGTGTATTTCCCTTTGTGCTATAGTAGTTTTGATATCATTTCCTTGGAGCCAGGAGTGAATTAAAAGAAAAAAATAGGGAAATATAATGAATTTTCATTTCAATTCACTTTTTGTTTATAACAAATGCACCTTGTGACTGCTTGCCAATCGCTGTCTAATCTGAGTATTAATCTTTACAAGAAATGATCTTCTACGTGAATAGAGCTTGTGTTTTTGGTAGTTCCATTTTATGGATGGAATTAATGGTGGCATGCTTATTAGGTCTGAGCAAGACAAAGAGCCAGAACAAGAAGCCGTGTCTGAAGTTGTGGGTCCTGTTGCTACTGCAGAATCCTCAGTTGAGGGTATGCAATTGATTCTGCAGGGATCCTTGAACTGCTTTTGATACACATGCTAAGGTCATAGCTATATTACTAATCTATCCTCGTTCCTGATGTATCTTGATTAGCAGCTCCTCAGGAAATTGATGAGTATGAGCTTGTTGATCCTGTTGATATATTGACTCCTCTTGAGAAGTCTGGATTTTGGGATGGAGTGGTCAGTGTTATATACCTTTTTTCATTTTGGGTAACAAGTAAACGGTTATTTTGTTGGGCTATTTGGTGGGCTTGAGTTTTTTATTTTATTATCAAATTATGAACGTAACGTGGTATCTATTTTTCAGAAAGCTACCAAATGGTCAGAACGAAAGGAGGCTGTAGCAGAGCTAACCAAGCTTGCCTCTACAAAAAAAATAGCGCCTGGTGATTTTACAGAAGTTTGTCGGACATTGAAGAAGGTGTGTTAATATCATTTCGCTGAACCAAGTCTTCCACTTTACTGTTTGAGATTGCTTCCTGTATTCTCTTTTGGATTGAAATATGGGTAAGTCTTAATAATGAAATTTAACCACGATTTTAAAGTTTATGTATTTCGTTTTTCGTAGGATGCATGGTGTTAAGTCTTGAGTTATGACATTATGGCCAAATTATTTCATGCTTAACCTTCTGGCCCAGAGAAATGAAGTTAAAATTAATGATGGCATGACAGTTTGAGAAGCATCTTGGATGCTCACATTCTGGAGCCCCTTATGTTCTACTCTTTTTTTTGGTGGTTAGGATGGGGTTACAGCTTTCGTTTTGTGAAGATTCAGGTGACATTTATTGTGTATGCAAGACTATATGAGTAAAGATTTAACAAGCCTTTCCTCAAGATTCTTTTACGTATGCAAGTATCTATATGTTTTCCATTAGTTTGGTGGCATATGTTTTTGAATGTTTCATTTGGGTGGTCAAAGTTGGCATGTTGATAGGCCAACTTTGTCAGCCCTTCATTTCCAAAGAATCCTGGATGCTAATAGGCCAAGAATCGCTCATAAGTACAACTTTGAAGTTTGATATGCGGGTGGTTGACTTGTTGTATTTGCATCTGTCGTTGGAAATACTCATGTTGTTGCTGTAGCATGTCCGTGATCTTCCTCGTGATCACCCCTGGGTCGTCCGTTTCAAGGTGCTCTCGGTTGCACCATAACGTAATGTTGCCACAAAATCCAAGTAATCACTCCCTCACTTGACTCTCGTCCAGTCACTATAGATCAAGCCTATGATACTAAAGATCAAGTCCTATTACTTTGATATGGTACCTAAGTGACATTATAGATTTATCGAGAGTCATGAAAGCTCTGATACCAAGTTGTGGTGCCCTTGGTAACTTACTCGGTGAGGGACTACTGTGCCAGGGATGCTAGTTGGTTTGCAACAACCCTGAATATGTAAGTGCATGTTCATATGGTAAGCACACACTAGGCATAATAAATCAAGGTAGAATATGTAAGGGGATTAGTCCAAGACTAATGCTAAAAGTACCATAGATGTATACAAAAAAATACATTCTTTAATAGTAATATCCAAAAGTCACTATCACTTTATCGCAAACAATATTATACACATTTATCAGTTCATCTCTTACATCAAAACATTTTTTTTTTGATCGGTAACATCTCTTACATCAAAACATAACGAGCCATAAAGCGTTCATTGCCTAACTATAAATATAATCACTAATAAGAGACAAGCCACCATAGCTATTCCTTTGGATAATCTTCCTGGGCTAAATTTCCATAAAGATCTATGGCTTTGATGAACGAAACCGTAGGTGGGACCACCACGGTGGGATTTCTAGTAAGCTAAAACCTATGACAATACTAACAATGAGAGACAATGTCAATGAATATACATGCACTGATCCATGTAAATAAAGTTGGATGCTCACATGTAAACTTTACTCATATAGTCTTGGATGCTCACATTCTGGAGCCCCTTATGTTCTACTCTTTTTTTTGGTGGTTAGGATGGGGTTACAGCTTTCGTTTTGTGAAGATTCAGGTGACATTTATTGTGTATGCAAGACTATATGAGTAAAGATTTAACAAGCCTTTCCTCAAGATTCTTTTACGTATGCAAGTATCTATATGTTTTCCATTAGTTTGGTGGCATATGTTTTTGAATGTTTCATTTGGGTGGTCAAAGTTGGCATGTTGATAGGCTCTGCATTTGCTCTTTTATAGTTTCTGATCTATGTATTCTAGTTGCTGAGTTCTGCCGATGCAGCTAAAGCTTGAGTTTCTATCTGAGAGTTTCACTGATCATTTCTGCATGCAGCTTATTACAGATGTGAACATTGCTGTTGCAGTTGAAGCCATCCAAGCGATTGGCAATCTTGCCAGTGGTCTAAGATTGCATTTTTCTGGGAGTTCAAGGTTCTTATTGCCAGTTTTACTTGTGAGTCCAATTAGGCGTTATTTACAATGGGAGTAATAAAATTGATAGGAATGGATTATAGTATGTTTGGTATCTTCTTTGATACCTTCTTATTTGTCTATGGTTCCATGTGTCATCTTGTGATAGCGTGCCTGTTGGTGAGGGAAAACAAAGGGTGTCTTTGGTTATGATTTTTTTTGTCGATTTCTTTTTTGGGTTTTGAAAATGAAAATTGTTTTTGTTCAAAAAACGAGATGAAAAGAGGGGTGGAAAGTGAAAAAAGTGACTTGTAATTTTCAAATTTCCTTGGACAAACAAGTATGAAAAAATTTCTCAAGTGCAGAAGCTCTTCTGAGCTAGGAGGGTGTTCCACTACTTTGTCCAAGAGGACGCAATTTCACCTATTGTGGAAGGAGTAATGAAAGGGAGGCCCCAGATTAAACCATGCGTGGAATTGGCTATATAGTTTGGAACTAAACATCTCTGATATTATGAAGCTTAACTGTAAGTGATTTGAGGGTTGGGTTGGTTCTTGTGTTATCCCTAGCCTTGAGTCCATAAGATGCTCCCCTGCAATTGTAAATGCGTTTTGCGCTATGTTTTTGGTTCCTTTTCTTGTTTCTTTTTTCTCCTTGTAAGAGAGTCTTTCTTATATTCATCATGTGTACTTGGGTTGCGCCTTTCGAGCCTAAAGATTTCTTATTTATAAAAAACAAAATTGCAATCTTATCTGGTTTGTATGCACTTGATTCTAGTTTTAACATTGCCGACCCCAATTGCAATAAAATTGGGGTCTTGTCCTCTTAAAAAAAAAAAAAAAGGTAGACAAGGACTTTTTTTTTTATGGGTAAATAGGAATTGTCTTGAAAAAGCCAAAGCCAAGTACACGGGACATATACAAGAGCACACGAGGACTATGCAATAGAAACACCAAATTGATTATTTTATGCTGATTGTATATTAGGGTTCATGTGGTTATTGAAGTTTGAATTCGGTTTGTATAACAAAGTTTCTTATTGAATAGGAAAAATTGAAGGAGAAAAAACCCACATTGACAGAATCTCTTACTCAAACTCTCCAAGCAATGCACAGGGCTGGATGCTTAAATCTTGTTGATATTGTTGAAGGCAGGTTTTCTTTCTCTGTCTTTAAAAAAATGCTTCCATTATCTCCATTGTGCATGGAGCTAATGGAAATTGTTCAGTAAAAAATTGGTTGTCAGTATTGATTAAACCTTTAGGCCTCGTTTGTTTTCGCAAATGAGATGAGTTGAGATTAAAATTTAAAGTTAAAAGTTAATAAAATATTGTTGGAATATATTTTTTTAATATTATTTTTGTTTTGGGATTTGAAAAAATTGAATTATTTATTTTATTGTGTGAGAATTTAGGAAAGTTGTAATGATTAGATGAGATGAGTTGAGAGGAGTTATGAAAACAAATGCAGCCTTAAACTTGTTCAGGAAAAAATTGAAGTCTATGTTTCAGACTTGTTTGTTAGTACTGATTGTAATGAATGCTATCTATTTGCAGATATTAAGAATGCAGTGAAAAACAAAGTTCCTCTTGTTCGCTCTTTGACTTTGAATTGGGTTACATTTTGTATTGAAACGAGCAACAAGGCTGTTGTGCTAAAAGTGCATAAGGATTTTGTACACATTTTTATGGAGGTAGGTGCCTTTGGTTTCTTCTGTGATATTTTCAGACTTCTTTTAAAAAGAAAAACTGCAGTAAACTAAATATAGTTTTTGTTGTTCTAACTTGAGATCTATGAACAAGCAGTATTTTTTTTTTATCGGTAAACAAAATTTATTGGCAAGAGCCCAAGTATACAGGACGTATACAAGAGCAATGCCTGAACGTGCTAGTGAACAAGCAGTTTTATTCTGCATTCTTAATGTTTGGGCTTAGTTAGCAATATATTGGGTTGAATATAAACTGTATGGAAAAAAGTATCTTGATATCAATAAAATGTCTTCTTACTTGTATGAAAAAAAAGTATGGAAAAAAGTAAGTGTTTCATTTTGTCTGAAGTCTTATTACCTATCAAAAAACTTTGTCCGAAGTGTTATGATATGTTTTAAAATTTTGGCTCCAAAGACAAATAAAAAAATATCATAACGCTTGTACCGGTTGATAGGTAATAAGACAAATAAAAAAAAGACTAAAAAAAAAGGAAGTTTTTTTATAACACTTTGTCTGGAGCTAAAAAAGTAAGTGCTTTTTCATTCTAATGGCTTAATCCAGTGGGATATAAGTAGACTTCCACAACATCTTGTCCTCATCATTACCACCAAGCCTCAAAGAGTATAAAAAACTGTAAAATGCTGAAAATGCATCAATCTCCCAATCATGGACAGCTCTAGTTAAACAAATATCCTGCTGGATTGAGCCATTCGAATGACAAAGAAAATCAGAAACTGCAGCATAACGATCGGAAGCCAATTGAAAGATAACCGGAAGCATACTATTGAGGGCTCAATCACCATACCAAGCGTTAAACCAGAAACGGATCTTAGCTCCCTCTCCAACATCAAAACTAACATGATTGACAAAATTCTCCCATCCCTTTCTAATGAATTTCTGAAGTCCCACACCATAAACCCCCCGAACTTCATTAGCACCAAGATTCCCCCCCCCCCCCCCCAAAAAAAAAAAAAAAAAAAAGCCACTTCCGTACTTCCAATCAATGACCTCTCTCCGAAGCGACTCTCATTCCAATTGATATCTCCATGGCCACTTTCCCAATAAAGCCTTATTAAAGATCCCTATGTATGAGGATGGGGGGTGTTTGCCCGCCACACTCGACTTGTGCTGGGGGATGGCTCTAGACTAAAATTTTGGCATGGCTTGTGGTGTGGAGAAAATGCCCTCAAGAACTCATTCCCTTCAGTCTTCAGGATTGCAGGTGAAAAATAAGCTTCAATGGCTGAACTCATGGAGATATCTGGGGGCTTAGTCCAACGGAATGTGAGCTTTACTAGGGCTGCCCTAGATTGGGAAGTTGATAGCTTTGAGGACTTCTTTCGATTCGTCTTCCATAAAACCAAGCCCTTAAAGAGTTGTCACACTGTGGTGGGTGCCCGCAGGAAAATGTATATTCTTGATTCGCTCTTTCTAGAAGTCTCTCACACAATTGCCGAACAACCACTTTCCATGGAGAACGATTTGGAGAAATAAAGCGCCTCCCGAAGTGGCGTTTTTTGCTTGGACAACTTCTTTGGGGAAGATTTTGACAATGAACAATTTGCGAAAACGCGGGGTGATCATAGTAGACTGGTGTTGTATGTGTAAAAACAATGGCGAGACTGTGGATCAAAGTTGCTTCTATGGGCCAAAGTTGTTGACTGAACATTTGAGGACAAGTAGCACACACTAGAGGAGCTGAGATTATTTTTTGTTAGAACTTTGCTTTTATGGGCCAAAGTTGTTGTTTTTAATGGCCTTGATCTTCATGATTTTCTTATTTCCATTTGCCCCTCCTAGATAGGTGTTACCTCTTGTGTACTTGGGCTATGCCTATTCTTATTAATACAATCGTTTAATTATATATAAAAAAAAAAGATCCCTAACTATGAAACCCCAACTAGGGGTGCGCTTCGACTCTGACGCCCACCTATGACCTCCGACTCCGACTGGGGTTCCCCTCTGACTCTGACTCTGACTAATGGAGCTCGGAGTCGGAGTCGAAGCTTTGATCGGAGTAGCAAATGGGCTTTTTCAGGCCCAGTTGCCCTACTGGGAAAATGGGCTCCGATTGGCCCAATATTAACCCTTGTTTAATAATGTAAAAAAATAATTAAAAATATCTAAAATACTGTAAAAAAAAAAAGTTAAAAAGCTAAAATTTCAATACAATAACTAAATCAAACTACAAATCGCAAACTATAAATTTAAATTTAAAACGACAAATTGCAATAAATTTAAATTTACAGCACCAAAATAAATAATGTCATAGATTTCATTCAAATGTGAAATAGCCACAATGCCCCTCATCAGTCTTGGACAGTCCATGCATTTGAGTCGATGACTCGATAGTGATTTTCAATTTTCTTGCATGAAGTTTTAACTTTTATTGATCAGATGCGCTATCTTTTCTTTAGTCATTTAATTATAGACTTCTAAACCATTAGCCAAGAGATATTATGAACTCACCTCCACCTTTAATTCTGACGAG
Organism: Juglans microcarpa x Juglans regia; assembly: GCF_004785595.1. Taxonomy (NCBI): domain Eukaryota; kingdom Viridiplantae; phylum Streptophyta; class Magnoliopsida; order Fagales; family Juglandaceae; genus Juglans; species Juglans microcarpa x Juglans regia. Next base: position 33,813,127 of record NC_054600.1, read on the forward strand.
TTTTGCATGATGGTAATCATCCCACAGTGCGTCGGTCTTAGACTCTCAGTCATCCACAATTAGTCTGGGGTTCACAAGTAGGTTTACATAATCATATTAATTATAAATTAAATAATGAAAACATTAAAATTATGTAAATAATCATTTTAAAACCATAAAGTTACCTGATTCATGCCTATAACTCTCGGCATCAACGGTATCTACTCCAATGGGCATTGAACTTAACCAGTTCTGTGTGCAAACGAGGGCCTCGATGGTGGTCGAAGACAATGAACTCCGATAAGTATCCAAGACACGACCTCCAGTGTTAAACGCTGACTCAGAGGCAACCATAGTGATAAGAATGGCTAGTACATCCCTGGCTATTCGGGAAAGGATTGGAATGGCAACCATAGTGATAAGAATGTGCATGGAGTGTGCATGCCAAGCCACACGCTGGGCTGCACGCGGCTACTAACCTCGCTGGCTTGCATGCTGGACGCCCCGTGCGTGTCAACGCGCTGGCCAAGGCATGCATGCATGCTGGGTGCCCCGTGCGTGTCACGGCACGGGCCAAGGCATGCGTGTAAGCTGGCCATGGTGCTGTCCTTGCCTCCCAAGGGCAGGGTCGAGACTTGTCCCGAGGCCACTTTTCTAGGGGTTTTAACATGATGGCAGACGGCGTTCAGAGCTCAACTTCCTCATGTGAAAGTGAGGACTTGCCGTGTGAGAAACTGAAAGTGAGGGGGGACGAAGGGGGTCCTGCATTTTGGACCCCCTTCCTTCACGAAACAACATTGTTCCACTTCAAGCGGAACGACGTCGTTTACCTACCTCATTAAGACAAAACAACGCAGGCCAAACGAAACAACATCGTTCTTCTTGAAGTGGAATGACGTCGTTTTGATCATGTGTCTTTTTTTTTTTTTTTTTTAAAAAAAGGTTAGAGTTCGGAGTTCGGATCTGATTCCGACTCTGAACTTAGACTATTAGGTTCCTCCGACACTGACTCTGAATTCCACAAACTCCGTTAAAACTCGGACGGAGGGTGGTAGTTTTGCCCCCCCCCCCCCCCCCCCCCCCCCCCCCCCCCCCCCCCCCCCCCCCCCCCCCCCCCCCCCTTATCAATCTGGTTGGCCACCCCTGGAGGCAATTTAAACAATGAAAGAAAATAAGTGGGAAGATTGGAGAGGGTACTCTTAATAAGAGTAACACTACCCCCTTTAGATAAGTATAGCCGCTTCCAACCAGCCAACATTTTCTCAACCTTCTCAATAATCCCATCCCAAATAGCACTAGCCTTAAAAGGCGCCCCCAACGGGACCCAAGTATTTCATAGGTAAAGAAGCGATTTTGCAGCCTAACAAACATGCCAAACTATTGATGTTATGCACCACCCCCACAGAACCAACTCCAACTTTCCAAGGTTCACCTTGAGGCCCGAAACAGCTTCAAAGCATAATAACACAACCTTTAAAGCTTGAATTTGGCCACAATCTGCATCACAAAAAATGAGTGTCATTTGCAAAAAGGAAGTCAAAAAGAGTAATAGATCCATTAATAGCATTACCAACCGAGAAACTTGAAAGAAATCCTCCCCCAACGGCGGCCTCCACCATTCGACCCATAGAATGAAAATTTTGAGACCAATAGATTGACTACATGTTAAGTTGTTTGTTTTACCGTATTCTAACATAGTGGCATGCTTTATCTGACATTAAAATCCTATTTGTTAAGTTATAACAATATCTTAGTGGATCTTGAGGAAAAATAGATTGTCACTAAAAATATGAAAGTATTGTTGTTTAATACATGAACTGGTTCTTGGCTTGGAGCATGATATGGGTTGTTATTTTTTAATTACATGGTTTATGCCCCCTGCTAATGTCTTTCTGAGTTTATGCAATGTATAGTTGTGGACAATTGGCTCGTTTGAGACCCGTATACTGCTATATTTTAGTCCCTCCTTTATGTTTGTCTGAAGATGGAACTATTTGGTTCATGCAGTGCCTCAATGATGGGACACCTGAAGTGAGGGATGCAGCCTTTTTGGCCTTGGCAGCAGTAGCTAAGGTAGCACTTGCAACCTTTGATAGTTATTTATGCGTGAACAGAGAACTTATCAAATAAACAGATAATGAATGAATTTTAGAAACTATTGCTACATTTTCAACTTGATTTTTGTTCATTCTTTTTTAGTTGGTAGGCATGAGGCCTTTGGAGCGGTTATTGGAGAAGCTTGACGATGTTCGGAGAAAGAAGCTCTCTGAAATGATTATGGGTTCTGAAGTTGCTATGTGCACTGCTTCAAGTTCAGGTTTGTAAATAATTGTACTCTGAGTTCATACTGATATAACGCACTGGTATTCTTTAGATTTTTTATATGTATGTTTCTTACGTCATTATGGTATGCCAGTCACAGTCCAAACTTCTGGTAGGAATGTGCCTTCTTTGGAGGTGAGTTGATACTTGTTTCTCAATTTAATTTTCTAGCACTGCATAGCATATGCTTTTCACATGTGGTACATTGATGATTTTCAATTGTGATCAATAGTCATGCCTTTGTTGTTTTGCCATTTCATTTGTTTTACCTTGCTTATCACACCTTGGAGACGTGTTGACTGTATTGCACTGAAAGCTTAGTGAGAAGATAAAAAAACAGAGGAACTCATGGGATGCCCCCGAGTTTGGATATTTAAGCTTCCTACGATCAACACAGGTCATCATTGGTATATGTTTAAGGCTCTAAATTTGGGGTTTTGAACAAGGATGATTAATGTAATTGTTGCGGACAATAAATGGAATTAAAAGATCATAATACCTATCAAGAATTGAAATGGAATTAAAAGAAGAAAAAATAAAGAAATAACAAACCTTGCAACCTCACCAAGGCCTGTAAAGATTTTCATCTATTAGATTTTTATTTCGGTCTCAAAAAAGGGAATTTATTCAACTCTCACTAGTAAGAGAATGTATCATCACATAAATAAAAATGTAATGGACTACAGTGGAAAAAACAACTTAAATAAGAAAACCCTAGTTAGTTCCATGGGCTATTATTATACACTCCATGCCCAACAAAATCTTTTTTCTTTTTCTTTTTTTAAATTGGTGTGTCAAACTAATCTGAACCGACCGTAATTTTTATTATTTTCTCCCTTGATACCACTGAGGTTGTGATCAACTGTAGGTTTCATGGTGGCCTCAATGATGCATGCCAACATTGATTTTGGAAATTTTGGGATCACCTCATTGTTATATTGCATGGAACAAATATCAACATGCCTTTAATTATATTGTTAATAAATGTTCAATATAAATCAGGATGGAAATCCCTAGTGTAATGTATACCTAGAATTGATTCTAGTTCTATATTGGCTGTCCTGAATTTATGAACTGCAGGAATTTTCATAGTTTTGTTTATGTTTCTGATACTCTTTTTACAATTTTGGAAAGAGCCCTGGCATATATATATATATATATATATATATATATATATATATATTTTTTTTTTTATAAGTAAACAAATTTTATTGATCAAAGAATCGGCAAAGCCATATAATAAGGTCTAAAACAGAAAAAAATGCCTTAAGCTACGTAGGCAGATTATACACAAGAAAATCATGTATGTCCATGCCATTGAAATCAACAGCAATAGCCCAAGTACAAAGTGTTCTAAAGAAAAAAAACTTTCAGCTCCTCCTGCGATCTCTCCTTGTCTTCAAATGTCCTGTCATTCCGTTCCTGCCATATACACCACATAATGCATATAAGGATGATCTTCCATACGGCTTTAATCTGTTGCATGCCTCTTAGATTGGTCCAGCTGGCCAGCAATGCCACCCCTGTCTCCGGCATAACTCAAGACAAGTCTAATCTACTAAACACCTCATTCCATAATACCCGAGCGGTCTTACAATGTAGTAGGAGATGGTTTACAGACTCTCCCCCTTCTCTACACATGCAACACCAATTTACAATGATTACCCTTTGTTTCCTCAAGTTGTCGATTGTGAGAATCTTCCCCAACGAAGCTGTCCAATACAAAAAATGGTGCTTTGGGAGGCACCTTATGTCTCCAAAGGCTTCTCCACAGAAACTGAGTTTGGAGTTCTTGTGTGAGTCTTGTAAAAAGAGCGAACCGAGAATACCCCTTTACCATCTGGTATCCACCACACTAAATCTTCCTGCTAAGTGCTTGGTAATATAGAGTATAGAAGACTGTAAAAATTTGCAAAGCTGCTCATTTCCCAATCTTGTGCCGCTCTACTAAAGGTGATGTTCCAACGGATCTACTCCCTGGATATCTCCATAACTTTCGCCACTAATACATCTTTAGCACTAGCAATATTGAACAGTGAGGGAAATATCTCTTGTAGAGTACTATTACCACACCAAATATCTCTCCAGAATTTGATCCTAGAGCCCTCTCCCAAAAGAAGTCTAGTATGTCTACTCAAGGCCTCCCATCCTCTTCTAATGTGTTTCCACAAACCCATTCCATACGCTCCCCCTTACTTCGTTAGTGCACCATCCCCCCCATAAATCCCCATATTTGCTCTCAATCACCAATTTACACAGGGTTTCTGGTTCCTTATGATATCTCCACAACCACTTGCCAAGTAACGCCCGATTAAAGGTCCTCATACTTATAATACCCAAACCACCATTAGAAATAGGGTGGCATATCGTCTCCCACTTGACTAGGTGAAACTTGAACTCCTCCCCCACTCCACTCCACAAATGTATGTATATATATTTGGCTCTCTGTTTTACAGATTTCTTTGTAATTTATGCAGCAGTCCCTTCCTTGGTTATGTACGTTCCTATATGAATATAGACTGTGATCCACTTTTGCCTTTTGGCACTTCGATGTTTATCAATTAAATAATTGGTTATGAGGTTCTAGGTGCATGCTGTATTGATCGGATCCAATTGTAGGGGATGCTTCGATGCAAGGTTTTCTAGAATATTTGTAGATTTTCTTTAAAGTAAAATAAGAATTTATTGAATGAAGGCGAGTACACAAGTGGTATACAAACAGCATACACCTAGTTACAAAATCAGGAGCTAGAAAGTGACACGAGAAAATAATCATTCAAGTAATCTCCATTAAAAACACAAGATGAGGCCCAAAGAAATAAAGTATGGAAGAAGAAACTTCTAAGCTCATCCAGAGAACGCTCCTTATCTTCAAACCTTCGACTATTCCTTTCAATCCAAAGACACCACATGATACATAGAGGAATCATCCTCCATACATCCGCTTTAAGTGAATTGGCCTTACACCCTTGCCAACAAGCAAATAAATCAACCACCCTCTTGGGCATCACCCAAGTAATACCAGCTCTATCAGAAAACTTTTTAAAGATGGGTTTTATGGGGCTTTGTGAAAGTGGTGAGACTCATTAAAAATAGGTTTGAATGGAGAACGTATTTTAGAAATGTTTTCATTGGGGTTTGAAAAAGTGGTTGGACCCATTGAAATTTTGTGTGCGAAGAAATTTTTGAGTTTTTTTTTTTTTTTTAGTGTTTTGTAAAAGTTTTGGTTTTGGTTTGTTATGGCAATGGAGGCAAGATGTTTTGATAACTGAGATTGTTTTGGTGTAAAGATGTTTGGATTGAGAGTGAGAAAATTTTTAAAAATTGTTTGTTCCCAAACATTTCCGTAGTGCATCATTAAAGTTTATTATTTTCCTATTTTAGATTTCAAGCTTTACTTGTCATACTTGATTACGCTACAGACTCAAGAGGACATGTTTGTGAGAAAGTCGGCAGCTAGCATGCTTAGTGGGAAGAGGCCTGTGCAGGCAGCTGTGAGTTTTTCTGCTTCTTCATGTTCTTAGTACTTAATTTATGTTGAATTTCCATGTGTTTCATTTTTGATTAGTTATGATTCTTATCAGTCCACTATAAAAAAGGGGGCCACTGTAAAATCGGGTGCCAACAAGAAAGGTGATGGAACTGGACAGCTGAAATCTTCAAAGCCAGTTGAGCCGTCTGAAGACATTGAGGTAAATTAATGATGTCTTTTTGAAAGCTCTGCTTCATTTTTTGTTTGCTTTTGCTAGCCCTTTGCTAACCGCCTTTAAATGTTTAAACTTATCAGCCATCAGAAATGAGTCTTGAAGAGATTGAAAGCAGATTAGGTTCTCTTCTACAGGCAGAGACTGTTTCTCAATTGAGGAGTACTGTTTGGAAAGAACGGCTTGAGGGTTGATCTCTTTTTCTAACTCTCTCGTTTTGCTTATTTAATGTTTACCTGGGACATCCTTTGTATGTTTCTTTGGGCTAGTCAGATCCTATCCTTCTCAAATTGAAAGATAAAAGATCAGTTTGGGTGGTCTTCTTTATAAAAAGGGAACAGGTTGAATATATATAATACAAATTTTGTTTAAAACTCATAAACTTTATCTATTGTGAAATGCCTATTGTCGTCAATGAAATTTACATTTACTTACTTTTAAAAAAAAAATCCAGATAGTTCTGTGTATGTGGGCTTTGGCTATATCTAGAATAAAACTTCCTGATTACCTATAAAAAAAAAAAAAAAATCCAGATAGTTCTAATACCCTGGGGTTTGTTTTTGTTATTTTGTGATTGTGAAAGGTGAAAATTAGGTGTTAATATTTGTTAGGTTTTCTTTCATCAGTTTTTATAACATATATATGGATGTTGATTTTGGAAGCTCTTAAGCCGTAATGCTATCTTATATGGGAAGTTGAGGGCAGAGATCTATTAGTGATGATGAAGGATCAAATATGTTTCAAATTTTCTTTGCCTGATGAAGGTCTTGATTGTGTTTAAGGTTACTAAAATTTAAATTTTCTTGCAGCAATTTCTTCATTGAAACAACAAGTGGAAGGTTTACAAGAACTTGGTCCGTCAGCGGAAATTTTGGTTCGTTTACTCTGTGCTGTGCCTGGTTGGAGTGAAAAAAATGTTCAGGTATTTAAGGGTTCTACTTTTGGTGTCTTGACTGGTTCATCCATCTATTTTAAGTTTTATTCCTTTATTCTCTCTGATAAAAATATATTATACCTTTTAATATGAACAATGCAGGTTCAGCAACAGGTTATTGAAGTTATTACGTACATAGCTTCTACAGTGACAAGATTTCAAAAGAAATGCGTAGTGCTTTGCTTGTTGGGTGGGTATTGTTCTTATATCTTGAACAGCTTGCTTTGTCGTTGGATTTGCTGTGTTTTTGCTTAGGCAGACCCGATGTCAACTTTTGTGCCGAATATGCTGTTTTTTCTTTTTCTTTTTTCCTCTGGTTAAATGAATGCTTGCAAGTCCGGCTTTGCCTAGATTCAATTAATAAAATTCTCTATTTTTTATTGCCAATCAAAAAAATAATATTCCATTACTTATCCAAATGAATGCTTGTTAAGTCAACTTCAGCCTTAGCTGAATTTATTATGCCCAACTTACAGGAATAAGCGAACGAGTAGCAGATATTAAGACCCGTTCTCATGCTATGAAATGCCTTACTACCTTCTCTGAAGCAGTGGGTCCTGGATTTGTTTTTGAAAGAGTAAGTGTATTTCTAGTTTGTGTAGTTTCCGTTTGTGTGTAAGTATGCATCTCAAGAGTCTACTGTAGCAAACTTAAGGATGCCCTGTGTTCAATTACATGTAAGTTCTCTTGACATTTGTCTTAACTAATAAAATTTCAATTTATAGCTTTACAAAATCATGAAGGAGCACAAGAATCCTAAGGTTCTCAGTGAGGGAATATTATGGATGGTTTCGGCTGTTGAGGACTTTGGTGTATCACATTTGAAACTTAAGGTGTTCATTTCTTTTAGAACATCAAGATCATGTACTGTCTTGTTTTTTCTCGTGGTTTTTCTATTATAAACTCCAATAATGTTGTTGTTTAAGTGAAGTTAACTTCAATTTTACAGGATTTAATTGATTTCTGCAAAGAAACTGGACTGCAGTCTAGTGCAGCTGCTACTAGAAATGCTACAATTAAGCTTTTGGGTGTTGTGCATAAATTTGTTGGGCCAGGTGACTAATTATCTTGTTGCAACTGTCCATCTGCTTATGTTTAGTTTGAAGGCTATAAGTCGTTCTCTTTTTCAGATATTAAAGGATTCCTTGCCGACGTGAAACCTGCACTGCTTAGTGCACTTGATACTGAGTATGAAAAGAATCCGTTTGAGGTATATTAAGTATTTTTTATGGAGACTTTTTTCGTAGCATTTTATGGGGAAATTTTACTCTATTCCCGCAAATCACCAATCTTTTTGCAGTATGACTACCAAACTGCTAAAATTGTCACTTGTCTCTGCCGAATTTGAAACATAATTGCAATTCTCTCACTATGTTATGATCCGATTAAAGTCATACCATGTTAGCTATGTTTTTGTCCATCGAAATGGTCAGATCTTAAGGAGGGCATACGCTGTAAGTTATATTTTGTATTTGGGTTAAGCAACAACTTTGGTAGTATGAAGGTCATATTGCTAAAAGATAGCTGGTTTTTGAGGACTGGGGGGAGTGCAATTTTTTCCTTGTTTTATAGTTTCACCCCTATTTTTCTTGTTTGTGGTTTACTGATTGTCCTCATATATCATCCTTCAGGGTGCTTCTGCAGTTGCAAAGAGAACTGTCAGGGAATCAGATTCAAATTCATCTATTACAGCTGGCGGGTCAGATGGCCTTCCACCTGAAGATATTAGCGGAAAACTCACCCCAACTCTGTTGAAGAGCTTGGAAAGTACTGATTGGAAGGTTTGATTGTTGAATATGATAACGCCAGTTTGGTTTCTATTATTGTCCTGGTTGCTGTGAATGTTTGGGAACCGATTTAAGAAAGCATCCATTACTTGGAATTATTTGGATTCTGAAACTTTTCTGTATTTCAGGTTCGTTTGGAATCAATCGAAGCTGTCAATAAGATTTTGGAAGACGCTAATAAGCGAATTCAGCCAGCTGGAACAGGTGCAATACCATTGTGGATCCTGATCAAGCCCTTTAAAATAAATGTGGCCACAGCTCGCTCTATTTTTCCTCACTCTCCCTTCCTTTCTTTTGTCAGAGTCTGTTGATGTTGTTCGTCGTGCCTTTACAATAAGCACCGTGTATTTAACTTTTTTGCATGCAAAGATACTCAATTTTTTAAAAAGTTCTGTTTGCTCTGACTGCCAGTTGAATTATTTGGGGCACTAAAGGGACGCCTATGTGACAGCAACAAAAATTTAGTCATGGCAACCCTAACAACTATTGGCAGCATTGCCTCTGCGATGGGACCAGCTGTTGAAAAGTCTAGCAAGGTCTGTTGACCCTTATTCAATAATTACCAAAATTCTATTTATGTTTATATCTTTTTTGAGACTTGAAAGTTATTCTGGTTTTTTTACAGGGCATTTTGTCTGATGTTTTGAAGTGTCTTGGTGACAATAAGAAGCATATGAGAGAATGCACCTTGACTACTTTAGATTCTTGGCTTGGTGCTGTTCATCTTGATAAAATGGTAACTGTTTATGTTATCTGGTGTTTTGAAAGTTCGTAGTTTTGGTGTCAGGTTACGCAACATTAATATTTTTTTGTAGGTTCCTTACATTACAGCAGCATTGACCGACACTAAGATTGGGGCAGAGGGGCGTAAAGATCTTTTTGATTGGTTGTCAAGGCAACTCTCTGGATTAAGTGATTATGCAGATGCAGTGCATCTGTTGAAACCTGCTAGTTCTGCTATGGCGGTAATTTTGTGCCAAACTTCTTATTACAACTTGTGCATACTTGTTTTTCTGTTTCCTTTTCTCCCTTGAAGTCACCAGTATGCGTTCACTCTTTCTTAGGATAAATCGTCAGATGTTCGAAAGGCGGCAGAGGCTTGCATTCATGAACTTTTGAGAGTTACTGGACAAGATACAGTATGTCTGCTAGATAAGATTCTGGTGCTTTGTTCTAATTCATCTTAGATATGGTTGGTGCCTGAACATTTTCTCAATATTATTGTTTGTTCAGATCGAAAAGATTCTTAAAGATATACATGGACCAGCTCTGGCTCTCATTCATGAACGACTAAAACTTTATGGGACTTTTCAAGGTGGATTTTCCAGTAAGTTGGCTAACTTTAGTTTTTATTGGTTATGAACCATGCTAATGTGACCTGTTTTCTTTTAGAACCATTTGAATCAGCAAGAGGAATGCCCATGGGGCCAACATCAAAAAACAGCTCAAGGGTAGGAAAATCCACTTCAAATGGTGTGATTAAGCATGGGAACAGAACTATGTCTTCGGTATGTTACGCTGTCTTTCAGTTACATATTCGTTTTAAAGTTTAAAGATTATATTGATAGTATTTTTCATGGTCTGGAAAGAGAGTCGTAACGAAGGGCTCAAGGATGGAGTCAGTAATATCTGTTCAAGATATAGCTGTCCAGTCACAGGCATTATTAAATGTTAAGGACTCAAATAAGGTATTTCAGCTGAAATTTTAGTATAAATTTTTTTATTACATAAAAATATTTGTAAATTACGTGTCCTTTGGAATGAATTATATGCCAGGAGGATCGGGAAAGAATGGTTGTTCGGAGGTTCAAGTTTGAGGAGCCACGGCTAGAACAGATTCAAGATCTTGAGGTTTGTACTTGTCTAGTTGTATAGTTTTCATAGAATGTTATGTTTCCCATATAACCACCAAGTTGCTAGTGATCTTTTTTTTTTTCTTTTTTTTTTTTTTTTTTTACTGATTAAAAAGTTGCTAGTGATCTTTGATACATGCCTTTGATGTAGAATGATATGATGAAGTACTTCAGAGAGGATTTGCATAGGCGGCTTCTAAGTACAGATTTTAAGAAGCAAGTGGATGGCCTTGAGATGCTGCAGAAGGTGTTTTGCTTTTCTTACATCTTTGATTAAACAAATTTAATTTGAGTGTATGAAGCTGCCTTATATGAATCTTCTATGAACGTTTCAGGCACTTCCATCCACGGCAAAGGAAATTATTGAAGTTCTGGATATACTTCTGAGGTGGTTTGTGTTGCAGTTCTGTAAATCAAACACAACATGCCTGTTGAAGGTGGCGCATTTTCTAATTTATTTATTAGTGATTTTTCCCTGCTCTGTTTGTTTCTTCGGATCTGTAAATTTGTTGACTCTATCATGTAAATATAACTTTCTGTTGAAATGGACAGGTACTGGAATTTCTTTCCAAGCTTTTCGACGTTTTGAGGGATGAGACCTACTCTTTGAGCGAGTCTGAAGCAGCTATATTTCTTCCATGCTTAATCGAGAAGGTTATTTATATTTTGGATTGAATGAGTTGGGATGCATATAATGTCATTCTTTATTTATTATCATTATTATTTTTTTTTTTTGCTTCAAAATTTGTGCATTATTTTTGTCTGTCATTGGGTCTCATGATGCTAGTTTAGAGGTAATTCGACGTGATATGATGTATGCTTATCATCTGCTATGTAAAGTTCAAATTGGTTACTGTGGAAAAGACTAACCTTTATGTTGTGCTGCAGTCAGGGCATAACATTGAGAAGGTACGAGAAAAAATGCGGGAGTTGACCAAACAAATTGTCAACTTATGTTCTGCATCAAAATGTTTCCCTTATATTTTGGAGGGTCTGCGATCAAAGAACAACCGTACTCGGATAGAGTGTGTCGATCTCATCGGATTCATCATCGATCATCACGGAGCTGAGGTAAAAGTCGAGGTTTCTTTTTTTTTTCTTTTTTAAGTAAACAAAGAAATCAAGAAAAGGTTTTTTGTTTGTTACTTATATCAAGTGTTGCAATATTACATTGCTGCTGCATGATTTTGAGTGTTAGCATACTTGTCCATTCTCATTTCAACAGATTAGCGGACAATTTAAATCATTGCAAGTTGTTGCGAGCTTGACAGCAGAACGAGATGGTGAAATTAGGAAAGCTGCGTTAAATACTCTAGCTATGGGTTATAAGATTCTTGGTATGTCATGATTTACCACTGGAATCCTTGTTGTGATTTGGCATGAGGTTTTGATTTTGTATACAGCTCACACCTTGAGGATTTCAGTGTCCCCCTCTCCCCTGTGCATCCTGCCTGGCTGTTGCTGAAAACTCTTTTTTTCCAAATTTTTTTAGGTGAGGATATATGGAGATACCTTGGGAAGCTAACAGATGCTCAGAAAAGCATGTTAGATGATAGATTTAAGTGGAAGGTGGGTATTATTGGTGCTGTGTCCTTTTAGTGTTACTGTCCATTTACCAAGATTCATTTTGTTAGGTCCGAGAGATGGAGAAGAAGAAGGAAGGCAGGCCTGGTGAAGCTAGAACTGCTTTAAGGCGTTCTGTCATGGAAAATGGGTTTGTTCTGCTCTTAATGCTTGTCATACACATTTTTCTGTAATTTTTCTTTGCTTTTTCTTGCTTCTGATCTCACATGTTTTGCATCATGATAGTCAATTTTTGAATGTGACGTGATTATTTGGGTATTTATATATGGTGTTCACAGTTTTTCTATAGGAACCCTTAAATGTCCATCGTCAATACCTCATGAAGCTTGCATGAAATTTAACTATGCTGAATATCTATTTCTTGTTTTTAAATGAGACAAAATAATATAATTAAAACAAGTTCGTGGTCACTATTTGCGAATTTTTGGTCATAGTTCTTCTATCTGTAAACAACCTGTGTAATCAAATACTTATTCCATTAGAAAGAAGGTGCAGAAGCAAACTAGGAAAATTTTCCATAACCAAAAGGAAACTTTCTTGTAAAGCGCATGAACTATATCTGACCATGGATTCAATACGTAGCTGTAATATTTTTGTTGCTGCCTAGGAGATTCTTTCAAAATCTCAATACGTTTCCTCTGTTGATTACCAGGTCTGATGTAGCAGAACAAAATGGGGAAGTTTTGCGATCCGTTTCAGGAACAATACATACAGGGTACAATAGATACTTGACTTTTAAATTCTATTTTGTTATGTACAGTGTATTTCTGTCATGGTCTTAATATCTCTTAGTTCCAGGAAAAACTACGGTCATACTGAACTTCACATGGACAGACATCTGGCACCCCATGCTCTTGCAAGTGCCAATGGTCCCACGGACTGGAATGAAGCTTTGGACATTATTTCCTTTGGTACTCCTGAGCAGGTGTGCGGCTTATCTTGTGTGTTGACATTTTTACTTCTTCAGTGGGAAAAATCATCATCCACCAAACCAATATATTTGATTTTTGTACATGTTGACACGCATGTTATGATAAGCTTGTTACAGATGTGTTGATTGATTCATTCATTTTTGGAAGTTGTCATTATGATTTTGAGTTGGAAAATCGAAAATGTTTTCTCTATTGAAAATAAATGTCGTTTAAAAGTATCGCGGTGATACTTGTATAATATAATCATATTATTGATTATCCTATTGTTTAGTCGACTGTCTGTCTAATTTAAAGCTGTATTTCTGCAACAAGGTTTAGGCCTCGTTTGGAGAATGCGGTGAGATGAGAAATCTGTGATTAGTAGTGAAATGATTTATAAAAAGTAGTGAAATGAATTGAGTTAAGATGTTTTATTGGGTTTTGGGAAAGAAGAGAGAAAAATTTGAATAAAAATATTGTAAAGTTCAAATATTGTTAGAATATAATTTTTGTTTTGGAATTTGAAAAAGTTGAATTGTTTTATTGTTTTGTTTGGAAGTTTGGGAAAGTTGTAATGATCAGATGAAAAAGTTCAGGATTTGAAATTGAAAAGTGTTTGTGTTTGAGTGATTTTTGGGAAAGAAATTATGAGATGGTTTGTGGTCCCAAACGGGCCTTGTAAACTAAGGTCATTCATGGGCCCATTCTCGTAAAAAAAACTCACATATGCAATCTGTTTATATATATGTATATATATATATATATATGCATGTAATTGTAGTGTAAGCGAAGTTCTAATCCTGAAATATGTCTTTTGCAGTCTGTTGAAGGAATGAAAGTTGTGTGTCATGAGTTAGCACAGGCCACTAGTGATCCAGATGGCAGTGCAATGGATGAACTTGTGAAGGATGCAGATAGTCTGGTTTCATGCTTGGCAAATAAGGCAATTACATATATGTCTCTTTTGATGATCACTCCCCCCTTTCTTTCATCCTGGCAAATAATAATTAGTATTGTTAATAAAGTATTATCGTCTTGAAAATCTTATCTATCCCTATCTCTTTTTCCTTTATAATAGGTGGCTACTACTTTTGACTTCAGTCTGACTGGAGCATCGTCACGGTCTTGTAAATATGTCCTGAACACACTCATGCAGGTAAGTTTACCATATAACTGGCATTTCCTTGTGTTTTACTGTCACTGTTATGTATGTTTTGGTTTTGTTGGAATCTCAGTTTTCTCTTCTGTGCCTTCTCAGCAATCAGACTCTGCATCTAATAATTATTTTGTTGCACCTTACTAATGATATAGACTTTCCTGCAGACCTTTCAAAATAAAAGACTTGCTTATGCTGTCAAGGAGGGTACTCTTGACGGTCTCATCACTGAGCTTTTGCTCTGGCTTTTAGATGAAAGGGTTCCCCACATGGACGATGGAAGCCAACTTTTAAAAGCTTTAAATGTCTTGATGCTTAAGATTCTGGTTAGCCTTACTTTAAATTTGAAAACTCATTGCTGTTGCAGTAAGATTTACGTATCTGTTATATTAGCTTAATAGGCAATTGTATTTACAGGATAATGCAGATCGAACTTCATCCTTTGTTGTTCTGATTAATCTCTTACGTCCATTGGATCCGTCAAGGTGGCCTTCACTGGCATCAAATGAGTCATTTGCTTCCAGAAATCAGAAGTTCTCTGATTTGGTTGTCAAATGCTTAATCAAACTTACGAAGGTAATTTTTCATCTTCAATACTCAGTTATTTTTCAGAATCTTTTTCCCGAGTTTTCTTAGTAATTTGGTCTGCACAAATGCAAGAGGTCAACAATGGTTCCAGAATTTCTTAAACTGGACAGATTACTTTGCAGTTAATGACTTGACCACCCCCTCTCATCGCCACCCCCCCCCCCCCCCCCCCCCCCAAAAAAAAAAAATACCCAGAAAAAAGATCAAAGACTTCGTAGTTAATGTTAAAATGCTGGGGTTATGTTTATAGACTACACCTCCTTTTAGGAAACCACTGAAGATTTTATTTTGTATACTCCCTGTGTATGTGGGCAACACCTATTTCATTCTTATTAATAAATTTATTTTAACCCATCAAAAAAAGAGGAAACCGCTGATGAGAGAGGGTTGCTAGACTCTGTATGTGCCTATGTGGTTAAAATTACCAAATGCTTGTCTTCGGTTCTAACTATGTATCATTATTGCTTCTTGGAATTTCCCAAATGAAGTTTTATCTGATATTTTTTATGAATATTAATTCTAGTTTTGGAAGGCAGTCACTTTCTCCAAGAGTGATGTTCATTTATAACTTTTAAGAAACCATGACTTCCAAAATTGTTAAAAGAGCCTGGGTATTGAAACTATATGGATGCGGCAAGAGTTAATTGGGGTAACCTGTTCCCTATGGATGAAGTATTATTGTTGAATGTTTTTTATTTTCTTCTTTGTCTGATTATGTTCACATATATACATGGATATACAATAATTCTGCTTCCATTTGGTACGGTACAGGTTCTACAAAGCACCATCTACGATGTTGATCTCGATCGTATCCTTCAAAGCATCCATTTATACCTGCAAGATTTGGGGATGGAAGAAATCAGGAGGAGGTATCTGCTTTTAATATATTTTTGTATGTTTCTTGAATATTTACCCTGCAGTTATAACTTTCACTCTTGTCTCCTACCGGATTTGAGTTAATCTCTTTTGTTCTTTTCCTGCCAAATATAAATCCACGATAGAGCTGGTGCTGATGACAAACCATTACGTATGGTCAAAACTGTACTACATGAACTTGTGAAGCTTCGTGGAGCTGCAATAAAGGGTCACCTTTCTATGGTTCCTATAGATATGAAACCTCAGCCAATTATTCTTGCCTACATCGATCTTAATCTTGAGGTATTTATCTAGTTAAATGATCTGCTTCTCTTGATCTCTTCATTTTGGATGGAGAATACCTATAATCATACTCTTTTAACTTTACAGACATTAGCTGCTGCAAGAATGTTGACCTCATCGGGGCCTGGGGGCCAAACTCATTGGGGTGATTCAGCTGCCAACAATCCATCATCTGGCACACATTCTGCTGATGCCCAGTTGAAGGTTTCCATTTACCGGAATTTTAGTGCTTACCATACAATTATTTATTTGGGGTTATCCCTCTTACATTGATTTTATTTTTCATTCTCTCTTTTTCTTTTTCCTGAGCTTTTCCATTTTCTTGTTGTAACTAAATAATGATTCATTTGGTTCCCCTCCCCCTACTTACAGCAAGAACTCGCTGCTATATTCAAGAAAATTGGTGACAAGCAAACTTGCAGCATTGGTCTATATGAGCTATACCGCATTACTCAATTATACCCAAAGGTAAGTACTCAATTTGTTGATTCTATTTCGACATTCATGTTTGATTATCCAGTTATGAGTGGGATGGAAACAATTTAGTTACAAAGCCACTTTATCTGTTTGCTTACCTGGTTAAAGTATTTGTCTTTCCTATTTCAGGTTGATATATTTTCTCAGCTCCAAAATGCGAGTGAGGCATTTCGCACTTATATTAGGGATGGTTTAGCTCAGGTTTTGTAGCTTCGTCCTTACCAGTGAATTTTTCTACTCCAGTAAAAGTAAAGTGAACACCAACATTTGCACACATACACAGACAAACAATTGAAATTATCAATAAGCTGTTGGTTTTGCCTTTTTGCAGATGGAGAAGAATGCAGCTGCTGGAAGGACTCCCTCGAGTTTACCAATGCCAACCCCTCCTCCAGCAGCCTTAACTATTTCTTCCCCTGAATTTGCGCCTCTTTCCCCTTTGCATACAAATGCTTTAAATGATGGAAAAGCATTGAATGTGAAATCTGATCCAACAAACTTTAATCTGCCACCATCGTATGCCGAAGACAACAGGGCCATAGATCCCCTCACTTATAGGGGATTCACCTCTGAGAACTCATTGGGTGACCAAAGAAACGAGAGATTTGTAACTGGAGGTAATCTATGCTAGCGATTCAGGTTGTGTTTTTAATTTTGATTTTTTCTCTTGGAATAAGGACTTAAGAGTGAAGTCCACATGGAAATTGCAGTAACCAGTGGGACATTAGATGCAATTCGAGAAAGGATGAGGAGCATGCAATTAGCAGCAGCTGCTGGGAATCCTGACACTGGAAGCAGGCCACTCATGTCCATGAATGATAACTTAAACCATGGACTTTCTGGTCACGTTTCTCATGCATCAGACCGCATTGGCTCAGAGAATGCAGTGCAGAGTGGGGTTCTTCCTATGGATGAGAAAGCATTGTCTGGGCTTCAAGCTCGGATGGAGAGACTTAAAAGTGGCGCAATTGAACATCTGTAGGGAGAAAAAGAAAAAAAGGATAAAAGTGAAATATGTGTCGACATCTTTCACCTTACATTGTAAATGGAACGAGTGCCAGAGTTCAATTAAGGGCAGTTGCCTCCGGTAGATCTGTATGGTATGGAGTTGCTATTTACCCAGCCCGATGTCATTGCAACCTTTGATGCGGTAGCAGAGCTATGAAGAAGTAGCACTTTTTGGCCTTCTGTGCATATAATTTGTATATTGTACTAGTTTAATCTTCCTTTTGGCAGGAATGCCTCGGTTTGCCCTAATTTTATACTGTTGTACACATTTCGTAGAGCAATGTGTTTTTCTTTCTTTGTTTCCTTTTTTTTTTTCTGCATTTAGTGAGTTACCTCTGACGTGAGGAAATTTTGATTGAATTTGATATCGATCTATACAAATGATTCTCGAGAATTTGCCAGGCTATTATATTGAGCATTCTAAATTGAACAGTATTTTCCTTAGGAATGCACAAAAAAATAAATAAATAAATACATGAGGTGTCAAAATGAAGGGGCAAGTTAAGTGGCCAAAGTAGCATTTTTGAGTGGTGTTACTATGCCGCTCAGAGTAGCCCGCCCGTTAGTTGAAAATCACATTTTTATTTTTGTCAATTTTTTTATTCATATTTTTTTATCATTTTAAAACATTTTTAAAAAATAAAAATAATAATTATACATTAAGAGTTACTTTTTAGAATGAAAATTCCTACGAGCGGGTTTAACGGCAACTAATAATATTTTGACACATCAAACTCCCTTATAATAAACATCAGCACCATATTACATCATATCAAAACAAAACTCCCTCCCACCCGTGTATGGAAGTGGATACACTTATTTTTTTCAACTAATCCCTTTCTGTCTATTCAAATTTCTGATGATGGCTTCCGTTTTATTATCATTTCCTCTGTTACATTTCCTGCGTGCTCTGCTTCACTGTCTTTCATGAAAACAACCAATCTTCTGTTTCAGGTTTTGAGCAGTGTGTGAAAAGAGATCCTACAATTTCCTCTCATTTTTATCATCGGCTCTTTCCCTTTTCTTGAAGCCAAGCTTTTATTGTTAAGTGGGTCTTTTGCGCCAAAAGTTGTTCTATTTTCTTTCAATCAAAACTACATGGTCAGGTTCATGGAAAATAAGGACTCTTTGATTTCACAAAGTCCTGTTGAAGTGAGCTTTTGGTGGCTCTGGAAATGGGATTTGTCAAATTTTCGATAAAAACTTGAATCTTAGGCTCACTATAATTTTATTGATATGTGTTTTTGCTCTTTTTTTGGGTGTTGTGTTTGAACTCTGAAAAACCGGATATATTTTTTTGACCTCGCCTCAAAATTTTGGTGGGGTTGTACAAACTCTAATACTAAGAAAAATGAAGCTATCCATCTTTGTACATAATGGAGGAGACTCATCAAGCAGGCAATTGATACATGGTACTCCCTTGTGGCTTGCAGCTACTCAACATCGGATGGAGGAGAGAGAGAGGAGGGGAAGGAGAACGAAAGTGGGGGATAATTTTTTTTTTTTTTCTTCCTCTGCAGTGCGGTCTGCCATTAAGAAAATGTGGGATCTACATGGATGACCGCCATTGGATGCTGTTGTTTGGAGTGAATCAAATGTACCTATGGGGAGATATTCTCATACTATTAAGTAAAAAGTCATTTTTTTAACTATTAAGTAAAAAATATTAAAAATAAAATAAAATACACGAAGTATCTAAATGAAGGATAAGTTAAATGAGTAAAGTAACATTTTTGTTTCTTTTTTCACATATTTGAGGGTGTTAAGAAACACCCACCGTCAAGTTGCAGTTGAAGAAATGACCAAATTGAAACTAGTGATTTTTTTTTATTATTATTTGTCGTTGTAAAATCCTTGGTACTGATTTTAGAATCAATCCAAATCTATATTAAACCCCCACAATGGATTGTTTGTTGGTATATTCTCTCGAGGAGTGACTCGATTGATTCTTTTTATTGAGATTTCTCAAACACATTCTGCACGAAGGATGGCTACCGACAAGTTATAAAAAAAAAAAAATCTTTTTTTGGATATATTTTATTATTTTTTTCATATCCTTAAATAATTGTTTTTAACAAAAAAATTCATAATATTCTTTAAAAAATACTTTCTTAATCAATTAATAAAACAAATTGCATCAGGACCTATCTTCGTGATTGATCCTCAGCGAGTGTAGATTTATTCTTAAATTTTACCTGTAGGGTATTTGCTGCATCCAACCAATATATTACATTCGGCATAAAATATTAATACATTTTTATGAACTAAAAATTTTTCTGTAATAAATTTATTCGTTAAATTATAGTATGCTATAATTTTTTTTTTCTTTCAAAGTAATGAGTAGTGCCATACGGAGGAAATATTTTAATTATAAAGAGATTTTATAAAAATAAATATACATATTGATGTGATTTAATTTGATATGTTAGATTATAAAATTATATTATAAATATTATTTTAAATAATATTGTAAATATTATATGGAGAAAATAATAAAGTAAATATATATTGTAAATAATTATATTTTAGACACATCAAGAGTTATGATTATGTAAATAATACTGTAAGTATAGATAGTAAAGAAAATGGAACGAGCCTGTGCTTCATACACGACGTCGTGTTAAAGAATTTTCCGCCCCTTCGTTAATACAGAGCCCTCTCGTTTCCACAAATCTTCGAATTTCGTCCGTGTCTACTTTTGTTCTCCCACCGGATCTGACATCGTGTGAGAATTCGTCCGATCCAACCCGACGAAAACCTCAGATATCCCATTCGCGTGAAGAACCTCGCGATTCTATGAAGGCTGACCTTGATCCAGGTCTAGGAACTTCATCGCTTCGTTCCTGAAATTAGACGCGATTCATGAGGATAATATTGGCTCCGCGGCTCTAGGATTTCAGATCTCGCGTCTTGAAGGTGATTTTCGCTGCGCTTATCCTTATACTCCTGTTCCTGATTGGTTGATGAGAAAATGTCTTGGCGAAAAAAAAAAAAGACACTAACGGTTAGAACGTATTCCGTACTGTTGAGTTTCAGGGAAAAAAAAACTTCAATTCAACTAGACATAATGTAATTTTATGATTAACTGAGTCGATAGTTGGCCCCAGCATAGCATGAATTCTACGATACGAAACTCTAATTTCCCCCCTTTTTTTTTTCTTTTTTTTTTTTTTTGGTTTCCATGAGAAAATGAGCACATTTATTTATTGAATGGATGTATATGGTTTTGAAGATATAGGAGGGTTATATTGCTGAGAAAATTGATGAGAATTTAGTATTGAAAGATTGGGAGCAACTAAGCCCAATTGTTTTTTAGCTCAATTGGGGTTTACCATTTATTTGTCGTTCTTGCTGGCATGTTCTGGTCCATGAAACATATAAGATTTATAATCGTCCATGAAACATATAAGATTTAAAATTTGAATATATTTTATCTGTTTCTAAAGTCACGGGGGTTCAAATCCAAAGATCTGAATGAATGTATGTGATGTCAGGTGGCTATGTTATTGTAGGATTTGCATTTAAGTTGAGAGTAGAAAATGCATGCCAAATCGGCACAATCGTTTCGTGATCGGACACACGAGTTCCAGAGCATAGCTGATCAGCTTAAGAAGTCATTTTCATCAGGGTCTGTGCCAAATGGACCAAGCAGTAGCTCAAAGTCAGAGGAACAACGATCTGCAGTTGCAATTCAGTCCGAGTTTAACAAGAGGGCCTCTAAGATCGGGTATGGGATACACCAGACATCGCAGAAACTGGCAAAGCTGGCAAAGTGTAAGTAATGAATTGAAAAGTTTTTCTTAAAGCGTTAAATTAACAGTCATAAAATATACTGTAGACGTTTTCTTATTTCAGTTGTAAATCCTAGTTAGGCATTACACATGTATATGTCCTCTGTACTCGGTTATGCCTACTATATTATGAATAAAACTTCTTGATTGATTACCTATAAAAAAAAATTACTGTGGATACAAATGTCGGAAAGAAAACAGCATGGGGGCATTCTTATAATCAAATGGTTGGATTGTGATGATATTGTTTGTTGTTATTCATTAAAACACAATTAATTTACAACAATATATGAAAAAGTTTTTTTTTTTGACAAGTTTTTTTTTCTTTCGATTTTCAAAAGTTAGATCAATGAAGGTAAACGGATGAAGAGAACTGTATGCTGCCTAAATAATCATCCAATCATACAGATATTTTAAGAATATGGGCTTAAGGGAATTTAAGTGGAGGTAAACACCATTGATTTCGTTCCTTTCTTTCCATGGAATTTATATAATCTATAGTGGGATCGCATTCCAGACGTTGCCTCTTATAGTCAAAGTTCCCCGTTCATGGAGCAAGCACCTATATAACTGCACTAGGCATCAGCACCTGCGTGAGTTATAACCCTGTAGAGCCATAACTTCTTAGCTCTTCCATCCCATTGACCTCCTCAACATCTTTTCTAAAGTTGCATTCCACACCACGTAAGCTTTGTCAGAAGGTCTGGATAGTAATGGTCCTACTTTACGACACAATATTTAACTGCAAAATCATTAATCCTTACTATCCCCTATTACCAGCTCGTTGTTACCCAATTTCAGTGTTATGATCATTGTAAATGTATTGTGTGAAGGTTGATGCCAACTTTTCCCTTTAATGTATTTTTGTTGATTTGTAGTGGCAAAGAGGACTTCAGTTTTTGATGACCCCACCAAAGAAATCCAGGAACTGACAGCTCTTATCAAACAAGATATTACTGCACTAAACTCTGCAGTTGTAGACCTTCAGCTTCTCTGCAACTCTAGAAACGAGAGTGGGAATGTCTCTAGTGACACCAATAGTCACTCAACTACAGTTGTAGATGACCTGAAGAATCAGTTGATGAGCACCACGAAAGAATTCAAAGAAGTTCTGACCATGAGAACAGAGGTATGGACAGTGTTGCTTGGTATCCTTGCTTCTTCAGCTATGCTGATTATCTCATTGGGATTCTGTTACACCATTGTTGCTTCATGGCTCTTTTTAATTATTACTCCAAGACTAATGGTATTTCATTGGCTTCCTGAAGAACTTGAAGGTTCACGAGAACAGAAGACAGTTGTTTTCTTCTACTGCTTCGAAGGACTCTACAAATCCTTTTGTGCGTCAGCGTCCGCTGGCTGCCAGGTCTGCTGCTAGTACCTCAAACGCCCCTCCTCCTCCATGGGCCAATGGGTCACCATCTTCATCCCAATCGTTTCCTAGGTAAGAGTAAGTTTGTTGGTTTGGCGACATTTGTACTGGGATATTATTATCTATTTAAGAGTTAGTTTGTTGGTTTGAGGCTAATTTTTGCTCTGTCTTTTGAGATTTCAATGTTTGTTACTTATCTTGGTTCCAGTCACGAATTGTAAGTTTTCTTGTAAAGCCAAGTTCTGCTGTGTTTGGGGTTGATGTGGAGTGGAAACTTTGTTTTAGTTATTGCCATTATTTTATTTGTTTCTGCAAGACTTGAAGCTAAGACCTACCCAACGACAAGTTATCACTTGAACCAAGATCCTGGGGCCTTGAACTTTTCTATTTACATTCAAGTGAAACCTTATTCCTGGTTTCTAAATTGACAGAAAGCAGATGGATGGGGAGAGTCAGCCATTGGTACAGCATCAGCAGCAACAACAGCAGCTGGTTCCATTGCAAGACACTTACATGCAGAGCAGGGCTGAGGCACTTCAGAATGTAGAATCCACTATTCACGAACTCAGCAGCATTTTCAACCAGCTGGCAACACTGGTCTCTCAGCAAGGAGAGATTGCGATCAGGTTTTACTTCATAAATATTTTTTTTTTATAGGTAATCAAGAAGTTTTATTCATAAAAGTAGGCAAAGCCCAAGTACACAGGGGGAGTATACATGAGAAGTACCTAACTTCATAAATATAATTTACTCTGCACAAGTCAGATAAATTATGGCTAACATTGACCGCTTTATATTCCAGTATATGTCACGCATCTCATTCGTAAAGTATTAATACCAGCTGCTAGACAAGTGAATCATGTTCATCATAAATCCCTCGCTATATTTTGGTTGGATTTGTTTGTTTTTTATATGATTATATCAATTATCGTAGCCTAAGCTAATTTATGACAGTAATAAGATTTCCACCGGATAAAAGATTATATTTAAGTTTCAGACAAGTTAAAATCTAATTTCTGACAGATATATTTGGAGTCATCATTATCTAAGAGCCTATGTATGAACTGGACAATAGATCTTGCCAATTTTTGCTTCATAACAATATTGGTGCTGAAATGGGCTGAATCTCAGAACCACTCCTGCCTTTAAAGAGCTCTCTCTCTCTCTCTCTCTCTCTCTCTCTCTCCCTCTTACACGAACTCACGGTTAAAAAACTATTCTTATTATTGTGAGATCTATATCAATTTTTCTAATCTTTTATAGTAATTTCATTCGATGATTGATATCCATATCAATTGTTCAATCTTTTGCATTATGCATATGCTCGACGGTTAAGAATGTGAAAGGGCTTTCGTGAGTTACATTTATACTAGGAATTCATTCCTTCCTGACCTGAAATTTTTTTTTTACAATTGATAGTGGTGTTTTTGTTGCAGGATTGATGAGAACATGGATGACACGTTGGCAAATGTGGAGGGAGCACAAGGAGCGCTGCTCAAGTATCTGAACAGCATATCATCTAATAGGTGGCTGATGATCAAGATATTCTTTGTATTGATCTTTTTCCTAATGGTTTTCCTATTTTTTGTGGCCTAGTCACTGCAGATACAGAATTGAAGAGAATGAAGAAAATGTTGTTTTTTCACTTGTGATGATGTTTATATATTTTCCTTCCCCGTTTTGCTTTAACCAAATATTCATGCAGGCGGAGATAAATTAAGTTTCCAGTTTGCCTAATGTGATACATATGTATGGATAAATGCAAGTATACATGTTGAAAACAATGAGAACTGCAAAAATTATTTCTTCATTTTTTTATGGGATATGCTATGATGTATTGTTATACTTGCTGTCTTCACTCCGAGTCTGTGTAATGTAAACAAGGGGAGTTTATTGTTGAGCTTTTCGGCACATGCTTTTGGTTTAGACTCCTGAGGTGCCATATTTCCAAGATATATCGCTATTGGGAAGTTGATTTTCTTCATTTAATGGTTACTATCATGGTGTATGATGAAAGCAGTTCAAGTTTTTCTTTGGAATGGGATTCTGAAAATTTTCGCACTTTTTTTCTGGCAATGTTATAGTTGGTAGTGTTAATGCTAGATTAGGTTTCTAGTTGGCAGTAGTTACTAGTTAGTTAGGGAAATCAACTAATCTGAGAAAAATATGTGCATAAAATTCGAATGCCAATGGCTTTTCATGAATGAACATAATCATTTGGCCTCTATGCACCTCAAAAACTGAACAAGCTATTAACCTGTAAAGTTGCAATGGTTGCTGTAATCTTTCCAAATAAACTTCCTACTTCAAGCTCTTGTGATGCTATTATCCATGTAGATTCATCGAATTTCTTTCCGAATGAACAAAAATAAATGAAAATATAATAATAGATGATTGTATCATTATTAAACGAATGGAGTATAAACCTGTTAACTCCCTCTAAATTGTGCTTGCTTCTCCCATTGCATAGACTTTTTGTATTTATCTATCAAATGGTGTCAGATTATCAAATATAATGCTTTTAGATGTTAAAAAGAGAGAGAGTTAACCAGAAGTTACACGAGATTTTTAAGCAACTCCCACAATTTTTTTAATGGCCCGTTAAAAATATTTTCTAAAGGCGGTGCCACAATGTTTTTAGGAATTCAACTTTTTTATAATGTTTAGGATTATAAAATTTAAAAAAAAAATCAGAAAATAAATTATATTTACTTTCATTCTACCGCTACGTATAATTAAAATTATTTAGATAAACATACTAAAACAATACTTAATAGCAACTCCATTTTAAGATATTTTAAATTATAAATATTAAAGTTTATTCTCAACAATTATTTTTAAAAATTAAACAATTGAGATTTTATTTTAATAAATGATAAATGTGGTAGATATCAAGGGGAACAAAAGGGGGGAAGGTATAAAGTCTATGAAGGACCGCCTTTCGCAAAATTTCGAGTAACAAGCTCGTAATTCTAAAGATTTTTTAAGTACCATTAGGTAATGAACCCAACCATATAAAAACTCCCAATTAATTGCTTCTCTCATTACGTTATCTTCTCTCTCAATTTTAGCCCTACTCTCTGCAACCTTAACAAATTAATCTCTCTCTCTCATTTATTATTCTTCCTCTTCTTCTTCCCCTTCCCTCTCTCTTCCTCTCGCGAGCTTTCCTTCTGTAAATTTTTCTTTCTATAACCTCCTCTCTCCGAACACCTAATCTTCGCTGAATCTCTGATCTCCCGGAGGACCCTCCATTTTTCGCGACTCTCATCTCAACCGAAGGAAGTTTCATACAGAAGCATAAAGTTTTCTGTTTCTTTTTTTGCCTTCACAATACATAGCAGTGTATTTTTGGATGGGATCTTGTTTGATCTCGCGTACTCGGAACCCTAAATAATAAGGAAATCCTCCGATTTGATATTATTCACAGCGAATTTACGCTTCGACCCGAGAGATACACTGAAATTATACATTTCTCCCTGAATTCTTTCTCCTAAATTTATATCCATTATCGCCACTTGGGGCCGATCTGGGAGCAGAGGAAAAATGGTGGGCGGTGGAAGCAGGAGAGACGAGGGGTCGATGGTGATCAACAATACCAACGTGTTTGCGGCGCTCGAGACTCTGCGGAAGAAGAAGAAGTCCGATAAGGACCGCAAGAGCAGTAAAGGTTCCTCTAAGGCCCAAACCGCATCAGCGACGGCCCAGCCCAAGGAGCCCGAGCCGCAGGTGTATTGGGCCCCGGCACCTTTGAATGCCAAATCGTGGGCCGATGTTGACGATGAAGATGACGATGACTATTATGCCACGACCGCCCCGCCCCAGGCAGTCTGGAGCGCGGCTGATCAGCATGATCAGCAGAATCAGGAGCAGGAGAGCCCTCTACAGGTGGGCGTATTTCTTTTTCTTTTATTGCACTCTTTGCATTAGCTGGTGACTGTTTTTTCTCTCTCTTTATTGCTTTTCTCGCTTTTTTTTAAACAAAAATTACGTGTCTTTTTGGAATATTGCCTGATGAAAGCAGTATGGATTGGCGATCCCAATAATTTATGTTTCTATCTTTTAGTTTATTTTAAACTATCTAAGAGTTTTCTCGTGGCTTGCTCACAGCTTTAACCATCTTGTCATATTTGAGACTCGTTTCCTGTGTCCATTTTGTAGTCTTCATCTTAGCAATAACTCCATTACTGAAAGTTGAAACGGGGGGCAGCCTTTCCTAGGTAGGGGACGATGGGATTATTATTATTTTACTAATCATATTCTCTATCGTCATGTATACAAAACATGAATGAAAAGTTCATGAACAGAAATGTCTTCATAGCCGTACCCAAGTGTAATTGCTCTCATGAATCCTCAAGCATCTTTGGACAACCATTGCCATCTTGTCTTGTCTTGTCTTGTCTTCTAGCATGTGTACATCAGAGTTGATCGCGTGAAACAGGTAGGTCTAGCCTACACCAGGCCTTTAAGGCCCTCTTGAATCCTGGAATTTACTTGAGAAAGTATGTGTTACAAAATGAAGGAATTAACATCTATGCATGAACTGGTAAAGAGGCTCGTGTGTACAGTAACTCTGAAACACAGTTGATGATGTAACAAGTTTGATGAATTTCTAAACACTTAAAAGTAAGATCATGGTTGATGGATAGATGCAAACTTTTGTTAACTAGATATGGCAGCATTAGGATGCAGAAGAGAAAGGCTTATGCTGCTGTTGTTTCAAAGGAAGTTTAGATAGATGGGATTTTGGTGACTTAGAATTTGATTGAATATGGCCATACAAAAGTGGTTTTACGTTGATGGAAGTTGTTTGAATAGAATCTTCTACTTAATAATAGAAAATTGTATGATCTTTCCCTCTAGTGTTGGGCAGGCAGGGGTTAGAAGATGGTTACTATGGCGACATGAATTTTTTAGATTTTTTACAGTATTTTTTATTTGGTTTTTGTTTTGGGTCTGTAGTGGGAGGTAACATTTTACTGTTTTTTCTATTGACCTTGCTCATGTTATTAATTTCATAATTTATGTCCATGGGAATCATCAAGAATCAGTTTGGTTTTCTGTACTGGAAGGCATTTAATTGCTTGTCTATCTGCTTTTACAGGATAGTGAGAGTGAAGAAGATATTCTTGATGAAGATGATGATGATGTAGAGGAAGAGCATGAACGTGAACCAGATGTTCCTGTGCACCCTGAACCAGTAGGGAAGAAACCCCTTGAAGTTTCCGAGCGACCTAAGGAGTCGGAGAGGCAGCTTTCCAAAAAGGAGAGGAAGAAAAAGGAACTTGCAGAACTTGAGGCCCTTTTGGCTGATTTTGGAGTTACCCAGAAAGAGAGCAATGGTCAAGATGAGTCCAGTGGTAAATTTTACCCATTCATTGTAAATGGGACCCCCTCTTTAATGCTTTTAATTGTGTGCCTGGTTCAGTTTCCCTGATTAAAATAGTGAAGTTCCCCTTTACAAATTCTGCTGTTCTTTTATCTCTTGAATTCTTTTGATAAGTAATGAAGGATTTTATTGATGAAAATAATAGGCATAGCCCATGTAAACATGATGTATACAAGAGAGACACCTATGCTTTATTTTTATTTTTATCTGAGTTTGGGATTTAAGAAGTTACAAGAAGCTGAATCGTAAGTTATCTTGTTCCAAGAGTCTAACTATCATCTCTTCTAGGGTTTTATGCAATAGATTCTACTCTCTCCCTCTCTATCTCACGTGCTTGTGTGACACAGACAGACAACACAACCACTGGCAGAGAAACACAGATGCATGCATGCGATTGCACATGCACATTGAATCACAATCTCTGAAGCTTAGGCACGTTTGTTGTTTGTTCTGTCCTTGGATTTCTCTCGTAATTTCAGGTTCTGATTTCTAATATGCCAATTTTTAGAAATATGAAACCTCAAGCTTATTAGCAGCTTGCATAGTGCTGGAGTTGCTCCTTTTGATGCTTTAGATTTTGATTATTTGGCAATTGTTTTAATTTTTGATGTGATGATAATTAGGCACCCTGGGATTTATATCAGCCAGTAAGCATTTAACATTTCACATGCATTAATGTTGGTAAATTTGTCTAAATTAGTGTATTTCTTGTCTTGCATCTTCAGATATTGCACAAGATAAGAAAGATGGGGAGCCTAATGCAGATGGAGAGAAAAGGGAAAATGCAGAGTCCAAAAGTTCCAAGAAAAAGAAAAAGAAGGATAAAACTTCCAAGGAGGTGAAAGAAGCCCATGAACATCCCAACAACTCGGATGCAACCAATGGGCAAGATGAAGCTGGTGTTACTGAACAGACAGAGGAGGATGCATCGGCTGTTGATGTGAAAGAGCGGCTAAAGAAGATGGCATCTGTGAAGAAGAAGAAATCTAGTAAAGAGATGGACGCTGCTGCAAAAGCTGCTGCTCAAGAGGCTGCTGCAAGGAATGCAAGACTTGCTGCAGCAAAGAAGAAAGAGAGGAACCATTATAATCAACAGCCAATGCGGTAAACTAGGAATTTGTTGACAAACAGAGCTTCAACATCTATATAGGAACATGTATCTCTCAATGTTCAGAGGACAGTCTGAAATAAACTTGGCTCTGGTTTTGTGGACGATGGCTTGTAGTTGATTGCCATGGACTTATAGAGGCTTCTCTTTTGGCTTTTTGGATCTTATCGTTGGTCATTTGTTATGGGACATTTCATTGTGGCAGTTTTGGTTCCTAAATATTCTTCCTTCGAAACTGGAAAGTAGTTCAACTTGATAGCTGTGTATTTCTGTAGTGCTTCCTCGTGTTTGCTTTTTTTTTTTTTTTTTTTTTCCGTGTTCGTATTATGGAAAATCTTTGGCACTGTGAAAAGTTATGGCAGTTCTTTGGAATCTTGTTCTGCTCCTTGCTGAAAGAGTAATCCCAGCCTTTTGTAAACCACTGTCAATTGGTGAAGTTCAGTCAAAAAAAGTGGTTACGGTATCTAATTTCTTGAGTCACGATTCATAAAAAAATGAATATGTATTCTAGGGCTGTGCAGAAAAGTCACTAACCCGTTCCGTCTGTATGACCTACAAACCTAACTCGACCGATAAAAGCGGGTTGAACTAACTTACATATCAAACTTGCTAATTGTCAATTTCGATCCGACTAAAACTCTCAAAATCTCAAACTGTTTGCCATCCCTCCTCAAATCTCAAATCCTAGCTGCCATCCTTCCCCATTACTCGTTGTCATCACCATCGACTCCAACAAGCACAACCTCAAATAAAAGGAAAATAAGGAAAATCGCATGGCTATTTCAACTCAAACAATATAATCATCATTCACTTCCCGATGACCCAATAACATATAAGCATTATGTATGGAGGGGGAGGGGGGGGAGAGAGAGAGAGGTACACATAAGGAATAGTGAATAAGAGGAGGATATGGGGGCAAAGTCGAATCTTAGAATATAAGTTTTGCTAGGTGAGGATTTGCCATTCCTCAACGCCGTGCGATTCAACTTGTCGTAGCTCTCATCCACCAAGCAATCAGGAATTCATCACAAGATGGCTGATTAATCAACAAAGCTCGCCTTAGCTAAAACATTTTGGTAGCCTGAATAAAAACATCACGTGATCTCATTCGAATCTTCAGGCCTTGGAAAAGAAATGGTATTGGGCATGGGAGAGTTTCGACTTTTAACTCAACTAGCAGATGGATTGACCCAACTCAAGTCGGGTCGGGGTTAGGCTCAAATCTAGGCCAGATTGGTCGGGTTGCAGGCCTAATGTATTCTGAGAATGGTAGGCTGCTACATTCAGGTGTTTTCAACTAAATCCTATCATGGATATTGGCAAAAATTATTTATTTTTTATTTTGTATAATATCTTCATGCATAATATATTGTACCGCATCATTGTTTTGGATAGACCTTGTAGCTTCTATAGGTTTAATTTGGCATGGACTTGTTTTTATTGGTTTGAGAAGAGGCAAGGTTGGATTACTTGCAAGGTTTTGCTGGTTCCTTCTATTACTCTTTCAAGTTTATGCAGTAGGAATATGAATGTTTAGCAATTTGTAGGTGCATTTTGGTTCTCAAGGGGCTGACTAGAAATGAGAGAGAAGTTGTACAGTGTAGAGTATATGTGTTAACGTCATGTTTTGTATGCTGGATAAGGTTCTCGCAACTCGGGCCGTGATCCTCTCCTGCAAACAAGAAAATAAAGGTGGGTCAGGGGCGGTTTGAGAAACCTCCGATACTTAAGTCAGTTTCACGTGTTTAGAGTATCACTTATAGAATAATAGAGTTTAGAGAGTTATTTGTACTTGAGACGTAACTTTTATACGATGTTTCAAGGGAGAACATTCTATACATGATGTCAGGATTTAGTCGTTTCACCCATAGCTGATTTAGCTTAAGTATTTAATGCAATGTGGTGTTTTGAAGTATAGCTTTTAATGCGACGCAACTTCTGAGATGACGCGTCCCATTTGTCCATCTTTGCCTAATGCAACTTAGAGGTCAAGGCTCTTTGGGTGACTATGAGGCTGCCGAGGGGTAAAATTCAAGTGGAACTGATTTCATTATTTTGTCCCAAGCCCCTACTAGTGCGGGTCAAGTGGGGAATATCCCTTAATCTTATTCTTGGTAATTCATATTTACGATATTACAATAAACGAGTAATGTTAAATATAATTTTAAGATATTCAATTCTCACATATTATCTTTTTAAAAAAATAAAGTCTATTATTAAAAAAAAAATATTTTTATATACTACTGCACCGCGGAGTCCGAATAAGTTTATTTTTGTCATTTGGAACATTCCCCAGTGGTATTTTCGTCAATGGCCGCCAGCGATATATTCCCCGTTTTCCTTCCTTCTTTCTTTCCCACCCAGACACAAAAATCTCCGGGCTATTCTTTGGCGAGACAAAATCCAAATTCCAATAGCGTCTCTCTCTCTCTCTCTCTCTCACACACACGCGCGCGCGAAAGCCTCTAACGTCAAGATACCGTCTCTCAAAAGCAATCGAAGTCTCGTTCTTTCCTATTTTCGCATACCTTCTTCGGGAAAATGCTTGCTTTCACTTCAGGTTCTAATTATCCCCCCCGAATCCCCCCAAGTTCTTATTGCCATTTTGCTGCCTAACGCACACACATATGCGTCGCTCTGCTCCGCTTCGTATATCTTTGTATGTTGCTGAGAAAATTTGAGGATCTCACCTCAAATTCATTAAGGCGCTGGTTGAGAAAGGAAAAATTGGAACTTCGTTCCTGATGTTGATTTTTTTTTTTTGTTCTTTTTAATAAAATTCGGGGTTATTCCACCACTAAGAACAATATACGTTAAGATTCAATGTTCTGTTTTTTCCTTAATCTTCTTTCCCCGTGTTTGTTTGTTTGTTTGCTTGCTTTTTCAAGTTGAAGACACTTACTTAACTGAAAGCGTTTTCCTACTTTTCTAGGATTTGAATGCTTGGAAGCTTTGTAATGATATGAATTGTTAAGGGGGGCTGAGAGCAGGTTCTTGGTCCCCAGCCGATGAGTCGCTGCTGGCTGAAGGTGTATTTCTGAGGGAAGACAATGAGTATAAAACTCCATTGCCTATTTCTTGGGACTCCGCTTAATGTCTCTCTACGTGGTAGAAACAAAGGCAAGTTTTTTTATCTGGACGGTACAGGCCACCTAGGAGAAAGGGCCTTTCGCCGGTGCACGCGTGCAAAGCAGGATCCTTGGATAACTCAGGTGATTAGGTTTTCGAATTTTTGTGGGCAAAATGTGGACTTATTGAGGAGAGCACTTAGGTCGAGAAATGAATCGATGGTAGATTGTGTTAAGGAACCCTTTTCTCGAAGCAAAGCTCTGATTAGGTCATTGGCGCCATTGAGGGAAGAGGGGTTACTTTTATTTAGAGGCTCTGTATTTGTAGCTGTGATTTTTGGAGCATGCCTTTTGGTATGGTATGGGCAGCAAAAAGCCCGGGGTTTTATAGAAACCAGACTTTTGCCCTCTGTTTGTTCAGCACTCAGTGAACATATTCAGCGTGAGCTTTTTTTTGGTAAAGTCCGAAGAATTTCGCCTTTGAGCATTACTTTGGAATCGTGTTCATTTGGACCTCATAAGGAAGAATTTTCTTGTGGTGAGGTCCCCACTGTGAAACTTCGTGTTCGTCCTTTTGCAAGTCTGAGGAGAGGGAAGATTGTAATTGATGCACTTTTGTCCAATCCAAGTCTCTTTGTTGTGCAAAAGAAGGATTACACTTGGTTGGGGATACCTTCATCCGAAGGTAGTCTCCAGAGGCACTTGT
Organism: Juglans microcarpa x Juglans regia; assembly: GCF_004785595.1. NCBI lineage: Eukaryota > Viridiplantae > Streptophyta > Magnoliopsida > Fagales > Juglandaceae > Juglans > Juglans microcarpa x Juglans regia. Next base: position 33,846,022 of record NC_054600.1, read on the forward strand.
CAACTGAAGAAGGGATTGATTATCGTACAAAAACCAGGAGGATTGCTAGAGAGGAAGCAGCTGCTTGCTGGGAAAGGGACAGAGATGATACAGCTAGGGAAGCTGCAGAGATGGGTTACATTGTTTCTGAAAAAAAACTGAGTGCATCCGAAGGCGAAGCTTTAAAAGAAGATCCAATTCATTCAACAGAATTAACACTCCCCGAGTCTTTTTTATGCATGGATGAGAAGATGCACAGGTGTATGGACACAGGTGTTGACTATGATATGAAGCATGCAGATTTGGAGAAATCATTTGGTGTAAAGATTCCGGGTTCTGGGCTCAAATTCTGGTCTAAAGTGTTAAAAGGGCCTATAAAACACAAATTTAAAAGGAAGGCTAATGAAAGTGGCATTTCTGCCACTGGTATTTCTGCAAAAAGAAGAATTCTTGAGCGTAGTGCATTAGCAGCTCTTGCATATTTCCAGGGTCTATCATGTGTGAAGTCCCCTGAACTTTCACATTCATCTCGAGATCATGCTGTTATGACCTTTGACACCATTTTGGTGAAAGGTGAGATCGACAGTCATGCTGGTACTTCTATCATAGGAAGTGGTGAAGAAACTTCAATAGTTGATAATCAAAATGGAAATCAATGTGGGGATGTTGGAATCAAGGACCTTTCTATAGATGAAAATGGTAATTTTGCTTGCAATCTATCTCCCACGACTATAGGAGATCAGAGAGTCGGTGAAAGCTGTCCATCAAGTGGAGATGTTGCAGGCAGTGCCGACGCCAATATCTGTAAGGTTAAAAACGAGCATTCAGGTGTTCGTGATGGAGCATTCAAGAGTCAAGTAGGTCATAGATCAGCAAATTTTACGTTGAGAATGCTTGAGCCTTGGCTTACCAAGTACCATGCAGCTTCCATTTGGCCCCTGAGCCTAAAATCATGTTTGACATCTTTCTCTAGGAATGTGGAGGAGCTGTTATCTTGCTTTATCATTGGTCCCTTGAAAAATTTCAAGTTAGGCATGGGTCCAAAGGTTGAAGATATTGTTGCAGAACTTGTTGATGGGGTAGATGTTGTGCAGACTGAAGGCATTCAGAATCTGCTTCCTGTTACACTGGATTCTGTCCATTTCAACGGTGGAATGCTGATGCTACTTGCATATGGTGACAGGGAGCCTAGGTGGGTGCTACTTCTGTGTGTTTAGCACTAATATGTTCTCAAATTAATATTACCGTTTAACTGCCTGTTTAACTGCCTGTCTATGTAGGGCCACTGGTAAAGCAGTCCAACTCACAAATCAACTTCTTAAGAATTCAATGAAAATAGTGAGTGTATGAGGAAGTGGGTTAAATGAAGGCAGCCAGAAAAGTGGAGTTATAATTTGAGAAGAAAACTAAATGAAAAGCTTTAATCGAACAATTTGGAACTAATTTGTAGAATAACAAGCATAATCGATAATTATTGCATTGACCAAGCTGTCATGCTAAAAGTCTCTAATTGGATAAAATATTAGTTCCCACTTGATATTATTATATATGGCTAGAAACTGTGCCTTTTATTAAGGAACCAATGTTGTCAGTGAAGATCCATGTGCTTTATCATGCTGGCCGGAACAAGCTTGAAGCATGGCCGGAACAAATTTTTTGGCACTTGAGCTATGCCCAAGAGTGTGGTGGACCTATTAGCATGCTGGAATAGACCTCATAGTAGTGTCCAACTAGCAGCCGTGTGGCGGATGATTCCTTTGTGCTTAATGTGGTGTTTATGGTTGGAAAGAAATGACAGGTGCTTTAGTAACAAGGAGCGTGCAGTGGGGGAAATCTGGAACTTTTTTTTATTCTCTCTTTTCCAGTGGTTTTCTGCTATTGTATTGAAGGGAGGGAATGTTCATGAGTTTTTATCTTCTTTCTAGCGTACTAGAATGTAATTAGGTGCCTCACTTGGTATATTTCCTGTGTACTTGGACATCGCCTAATTTCATTCACATCAATAAAGATTATTACTTATAAAAAAAAAAAAAAATTTTGGCACTTGAATTCGGGTGATACTTGTTCTTTGGCTTGGACTTTGAAATCATAATTATAAGTCGGGAGAGCAGAGTAACTAACTGAAATTGCTTATAGCTTTCCACATAGAGTGGAATATCCTTAGATGATTGAGAATGGACAGGAACGATTGTTTAAGGCTTTAGTGCAGACATCCTTCTTGACTCTGGTAGATATTATTAGGAGGTGCATGCTCCACAGATTGACTAAAGTCTGTTTATATCTGCTTTCCAACAAACTAATGGAGAACTCATTCTTCTCCTCATATCTGTTTATGGAAAATCTGCTGATTACTGATAAAAAAAAAAAAAAAAAAAATTCTGCTGAGGTCTGGAAATATTTGCAAATGGGCATTGAAGACAATTAGCACTATGGGCCTGTCATGTGAGTTCATGCATATCTCTTTCAACAATTTGTTGCTATGCTTATGAATATATCCATGGCTGGCTTTACACTAACAGAGGATTGGGTCAATGCTCTATCTGTACGTATTACTTGCACCTCATGCATTTCAAGTCCCATTATTAGGCTTTTTTTCCTTTTACTTCAGCACAAATTCCTAGCACAAAAATAGTTGATTATGGCCTTTAAACTTGTGCATCTTACTTAAGCTGTTTGTATATGGAATTTGAGTGAGGTTTATTCTAATTAAATCTTTGAACTTATAATCAGTGGTTCATTCTGTAAGTTCGTTGCTTATTAGAATAGAAGTGATGATGGATGATGTAGTCTGCTGGAAAAATGAAAATTCAATTGATTATACATTATGGCAAAACTCTACTACTATACAATAATTGAAGCACATTTATTTTTATATAGGGAGATGGAGAATGTCAATGGACATGTGAGGTTTCAAAATCACTATGGTCGCGTGCACGTACAACTAAATGGAAACTGTAAGATGTGGAGATCAAATATAGTTTCTGAAGATGGTGGTTGGTTATCTGCAGATGTTTTTGTTGACACCGTTGAGCAGAAATGGCACGCCAATTTAAAATTTTCTAACCTCTTTGCTCCGGTAAGGTATACAATATGGTCAAAACTGCCAACAGTCAGCTGTATGTTTTTTGGTTAAATGGGCTGTTTATGTGCTTTGCATCCTCTGTCTTTCTGTGCAGCTTTTTGAACGGATTTTAGAAATTCCAATCTTGTGGTCCAAAGGAAGGGCAAGTGGTGAGGTGCTTCTTCAACTTCATTTTAATTCTTCTCCTGTCTGTGTTCCAAAAAATCTATTGATCACATGTCTCAATGTTAGGCCTCTTATTATATCCTATTTAGATTTCTTTACTTGCATTCCATTCTTAAATTTAAGAGATGCTCTTGTATTTCATTTGGACTGTAGTATGTTTTTGATCGGTAGTTGGACTGTAGTATGTTGAGAAATTCTTCTTCTTCTTCTTCTTCTTTTTTTTTTTTTTTTTTTTCAATTATTGGCACTGGGTGTCCATGAATAGTGTCCCGACTAATCTTGGGGGTGCATAGACCTTCGGTAAGGAGTTTTCTGCAAGTACACCTCGAGTAATTCAAAAGAAAAATCTCCTAGTCCGATGGCCCCTAGAGATTGTTTGCACCCAAGGGGATTTGAACCTTAGACCTGGGAGTAGCATACCCCCAAGCCCAAGGCCTTTAACACTTGAGCCAACCCCTAGGGGTTATGTTGAGAAAATCTTGTTGATGCTTTTCTAACACTCCCAAGTGGTGCTTGGATTTTAATCGAAATTCAAATAGAAAAGATGTGGAATCTTGTCTTCATATGTTTGCTTGTCAAATGCATGTTGTTACGGGTTTGATGAGTGAATTGTTCCACATTCGAATTCTGTTTAATTGGGTTTATAGTGGAAGACTTTGGAACAAAAAATGACCGTCTCAAATCGTTTATTTTTAATAGGTATGACTGGCTCAAATCGTTAAAAAAAGATGCTTTCTTGCAAGAAAATCAGCATCAAAAGATGAAAAGCCAATGTCTTGTTTTGTTTAGGGAAATTTTCGAGGGTGCGGTGCACAGGACCGGGGTTTTACTCTGCAGGGGTGGGTCCGAAGGGGCCTTGGAGATGTTCCCTGACATAAAAAAAAAAGAAAAAAGAAAATCAGTATCAAAAGATGAAAAGCCAATGTCTTGTTTTGTTTAGTTTAAGATGAGATGTGTTTAAATGTGTATTATGTTAAATTAGTAACCCATCTCTTGGACCATTTTAGTCTACTAGAGTCTAATCATTACCGCCTTAAAATTAATGGGAGTTTGTAAATGAAACGATATGCATTTTATCGAAACAAAATAAACATAAGAATCTTTCTAAATGGCCTTAAAAGGCTTTAAAGAGTGTTTTCAAATTTGAGGGCAATAAAGGAAAGGATGTTGTCTATTTTGAGATCGGGAGTAGATAAGCTTTAGTTTGGTTATATGGAAAATGTGAGCTTTGGATTTTTATCTTGCCAACAAGAACTTTCTGTATATACATTATTAGATATATGAAAAGTTTTTGTTTTTCCCTCCTACTTTGGTTGATCTCTTGTCTTCTAGAGATACAATAGTTTTTCAGAGGCATGCTTGCATGAGTTAAGCCTCATTTCAGTTTAGTAGTTCAGGTTTTGGTAAGACCAAGTCAACAAATTGTTTAATAAACGTGTCAATTCTGCTTGGGTGGTAGTAAGAACTTACATGACATGAGATTGCCAGTTGGCCCTCAACTTATACTGAAAATACTGGTATTTGTTCTTACTTCTATTTCTTTACTAGGTGTTATTTTTTGTATATGTCCATGTACTTGGGCTATGCCTGAGATTAAGTGGTTTTTTTTTTTTTTTTTTTCGAATAAAAAAAAAGAATATTGATATTTACTTGCACGAGGATTTTGTTTGGTTATCCTTCTCTCTTTCTTAATATAAATTGATGTAGTTGGTTCTTTGAGTTAATCTTTGATTGCATCTTATCCCATTTGCTAGTCCAATTTAAGTTACAATGTGGATCACATCTCTGTTTTCAGGTTCACTTGTGCATGTCAAGAGGAGAAACGTTTCCAAATCTTTACGGGCAACTTGACGTGACGGGATTGGCCTTTCATATATTTGATGCTCCATCATCATTTTCTGTATGTCCTAGTTTAATTTGTTGTAATCTCTTCTTGTTGGAAGTACTTTTGCAAAATACCGGTGTATCTTATGCTTAGCATCTCATTGTTGCTTGTTAGCCAGACAACTATATTTGATATGTGGCAGGCTCTTGGTGTTGATACCATTTTTTTATGGATATCTTGTCCTATGGCTTTTGTCAAGGTGAACTACAGAATTTATGCTATTGATAATTTGCTTTTTTGGCATATGTTAAACATATTGATTCCATATCTTCTAGACATGGATTCCTCCTTATCAGTATGCATGTAGGTAATTTGAATCCGTACATATGCATAATTTCTTCTTCTCGTTGCGTACTGTAAAGTTTTTCCTCGTTAATGTAGATGCGTTAACTGATTCTTAAGCATTACGGTGGTTAAGATGGGTTATCCTATAGAGATGGTGATTGAATCCAAGTGTTATACTCTGTCAAAAGCTGGTGGTGGATTATTGCGAATTTCCGAGAGAAGTTGGAAGGCAGAACATGCGGTGTGTTTGGGACCATCTTCGACGCAATGGCTTGGGAAGGTGTTAGAGGAGAGCTTAAGAGGGAGGAAGAAGGAGGTGTATTCGGCAACTATAGAAGGCTTTTTCAGCCTTATTGCTCAACATTGCGAAAATCGTAGAGGGAGATACCTTGAAGTCTCTGAGTACAACCAGGGGGGGAGGAGGAATGTCCTGTGCTTTCCAAAAGGAGAGAAGGGCTGGGGTTGGAGGAAATTGCGGGAGGTGTTGTTGGAAAGAGGTAAGGAGTTCCTTACCGTGGGTGTTTTGACTGGTGGAGGTTAGTCGAAGTATGGGAAGGGGACGGTGAGGCACCAGTCTCGGTCGTATAAGGAGGATCTCTCATAGACACTGCCGAACGAAGGGAGGGAACGGGATAGAGGTGCGAAAGGTTCTAACAGGGGACAAGGGTTTTGGAGCCGAGAAGCACCGTCGAATCTGTACACTGTGTCGAGCCATCCCCTTGGCAAGAAAACCGCGGCATGTCAAGAGGCGCGGGAGGTACGAAGGACGTTGATGGAGATGCAGGGTCAGCTACGGTTTCTGCAGAGGGGTAAGGTTGAGATTGTGGAGTTTGTTGGTCTGTTTAAGGAAAGTAAAGATACGGGTGTTTTAAAAGGGATAAGGGGCGGGCTAATGTAGAAAGATATGGGGGATGCACTCGGCTGATGCAGAAAGATAAGGGGCGGGCTGATGCACTGGATAGAGTTAAAAGGAATTAGGGGATGGGCCTAGTAAAGCCTAGAAAAAGGCCCAGCAGAAAGTTAAAAAAGGAAAGGGGTGGGCCGTATGGCTTAAGGTTGGTGGGCCTTCTCGGCCCAAGACACAGAGGAGTCCACGTCTCTCAGAAGGGGTTGGGCCGTCTCAGCCCAGGGCCCATTGTAGTGGGCATGGGTTCGAAACTCAGCCTAGTGGAGACCTAGCCCAGCGGAGATCAGCTGCTCATCCCTGTGGCGAGAACCCTAGCCCAGTTTTTGCAGCTGAGTTGTATAGACTCGGCTTCGTGCCGGAGAGCCCACCGCTGATGGCGGTTGCACAGACAGCTCCGACGGAGGCAGAGGAGGCCGCCGGTGAGACAACGTCGGCGTACTGTGCACAAAAGGCGCTGGTGGAGTTCAATTCGTGCTTTCTCCGTCAAATGAGACTTGGATTTCGCCGATATGAGGTGGAGGAGTGGGTTTGGCTCCGGCGGAAGTTTCTGTCAAACCCTTTTGATGGTTTTGTGCTAGATGAGGGGGATGAGGAGTCGGATGACCTCATGCACTCGGTGGAGGACAAATTATTCCTCCCTGAGGCTTGCGATCAAATGGGTTTGGAGGAGTTTACTGTGGGGGAAGAGTTCTAGAACTTCCAGAGTAACAGAATGGGAAATCCTATCCCATTGAATTATTGTTTCCCTGACCAAGCTTCAGATTGGGTAATTCATAAGGTGAAAGAGATCTAACATTTTGTGGGGATTGAGTGTGAGGGGTATGAAGAGCAGTTCATTGCCTTGTTAATTGCTATGGAAGCTGGTTACAAACAAAAAAGGATAGGGATTCGAAGAAGAATTGGGAGCTTAAAAGGTTGATGTGGTCGATGAATTCGGAGGGTAGCTCTAGTAGGAGTAGGGTGAAAAGGAAAGGGCCGGCTGTTCATCGATGAAACTAAAGATTGTGTCTTGGAATGTCCGTGGTCTTAATGAGATAGAGAAGTTTCTTCGGATCAATAGGAAGATTGTGAGGAGTATATGGAGCAATAATTATGTAGATTGGGTGTATTTGGCATTTTCAGGGGCATCGGGAGTTGTAGTGATGTGGGATAGACGGGTGGTGGAGAAAGTGGAGGAGTATATAGGGAGATTTGGTAGTGTGCTCTTTTAAATGTGTGTCAGATGGTTTCTTGTGGGCATTTGTAGGTGTTTATGGGCCAAATTTAGATGTGGATAGAAGATTATTGTGGGATGAGCTAGCAGGGATACACTGTTGGTGGGAGCTTCCTTGGTGTATTGGAGGTGATTTTAATGTTGCTAGATTCCAAAGTGAAAGTTTCGGAAATAGAAGATTGAGGCCAACAAGCTTGGAGTTCTCAGAGTGTATCTTTGACTTGAACTTGATAGACTTACCACTTGCAGGGGGCCCTACCACTTGGTCGAATAACCAAACTTGGACTCGTTTGGATCGTTTCTTAATTTCACCTGAGTGGGAAAGTCATTTTCTGGACGTATGACAAAAGCGTTTGGTACGTTTAGCTTCAGATCATTGGCCTATCTTGCTTGATTGTGGAGGCATTCAGAGTGGTAGAAGGTATTTTAAGTTCGAGAATATGTGGTTGAAATCAGAAGTCTTTGTGGAGAGGGTCAAACGATGGTGGATTTCGTATCGTTTCGAGGGTACACCCAGCTTTATTTTTGCTAATAAATTGAAAGCCTTAAAAAGAGACCTAAAGGAATGGAATAAACAGTCTTTCGGTAATGTTGAGGAGAACAAAAATACAAAGTGGATGGAAATACAGGACCTAGAAAGAATACAAGAGGGTAGACCTCTCTCTGAGGAAGAGCAAGCACAAAAAACCTTGTTGGTCGCAGATCTTAAGAGGATAATTTTGCAAGAGGAAATGTCTTGGCGCCAGAAGTCAAGAGCACTATGGTTAAAGGAAGGGGATTGGAGTACGAGGTTTTTCCTTAGTATTACAAATTCTCATAGAAGAAATAATAATATTGAGGTGTTGAAAATTGAAGGGGTGGAGTGCAGAGAAGAAGAGGTAATTCAAGACCATGCGGTTGATTTCTTTGAGAAGATCCTTACTGAGCAGGTGGGGTGGAGGCCTACTCTTGATGGGCTGGTTTTTAACATTATTGAACTGGGGGATGTTGCTAGGATGGAGAGGGCTTTCGAGGAGGAATAGGTATTTGATGTTGTAAGGAAAATGGTAAAAGATAAGGCTTCTGGACCTGATGGTTTCTCTATGGGCTTTTTCTAAGAATGTTGGGAGGTGATTAAAGAAAATCTTTTAAAGGTGTTTTAGGAGTTGTTCTTGGTTGGAAAATTTGAGAAAAGCCTTAACACCACTTTCCTTACCTTAATACCAAAAAAGGTTGGGGCTATTGAGATCACAGACTTTCGGCCTATTAGCTTAGTGAATGGAGTGTACAAGATTATTTCAAAAGTGCTTGCTAATCGCTTAAATGAGGTTTTGGGAAAGATTGTGACTAAGCCTCAAAATGCTTTTGTTAAGGGTAGACAAATCCTTGATGCGGTTCTAATTGTCAATGAATGTTTGGATGGTAGATTGAAGGCTGGCACCTTAAGAATTCTGTGTAAGATAGATATGGAAAAAGCATATGACCATGTTAACTGGGATTTTCTTCTATATCTATTGGGTAGATGTGGTTTTGGTGAAAGGTGGAGGTCTTGGATTAGATGGTGTATATCTACGGTAGGGTTCTCTGTGTTGATCAATGGTAGCCCAGAGGGTTTCTTCTAGAGTACTCGTGGGTTGAGACAAGGGTATCCGTTATCTCCTCTACTCTTTGTTATTGTTATGGAGGCACTAAGCAGGATGATCTCGACGTTGGTGGCTAATGGTTTTGTTAATGGTTTCCAGATTGGCTCTCCGAGCAGGGGTATTACTACTATTTTTCACTTATTGTTTGCAGATGATACGCTTATTATGTGTGAAGCGGATCGAGATCAGGTGCGGGCTGTGAAGGCATGTTTGCTTTGTTTTGAAGTAGTGTTTGGTTTAAAAGTGAACTACGATAAATCCAAGTTGGTGTCGATTGGAGAAGTTTAGAAAATTAGGGAGTTGGCTGACACACTGGATTGCAAGATAACGGCTCTTCCTATGACTTACCTGGGATTACCATTGGGTATAGCTTCGAGGGCGCGCTCAATTTGGGACACAGTGATTGAAAAAATAGAGAAGAGACTGGCAGGGTGGAAGAGAATGTACTTGTCGAAAGGGGGCCTGATTACATTGATCAAAAGTACACTTTCTAATCTACCCACTTATTTCTTATCCTTATTCCCTATACCAGCAAGCGTGGCGGGTCGTCTTGAGAAGTTACAAAGAGATTTTCTGTAGGGTGGCTTAGGAGAAGAGTTTAAATCTCACATTGTCAAGTAGGAGATGTTTTGCCGTCCTATCTCTAGTGGCGGTTTGGGTATTAGAAACTTACGGTTGTTTAATCGGGCATGACTTGGCAAATGGTTGTGGCGATATATCAAAGAACCAGAAGCCTTATGGAAAACTGTGATCGAGAATAAATATGGTGGTTTAGGGGAGGGTTGGTGCACTAGAGAAGTTAGAAGGGCTCATGGAATGGGGCTATGGAAGCATATTAGAAAAGGGTGGGAGGTATTTCATCATCACACTAGATTTTAGTTGGGTACGGGCTCCAGGATCAGATTTTGGAAGGATGCATGGTGTGGCAACCATGCTCTCCAAGATTTGTTTCCTATGCTTTTCCTGATAGCAAGTGCCAAAGATGCCACAGTGGCGGAGGTTATGGGAATCTCAGGAGGCAGTATACATTGGAGTATCAATTTCAACCGGGCGGCACAGGATTGAGAGATTGAGAGTTTTGTAGATTTTTATAATCTCGTATATTCTTGTTGTCCAAATATCCAGCATGAAGATGGTCTGTGGTGGGTTCCTGCAGGAAGAGGGGTATTCACTGTTCGTTCCTTTTATAAGGTCCTTACACAAATGCCGGAGATACAATTTTCCTGGAGAAGACTCTGGCAACACAAGGCTCCTCCTAAAGTTTCTTTATTTGTGTGGACAACATCATTAGGCAAGATCCTTACTACAATTAATCTGAAAAGGAGGAGGATAATTATTGTAGACTGGTGTTGTATGTGTAAAAGTGGGGGTGAATCGGTGAATCATTTACTTTTACATTGTGAGGTAGCTAGGACTCTCTGGAATGAGGTGTTTAAAAGGAAGGAACTACAATGGGTTATGCAGGAATCCGTGATGGATATATTGGCGTGTTGGACCTCTATCTGAGGTGTGCATCACATTAAAGCGATTTGGAAGATGATCCCTATTTGTATTATGTGGTGCTTGTGGCAGGAGCGTAATGAGAGGACGTTTGAAGACAGAGAGATCTATGGCGGAGCTAAAAGTTTTCTTTTTTAGGACTCTTTGTATTTGGGCCATTGCTATGGATTTCAATGGCATGGATTTTCATGATTTCTTAGTTTCTAATGCACCTACGTAGTTAGGGCATATGGACTTTGTAACTGGCAGTTGTTGCCCATTCTTGAATTAATAATACTTGTTTTACTTATAAAAAAAAACAATAATAATTTGCTTTTTGAGTGAAGTGTTGATGTGAGGACTTTCATGGGTGCTTGGAGGTGACATTCAGGTTAGAGGTTGTAGCATGAAGCAACATCTCTTCCGGAACAACATTAGAACTTCATAAGCATATATTGATGCTCTTTATATCAGCAAAGATTGGGATCAAGTGTAACCTTTTAGTAGGAATAGAAGTTTAGATGTGGCGTCATTTCACATCTCTTATGATGCCGCTTGTATTTTGTGGTCGTGTTTGTAACTTTTGACATTGTTAGATAGGATTTTCATGAGTGCCCATCGATTTGTACTCAGCAGGGAACTCCTAAGGGTCATCTTGTCTTGCGTCATCATTCATATTTGTTGATTTAAGTTCAGAAAAAATCTATTAAGGATGATTCACTGAGATGCCATACTTTCATCCTAAACACATCTACTGATAAAAGGGGGAATTGTGATCAGCTGAACAGATTTTTTTAGCAGAATTGGCATAATTATTGCTATGAAGGTTGAGCTGCCAAAAGAGATTGCCCTTTATTTTGGGCTGGAAGATAAGATATATGCAGTCCGTAGAGAAAAAAAATTTGACGTCTTTTGCTTCTCTGATTAAATTGTTCGGTCCATTTTTTGGTATTTTGAGAAAATTTTTATTGAGACAAGTAACAAGGTAAAGCCAAAGTACACAGGAAGTATACAATAACTGAAGCTATTACATGTCAGGAACTGGAAAAAGAAACAAGGAAATCATGGACTAAATAGTTCGGTCCATTGAAGTGTTAAACTTCCCTTTTTGAGTCCTTGGTTGGTTAATAGCTGTGTTTTAGATTATGGAATTTGCCTTGTATGGGAGGTTTAAAGATTTCGTTGTTTAAAAATCAGCAGGTTGGCAGAATTTTTTTGCACTTTTCTGTAAGGTAATATATATTTTTTTGCTTTTTTTTTTTTTTGCGAATTCCTATGATCAATAAAATCTTATTTACCAATCAATATATATATATTTGCTTTTGATGTTGGGCTTATTTTTGGGTTCAAATTTTCTTTTAGTTTAGTGTCTCTCTTTTATATGAAGGTTAGAGAAAGGTATTTATGCAGTTCTGGAGAAGCCATAAGTGCAGTAATTTAAGAGAATGTGAAGAAATTGGCTGAAAGTGGAGGAAGCTCAGAAAGATTTTCGACTGGTGCTGGGATTAAAGGCATAATGGCTCTGGGTTAACAAATAAACGGACTTACTGCTCCTCTAACCTAACCCACTTTATTTTATTGAGTTGTTGCAGACCATCTTCATACTATGCTTCAACAGTACATTGATTTCCTATATTTGTTTCATTTTAATCTGAGTTGGTCTGGTTTAATTGCTTCATGGTTGTCATTATGATTGTTCCCACCTCAGGTTTCATGGTTATACCGATATACTTGATACTACTATGCCGAGTGTGAAGTTTGAAAGCTAATTCCTTTTACAAGCTTGAAAGTATTATGATGTATTCTTCATTTCTCTAATGCAGGACATTGCAGCAAATTTAAGTTTCCGCGGTCAACGAATTTTTGTACATGATGCAAGTGGTTGGTTTGGCAGTGTTCCTTTGGAAGCATCAGGAGATTTTGGCATTCATCCCGAGGAAGGAGAATTCCATCTAATGTGCCAGGTAATTCTTGCATCTTGTTTTTTTTTATATGTAAGAAATTTATTAAAAACCATGAAATTAGGCATAGCCCAAGTACACAGGAAGTATACAAGAGAAAAAACCTAATTACAAACTAAAGCTGAAAAGCAGCATGAAAGTCAATGGAACCAAATCCATCTATTACAAAACCAAAGCCCAAAGCAACAAAGTATGAAAAAGAAGGCCCTAATCCCATCCATCGAGCGTTCTCTATTATTGAAACAACGTCCATTCCTCTCATTCCAAATACACCACATAAGACAAAGAGGAATCATCTTCCAAACAGCCGTTATTTGATAATTTCCTTGAATTCCTCTCCAACAAGCCAAAAGTTTCCCTACACTCTTAGGCATCACCCAAGAAATTCCAGACTTGACAAATACCTCATCCCACAAAGCCCTCGACACATCACAATGAAGAAGAAGGTGATCCACCGATTCTCCACACCTTTTACACATAAAACACCAATCCATTACAATGATTCCATGCTTTCTTAGCTTATCAATAGTAAGTATTTTCCCATGAGCAGCCAACCACCCAAAGAATCGGACCTTGAGAGGCACCTTGCATCTCCAAATATTTTTCCAAGGGAAAAAATCACTAGAAAAATGTGGCACCACGACTTTGTACAAAGATCTAACCAAAAATTTCTTATTACCAAGCTAATTCCAGATTAATCTGTCCTCCCCTCCAGATTTTAAATTTAAGTCATAGAGCAAACTGTAAAAATCAGTGATAACCCCCACCTAATCTTGGGCATCTCTAATAAAACTTACTGACCACTGAATAAGACAAGCAATGTTGCTCATGCAATCAGCTATAGAGGCTCCATTATCCAAAGCGATTCTAAAGAGGGAAGGGAAAGCAATCTTCAAGGCCATGTCACCACACCATAAATCATGTCAGGAGCTGATCCGATTACCCCTACCCACTCCATATGCCCCTTTAACCTCATTTGAGCACCAATTTCCCCAAATACTCGCATATTTGGCATCAATAACAATCCTCTAAAGAGCATCTCCTTCTTGATGATACCTCCACAACCATTTCCCTAATAGTGCCTTATTGAAAGTTTTTAGCTTTCTAATCCCCAAACCTCCCGAATATAAAGAAGAGCAAGTCTTATCCCACTTGAGCAAGTGGAATTTCTTCTCATCCTCGAATCCACCCCACAAGTCACGGAATATCCTTTCTATTCTATTAGCCACTCCTGTAGGCGAAGGGAATAAAGATAGGAAATAGGTTGGGATATTTGATAAAGGACTCTTGATTTAGGTGATTCTACCACCTTTGGACAAGTAGATCCTTTTCAGCCTGCCAACCTACTTTCAAATTTATCTGAAACCCCATTCCAAATTGCCTTAGATTTAAAAGGTGCCCCCAAGGGAAGACCCAGATATTTCATAGGCAAAAAAGGCACCTTACATCCAATATATCAGCCAAATCCCCTAGATTATTGACCAAACCTACGGGGACCATTTCAGATTTGGAAAAATTGACTTTTAAACCAGATGCAGCTTCAAGACATAACAAAAGAAGAGCCCTCAAAGAACAGATTTGATCAAAATTTGGCTCACACAAGATCAAGGTATCATGCGCATGCTGCCATGGACGGAATTGCCCACCGAGAAGCCCGAGATAAAACCCCTATCCACTGCCGTCTTCAACATTCTACTTAACACATCCATAACTAAAACAAAGAGAAAGGGGGACAAAGGATCCCTTTGTCTCAATTCCCGAGAGCTATTAAAAAAACCAGCTGGAGTGCCATTAACCAAAACTGAAAATCTAGCTGAAGAAACGCAATACTTCATCCACTTACACCATTTTTCCCCAAAACCATACCTACCAAGGATTTATATAAAAAAATCCCAATTGACATGGTCAAAAGGCTTCTCCTTATCCAATTTGCAAAGGATGCCTGGAACTCCGTCTCTAATTCTACTCTCCAAGCATTCATTAGCAATGAGAACAAAGTCAAAGATTTGTCTACCCTTGACAAAGCCATTTTGAGATTTTGTGATGATCTTCCCCATAACCAAACTCAAACGGTTAGCGAGCACCTTCGAGATAATCTTGTACACACCACTAACAAGACTGATGGGTTGAAAGTCTGTCACCTTTACGGACCCAACTTTTTTAGGTATAAGTGCAATGAACGTAGCATTGAGGCTTTTCTCAAATTTTATAAAAGAGTGAAATTCAAAAAAAACCTTCATGATGTCCTCTTTGACGATGTCTCAACATGCCTGAAAAAATGCCATGGAAAATCTGTCGGGTCCCAACGGTTTATCTTTGTTCAAACCTCTTATCGTATTAAGCACCTCCTCCTCTTCAAACATTCTCTCCAACCAAACTGCACTAGGCTGGTCAATCGAATCAAACACAAGCCCATCAACTTTGGGTCTCCAAGAAAACTGCTCCATAAGAAGTTTTTCATAAAAAAAGATAATGTGATCCTTAATAGTTGAATGACCCGTAAGAACACTACCATCGTAGTGGAGGACCTCAATTGCATTATTTCTTCTATGAGAATTAACATCTATGAAAGAATTTGGTGCACTTGTCTCCTTCCTTCAACCAAAGAACCCTAGATAACTTATTTAAAAAAAAAAAAAAAAAGCCCTAGACTTTCGTCGCCATGAAATCTCCTCCATAAGAGTAATTGTTTTCAGATCAGAAGTAACACTGAGTTTACTTACCTTCTCATCAATCGAGAGAACCCCTACAACCTCTTTTTCATCAAATCTTTGCAACTCCTCGAAAAGAGACTTTATTTGATCCCCAATGTTCCCAAGCACCTCCTCATTCCATTTCTTCAAGTTATTCTTCAAAGCTTTGAGTTTTCCAGTTAAGACAAAGCTGGGTGTACCCGACAACTGATAAGAGGACCACCATGCTCTCACCTTATCTAAAAAACCATCAACTTTGAGCCACATGTTCTTGAATTTAAAATATCTCCGCCCCTTATGAATACCCCCACAATCAAGAAGGATGAGAAAATGATTAGAGCATAATCTAGGCATGCGTTTTTGACATAATTTAGGAAAATGCACCTCCCAACAGGGAGAAACAAGAAATCTTTCCAGCCTAGACTATGCTCTTCCATTTGACCAAGTGAAATCACCCCTTGCCAAAGGTAAATCAACCAAGCCCATATCAAAGATTAAATCAGAAAAATCAACCATGGCCGGACCAATGTTGGAATTTCCCGACCTTCCACTCAGAAACCGAGTGATGTTAAAATCCCTTCCAATATACCACGGGCCCTCCCACCAATTGCACAAACCAGCAATTTCATCCCAAAGGAATCTCCTGTCCTTGTCAACATTGGGCCCATACACACCAGCGAAAGCCCACCTGAAACCATCATTTACATTCAAGAAAGAGCAAGCCATAAGAAATTCTCCAACATACTCGTCCACCAGAGTTACAACTCTCTTGTCCCACATCAAAATAATACCCCCGAAGCCCCCTGAGAGGCTAGTGAGACCCATCCAACATATGAACATCCCCACAAGCTTCTAATAATGTTTCTATCAATGAACTTCAATTTGGTTTCCTGCAAACAAATGATGTCTACTTTCCATTCTCGAATTAGATTTCTTACTCGAAGACGCTTGCACGGGGGTTCAACCCCCGTACGTTCCAAGAGAGGATCTTCGGCTTCATAAATCACTGCTGATTACCCCGTCTTTTTGCCTACCATTGCTTGCACTACCATCTCTTACATCATAATTGATGGTGCATGACAATCTCTTAAGTTTTCTTTCTTTTTGGAAAAGGATCCAAGCCAAAAGAGGTTGTTCCGCCTCAATAGCAATGAGAAGAGTTTTAAATTGTTTTTCAAAACCCTCACAAGAAATCCCTATACATTTACGGATTTCATCCACCTTCTGTAAAACTCAATCAGAATGTAAACCAGCCCAAGACTGAGCCGGAGGCAGAGAGCAGATGGGACTAGGCTCATCCCCATATCTTCCACCCCATTAGTAGAAACACCCACCCCAGACCCCCTGCATACCAACTGCAAATCATGCTCATCATCAGACTCAACATCCAAAATCACCAAATCTGCGTCCTCATTTGTACACAAAGGAAAATTCCTCCTCATCGATAATCTGAGTAGACACGCTCTCAGAATCGTCATCCATGACAACACCAAAGACAGAGGTGTGCAGTTGGTTACAATTGGGGTGAGATGAGAGGCCATGCAAAACAGAGATCAACGCTTGCAAAGGAGCTAGGGGACGACCAACAACATGTTATGTGACGACGAAGAGGTTCCTTGAGCAACCATTGGCTATGTCTGAGACCTATTCACGTTCGTGCCCGAGGAAGAGGCACCAGGATGAGCTTTAACCATCGGCTTTGACATAGGAAGAGGGACATCGGCGATCGATGACAAATTTTGTCACGACGGAGAGGTCCCTTGAGCAACCGTTGGCGATGTCTGAGACTAACACGCGTTCGTGCTCGAGGAGGAGGCACCAAGATGAGCATTGACCTTCGGCGTTGGCATAGGAAGAGAGCCTCCGACTGTTAGCGACAAGTTCTGTGACGACAGAGGGTCCATGAGCAACCACCGGCGACGTCCGAGTCATATATGCGTTCGTGCCCGAGGAAGAGGCACCAGGTTGAACATTGACCATCGGCGCTGGAAAAGGAAGAGGGTCATCGGCTGCTGGCGACAAGTTCTGTGACGACTGGGGAGGAGGGTCCCCTGAGCAACCGTCGATGACGTTTGAGTTGTATTTGCGATCGAGTCCAAGGGAGAGGACCCGAAGTGGGCTTTGACCCACCACGATAGAGAAACAGGCTTCAAGCCCAGCCCATTGCCTCCAACATTGTCTTTCAAACCCGGCCCATCGCCTCTACCAGCTGCAGTCTGAGGCCCATATGCTTTAGAGGAGGAACTTAAGTGGCTAGGGCCCTTCAAAACGCTATTTAAGCCCATAACCAAGCCCAAGCCCGAATCAATTTTATTCATCAAGTCAATGATATTTTCCAGAACACACGACAACTCAGCTCTAGATGCCCACAACATCCCTTCGACTTCCCCACTAACGGGATACACAAAATGCGAACCACCAACCCCACAAGCCTCCTTATGATGCCATTTGTCAGCATGTGAAGAGAACTGCCGTTCATTCTGAACTTCACCACCAATCACCTTCCCCTTCCTCCGACCATCACCCTCCATACCATTAAAACTATTACCTGCCAGAGGACATACCGGTTTCTTCAAGACCGATGCAAATGATGCACCGTTTGGGAGGAAGACCCTTCTTGCTGACGACACACTGCTTGGCCCCTTTCGATGCCATTCCTGAACATCGATAGCCTGAGCATATTGGACTTTGTTTTCTTCTTCTTGAACAAAGACTTCAGAACCAGCCATCAAACGCATGAAAAACGCGAATTCTACCCAACCTCTACCATGTAAACCTTCGAGAATAAACAAAGAGCCCTCTTTTGCTCCCATTCCCATACTCATCTAATGTCAAAAAATGACCCTCGATTTAGCATGCTCTGAATAATCACAACTCCATTACCCTCCCGCAACTTTCTGAAAAACCCATCACGCCAAGGGTGTGCCGACCAATCCTCCAACACCTTTGCCACCCATGACAACACCGGCACTCTTAAGAGAAACAAACTTAACCATCCTTCTGCTCCACTCGGAAATTCGAATATAATTTCCTCCTTCCTTTGAAAAAACAAAGGTCTTTGATTCCACCTTCAAACGCCTAGAGTTCAACATCCTAAACGCCTAGTCTAAAATTCAACTCATGCCAGAAAAATTCATTGGTTTATTGTTCACATCTAATGTTGCTTTAGGCTCTGGCATATATATTAATACTTCAGTTAATAAATAATCAGTTTCAATATATGTGAAGTAATTTTATCAGGTGAATAATTAGATGCTGCAAATTTGTTTTGACATGAAACCGTAGTGTTATGGCTTTTCGGTGGTCAATACTTGCTGCTGTAACTTGAACTTTACAATTCTTGCTCATGGTTCTGGTTTTATTTTTAGTTTTGTCTGATCTCTTCTGAAAATAAGTATTTATATCTACCGGTTTGTTGGATGTAAATATAAGATAATGGTTAGGTCCTTACGGAATAAATATGCAGCTGCTTGTGATCCCTCAAGTATTATTTTATTCGATGTTTGTTCAATTACCTCTCCAGGGATTGTGAAAGATGTTCTACTAGAAATATTCTTAGCACACTCGGCCATCTGCCCCAATCTCAAAAGGATAATTACTATGTTATATAACACAAAAATAAGGTTGTTGGGACTTTGATTCTTAGAACGTCGATTTGTACGGTGGAAACGACATTATCTAATTTGCCCACTTGCTATGCCTCTATTCCTGTTCCTGTTGGTGTGGCCAACTGTATAGAGTATTTTCAGAGGGATTTCTTGTGGGTTGGAGTTGGTGAGAAATTCAAGTTTCATATAGTTAGCTGGCCCTAGATTTGTACTCCGGTTTATTCAAGAGGGTTGGGAGTTAGAACTTTGCTGGCATTCAATCATGCTTTGTTGGGCAAATGTCTAAGGCACTTACGGTGATTGGTGGTGGAAGTTAAGTATGTTAGTATGTGGGGTAGAGGGTGTTCTAATGAAGTGAGTGGTCCTTATGGAATTGGAGTGTGGAAAAACATAAGAAGGTCCACGTAAGTTTACTTTTTGCTCGTGTGCATGCATTCTTATGTCTAGCAGTGGATATATGGTGGATCTCTTCCTAAGGTTAAAATGTCATGTTAAGATGGTATCTCTAGGTCAAGGGCCCATATCCATGAACTTGCTGATTGTAACAGAATCATACTCCCAAATCAAGACATTGCTTGAGCTTAATAGCTCATTTTTCTGTCATTTTCTAATGGATATGGCATCCAACTAATAATCTGTGTACTTTTATGTTCAGGTTCCATGTGTTGAAGTAAATGCCCTGATGAAAACTTTCAAGATGAAGCCTTTATTGTTCCCGGTAAATTTGATTTCATTTTCCATTTGGTCTAATATCTAAAAGTGCTGATGCTTAAATATAGGGTGTATGTACTATATATCCATGGTATATGCTCTATTTTATCTTTCTCTTTATCAAACTTAAGTGCTTTGCGTTTTTTGTTTTTGTTGTCTTTTTATCTTGCAAGTAATACTGGTATACTAGTTCATCCTAACCAGTCAACTTTGTTTTCATCTCCATTTCTTTCTGTATGTGCTGCAGTTGGCCGGTTCGGTAACTGCTGTATTCAACTGTCAAGGCCCACTGGATGCTCCTATATTTGTGGGAAGTGGAATGGTTTCTAGGAAGATATCTCATTCAGTGTCTGAGTTTCCTGCATCCTCTGCCTATGAAGTAATGTTGAAAAGCAAAGAAGCTGGTGCAGTGGCAGCTTTTGACCGTGTTCCATTTTCATATTTATCGGCCAATTTCACTTTTAACACTGATAATTGTGTAAGTAATGTCGGACGGTAAGCGAATTTACAAAAGAGTGGTAACTTCTTTTCTATGCAAGTATGATAATAGATCCTGTAAATTTCTTCACATATGATAGGTTGCTGACTTGTATGGAATTAGAGCTAGCCTCGTGGATGGAGGTGAAATTCGAGGGGCAGGGAATGCATGGATTTGCCCAGAGGTATCTGACTGCTTATGAAATAGCCTACATGTTAATTCATGCATTTATTAATTAATAAGTACAAATACTTGTCAATTTTTTTGATCGGTAATATAGTAATCAGCAGTAACTTGTCTATTAACAAATCTGATAATAGATCTTTTAAAGATCCATGTATTTGTTCAAAAAATACAATAGGATATTTCTTATCAAGAAATAGCCTATTGTGCTTGTTTATGAATTAACAAATGCATGGATTTGCAGTCACTTTCACCAATTGATGAGGTTTAGAGACTTAACTGTTTCTCCTCAGTCCGCCGCTTTCCCTATCCATGGATTGATTTTATTTATTTGCCATTACTTCTGAGTGTCATATTTGGTTGGCAAGCCAACTCATTTTTTCCCTTTAATGGGTTTCAAAAGAGGATCTTCTCTAGGGCTTTATCATGATCCGATCTGTAATGTCCCAGATTGATTATAAGAAAGGTGGTGAAGGGGACCCCAAATAGCTTGGGAAGGAGTTCATCCTTTATAATGATTTTAAGTGGCTCCAATTGTGACAGTGATTAGTTCTATTGGAGTATGGGTCTAGATGACTTTAGCCTTCTTTGAGTCGTACAAATGGTACAAAGTCAATCCCAATTAGAAGTGTGAGACTTGAGCCACCACCTATGATGGAATAGCCTGATGAGGATGTCAGGGATTTAAAAAAGGGAAATTGCATTGCCTTGAATTGATTATAAGGGGTTGAGTGGGATCCCACATTACTTGGCAAGGAGAAATTCATGCCCTTCATAATGATTTCAAACGGCTTTAATTATAACATTGACTAGTCCTTTTGGGGTATGGACCTAGACATTGCTTGGGTTTTCCTTGGGTTGTTACGTGATCATACTGTGTTTTATATGGCTTCTACACCCTTTTTAGACCCATTTTGGATGGAAGTCATTTCTCAATAGTCCTACTAGACATGGGTGTAAAGCAACATGTCTTCACTTTAGTCAAGTCACCTTTTTTTTTTTTTTATAAGTAATGATATTATATATATATATATATATCAATAGGAGTAACTAAGTACACTGTACGTATACAAGAAAAACACCTAGCCCATACAAGAAAGCCCCTAATGACCCAAAAGCCCATGAAAACCTATCCCAAAATACACCAAGCCCGAATTGGAAAACTATCGATACACCTCCCCGACTCCATCTTCTACATCCCACTACAAGAACATCTTCACAAAGCCCTCCCTTTAGCCTTCCCTCGACTTGAGCTAGCTCCTTAGTATCGTAGTTGATTGCCCAAGAAAAATTCTTTAACTCCCTGCTTTTCTTAAACTTAGATTTGGTTTCAAGCATGTGGCTCGCCTCGATTGCAGTTAGTAGTGCTTTAAATTGGTTTTCATATTCTCCCTGCTCTCCATATGAAAGTTCCAGGGTTTGTAGAAACCCATTATCTTTATTCAGAATCCAATCCGCTGTTGAACCCGCTATATCGTTAATCGGAAAAGCTTTTCTTAATTAGTGAATAACAAGTCACCTGACTAGTTATTGGGAAATTTTTGTTTGGAATCTGTGGTGATTATTCACTTTAGTTTTTTTTTTTCCTTTAATTAAGTTTATTTCTTTTTGATGTAGAATACTCTGTTTTTGCAGGGTGAGGTGGATGATGCAGCAATAGATGTGAATTTCTCTGGAAATATGTCCTTTGATAATATCATGCACCGTTATATCCCTGGGTATCTTCATCTGATCCCCCTCAAATTAGGGGATTTAAATGGAGAAACGAAATTGTCTGGATCTCTTTTGAGACCGTAAGATTCTTAGGCTTTTAATTGTTTGTTGATTAAATTTTTCCCATGCCATTTTTCTTTAAAAAAAATCCTGTGCTGTTGCCTATAAGTTCTATGCACTTAGTTTTTAAGCCAAACTGTAACTCGGTCCGTCTAAATTTGGGATTTTGTCGAGTTGGTTCTAATAATGTCAAATTTAGCAATGCCAACTGGAGAGTTTGGAATCAGTCAGTCTGATTCTTTTGTCATTTTCCCTTAAATTACTGCCTTTAAATGTGTTTTTCATTCCCATCTTTTTGCTTTCTCTCCCCATGTAAGCCCAACTTCCACCCTTTCACTCACCGACTAGTTTGACCCATAACCAAATCATGCCCTCTCCACCTCCAACACCACCCTATACTCCCAGATCTTCCTGAACTCTCCAAGGCCAGAGGATATGCTTCTTCAAGTATGGCTCTTGCTGCCGCTGAGCCAATATGTAGGTGATCTCCATCTTTGCAATTGTTCACATTGTTGCCTTCTGTGCCACCATGTTTGTCAGTAAGTGTGAGGAGTTTCTATGTTTGGTTGTTTGTGGGTTTGAGAAGTGAATAGCAGATGGAAGAATTAAGAGAAAGGATAGGTTTGGTGTTTCAAATCTGATTTCAATGCAGTTGGAGAAATTACAAAGAAAAAGGGAAAAAAGAACAAAAGGAGAGCTCGGGGAGGGGAGGAGTAGATATGGGGTAAGATGACAAGTGCCGCCCCCGGGGGGGGGGGGGGGGGGGGGGGGGGGGGGGGGGGGGGGGGGGGGGGGGGGGAATATAGAATATATATAGATATATATGCACTCTCTCAATCCTTCCCAATTTGAACTGGGTCAATGAAATAAATGACCAAATACATAGATTAAAGTGAAGAAATAGATGTAGTAATAGCGCCTGTAAAAAATGACCCATTACTGCTTCTCTGTAATTATTTTATTTTTCTATTTCAAAGCTTGTCTGCTCTATTCCCCCCCCCCCCCCAATATATATAGATATATATGCACTCTCTCAATCCTTCCCAATTTGAACTGGGTCAATGAAATAAATGACCAAATACATAGATTAAAGTGAAGAAATAGATGTAGTAATAGCGCCTGTAAAAAATGACCCATTACTGCTTCTCTGTAATTATTTTATTTTTCTATTTCAAAGCTTGTCTGCTCTATTCCCCCCCCCCCCCCCCCCCCCCCAAAAAACTCCCTCCCCAAAAAAAGCAAATCTTGGTTTTTCGTTTCCCTTGTGCTAGTGGGAATTGACAAGAAAACCAAATTGATGATGCCGAACTTCAAGGTTGACATTTTTAAAATTGAAATTGCAGTCATCAAATTAATGACGAATTTAAACATAGAGGGACCAAATTTTGGCTTACCTAATGTTTACATTTTATGGATGTTGATAATACTTCAGGTTGGCTTGTTCATCGTTATTTTTTAATGCAGGAGGTTTGACATTAAATGGGTTGCTCCAATGGCAGAAGGTTCCTTCAGTGATGCTCGAGGACATATCATAATTTCACATAACTACATCAAAGTTGATTCTTCATCTTTTGCTTTTGACTTGTTCACGAATATTCAGACATCCTATCTTGATGAATACTGGCTCAACAGAAAAGAGTTTCATGCAAATAGTGTCATGCCATTTAGTATTGATGGGGTTGAGTTAGATTTACGCATGCGTGGTTTTGAGTTTTTTAGTTTACTATCTTCTTATAATTTTGACTCTCCAAGACCCATGCATTTGAAAGCAACCGGAAGGATTAAGTTTCAGGGAAAGGTTTTCAAGTCTAGTAGTATTACAAATATGCAACCTGTGGAAATGCAAGATAATGGAAAAACAGATAGTCTTGTTGGTGACATTTTAATATCTGGTCTCAAGCTGAATCAGCTGATTCTAGCACCTCAGCTGGCGGGACAGTTGAGCATGTCACGCGGGTGTATCAAGGTAATGTAAAAAAAAAGAGAGAGAGAGACTTGTACACAAGTTTTTTCTTTTCGGAAATTGAGCCTCACATATTAGTTTTATTGGTTGAAATATGTTATATTGCTTGGGTTACTTACACCAGTAATGTATCTTAAACAAGTTTATCTTCTGAAAGAGGTTCTTGACTTTCTGTGTGAAATTAATAGCTATTTAACTGTGGAAGTTGTGGGTTTTGCGGTATGTCACAAGGGACATCAAAAGCCCAAGGAATCTAATAGTTATGTTCTATTGCGGGTGACATGGCACTGCCTGTGTTAACAGATGGTGGGATGTCCAGTAGTCCTTAATAGCACTATTTTGATCATGTTTTGTGCTACTGGTTTGTTATTGTCACACCATTATCATGTACACTTGAGTATTTTCAGAATCCAAACATCTTTCCATATAGTTTCCTCTTGATGTGCAAATGTTAATTTTTTGTATTGGTAAGCTTTATCTCCTCGTGGAGAAAAAGGCAGAAGAAACACTGCCTATATGCCACTGTTTTGTGACTACATGACCGATTCACTAAGAATTTGTTCTAGGTAGACTCATCTGTTAATTTGTTTATATGCTAATTTGCTAGAGTGAGAGGTCAGGTATTATCAGTCACAAATATATGCTAATTTGTTAGTGTGTCACGCATCGTTGAAAAAAAAATTACTTATAAAAAAACCTATTTTTGTTTGTTTCTGCACTGCTCTGCTTACTAAGTCATACTGAAATCTTAACTCTATCTGGCAATGCAGTTGGATGCCTCAGGTAGGCCAGATGAAAGCTTTGCAGTGGAGGTTGTAGGGCCACTGCAGCGTGGTAGTGAAAATAATTCCCAAAATGGAAAATTACTGTCCTTTTCCCTTCAAAAAGGACAACTAAGAGCCAATGTTTGTTTCCAACCACTTCATTCTGCTAACTTGGAGGTGCTTCTACTTTTTGTTATTTCTATAGCAATTTAATTTATTTCCGTTTTCCAAGCTATTAGGTTTGCTTGTATATAAGAGCAACAATAGTATGAGAATAGGAGTTATTTATTTTTCATGACTTTGTGTGAGCTGTTTGCAGGTACGGAATCTGCCACTTGATGAATTGGAGTTGGCTTCACTAAGGGGAACAATTCAAAGAGTAAGTTGTCCCCTTTATCTCTTGATTTTATTTGTATTCTTTATGTCTAAAGCTTTATTTGACTTATCAAAAAATTATTCTATATGTCAAATGCTGTTCTTTTATCGTCTTTAATGTGCATCGGATCATAATGAGGTGGGTTGACCAGTAAAAAATATTCCAAATTCAAGATCATATAACATTTTATCTTAAAATTTTTTTGATAGAAAATATTGAGAATTGCAGGAGTGTCCAATATTGTTCTTGGTATGAAGAAGGAAACTTATTAATATCTTCACGTATAAAATAAAGAAAATTGTGGAAAGCTTTCTTAGTTTCTTGTTTGGAACACAGCCATTAGTCCTTATTCCTTGGTGACTTATAAAAAAAAACTCCTTAGTGATTATGGGGAACCGGTTATTCTTTTTCTTGGAACCTAATATTTACTCCTAATCTTATTTGAAATTCACTGGGAGTTTTTTTTTTTTCCCCTTCAAGTTTTGAGATTCTGGTAGTTATCAATGGTGGTGTGTTTTATCTTCTTTCCACGCTATTATAGGTGAAATTTTAATTAACTCTGTCAGTAGCAATTTGAAATTGAAATTGTTACTCAGCCAGTAGCTGGTTGTTTACTTTCAGGCAGAAATTCAGCTTAATCTTCAGAAAAGAAGAGGTCATGGTGTATTATCTGTGCTTCGGCCAAAATTCAGTGGTGTGCTAGGTGAAGCCCTAGATGTGGCTGCCAGATGGAGTGGGGATGTTGTGAGTACTTGAGCTATAGCTCTTACCTTGAATCTTCCTCTTGATCTTTTGTTATTGCCATAGATGATGATAGTAATTCTATATTGTCATTGTCCTGTAATAAGCTGGATACATTGTTGTTTCACTTCCTAATGGCTTTAGCTTCTTCTCCAACTATTATCATGTAAAAGTCTTGGATATCTTATTTTGTAGGATTACCTTAATCACCTTTAACCCTTCCAAATGCAAATATGATAATACGGATGAAAATTACAAAAGAGAAACTGCTTAAGAGGTGAAACAGTACATCAAATTTTAGATGTCCACCTGTTTTCAAATATCTATCCTACAAAGTAAACAAGCTAAGGAAGTAATCTGTTGTTCACGTAGTTGATATCAGATGTCTGTCCAGTTTCAAATCTTAAGCTTCAAAAGTAGGCCTACATCGCATTGGTCAGTAAGATTTTGCATTCTACACCCTGATGCTAATGATTGTTTTTCCTTGCTGTTATATTTTCAGTTTAAAGACAACTCTTCTGAGATTTCCTTCAAAAAATAATGCATGCTATGTCTTTTTGTCTTTAGCTCAGCAGATATCTTTAATGCTGTGTCAAAATCATCCTAGATTATGTAACTCAAGGAGTAATAGTTCTATTTATAAACAATTTTCAGGAACTCTTGTTTTTTCCAAAAATAAAATCGCTTATTAGTATTGTCTTACATAATGACATTGGAAAATGATACATTACTCTTATGACACTGATGATAAAATTGTTCTGGAACAAAGTTAGGGTTGCAAAGTAACTATATCAAATCATGTTCATTTGTTATGAGCGTTAGTTCCTATATAATTAATTTATTTGTGTATATATGGCAGTATGAATGACCTGTCTAATGTTGTACTGGTTGATTAGATCACTGTTGAGAAAACTGTTCTGGAACTAAGTAACAGCCGTTACGAGCTTCAAGGTGAATATGTTCTGCCTGGTACCCGAGACCGTACCCTGCTGGCAAGGAAGGGGGTGGCTTGCTGAAAAGGGCAATGGCCGGGCATCTGGGTAGTGTCATATCTTCTATGGGAAGATGGAGAATGAGACTCGAAGTCCTACAGCTGAGGTGGCTGAGGTGCTTCCACTTGCCAGACTTCTTTCTCGAATCACGGATCCTGCTGTTCGTTCCAGATCAAAGGTTGTATTCTACTTAAATGTGTTGTAATTGAATACATAAAATAATAATCAGCTGCGCATAGGTTAACCATATATGGTTGCTTGAGATTGACTTCCAAGTTTCTAAGCTTTGATGTTGGCGCAAAGCATTAAATGTTGTTATCTTACAGAGCATGGCTGACTACTGTTATTCTCCATCATTTGGATCTATTTCAATGTCCTCTGTTCTGCAACACACCCTTCCTCCATAAGTGGAAGTATCAAATGAACAAAACATTAGTGACCCTTCCATAACATAGCAAAACTAATGTTTAGCATTGTGTTTGAGATGATTTGCCCCGAGGTTGTGGATGCAAATTGGGATGCATGATGCTAATTGTTTACTGATTCTTTTCCTAATATGTAACTAGATCTACAATGTTTTTTAAAGTCTTTAATATCCTTCACTATTACAAATGTAATTTTGCTTGTTATAAATCATAACTCTTCAGTATTAAAAAGAAAAAGAGAATTCTGACTATGCATGTTTATGGCCCTGCATGCAGGACCTTTTTATTCAGAGTTTGCAGTCAGTGGGATTATATGCTGAAAATCTTCAAGGACTGCTTGAGGTACTCCATATGACTTCTTATCCAAAGCTGCATTATTGATGGCCTGGCTTGGTTCTCACAAAACCAGATAGACTTTGTTTCTATTGTTCTCCTGTAGAATTCTTTTCTATTGCTCCCCTCATTAGAAATAGGATGAATGGTGTAGAGGATACCAAGACTCAAGGTTTCATGTTTTCATTATATTGTCTGTACAATATTCAGGTTATGCGGGGGCATTACACTTCCAATGAAGTTATTCTTGAAGATGTAAGTCTTCCAGGTTTGGCTGAACTTAAGGGTCGCTGGCATGGGTCTCTTGATGCAAGTGGTGGAGGCAATGGAGACACAATGGTAAATATCTTTATATGCTTGTTCAAATGTCATAGATGTATGTGTTGCAAGAAGTGAATGGTTAAAAATGTAGACTGCCAAAATTACATTACCATCTGGACCACAAGATGTTGGGTGCGGAAAACCTGTGTTTGGAATTATGAGGGTTCATTTTACATGTCTCATTTTACAACCAATGCAATATTACTTTTGAAAACAGAGCAGTTTTTAGCCATAGTTTTTAGTCAAGATACATCTAAAAGCTGTAATAACTTAGGAAAACAACGACAGCTTGCTATTAAGAGTGTTCCTTGAGGTATTCACTGGTAATGATGTCTAATCGTCCTGTTGTTTATCGTCTTCTTTAGTTTGGTTGCATTCTGTTGTTTGTCAGTTGTTATTTTAGAGATGGATAGGAGTTTGCGTATAGAATCCAAGGTATTTGAATTTAGGAGAAAAGGAGGTAATGTGTTCTGTATTACAGAAAAGGGAAGAAAACATACTATGTCTTTATATCTATCTGGGGGAATGGTGGTTTGGTTTGCTAAGGAGATAGAGGTTTGTTGGAAGAATCTTGGTAAGATGGTTGATTATCAGACTAGAAGGGAGGGAGACAAAAGTTTTTATGTTGCGGGGGCCCATAATCAGTCTGGTAGATTTCTGAAGATGTTAGAATATGGCACAGGTTTGGGTATAGGAATTTTAGTCATCCTGAAGGGAGGAGTGGATGTGGATGTGGATGGGCTGGTTTTGTGAGATTCTTACGAGAAATGGTTGGGTCCTCTTCCGCTGCGACATATCATGCTGATAGAGGTATGTCCTGTCAAAATAATGTGAATGGCCGAATCAATTGGCCTTTGAGTGATCTGTCTATTATATATCAACTTTACAAGATAGCTATACATGGAAAGAAAGTAATTTACGAGTGATTCTAGCAGTCTATCCCTATATGGAAACTATACCCTGTCAATATGCTATGTACAAGCCTAAGTAAATTAAGGAAAGATGAAATAAGGAAAGAAGAATAGAAGAAGGATTATGGACAGCAAAGCTGTCCATTGACATGTCCAAGGTTGGACAGGTTGTAAATCATCCAAGTAGTAATTTGATGGCTGCTACTTCTTTACATGCTGGTGATGATAAGGCTGGAGGAGGTTCTTATGTGGCAGCATTGATGAAACCTGTGCAATTTTCAGAGAGATTAGGAGGTGCCAAGAGTAGGAAGGAGGTTATCTCACCGGAAGATGGAAGGAGGAAGGAAGGGGGGATAGAACTCAGGCGTAATTATGGTGACGGTAGGAGTTACGAGGTGTTGGAAAACATAAAAGTGGAAGGGACACTTTGGCATTTACATTCTGAATTAATGGGATGGAAGGATAAAATTGTCTTTTTATTGAATAAGGTTGATGGAGGGCTGGGTTTAATGATGGTTTTGGGCCATGAGATGGATGCCCAAGAAAATAAAGTGAGGCTGGTGGAGGGGATGAGTGGATCAAGTGAGGTAGGCTATGGTAGTGGGCTGGGTAGAGGCCCAATCACGCGATCTGTTTGTTGGAGGCCTAAGGAAAGCATTGTGGCTATTTTGGGCCCGAGAGGAGAAATGAAGCGTTGGCCCAACCCATCGTCAAAGCTGATGGCTCGTTTGTCATCACAGAGGGGTGCGACGGAGGGAGGCGATCCTAATGGGAGTTTTCCGACGAGGAAGGGCCTGGAGTAGAGGGTGGTACTGAGATCTATTGGCTCGATAAAGGAGAAGAAAGCTAGATCCAGCTGCTTGACGGCACCGTTGGTGGATTTGTCTACACAGAATGGAGCGACGGTGGGAGGTGAGCAAGGTGGGTGTTCCCCGACGATGAATGACACAATGGCGACGCCATCTCAGGATATATTGAAGAGATTGGATTCCGATAGTTTGCAAGATAGACTGGGATCAATGATCTGTGTGGTTTCTTCATCACAGAGTGGTTCGATGATGGAGGAAACGTGTTTTGGTGGGCCCTCGAGAGTGGGAAGCCATCTGGAGACTGAGATTGTGCATTCATCCTCGGTCTCATATAGGGATCAGGAAGGGTTGAGTAAGGAGCAAGGTAGGAATGAAGAAGTTGTGTCTGTTCATCACTATTAGGTGAGTAAGGGAGGGGAAGTAAGGGAGGAAGGTGTAAAGATGGTGGACGAGGTAGTTGAGAATGAGGGGGTGGAGAATTAGGTTTTTAATGTAGTTGGGATGCTGGAGAATGGAGCTATTTCTTCTGAAAATAATATTTTTGAGTTGCAAATGGGTCCTATTTGCTGTACAGAGGAAGAGGATGGTGAAGGATGAGGGATTTGTGGATAGGGTGGGAAGTGGTGGATTTCTTATAATTTTTCAGGTACTCCTAGTTTTGTTCTGGCTAGAAAATTGAAATCTCTTAAGAAAGATATAAAGAGATGGAATAAAGAGGAGTTTGGGAATTTGGACAGCAAGAGGAAGTTTCTTATGGAAGAGTTGAGAGGTTTGGATGAGAAGGAGGTGCAAGGGGTTATTTCGGGGGGGGACAAGAAAAGAAAAATAGGGGTGGCTTTTGAACTGGAAAATATAGCGATAATGGAGGAAATTTCGTGGAGGCAAAAATCTAGGGTTCTGTGGTTGAAGGAAGGAGACTGGTGCACTAAATTCTTTCATCAAATGGCAAACTCTCATAGAAGAAATAATGTGATTGAGGTTCTTCGAGATGGAGACAGACTTATTATGGATCAAGAAGATATTAAGGCTCACATAGTGAATTTTTATGAGTAGTTGTTTTCGGAAGATTTTTCTTGGAGACCAAAACTGGACAGACTTTGTTTCGATTCTATGGATCTGGTTGAAGCTGATTGGCTAGAGAGAAAGTTTGAAGGAGATGAAGTACTTGATGTGGTTAAGGGTATGGATAGGGACAAGGCTCCGGGTCCGGATGGGTTCTCTTTGGCGTTTTATCAAGCATGCTGGGACGTTGTTAGAGAAGATATTATGAAGGTGTTCGCTGAATTTCATTCGTACATGAGGTTTGAGAAGAGTTTTAATGCAACTTTCATTGCACTTATTGTGAAAAAGGTAGGGGCTGTGGAGATGAGAGATTTTCGGCTTATTAGTTTGATGAATGGAGTGTATAAAATCATTTCTAAGGTGCTGGCCAATCGTTTGAGCATGGTGATGGAGAGGATTATTTTAAAATCGCAAAGTGCCTTTGCGAGGGGAAGACAAATTTTAGACTCTGTTTTAATTGCTAATGAATGTTTGGTGAGTAGAATTAAAATGGAGAAAGCTGGTATTATAATCAAATTGGACATGGAAAAGACTTATGACCATGTGTGCTGGGATTTCCTTGTTTATATGCTGAGGAGATATGCTTTTGGAGATAAATGGTGTTCGTGGATAAAGAATTGTGTGTCGACTTTGAGATTTTCAATTTTGGTGAATGGAGAACCGGTAGGATTCTTTAGTAGCTCGCGTGGTTTGAGGCAAGGTGATCCCATCTCTCCCTTTCTTTTTGTTATGATCATGGATGCCTTGAGTAGAATGATTGAGAAGGCAGTGGATGGTAATTTTCTGTCCAGCTTTGTGGTGGGTGATGAGGACCAGAGTAGTTTAAGCGTTTCACACTTATTGTTTGCTGATGATACATTGATTTGAGTGAGTCCAATTCTGACAGTCTTCGTGCTTTAAGAGCACTTTTGCCGTGTTTTGAAGCCATATTGGGGTTAAGAGTTAATTTATCGAAATCTGAAGTCGTTCCTGTGGGTTCTGTTCAGAATATTTCAGTCTTGGCAATATTCTGGGGTGCAGAATTTCTTCACTCCCTTTGAGGTACCTCGGGCTTCCTTTGGGGGCTTCTTATAAATCTGTTAATATTTGGGATGGGGTGATTGAGAAAATTGAAAGGAGGTTAGCTGGTTGGAAGATGATCAACTTGTCTAAATCTTCCTACTTATTTCTTATTTCTTTTTCCATTGCCGGCAAGGGTAGAAAGAAGAATTGAGAGTTTATTTCAGAACTTTTTATGGGGTGGTAAAGGAGAAGAAGGTTAGTTGGAAGAAGGTATGTCAACTGATTGATTGTGGTGGGTTGGGGATAAAAAAAACTTCAGATTTTTTAATAGAGCATTACTTGGGAAATGGCTTTGGAGATACCACTTGGAAAGAAATGCCTTATGGAGAAATGTTATTGATGTAAAATATGGTAGTTTATGGGGAGGTTGGTGCTCAAGAGGTGGGGTGAGTTTGTGGAAGTTCATTAGGAAAGGATGGGGGGAATTTTCTAATCATATTAGATTAAAGGTAGAAGATGGGAAGATGATACTTTTGTGGCATGACTTGTGGTGTGGGGAGTCTACACTTAAATTGGATTTTCCCTTTCTTTTCAGAATTGCAAGGGATCATAATGCAGCTGAGGGATATTCTTTCTTTTGCATTGACAATAATATTCAGTGGAATGTTAACTTTTTTAGGGATGTTAATGACTGGAAAGTGGATGATGTTAAGGCTTTTCTGGAAAGGCTTTACAGTTCAAAGTTGATGCTAGGTGGGGAGGACAACAGGCTGTGGGTTCCTGCAGGAAATTCTAAGTTCTCAGTTTCCTCTTTTTACAGCATATTAACCCGTCACAGGAGCTGTGAATTCCCCTGGAAAAACATATGGAAAGTGAAAGTTCCTTTCAAGGTAGCTTTTTTCTGTTGGGTGGTATCCCTGGGCAAAGTGTTGACAATTGAAAATCTTAGAAGGAGAGGTATGACATTGTTGATTGGTGTCTCATGTGCAGGAAGGATGGGGAATCTGTTAATCATCTCTTTCTTCATTGTGAAGTGGCCAGGTTCTTGTGGAATGAGGTTTTGAATCGGTTTGGTCTTCTTTGGGTAATGCCTAAGGAAGTGGTGGATTTATTAGTAGGGTGGAAGGGATTGAAGGGTAGCAAGAATGCTGTTGATATTTGGAAGATGATTCCGGCTAAAACTTTTGTAATGGTTGATAATTTTCAGAATTTGTTTTAGATTTCCTTTTGGTATTAGAAAGTAGTAGGTATGTCCTGTGTACTTGAGCTTATGCCTATTATTGGGAATAAAATCTCTTATTACTTATAAAAAAAAGTTATACTTATCTAACTTGGAGGAAAGATTAAGTCTTTTATTTTTTTACTCGACTTTTTGGCAGTTGTGATGATTTATACTTTCTGGAGAAGATAATTGTCATTTCATCACTCTCATTAATGTTCTTGGGACTTCTTCACTTCCAATTTTGTCATCTGATAAATTTATTTATTATTATTTTTATTGTCAGGCTGAATTTGACTTTCATGGGGAGGACTGGGAATGGGGAACCTACAAAACTCAGCGTGTTTTGGCAGTTGGTGCATACAGCAATGATGATGGTTTGCGCCTTGACAGACTTTTTATCCAGAAGGATAATGCCACAATCCATGCGGATGGGACTTTGTTAGGGCCGAAAACCAATCTTCATTTTGCTGTGCTAAATTTTCCCGTGAGTCTAGTCCCTACGCTGGTTCAGGTCATTGAATCTTCAGCTACTGATGCTGTCCGCTCATTGCGGCAATTATTAGCACCGATTAGGGGTATATTACACATGGAAGGAGATCTCAGAGGCAGTCTTGCAAAACCTGAATGTGACGTACAGGTAAGGCTCCTTGATGGTGCCATTGGGGGCATTGATCTTGGACGAGCTGAAATTGTTGCTTCCCTAACCTCAACTAGTCGTTTTCTATTCAATGCAAAATTTGAACCTATCATTCAAAATGGCCACGTACACATTCAAGGAAGTGTCCCTGTCACTTTCGTTCCAAATAATATTCTACTGGAAGAAGATATTGAAACAGATAAAGGAGCAGCAGCTTGGTTCCCTGGTTGGGTGAAAGAAAGGGGTACGGGTTCTGCTGATGAAGCCAGTGACAATAAAGTTTCTAGAGATAGAAATGAAGAAGGTTGGGATACTCAATTAGCAGAAAGCCTGAAAGGTCTAAACTGGAACATTTTAGATGTTGGAGAAGTTAGAGTTGATGCAGATATTAAAGATGGGGGTATGATGTTGTTAACAGCTTTGTCTCCTTATGCTAACTGGCTTCATGGCAATGCTGAAATTATGCTCCAGGTGAGCAAAGTCATGCATTCTGTAAGGGCTTATCTTTAACTTTAAACTTATATCTGCAAAAAATGGTAAAATTTCACCTTAAAGTAATTAGTCCGTGCCTTACTTTCCTAAGGTTTGCATATGTTCCAATAAATAGGTCAGAGGTACGGTTGAACAGCCAGTGCTCGATGGATCTGCTTCATTCCACAGGGCATCTATATCATCACCAGTACTCCGAAAACCGCTCACAAACTTTGGTGGCACTGTCAATGTGAAATCAAATAAACTATGCATCACTTCATTGGATAGTAGGGTGGGCAGAAGGGGAAAGATTTTTCTGAAAGGGAATCTGCCCCTCAGAACCAGTGAAGTTTCCCTTGGTGATAAAATTGACCTGAAATGTGAAGTCCTGGAAGTACGGGCAAAGAATATACTTAGGTTTGTAATTGCTATTTCTCACATAAAGATATTCACTAAGCATATGTTCCACCTCATTGATGGCAACTTAATTGTGGGCGTACATGTGCATGGTCCCTCTGTTCATGTTTCACATTTGATAATGTTGCTCCTTTCTATATATTGGTTTTTGTTTTGTGATCACCATCCAAAAATATAAACAAAGCATCTGTTGTCTATAATGTTGTTTATTTATTCATTTTCCTTTGAGCTTACAATCCATAGATATTTTTTTTAAAAATAAATTTTCTTAACTTCTTTCCCCTGCTTCAACTTGCACATGCTAAACTCACTTCCGACTAAAACTACAGTGGTCAGCTTGACACTCAGAT
This sequence comes from Juglans microcarpa x Juglans regia, assembly GCF_004785595.1. Taxonomy (NCBI): domain Eukaryota; kingdom Viridiplantae; phylum Streptophyta; class Magnoliopsida; order Fagales; family Juglandaceae; genus Juglans; species Juglans microcarpa x Juglans regia. Next base: position 33,880,842 of record NC_054600.1, read on the forward strand.
GCAAATAACTGGCTCTATATTGGAACCAAATATTTCTGGAATTCTAAAATTGAGCCATGGAGAAGCATATCTGCCACATGATAAGGGTAGTGGAGCTGCTCATTTTAATAGATTGGCATCGAACCAGTCCCAGCTTCCTAGCAGTGGTGTCAAATTCAATCATGCAGTTGCTTCAAGATATGTTTCACGGTTTTTCAGTTCAGAACCTGCTACTTCATGGGCCAAATTCACCCAATCTCCAGGTGGCACACTCGTATTTTATAAGTTTCAATGTGATATGTTGAACTTTTACATCAATGATCTTGCACTGAACTCATGAGTTTAATGCTTTCTTCCATGGGCTGCTTAATCTTGACTCAAGTTTTTGCAAATAGCCCTACGCTATAGTTGTCCATTCTGTTTGTTCACTGTCCTAACTTGTAACTAGGTGTTCTCGCTTGTATGCTTGTGTACTTGGGCTGTGCCTATTTACTTGATCAATAAAAAATTTATTTTACTTGTCAAAAAGAAAAATGTTTGTTCCCTGACCCAGCTCACCACCTTTTCTCTATCTACACTAGTGATTGGGTTAAAATGATATCTGTCTGCTGCTTCATATGAAATTGGGCTTTTGATTGTAATTTTACCAAAGTAAATTGAAATGTGAGAAGTTTATATTTAAAAGGTACCCAAGTTAAACCTATATATATTTCAGTTCTTGTGTGTTCTTTCGTTCACATTTTTGCTTAATCTATGGATATGAAATAAAAATAGCAGTAGGGTTTGAAATGTTGTTTCTGTGAGAAGTTTATTTTTTTATTTTTTTGGGTTTTGAATTAATACATAGAAAGTAGTCAACATTCTTTACTTATGCCACTGTGTGTTTCGGTTTTTTCCTTGTATGAGGAAAGACTATCCATGCTGTGGCATATATAATAATATAGGCATAATTATCTACCTATCAAAAAAGTAATCAACATTCTATGTCGTTATTTAGCAAAAGCTGTTTTGCTTACATTGTTTCCGCACCTTGGCAGTTAAATCAGCTGGAACTGAAAAGGAAATGGAGCAAGTGAACGCCAAAGCAAATTTAGATATCCGCCTCAGTGATTTAAAGCTTGTTCTAGGACCAGAATTGAGGATAATTTACCCTTTGATTCTTAATTTTGCTGTCAGTGGAGAGCTTGAGCTAAATGGCCTGGCTCATCCCAAATTGATAAAACCTAAAGGTATTCTAACATTTGAAAATGGTGACGTGAATCTTGTGGCGACTCAGGTGAGCCTCATGTTAACTTTGTAGTGTAGATTTTCTTGTGCACTGCTTGTTATCTTATTAGTGTTTCTGTAGTCTGGGTTTTGTTTTTTGTTGAAAATGTGATGTTGGCCTATACAAATTCAGGTGAGGCTTAAGCGAGAGCATCTGAATGTCGCAAAATTCGAGCCTGAGTATGGGCTAGATCCAATGCTTGATTTAGCTTTGGTTGGATCCGAGTGGCAATTCAGAATTCAAAGTCGGGCCAGTAATTGGCAAGACAAACTGGTAGTGACCTCAACACGATCCGTGGAACAGGATGTCCTTTCACCTACTGAGGTAGCTTCTGATACTTTGGTTGGTTATGAATTTGCAGTTTCTTCCCATTTATGTTAAACAATCAGCCTTTTCTGGCTTTAAAACCCTTTCTCCCACAGATTGTTTCATGCCACATTACACATGCACTTGTAAAGTGTTCAAAATATGGCGTAGATGATACGTCAGATGTTAAAAACAAAAGAAAAACATACCTATAGAAAAAACCAAAACAAAAGAAAAACATATGGGATTTTTTTTTTGTACACAAGATAAGAAATTTATTGATAATTGAAGAGTTGCCATACTTGTACAGGGAATACAAGATTAAAAAAAGCGAGGCAGATAAAGAGAACAATAATCCGGAAACTAAAAATGAGAAACAAAATTGAGCTTAGCCAGTCTTTTCACAATTCTCAAAGTTTCGATCTTTCCTTTCTTTCCGTTAGCACCGCATTATGCACGACAGGATCAGCATCCATAAAAAAGTATTCCCTCTCAGAACTAGAAAACTTCCTTTTCCAACTTAACAAAAGATCCACCACTATATATAGCATAATTCATTCGAGTCGAAATAAGCCAAAAATTGTGTTCAACAGAACACTAGCTATCTTAGAGTGAAGTAGTAGATAATCCATCGTTCCCCATTCTTTGTGCACATACAGCACCAATCGACAAGCATAATATCTAAAATGTTATGGCCAACGATGAACAATAGAGGAAAAGTGAAAAATCAAATCATACACTGCCACCAACATATCATCAGGCTAGATTTTCAAAATTTCTCATGTTTTGGAAGTTTTCTTTGGGGATGCAAAAAGGTACTTAATTGGTGGGGTGTGCCTCTGTGTGTGTGTGTGCATGCACGCCCGAATTTTTCTCTTTGCAATTGGAGAATCCATTCACCTTCTGGTTTATTTTATTTTTTTCATGTACCATATCTACATGATTTGATCTCATAAATCTTATCAATTCTCACAGGCTGCTAGAGTCTTTGAGAGCCAATTGGCGGAGTCCATCTTGAAAGGTGATGGCCAGCTGGCACTTGAAAAGCTTGCGACTGCAACACTTGAAACATTAATGCCAAGAATTGAAGGAAAAGGAGAATTTGGCCAGGCTAGGTGGAGATTAGTATACGCGCCACAGATCCCTAGTTTGCTCTCTTTCGATCCGACAGTTGATCCTCTCAAATCTCTGGCCAATAATATTTCATTCGGTACTGAGGTTGAAGTCCAGCTAGGGAAACGCCTTCAGGTTATCTTGAAACTCTTTCAATTTGCACAACTTATGAATGATGTTTTTAAGTAGCTTTCTTGTGAAAAACGTAAATAAGTGGAGTTGGATTATTCATAATTAAGGGGAACCGAATAAAAATATTAGATTATCATCAAGTTGAAGAAGCAAGCCCTCTTTTCCATTCAAGCATTGTATAGTTGCATTTTGAATCTTGCTTTCGGGTATTTGTCCAACAAAACACCTTTAATGGGACAAAAAAAAAAACTTGGTTTGGTTAGAAACAGCTCAAGAATGAAATGTTTTGAGGTCCTAAGGTGTTTTATATGGTATTTGTTATTATTTTCGTTGAATGTGTATACCGCCTTTTAAACCATCTATTATATTGTCTTATCTTTCTTTCCCCGTTTTCTTTCTAGGCCTCCATTGTTAGGCAGATGAAAGACTCAGAGATGGCAATGCAGTGGACCTTGATCTACCAGCTTACAAGCCGATTGCGAGTGCTCCTACAATCCGCTCCATCCAAACGCCTTCTTTTTGAATATTCTACCACATCACAAGATTAACACCCCGGTCATGTTCTCCCATCTCTCTCTCTCTCTCTCTCTCTCTCTCTCTCTCTCTCTCTCTTCAAATTATAGATATTGTTCTTGGCTCAAAGAACTTGTTCATATTAGTTAGGAATGCTGCTTTGTACAGAATTCGACAGCAAAGTAATACTGATTTGATTGAACTTCTGGGCAAATAAAATATTTCTTCCTGCAGTTACAGGTAAATTACAAATTAGTCGTCCTCTTCTTCAAGTCAAATCGCCTGTTTGCAAGTCTTTTATACAATAACCCAATCTGTGAACAATGTTTAGGTTATCACATTTGAGCTTTTGAAAAAGTGTTTTACATTTAATAGTCGTGATCATCCCTCTTAAATCGATTTCCTTGATAATTGATAAAAATAAATTTTTTTTTTTTTTAAATTATGACCTTTTTGCTAAAAGCTTTGCTACTCGTCACACACCACATTACTCAACTTACATTGACAGAACATATTAGAACTCAAATTCTTCCAAAAGGAAGTAATAAGGTCGACGTAGATAATGTTACATTAGTACCTTGATATTTCATTAATATATGACTTTGACATTTGAAAATCGACTTAGGCTTGAATTTTATTCCTAAGAGATATAAAATTATAATTTTATCCTGGCCCTGGGAAAAATGCGATTCATAATATTTCGAACTAGTGAGAGAGTCATGTCGACTGTAAGTATTTTTTACAGGGCTGCGATATGCATTGGATTACATCCAGAGTAGCAGGACTCTTTTAACACTAACAATGTTTTTTTAAGACTTAACAATGTCGTCTTTCCATCTATAGTTGTGAACGGGGAGGACTAGCAAAAGGCTATTGTAACACGATTGTCATCTCACATGGCATAAACAGCCCCATCGACAAGACAACGTTGTTTAGAAACGGAATTTGGAGACCATAAATTAAAGTGACAAAAAAGTGAACATCAACCAATATCAATGATTAATAGTTTATATCAATCAAAATTATAAAATAGTTCACCAAAATCTCCACAGATCCTTGTAAGGAGGTACATAGTTTTCTGTGGGAGGATTAAGGTGAAAAGATGCCACTGTTTTCTCCAAGAAAGGCCCCATCTGAATTACGTTAAAGTCATTTTTCTTTTAATTATTCAAGATAGATCCTAGAGATTTGAGTGTATATATATGTACATCATTATCCTCAAGCGTGCAGAACAACAGAAAGGTTTCAATTGTCATCAAAAGTAATATACTGCAATATCAATCTATCTTAATTTCTGAAGTGAATACATATATGCCTACATGTAAGTGTGTGTGTGTCAGAGAGAGAGAAAGAGTCACCTTATTCCACTGCTTGCTAAGGGTTGAAGCATTTAGAGAATACAAATAACCTACAATTCAGTTTTTGAAAAAGTCCAGTGTAAAAATTATCAAGTGCAAGAATTAAAATCACAAGATAAGACCAAGATCCTGGAGTACAGCAAGTACATCTGCCATGTTGAATAAATCAGCCTACCCATTGAATCTGACAAAAAATAGCCATACAGAAGACATCCATGCACAAGTTTATTTTTCCCTCCAATTTGAACTTGGATATTAGCAAGTTCATAAATGACTGAGTTTTTTTTGTCATTAATGAATTTAATCGCTACAATGCTTTCAAGTGCTTGATATATATGTACTTCAAGAAACCTTCAAGAGCAGGATCAGCAAAGACAGCTAAAAAAATTGCAACATGCACACTACTTCATAGAAAAGACTGAGAAGTAATAGGGTCATACCATCTCGTTCAACTGTTGACGCAACATAACGTCAATAAAGATTTGGTTCTTGAGCCTGCAAATTTGATAGAAGCATTGAAAAACCTGATAGCATGTATCTATTTTTGCATTGAAATTGCTACTGAAGCTATAATCACTTAAATTTTGGTAGGCGATTTGCGAACAAGGTACTCATAGTACCAGTATGGCTCCCCATCGATCTGGAACAAGCAACTGTGATCAAGTTCTACATATATAAATTAAGTTGCAAAAACATGCACACATGTGCATGTTTGATTGGGCGCATGAATGTATCCTATACGTATACAAGTACATAAAATAGATACAATGATGCTTTTGGCCAAGTAAGTACGGGAGTTTGTACTTATGTTGAGGTCAATAATGGATGAATAAAAGAAGTAAAGTTTGAGAGGTCACTTCACTAGAATGTGCATCAAGAATTGAGCTCTCAGCCATGCGCTGACTTGAGGTGACTCGCTGCAAAGTATAGTAGCAAGTTCTTCAAATTAGAATTGACTTCCAGGGAGTCATGCTTTTAGAAGGGAATACTACAGCAAAAGCACCAATGCAATGAATAATCTCCCTTGTTGTTCTTTTCATCCAGCCAATAAAGCTTATAAGTAGTGTGTGTGTGTGTTTCCCTTTTGATTTTTACAGCTTTTTACTTTTGATATCTTGAAACACCTTGTTATGCATGCACATACCATCAGGCCCATAGTCAATTAGCATGTAATTCCTTTTCAAGTTGGCAGGTCGGTAATCTCTCATCTCTCAGGTTTTGAATCCTATTTGATATTTGGGACAAAATCTAGCCTTGTAAATGCATCCAAAAGAACTGAAGTTGCCCCATAAAACTTCCAAGGTTTTATAATGGTTCTCAACAAAGTAGTAAACCCCCAAATACTCTTCCTAAAACTGAAGATCTAGTACATATGAGACAGGCAAAGTCAATTACCAAGGCAGACTTGTTTGACAAAACAGAGTCAGCAACGTCTTTTGCAGTCCATGTCCTCTTGTCCTTTGTTTTTATAAACTTTGAATTTGGGGGACCTATCTAAACTAAAGGATAAAAACATAAACCTGGAGAAAAAATTGAAAGGGATTTGACTAAGAAAGTACATTCTTATATCAAAAGTTACCGAGACAGATATGATGAGGTTATCAATAATGTCAACACGCTCTGACACAATGCGTAGGCAGGCATCAGCTGTTTCACAATCAAAACAATATCCAGTTAGTACCATATGGGTGATCTTCTTTGCTTCATGTTATTCTGTATAACAGTTCCCGAGTGATCCAAAAAATCCAACTGCACCAGGTAAAACTTGGACATTGGAGCTGCTACAGAATGATTATCATCAATCCTACTGCAGAGTAAGATAGCCAAACTTACGAGATAGTGGTGCAGTTGACGAATAGCGTTCTGGCTTCCTAGATTCCACCCTTTAACATACATTTAAAAGAGTCAGGTTCCTGTAAATTAAACAATGAATGACATGCATGATTGTCTTTTGAATGAACAACGTATAAAATTATAATCTTTTTATGCAGAAGACCTACCATTTGAAGAGGAACTTTTTAGATGGCAATTCAACTGGGTACAAATAAGAATAAGCATTTATATCATCAACCAGTGAAACCATTTTCAACTCCTCCTCTGCATGAGAACCTGCAAGAGAACAGAGCAAATTTCGAGGATTTAGCAGTATTTCTCGATGTATACAAAACATCCAAAAACAAACAGAACCAGTCTTAAATAAAATAAGAAAAAAAGAGCCCGTTAAGTGCAAACTAAGTGTACCTAAAGACGAGAAAACTAAAGATAATGAATAAAAGAGGCCGAAGAGCACCAAATCCCGTCTGGAGAACCCATTTTCCGTAGTGGATTCTGAAGTATCACACGCACAAATATGTAGTTTCTCGCGTATTCTACATTTCTTGTGGTCGAGCGTAGTTCTGGTATGGTTTCTGATTGCCAACACGGAAACATTTAATACATTCAAAACATGCATACTTACTACATACATGCATCCACACCAGTAACTCGGGAAAAGAAAGTACCTAAAACAGATATGGTGTGGAAGAAAAGGGTGGTAGGTTGTGAAGAGAGAAGGAGAATGAGAGAGAAGAACCATTGTCATGGATCCTCTCTTTTTTCTTTCTGGTAACTTTGTCAGCTCATCCACTAGGATTACGCAGGGGAGGAGCAGGAGCAAGAGCACCCCTCCTAGTTTTCGCACTTGCTCAGACCGTGGAGATATTTGGTATTGTAGATGGATAACTTTGGTTTTCTCTGCAGTTCGTCACGTTTAGTTCTCTGCAGTTTGTCTGTTTCAATATAAAAAAAATAAAAATAAAAAATAAAACTTAACAAAGATACATGATATTTTAGTATTAATGAATAAATAAAAATTTACAAAAAGAATTAATTTTTTAATTATAAAATTAATTTTTTGACGTTTATACAAACTATCTAAGAGCACTGACATTAGATTAGCTAAATGTCAGCCAAGTCGAAATTTTGATTGCCTAGATTGGATTCAAGAATTACTTCATCTCATTTCATCATTACAACTTTTCTAAATTCTCACATAAAATATAATAAATAATTTAATTTTTTCAAATACCAAAACAATAATAATATTAAAAAATAATATCCTAACAATATTTTATTCAACTTTCATCTAAAACTATCTCATCTCATCTCACTATCCAAATCTCACCTAAATTTTTTCAAAATCAACTGTATTGGACTAGTCAAATCACTTCAAATCAAGTTATGAGTTACCGTAAATGAAAAACAAAAGTAATATTTGGTGAGTTACTATTCACCAACCAAAAGAATTTTTTTTAAAAAGTATTTCCTTTCTCTTCCGTTCTTCTTCATATTAAATAATTTGTTTAGGCGGTAAAAATTAAATTATTAATTAATATATGACATGCATTTATAAAATATAAAAATATATATATATAGAATATAATATTATTATTTTAATTTTAAAATAACATGTCCAACATAAATTAACTTCTTTAAAAATTTTGTATTTAGCCAAAATTTCAAGTTTTTAGTAATGACTGGCTCTAAATAATTCATGTCCAAGCCGTCGGCCCAATCTTGCGTGATCGTAGACAAGGTGTAGGTCGGCCCTAATACAAGGTGTCGAAGACTCGAACTTCCGCTGCGGTTCTATATATCCCCCCCGACCCAACCCCCCCCCCCCCCCCCCCCCCCCCCCCCCCCCCCCCCCCCCCCCCCCCCCCCCCCCCCCCCTCTCTTCTGTTTTTTTCAGCCTTTGTCGCGTGAACCCCAGAATAAAAAAAAAAAAAAAAAAAAAAAAAAAAAAAAAAACCAAGAGTTTTACAGTTTGTATTGACAGAGCATAAACATTCTATGTGAATAAAGCATGCAGCATACACAATGGGAGCCCCCCCTTCACTAACATTCAATGTTCCACATTATTCTTGGAAATGCTTCGGTAACTTGACAATTTCAGGATTTGGAAATTTTTGCCCTACATCATAAGCTTAAGCTAACCCATTCCCTAACTACCATCTTGATGCGCCCTTTTCAATTCCATGGCAAAATCGGTTGACGGCTTGCTCCAGAAACTCAAAAGCTAACCACCCTGTATTACACTTGAGCTTACAAAATTGCACAGAACTTGTAAATGGGGAATGACACTTTAACTATACAAGTGAGACAATATATATATATCAGAAGCCACCATTTTGGGGGGCATTTTGTCGCCAGGCCACGCCTTGCTGCCCAACACCTCGTCCGGGTACCCCATAAAACTGCCCTACTACATTAGGCTGACAACCTAAGTTACTTGGTTGCTGGCTATTCCCCTGAACAGGAGGAACCCACCAAGTGCCGCCTTGATGTGGTGGCTGCTGAGGAGCTGATCCCAAAGGTGGTTGGTCTACCATGTGCGCTCTCAGCATTGGCTGGTGAAAGCTGTGAATTGACGATTGTTGGGACGATGGAAATTGGCCTTGAGAGGCTTCTTGTGGCTGCCACTCCGGTATGTCGTCATCATCATCATTCCATGGTTGAACCGCAACCCCAAAACCTCGATTGTCCAGCCAGTTTCCCGAGGGCCCGCCTGCTTTTGGTTGTCCATATTTGTGTATAAGTTCTCTCATTTGGTTTTGGTCCACGGGGCGAGCTGGGGTTTGGGAGAGTGAATTACTCGCCCCAGAAATATTTTGGAAAAATATTCGTTGTGAAGATGGTACTGAACCACCAGAAAATTTGAACTCGGGAAGATCATCTTCATCCCGGGGGCCAAATCCAGGAGGAATATCATCGTCCTCATCAGGGGAGGGTGTCAAATCGGTGGGGGTTAAGCCCCGAGGTGGGTTTGGTGGCTTGGGTTTGAAACTGGAATCGATATTTGTTTCTTGCTGTCTCCTAGAAGTGAGATTTTGCTTTTTATGTTTATGGTGTGATGATGAATTGGGTGATATCCGGGAAGTTAACTGAGCCTTTCTCCATACAATAACACCAATTAGGCCATTATCAATATTATTAAGTGCCTCAATGTGTTCAGCCGGGAGGATGTTGCCGAGCATTTCACGTGTTCTTTTTTGTGGTGGGCAAAAATAAAGTTCCACTCCAGGAGCAGGCTCCGAGAAACCCACTCTCTCATCCAAAACATAAGAATCTGCTACCTGCAGTTGAGGTCACACCAGGTACGTGAAACGACTGCCAGTCCAAATTTGAGAGAGAATATTTAGAAGTCATCTGACGGTTCTTACCTCACGAAGACCTGCATGCTCGATCTCAGAGGACCCCTCCACAAGAACAAAATGCATTACCTGAAAAGATAAAAGACACTATTGAAATCCCATTATCTTTTCTAATAGAAAACAGCTCAAACTGAGTATTGGAGATTTTGGGCGAGCATTTGTTTCTAAGTATTTAATCCAGAGTCTTTTCAACGTGCATGGGAGTAACACTTTCACGAGTAAGCAAGAGGGAGAAAAAGAGCCTACACTGTTCACTTTAGAGTTACAGCTTATATACAACGTTAACAACTCTTTTCATTTTTAATTTCACATTCGACAGGTGTTACGTTCTTGTGTGTCACTTTGCAACTATCCAACAACGTCCGATCAGTTACAGAATTTTTTTTACCGTACTTGGAATTGACATCATCAACTTATCAATACTATAGCTAAACAAAACAAGCAGCATGAGGAAGAATGCAACCCCAGCTGTTTTAGCCATCCATGTTTCCCCAAAAGCCTTGAGCTGCCAATTTGCATTCAGGTGATGAAATATATCCATTACCTCTTACCGGACAGCCAACAAGGTGCAAACCACCCCATCACAATAGACAGATCATAGTAAAAACTCCAAAATATATAAATGCGAACATTTAACCACATAATTCTTTTTTTTGTTTAGGATATAATTACTCCTAACAAATCTGATACAGGGTCTCACTAGCCTGAAACAAAAGTCATTGGTGTATGAGAAGACACTACACGATGTGAGTGCCATTGGAGGGCTAAATGAAAACATCTTAACTCTCATTCGGGATTTTGTCTTTCTTTTTATTGGCTTAGAATAGTAGGATACAGCAATACCATGAAAAGAAACATTAGATACCATGACAGCACGACTTCGAGATAGTGAAAGCTCTTGGAGAAACTTCTCAAATGCATCAAGCCTTACTCTCCCCTTGATCTCAAGTGAACTGGGCCACTCTTTTGCAGATGTTCTTTCGCCACTATAACAATTAAACACGATCAGCAACCAAGGAACTAAAGCATAAAGATTCATAATCAGTTCAAAAACCAAAATTTAATGATTCTCTTACATTCTCTATAGATAAGAATGAATCAGATCAACTGCTACAACAGATAAAATAGGTCATAATGATTTAATCAAATTGACTGATATGATCAATGGGTATAGGTTTTCTGACGTCGACAGAGGTTCGTGTTATGATTCAGTATAGAACTTCTCATTTGTAAATAAGTCACTGGTACAAATACTTTCACATTATCCACCAAAAAGATGCATATTGACAATCACACAATGATGCAAAACACATAGTCATCCATCCCCAAGCATGATATTTTTTTCTTTTTTTAATTAGTATACCTGTTCACAAACATCACGGATAATGTACCTTCAACCTCTCCAAACAGTAATGGAGTTAAATAATACAAAAAGTCCGCAATTTGAAATCTATTGGTCATCATTTTTTAACATATTCGGATGTTAATTTGGACAACTATTACCAGTGTATCCACTCTAACTCCCAATTTATTTTCAGTCTCATGATCAAAGAGAAGAACTTACAGGACATTCTTACATGCACTTGTAGTGCTGCCACAATATATGCATAATGGTAAGAGTAGTTACAGAAACTCAGTTTGTAATTTGAGTCAAAATAGATAAATATCCAACAGATGCGCCGGCCCCAAAACCATAGATAACCACATCAAGCAAATGAAATCCATATATAGTAGATGAAGCACTTTCGCAAGCATGAGGCACATAATCCAAAGCTAGAACAAAGCATACAATTTGAAAGATAAAAATGTAGGTCATAGGTCAATAGAGCTGTTCTTGTAAAATAAGTATTAGACAAATATTTACAGCACAGAACACTGAATAAATGTAAGATTGAGTGACTAGACACACCTTTTGAAGATGCTAACCACAGAGGCCTTGGCTGAGGTGTTCAGCTGAAGTGAACCTTCCCAGACATGATCACCTTTGGATACACCAGTAGGAGGTACAACTTCTGATTTTGCATGGCTGTTTCTAGGTCTGAAATCAGCATAACTTTCACAGGATTTCACTTCAGCATGTCTGACACTTGAATTTACATCAGTGTTAGTGTTACTCTTAATAACAGAGTCACCATCATTATATTTCACATCAGTATGAGAATCACTTGGTTTCATGTCTGCATGACCATCACCGGATTTCACACCAGCATCACCTTCATTGAATTTATGGCCAGCATCTGATTTGGAGTATTTTACATTAACTTTTTCAGGTTCGTCTGTGGTAATATCATCTTTCAGAGCAGACTCGGATGACTTCAATGCCAAAGTTGGCTCTGAGCCATCCTTGTCTGAAATGGGGGTAATCTTTCCAGCATCCACTGGTAAATTTTCAAATGGTGGCTCTGAATCAAGAGATTCCATGAACTCATCTAGAGATACAATAGGAGGAAGAAATTCTGCATCCTTCAATGCATCATCCACAACGAGCCCTTGCATTAAATCAGTACTCTCACGGGAAGGAATAGAGAGCATATATGGGATGTTCCGGACTTCCAAATTACTCTCTTCTCCTAAAGTATCGACCTCATCCTTGATTTCACCACGTTTAGAAGGGTGAGGGGCGTCCATCTCTTTGATATCTGATTCTCTTCGAGTGAATGAACTAGCACCGACAGAAACCTCGGTTGGAACACTATCATCTTGTTCAATTTCTACTTGAAACTCACCCTTGTGTGTTTTCTTCACCAAACGTCTAATATCAACTTCAGCATCTGGCAAGACAACCATTTGGGCAAGCTCTTCTGCCTTTGCTATCCGCCACTGGGAAAGCTCCTCAGAAGCAAGTTCCTCTGCAGTCATAGAACATAGCCGTTCTGGGGGAATATCTCCGGACATGACTCTTTCTCTCAGTTCAGGATTATTGCGATCTTTCAAGTTGAACAGAAGAGACCTTCCCTTCTCTTTGTACTTCTTATTCACACCACCAAATAATTTGAAGAGTTCAGCTTCAATTTTAAATGCCACGATTTGTGGACTTTGAATGGCTTCTTCTTTCTGACCTCTCCCCATATCATCATACACCGGCTTTTGTTCTTGGGCGGTATGGAACTCCCCTTTTTCTGCCACCTGCATTTCTGAATCCAGTACCCAAGAGAGTCCATTTCCCTGCAAAAGTTCGTCTTTGGCAAAGAAGTCGTCAATAAAAGAAACATCTTCACCAGGCAAAACATAACTCGATCGAGTTTCGTGACAATTGGATTTCAGGGTGTGTGTAAAATCACCATTAGCCTCAGCAGCAGATTTCAGGGTGTGTGTAAAATCACCATTGGCCTCGGCAGCAGAAATCCTTGCAGACCCACTTTCGCCATTATTGCTTTTTGGTGCAAACCGGTCATCGCGGGAGAGCAAAGTTACTTTAGGCTCTACAGATGCACTATCAGGGGCATCAATAGCAGCAGAAAGAGATCCAGCCAGTTGAGAATTTTTCTGAGTCTGCCCTGACACACTTGCAGAGTCACTATGAGAATTCTGTTTTGGACTTGAAGATTTGTCTTTCTGTTGAGAAACCAATGCCAGTGCACCAGCTAGTGATTCCCTCATCTTGGACCTAACAGACTCAAAAGATTCAGTTTGACCCTTAGAAGTTGGTTGCAATGCTGCTGTTTGATTTTTTGGAATAGAAAACCGCTGTGAACCAGATTTACTGGATACCACTTTCTTAACTGGTGTCGGCGAACGTTGTGATCCAGGAGTGTTGGACAAGTACTGCATCTGTACAGCTGATTGATTTGGACCAGATGCTTGCTGCAGCCAAGGTCTATGTTCCAACTGAGCTACCCGTTTGTTAGGAAGAAATAATTCCTGCACGGCAATATTATTGTGCAGAGGTTCCGCTGGTGCCTTCCGCTTATTTGATGCAGACAACTGCTGGTATCCTGCATTATTTAGCAAGGTTTCCATCGGTCCCAGTTGCTTGTTGGGGATAAACTGCATTAAGCCTAGATTAATTGCATTCGGTTCTCTACCTACTGTCTGTATGCTTGTCATTGATAACCTCTCAAACCCAGGATTGCTTGAAAAGGGATCCATTAGTCCCACAGGCTTATTTGTTATCAAATTCTGATGGGCTGCAGGAACATTGGATACAGATCCCATCAGTCCCATTTGCATGTCTTGTACTGATGAGTCCACCTTGTTCAGAATGGGTTCCAATTGACCCATTTGCATGCTTGGTATCAATGACTTCTGAGACACGAGATTGTTTGACATGACCAGCACGAATAATTTACCATAAACCACAATAAGAATCTTCAAATAGTTTCTTGATCCATTATAGTTCAAAACATGCTCCTAAGACTGCGCACCCTTAAGACATGAATCTGCATTCAAAATATAAATACTTGCTGAAGATCCTAAAAAAAATACAAACTGAACAAGATTGGCAAAATAAAATACCTATAACACATGGAGATCTTAAATTTCACAGATAAACTTCTAAAATGTAAAAAGTCAACCACAGAAACAACCAGAATAAAATACTGCAATAGCAAAATTTTATCAAAACGGATTTTGTGTGCATGAATGTGTATGAGTTTAATACCTGTTTACTTTTTTTTATTAGTGATGAACTTAATATGAACTGACCAAGATACCCGCATTCAAGTCCCAGCAACGGTATAATCTTTTCATAGCATAAAATAAGTGATGAACCAATGTTTTTAAGAGGAGCATATGGTTTAACAGGTCTATGCAAGAACTATCACAAGAACATTACAGGCTGTCACCATATCCGCTACACAATTTCAATTTATAACATTCAATTAGTGCTGGAAGAAAAAGCTTTTCAGTGAAATATAGCTCCTATAATGAAAATCTATCAGACAAAATTACAGGAGATGGCTGCTTACGGAATCAGAACACAGAATATGGAATTTGTTCATCCAATTTCAACTTTTGTTCATCCAATCATTCTATCAGATTAACTGGCAGGATCCACTTAAAGCCAGAATCTTCTGTGCTCTTTGGTAAGTATTAAATCACATATACTCCTGAAGTGCGAGTTAGCTATCTACCCACTGACATTTAAGGTGTATATTCCTTTTTTCTACCCCCTTATGACTGATTTATTGCAAAATTCAGGGATCTTGAATAACATACTCACAACAGATCAATTTCCAAATTTCCCAAGTGATGAAACCAAGTTAATGAATCGCCATCTAACTACATTTGTGACCATCTCCAGTAACATTTCAAAGAAGATGCAGTGTCTTTCAACTAACCCTGAATCAGATGTTTTGTGAACTTTCAAGGGCAACTGGGGAGATCACACAACAGGAACACGCCCCCCGCGAACTTTCAAGGGCAACTGGGGGATCACACAACAGGAACACCCCCCCCCCCCCCCCCCCCCCCACAGCAAAAAAAAAAAAATCTCCCTCTTTCAAATATGCTTGCAATGAATTTTTCCTTAAATCACATCATAACTCTCCAAACCCGTTACGTTTCAAAAATCATTAGCTTATTAATGGAAGTCTCTATCAGCATACCATTTTGCATAGCCCACATTTGAACAAAGCCCAACTTAAAAGATTCCAATTAAAGCTATGTTTTCCCCAGTTACTAGCCGAGTCGTAAAACCTATTGTGAAGTATTTAAACCCAAAACCAATAAAATAGTATAAGCCCTAATTTTCGAACACTCGGTCTATCAGAATAGTAAAAGCCATTAAGCCCAAAACCAATAGACCTCGAACGCCGTCTATATATTTCAACTATGAAAAATGAACATATATCAGATTTCACCAATTTTATAGCAGGAAAACCTAATCACAGAAATCCCACCAGATATCAGAAGAGGACGGAGTAAAGCCCGATTTATGAACGCACATATTGGCTTTTCACACGCATCAATGACAAGTTTCCATCAATTTGCTTCCACAAAACCCTAATGTCATGAGAAACACGAAACGAGAAAAACCCAGATCGAAAACACTAGCCCTTTGCAAAAAACGAAATCAAACAGACTTAAATGTGTGTGTGTGTGTGTGTGTGGAGCTCGATTCAAGAAAGATCCTAGGATTTTGTTATGGCGGTGGGTTAGGCCCGATTGTTACCTGAACGTAGATTCGCCAGAGAATCAGCGAGCCCTTAGTCCAAAAGCTGAACTCAGAGAGAGAGAGAGTCGGCTAGAGAGAGATAAGTCTTGGCCTTAAAAGCTTCGCTGTTGCGAGAATCGTAAACCCTAGAAAATGGTAGATATCTTATATATATTTTATAATTTATAATTTGAGAAATATGTACCTGAACGTAGATTCGCCAGAGAATCGGCGGTTCTCCAGAGCCTGCTTTTGACACGTGGAACACAATTTACTTATGAACTAGGGTCATACTATTATACTATGCTAAATATAAATTTAGGACATTCAAATTTCGTAAAAAAAAAAAACAAAAAAATCATTTTTTTTATTACAAAATTATCGTTTTTCTAAAGATTTATATAGGATTTATACACCCTTATTTAAAAAAAAAAAAAAAAAAAAGGGATCTGTACACCCTTGACTGCGAGCAATAGGATTAAATTCTAAAATCACATGTTAAATACAATAATATAAAAAAATAATTTTCTCTCACCTGTTCTTAAATACCAAATAAAGGTAAATACAATCTCGTATTATTTGATTTCAATAGATGTCAATTATAATCTTTATTAATCTTTTAATAGTATTGGTCCATATGTAATTTGGATTTTCCTTGTATCTAAGGATAATAGAGCAAAGTTAGTTTGTAGAAATTTTTGTGTGGAATTGCTTTGTGTCTTTAGTAATTTTCTTTAAATATTGAAAAGTGATACACTTGAGCTATATTGTTTGGCTTTTATAATGATTTTAAATTATTCAAACTATAATACTAACTGGTTCTTTTATGAGTATCAGTCTAGATATGACTCACTTCGATTGAGATCTTCTTGCCATTTTAATTTATTATGTTATGACAAGTTTTGAATCAATTCCTCCCATTAGAAATTTTGTTGAACCTAATTAATGAAAAACGAGTTAAACTTGGTTGTGAGGAGAGAAACCCCTAAGGCCTGGGCCTGGGATTTGGCCCGGACCCAAGCCTGCATACAGGACTTGGGATGGCTCGGGACGACCTCAATAACCTAGACAGCTCAAGAAGAATGGCCCAAGACAGGAGTCCCAACAAAAGGACTGGAGATCAAGCCACATGGCACCCCTGATAGAGGCGCCCCCAACCCTGACACAACGGAATGGCCTAGCATCCAAGTGTACAAACAATCAGAGGCGTCCACATCTTTGACACAACTATCAGGATGGCATAGGTGGGCAAGCGAGCTTGTCTGGGCCACGCCGCATTTAAGGATGTTGGAATGAGCACGCATGGTAGGGCCATGTTGCATTCAAGCATCTTGGGGTTAGTATGGAATGGCGTGCCCACCCAGGTGTCAGCAACAATCTAGGGTGAACTTGACAAGTCTGACCAGACGCAAGAAGTTGACAGAGACACCTGATTCGATACGGATCCGCACACCCGTCACAACCATTTCATGACAGACTTTTTTCAAGTATAAATACATCTCTTCCTGTCAAGAAGGGGATTACTCTCTCTCTCTCTCTTGGACTTGAATACTATTTTTATCTCATTCTAATATATGTTCTTTCTTCCTCTTCCATAACTTTAGACTAACTTGAACGTCGAAGATACCACGACCCGCGACCTCCCCCGTTCTCCTTCTTGTAGGGAAGAGCCCAAGCATTGTTATTGTGGAGTGGCTTAGACATGCGAAACACAACATCAACATTGACAATGTTGTACTCTAGTAAAAATAGGTATAATATGATGTCTTATAGAACAAATACACGACTCTCTACATTACCAATAATTTAAAAAAAGCTCTTGAATAGAAAAAAAGTTATTTTATTTTTAAGTCGGTGTATAAAGTATATTATTTACATAATTTAAATATAATATTTGATATGTAAGATTCAAATTTTAATTTTTTAAATTAAATTATATCATATAAACATATTTTATTCGATATGTTCTAAATACCGATTTATAAAACTAATTTTTCATATAAGAAAGTAATATTAAAAAAGTGTATGATCACCAACGATCGAAACATCCATCTCGATGCTCCCTTCTCCGTATAAAAAGGGCATCTATCCATTTAATTACAATAGATTATATGCTGTAATTTCAGTTGTAGAAGTTTAACTGTCACAGTTTGATAAACCTCGTAATTGATCTGTTTCGTCGCCACCGGTTCGTTATTCTAAATAATATAAAAGAGAATATTACAATGATAAATAGATCCACAAAAATAGAATTTAATCAATTTATAAATTTATTTTATAAAATTTATTTTAAAAATATTTTTCAGACTCATCTGACGGCCCATAATACGTGTCACCAGGTTATCATCCTTACCGTCCAGCGCATTAGAAACTCTTTCTAAAACGAAAAAGACTGTTTTTACTAAAAATACATAATATATATATTTTTTATTATGTCTTGAGAAGTACCTGCAGTTTTTTCCCCAGAAAAGCCACAATTTTCTCGTCAACCGAGAAAAAAAAACCTGAAACCTGGTCCATTCTTTGTATTTTCAGGAGATCAAACAACCCACAAAAGCTCAAAAACCTTCATTGCCCCCAATCCCCTTTAACCATATACTATCGTAGATCTCCGTCGCTTCTATTTTCGAACTTTCTTCCCTCTTTCTGCACTGCATATGTACATTATATATCCATGTATATCTGTGATTTCTCTCTCGCTCTCTCTTGTCTCCATATTAATTTTGTCTCACTAATTTTGTTAGGACATTGGAAGAATAAGGATGTAACTTGCGATCACAACCTAAAATATTATACTTTTGTTGTTCCTCTCAATCTCATTCTGTAGCGAGGGAAGTCAGAATCTTTTTTTGTCTGATTCTGGGTTTTCCGAAAATATCGAACCCACCCGTACGTTCAAGATCTGTTTTTTCGCCACTGCCCAATGCAATCCCAAAATTTCCACCCTGCTCCAGACTTCTACGACGTGGGGATCATTTAAGTGTCTCATATTGCTCCGTTTTCCCTCCTGGTTCATGACTATAAGATCTCGGGTTCTTTACCGCTCACCTCGTTTGAATATTTCGTAGTCGTCTATATCAATTTAACCCTTGATGGGTGTTTGATCTGAAAGCCCCGGGTCTTTGGTTGATATTCTCAAGACCGCCATCATGTTGAAGCAAATTCTCAGTAAACTCCCACGGAACAAGTCATCGTCGAAATCCGACTCTCCCCGGTCCAACTCGGCTCGTACCCCGCGATCCAACGGCGGGACTTCGTCCCCCTCATCCGCGTCAGTCAGATCCAACAACGCGACGAAACGCACGGCGGTGTTCCCAGCCAGCGTTGTGGCCGGTATCGAGCCCCTGGTGCCCTTCAGGGACGTGCCCAACGCCGAGAAGATGAACCTCTTCGTGAGCAAGGTCAGCCTTTGCTGCGTCACCTTTGATTTCACCGACCCGTCGAAGAACTCGGTCGAGAAGGACTTGAAGAGACAGACCCTGATCGAGCTCGTCGACTTCGTGGCATCCGGGTCGACCCGGTTCACAGAGTCCGCCATCTTCGCCATGTGTAGAATGTGCGCCGCCAACCTCTTCAGGGTTTTTCCGCCCAATTACCGATCCAACTTGACCGGGGGCGAGAACGACGACGACGAGCCGATGTTCGACCCTGCCTGGCCGCATTTGCATTTGGTGTACGATTTACTACTTAGATTCATCACCTCCTCGTGCCTCGACAGCAAGGTAGCGAAGAAGTACATAGACCATTCATTTATACTGAGGTTGCTCGAGCTCTTTGATTCCGAGGATCCCAGAGAAAGGGAGTGCCTGAAAACCATTCTGCATAGGGTTTATGGGAAATTTATGACTCATAGACCTTTCATTCGAAAGGCTATCAACAACGTGTTTTATAGATTTGTGTTTGAGACCGAGAGACACAATGGGATTCCCGAGTTGTTAGAGATTTTTGGGAGCATAATTAGTGGGTTTGCTTTGCCTTTGAAAGAGGAGCATAAGATATTTATACGGAGGGTGTTGGTTCCGCTGCACAAGCCGAAGTACGCGGGGCTTTACTTTCATCAATTGTCCTACTGCGTCACTCAGTTTATAGAGAAGGACCCCAAGTTGACGAGTATGGTGCTAAGGGGATTGTTGAAGTACTGGCCGGTGTCGAACAGTCAGAAGGAGGTGATGTTTTTGGGTGAGATAGAGGAGATTTTGGAAGCAATCAACATGGTGGAATTCCAGAGAGTCATGGTGCCGTTGTTCTGGCGGGTTGGATGCTGCATTAACAGTTTCCACTTCCAGGTATTCTTTCCTTTCATAACTTTCTCTTGCCTGTTGCTTGAGATAATCCAAGAGCAGTTAATTTGCCTTCCTTATACAGATGAGATACTTTAATACAATAATTTTCACAGCTCTTATAGCCCATGATTGACTCAAGTATATGGGGCTTGAAAGATATAATCTTGGCAACTAGAGGGTGGGCGCCTATCAATGAAAAAGATAAACTTACTACTCTTTTATAACTATTTTACGACTCTATTTCAAATGTTATGTAAAATTGAATATATTTTTAATGGAGTGACACAGTTACATTGGTTGATTATAAAATGGAATGTAAAATATTTATAAAAGAGTTATAAATATTTCATTACTTACCTATCAATACATTATTTTAGTTTCGACTCCAGAGTACCTAAACAAAAGTACCCATGATAGATTGATTGACCTTAACCAAATGAAGGTGTTTATATGTGCACACATGGCGAAATTTCACTTGTGTTTAAAACTGAAATCAATATTGCACTATGGTGCAGGTGAGCCTCAGAGACGAAAGACACTGATGATTTGGCAAGTACATAGGACCTAGCATGACACTAGCAGTTATAGGCTATTACAGGTGGCTAGTTGTGGGATGAGGTCTATTTGTTTAGCTTGGCATGTCATTGAGGCGAATGCACAAGGCTGGGTATTATGGGCAGAAGTGTATGTGCCTTCCAGTCACTCCTTGCATGAAGAGTTTCATAATTTGACATCTTGGTGACAGGATTTTGGTTGAAATTCTTGAGATGCAAAATGAGAAACTTGATAGAAGGTTTCCTGGTCGGTCAGAATAGGATCACTATTAATTATGTCATTCATTGTTTAAAGATGGTATAATTTATCCTAGTTAGGTGTTACTCATATATAGGTCCTGTGCACTTGGGCTATGCCCATTGCATTATGAATAAAATCTCTTGTTTACCTATAAAAAAGTGGTATATTTTGTTTATAAACACCATTATTTTCTCAATCACCATTATTGAAAGAAAATTAGAAGCCTTTCTTAGGTTTTTTGGTGCCTCCAGTTACTGGCTCTGTTTACTTGTAAAATTGTCGGTCAGACTGTCAGTAGTTCCACAAACCTATAGTACTTCCCTTTAATAATGATTTGTTATTTCAAGTTTGGTCATCACTCGAATAGATCTGCTTCTCTCTCGTCATAAATAAAGGAGGATGAGGTCACGGGTCCAATCCTATTTGACTGCATTAGTCATGTATTTGCTTACATCTTATATATAAAAAAATTACGTTTTTGCCTACAAAAGATGATATGGTATAACCGGCAGATGGGAACTGCACCCTCAAAAACCATTTTTTGAGATCACACCACTTTCGAGGGCTTCAGTGGAAGGTTTTAATGAAATATTTAGCTTTAGCTAAAATTTGGTTCGTCTTTAGAGGAAGGAAGTATATCTTTTTTGTACTGGTTTCTTTATGGGAATTAGTGTCAAGTTCTGAGGAACTTATTAAAGTTGTGTGATTAGAAAAGAGCTGCAATCTTACATAGTCAGACACGACCATCATTATTGGACTTCTCGTTCTTGTCCCCCTCCCCATCTTCTGGGTTACTTATACAAGTAGTGGAAAGCTTGTGAAAACTTTATTGTGGTGATTTCTGTGTCTTGTGGGAGTTTTGAGAGATAATCGAGGATTATCTTCTCTGTTTAGGCACATTGAGCAGAAATGGTCTTTTGGGACTGCAAATGCCAAAATTTTATGCGGATTATTCCTGTTTTTTGGAGTTAGTTGATTCCAGTTTCAAGGGTTTTTACATCCGCCAATAATGATGCAGATTTTCTGCCTTGTGACATGAAACATGAGATTCTAAGTTGGGTGCTGCGGTTTCATCCTTCCTTCTGTTGGTTTATTTGAGCAACTGTCCCCTCCCAGACACTGGGAAAAAAAATTGTATTTTGTTTTCCTTTAATAGCTTTTGATCAAGCATGTCTTTTCATCGACTAAGGAAAGAAATCACAACGTTTTCCCCCAACTAATTTTTTCAGGTCGCGGAAAGGGCCCTTTTCTTGTGGAACAATGATCACATTGTCAACTTGATTGCACATAACCGGATGGTGATTCTTCCTGTGGTATTTCCAGCCTTAGAGAGGAATGCTCAGACCCACTGGAACCAAGCAGTGTTCAACTTAAGTTTAAATGTTAGAAAGATGTTCATGGAGATGGACGAGGAGCTTTTTGCCTCCTGTCATGCTCACTTTAAGGAGGAAGAAGCAAAGCTAAGCTTGGAAGCTGAAAAACGGAAGGAAGCATGGGAGCGACTAGAGAAAAAAGCCAGTATCCAGCCAATAACCGGAAATGCTGCTGTTCTGGTAGCTCCTTTAGCAACCTCAATTGCCTGTTAAGTGCCGTTACAAATCCATTTTCTCATTCTCAAGGTTTTCTTTCTTCTCTTTTCCTGATGTTACTACTAGGAAACCAGAAGAAATGGCACTTAAACAGAAATGTACTAAAACGGCTGTTGTTTGGGTTAAAAGAATTTATTTTTTCAATGACAGCCCAGTTGTAACTTTAGTTTTGATCCTATATTTTCCATTGCTACCGTGGGGGAAGAGGTGTTAGGCTGCTTCCTCTAAAAGGTTATGGGAAGGGCCATGCTTTTGATTATAAGATTCTGTAACCAACTGATGCCTTATTAAAAATTCCAGATTCCAGATCTCATTTTGATGATATGACATTATCCTAATTTTTGGTTTTTTTTTAGGAAAAAAACAAGGATTAATAAATAGCATCACATAAACTGAGTGGGACGATATACTTTGATTTATAAAACAAATTTAAATTAAATTATTTTATAAATTAAATTCTTATGTTTTTAGTAATGTAGCGAGTGTCTTTAATGTCAACTTGTTAATATAAATTTTCTTTTATTTAGATGGAGGTTATAACCCAAAAATAATTCTATATAATTTGGCACCTAGTAAGAGGAAGAGCGTGTTTGCAAGATAGGAAGATAAGAAGAGGAAGAAGAAAATAGACAATTATACATTTTTAATTATTTTACAACGCATATTAAATCGATATAATTGTGTAACTTTAACAAAATTAATCTCAAATTTACATAATTACTCTTTATTTGAAACAAAAGAGTTGTAAATATATATATATATATATATATATATATATTATTATACACACACACACACTAGCAGTGGCGCAACGTGCGAGTCACGTTTGCCCAATTGGAAGGAAACAAAATTTACCAGAATATAGAGGTCCAATTGTAGAAGAGATAATAGCACAAATTAATTAAGAAATGTGTTCATACTGGTATTAAAGCTGTAATTGCTTAGAACATAGCAAATGTGCCTCACACCTAAAGCCATTACCATAGAATGTAACCTTGTATTTGTTCTTATATTGATCAGTTACTACAGTAGAATAATTTGTACACTGCAGGCAGATTTCCATGTATATTATGTAGCTAAAGAGTCTTGACAGATCATAGTTAAATCCACACGAAAAACTGGTATCTTGGTGGAAAATGATCTCCACAGAAAGAATCGGCATCCTAATTCCTTACTACTGTAAAAATACAATCTCGGGATTCTCATCTCTCAAAAAATCTTACATACTACAATAATACGGCAACTGTTGGCAAATACAATTTCCAAAAGTAATGGCTACTTCTATGGGGACATGATCTCCACAAGAACTATGTGCAGGAAAATAATGGTTATAAACATAAAACCCAGGCTTCTTCAGCTACTTGTCATCCTGGCTAAAGTTGCGGCAATTTTCCTCCACGATCCTCTGAAACTCTTTCACTGGCCTCGATTAGGTGTTTAACAATGTCAAAGGAGGTAAGCCTAATGCTGCAGTAGGAGAGAGAGGGAAAAATGATAATGATAAAATTATATTCGTTTGTTTGAGAAAAAAGAAAGAAAGAAAGAGACCAAAGATTTAAGAATCAACTTTAATTATGCAGCAAGCGTGCTTGGAATTTTTAGAACTGAATGTACAAATTATTCTACTGTAGTAACTGATCAATATAAGAACAAATACAAGGTTACATTCTATGGTAATGGCTTTAGGTGTGAGGCACATTTTCGCGGTTGGAAGAAAAAGAGTGTTACCAGAATATAAAATCGCTCTATGAAAGTGTAACCAAAACATTAAATACAGAATAACTCCCTGCATGCGATATAGAATCGGATCTGAGATACCTGTTTTTCCACTGAACTCTTGAAATGGAATGAAAACCTTCACTTGATTAGATCCAGAAAGCTTAGTATGCCCCCTGCATTGAATGTAAGACCATGTCTAAAAAGAACAAAAACAAAATAAAAATAAAGATAAAACAAAACAAATCTCATATACTAAGAAGCTGACCCATTGGGACCATGAAAATAAAATGCTTTTTGTTGCACAAGATCAACAAGACCCTTAAAATCATCCTCCAACCCAACTGGAACTTTGTAACATGCATGGTTAATCCCTCAACCAAAAAAACCATCAAATCACAAAAACCCAAAAAACCCATCAGGTGAGATTATGAAGCTATGAGAGAGAGAGAGATAGCGTGGTGAGAGAGAGACCCTAGGCAAAGATTCCGTCGGTCAAGATTCTAAAGCTAGTTTCTGTCGAACGTGAATAATCCTAGGTGAAGAATCGGAAGCCTCTGAGCAGAGTTTCCTTCGAGCTGGCCATCGTCGACCTTGAAGAGGTTGTTTCTGTCAAGCCCTAGGAATACATTTGGAAGCTTGAGTAATACCAAAAAAGACAAGAGACAAGAAAAATAGCAAATGAAAGCATTACAGAGGCATATTCAAAAGCTCTGCATGACTGTTTTTGCAGTAAAGAAAAATAGCAATAAAATCGGGTTGGCTTCAAGAGCTATTGAATCTAGACTAATAGCGAATCAGAAATTTCCTCTTCAAGAAATCTCTCTTCCCAGATTTGATGAATTATAGAAGTCCATCTCCCAGCTCTTCTACTCACTCCTATATATTAGACAATGTTATTTAATTTATTCGACAACTGGAAGCACATCACTCCACCAATTTCAATGGTACCAAAGCCTTTTTTTTTTTTTTTTTTGTAAAACGACAAGATGGTTGAGATTCTAAAGAGATGTATATCAGTACTTTGCAGTCTGCTAACTCTATGATGGCTGAATATTGAGGATAAATGTTTGCAAATATTAGAGAATGAGTATTGAAAAATTTCGGATGATGAAATCCTCAAAAGTTTTTATGAAACTCATAGATTAACTACTTACATGAATTGTCATGAGATGTGGCAAACAGAATTTTAAAAATAAAATAAAACACCTTTAAGAACCGAGAACAGTTTTTGAGAATTGAGCTGTCTTTGATATATCCCAGCTTATTCTTTTTAAATGCTTTGGTATGAATTCAACATCATATCTGTCCATAACTTCAACAACCTAGACACCAAATTTCAAATAAATAATCATTGCACTTATGAAGGTACAAACGGGCATGCAGGCAGCAGCACGATAAGTTTGAAAGTAACTATAGAGAACGCTTACACTTCGGGAAGCATGAAGAGCAACAAGGTCGATGGGAATGAAGATGGTACCCATCAATAGAAATATAGAAATGACGAGCATAAGAGATTCTCAGCACTACAAGCACACAAATTAGGATGAATAATAGATTATGAAAGTCAAAAGCAAATAATAGTATTTGAGAAGTTACCCAAGCTGGTGTTAGTACTGGTTTAGAATATATAAACAGGAACATTGGCGGCTAATGTATTACTTTTAAACAAGCAAAAAATAGACCCCCATAAAGCTTTAATTAATAGAATTTACCCATAAGATCCCAATAAACAATCACATAACATATCAAGCCAACAAAACTATTATACAGTCAGGTGCTTATGTCATTTTTGCTTTTTTGTTTCACTGACATTTTGGCCCTTATTTCTATATTGTTAAGCACATGTATCAAATATGCACATATTAGTTTTCTATCAAGAGGGGAGGGATACCACAGTTACCCAGGGGTGCAAATAGGCTGAAAAAAGGTGGTGTTTCTCAGAAGAATAGTTCGGGGCCGAATGGTCCCATCGCAGAATGGTGTTCCAAGCAAGGAACCGGTCTTTGGATGCAGAAAAAAGCTTTCCCCCTTCAAAGATGAATCAGATTTATGTGGCTAAACAGACTACAAGTGGGACAGTATCATGAGGAGCATAAACAGAACTACTTGGATTTGAGGAGAAAAGCATCAGGTTGAAGCATTTCTAAAAATGAAGCTTGGCCTACATTTTGCAGCATCTATCGTAAAGGCAGGATCCAACTGGTGTTGAATTGTGAGGTGGTGGAAGCTGCAGAACTTCATGTATCGTGGAGGCCCATCTCTGCTACGCTTACTCTTCTTCTTATCTTTCTAGCTTTGTAATGCTCTACTTTTTAGCATCTAGAAAACGTGGAATTGGTACAACTCCAAAGAACGAGGTGTGTAACCAGAAGAATGGATTATATCCAAGCGCCAAGCTTTGTAAACAAGATGGATTCTGCAGAAAATACAAGGGCACGTTGGCTAGTCCATGGTTCTTATTTAGTTGTGAGATATCTAGAGCAAAAGGGCTTGTTCTGTTGCAGAAGTTGAAAATGTAGCTTAGAATGTAGACAAATCACAACCAAATGATTCTTTTGAAGTCTAGCCCGTGGAGCATGAAATGTTTTTCTATCTGATTCTTTTGAAGTCTAGCTGTGTCTTTAGTTGATGTATGGTATTATCCGTATCATCCTTTATATCGATACCTAAATACCTGAATGTCCATATTTATTTGAACATCCTCTCAAATTTGAATAAAATTATATTTCAAGTGCTTTGACTGTTTAGATCTGTTGGGACCCTTTTTAGATTTCAAATCATTTACTTTTCTTCAAGTGCTCGTTACCCCCGCTCTATGCCCCCAAGTACGTGGAACATAAGAAACAAGAAAAATCTAAGCCATTGAAATCTACTTTGGAATAAATATAACTTTGAAATAATGGAGGTAGGAAAACTGCGCTATTCAAACTGTTCTGGTTTTTTGGATGGATGATGGGTCATGGATTCTGTGGAAATTCTCGACCAAGTTTGACAATCATCAGTAAAAACGATTTTTTTTTTTTAATAAAAAAAAGGGATTTTCTTAAAATTCATAAGATTGAATGATTGATTTGTATCCATTCGGCGTAACCTTCATTCGCTTTCAAATATGGCGTGCATGAGGTGGGAATCCGATCCAATCCAAATGATAGAACTCTGATGAAACAAACGTATGGTCCACATTGGGGGAATTCGTAAACGGGGGGTATAAGAAACAGAAACACATTCAATTCATTTTAATTTTCAAGATGTTGATGGCTAATAATAATCCCCCTCTTCCAACAGTCCGATTGATTGCATGGCTCGGTACAGTTTTAGAAATGATATTTACAGTTATTGATTGTGTAAGTATAGCATAATTTAAAAAAATAATAATAATAAATACGAGACTTACATAAAAAAAAATAATTTTTTAATAATAAATCTCACTTTTTTTAAAAAAAAATAATTACTTTATACTTACGTATTATATAATTAGTATTAAATGTTGGAGACAATCGAGGACGGTTTCTTAAAACAAAGAAAAAAATGAAAAAAGAAAGAAAGATATGGTAGCTGATGAGCTTAGCTTCACACCAAGAGTTGGAGGAAGGAGTGGTAGCAGTCAACAAGTGTACTTGAGAGAATCTGTGTGTGTACCCAAATTCCAAAGTGGCCATTACTTCTACTTGCAATTGCAAATTGTTAATGCAAAATGCAAATGCATCACAACCACATCGTACCAACGCCAATTCCTCTCTTACACGCCTCTACTTTTCCAAGCACTTCTTTTATAGGGCATTCATTATTTAATACTCGACTTTCCAAGGATAAGATATATATGTATATATAGTCTTTGTCCTCTCACATTATTGCAATCTTTCTAAGATTAGGATATAAAGATGATCAATTTATATATAGTCTAAAACATCATAACCATCCTCGTGTTTTATATATATATATATATATATATATTGGAATTGAGGTTATGGGTCATTTTTATGCATTTCTTTTGTAGTCAATTGGGAAGATCAAGGGATCAAACTCATGCCAAGATTCGAGTAGATTTGGATAGACAGTTCAGATGAGATGTTTTGTTGAAAATTGAATAAAATATTGATAATTTTTTAGTATTATTTTTATTTTAAAATTTGAAAAATTTGAATTGTTTATTATATTTGTGTATGGGAATTTGAAAAAATTGTAATGATGAAATAAGATAAAATATCTTGTATGTCCGAACCCACCAGTCTTGCACCATCCATGAGTGGAGATGGCAACTGGCACAAGCGCCATTGGTATATCTTCAATTGGTATTATATTAAGCTTTTAACAGAAGTGCTTTTGCATCTGTGTGATCTCCTCTTAGGAGAAACAGCTCACATAAGAGTCGTGAGAAATTCAACTTGGGTTTGTTTGGATTATTGAGCTCATGCAATATGATGCAGTTGTTTTAGTAGATGAGTGGTGCTACTCTGCCGCCTGAGTAGCACCGCTCGTTTCTACTGCTTCTTACATTTTAGTTTTTTTTTTTATATTTTTTTAAATATGTTTAAGTATTTTTAAAAAATAAAAAAACATACCAATACACTTAAAATCACTTCCTTAATCATTAAGTAAAAAAATATGAAAAAAATAAAATTTACAGCGGTACACTAGAGCGGTTCATTTTGAGCGGCATACAAGCTTTTCCCTTAGTAGATATCCTCTACTCCCAAGTCTTAAGGGATGTATGCCTCTGAACCAACACATGGAAATGCCATCCTCAAGAAGCTTTGCAATTTCATTTTAAAACAGGGTTTTTAATTATTATTTTTGGTTTATACATAATAATCAAGAAAACTATATTCTCCTCCATGAGAAAATTGGCTCCGATTTTTTAACAATTTTTTATTTTAGAAAAAAACCTGAGCTCAAAAATCATGTTAAAAGCAAAGTGTTTCAGAAACATAAGCTCACA
This sequence comes from Juglans microcarpa x Juglans regia, assembly GCF_004785595.1. Classification (NCBI taxonomy): domain Eukaryota; kingdom Viridiplantae; phylum Streptophyta; class Magnoliopsida; order Fagales; family Juglandaceae; genus Juglans; species Juglans microcarpa x Juglans regia. The sequence continues at coordinate 33,910,121 of NC_054600.1, forward strand.
AAAAAAAAAAAAAAATCCAAATCTAAGGAAATGTGATGACTTGTGAGTTAAAACGGTCTAAATACTTTCAATTAAACTATTTTATAATAATCCAAGCTTCTAATAGTTGTTAAATTGTATCGTTATCTAATGATTTGTTAGTAGGAAAAATTAATAATTTACATGATTTTACGAAATTAATATATATTTTTATTATTCAACAAACAATTTGAGATTATATGGTTTACAAACAGAGAGGGAGAGAGAGACACAGAGGGAGGGAGACTGAGCGAGTCAGAGACAGGAGAACCTTTTGCTTTTTATTGCGCTCTCTCTCTCAGAAAGCCTGATTCTCTCTGTTTTTCGCTGTCTTTTTTTTATCCTTTTCAGAAAATCGTGCGGTCTTTTCTCTCTCTGTCTCTCTAGTTTCTCTCTCTTCAGTAGAGAAGTTATGCAGAATAGCAATATGGGGATGGTCCGGATGGAGAAGAAATGGCCGTGCAAATAATGGCTCAGCAGCACACTATGCCCAACAATGCCAGTACCAACACTAGTGGTAACAATACAAGCCACACCCAACAAGGACAATTATCTAAGACAATGTTCCATGACTTTCTGGGCATGAAGAAGCCCACCGATTCGCCTGTGGGTCTAACCCCCAAAGCTGCGGAGTCGCCTTCTGCCTCGGCCTCTCTAGGGGCTTCCTCTGGTGGTGGCCGTGGCCTCATCTCCACCACCTCTGATCTGGGTTCCGGTGAGTCACTCAAACTCGCTCTCCTCTTTGTTGATTAGTGGCTGCTGTTTTATTTTCAACAACTGTTTGTTCTCACGTCCTCTGTATTTTTTGGGTGGTTTTGTTTTGGCTTTCCTATTATTTGATGTTTTAAAAAGATGTTTTTTTCCCTCTTGTTAACTAGAGTCATCTGGGAATGTAGAAAATTTATTTGTTTCTCTGGAGGCAACACCGTGTGCTTGTGTGTTTGTGTGTCCCTATAATCGAGTGGAGAGTTCATCTGGTGATGAAGGAAACTCTCTCTCTCTCTCTCTCTCTCTCTCATAGGAGTCATAGTGTGGTGGGTGCCTTTGTTTTAGGTTGGTTCAAGTGAAGTCAGTCAGGGCTTGGTTGCTTTCTAGTTCCTCTCTCTTTGCTTTATTTACACGGATATGTTGTATCTGTTATACCTTTTTACTTTTTATTTTTCCTTTCTTTGGGACAATGATTTATTATTCTATGCTCCTTTTTTATTCGTTGTGAACGGGCCTAATTTTGTAGTGTTTAGTGTTTCCTTTTCAATGTGGTTTCGTGTGATTCTTTATTTATTTATTGTTTGCTAATCCTGGTGAATTAAAATGTTGAAAGTATAGTATGGACGATTTATTATTTTTCTCTGATAACTTCTTCTCGTTAGAAAGCAAGAAGTCTAATTAAGCATCTTCTTATGCAGCTGTGCTCCTTTGCCTATGCGTTATGATGATAATATGATCTGCATGCCTTGTTTTGTTTCTGTTATTTTCCTTTTTTGTCTTTTTAAGTGGTTTCTTCCATCTTAGACCTCAATAAATGGGCATTACTTATCTGAAGGTTTAGTTCTCGTTGTTTTGCTCAGCTGCCAGGCATTTAAGAAAGCTTGTTATTCTATTATTATTATTATTGTTGTTATTTTCTAGATTCGGGATTTTACCCATCTGAATCAAAGTTTGATTCATTTTCCTCATCAATTTTAGTAGAAAGACAGGCTGGAAATCATCTTGAGGGTATTCCATTCTATGGTCCAAGGAGTGATATTTCTGGGCATGAAATAAGCAACAGAATAGTTGGAAGTAAGCGAAGCAATCCCGACTCTGCATTTTTGGGGTCATTTAGGGATGGGATCATAAACCTGGATCATGATCCCCTTGAGAACTCGCATTTGATTAAGGTTTGGATTGTAATGACTTTTGTTTCCCCATTCTCAGAACAAGCCACAAACCCTTAAGGGGTTCGTGCTTCTATAATAATGTTATAATGTTCTACTGTAGTTACTTCGAAATGGAACTGGGGGGGAGCAACACAGAAGGTCCAATGATGATGAAGTATTCTTTGGAATGCACCCACTAAGGCCAACTTCTGCTTCTCTTGTGTTTCAGCCTCCCACTGGCAGTAGAACTGATGCTAATGTTTCCAAATGGGAAAGGCCTGCCTCTATGAATGTTGGCCCTGCTGTACAATACCCCCCACGTGGGGGTCAATTTGGACCTATCCTGCATCAGGTGCCTTCAAACAGATTCAGGGATGGCACTGCAGGTCCTTCAAGTATCTCTCAGTCAGCTGCTGATGAGGGATCAAGAACTGGGATTAAAGGCCCTGTAGTTTTGAGTTCCATCAATGCCACTAGTGGTGCCTCCGAGAGAAACTCATCTGGTGTGCTGCCAAGTGGCAGCAGACAGAAGTCTGGGACTAACACATTAGACCCAGAATCTTCTGCTCCTCCTAGGTAAATGTTAATACTATTTATCCTCCGCCAAATCTCATTTGCATTTTCATTTCAAGAGGGGGCATACTTGATGCTATGTATTTGCATCTGTTGTGATTGCAGTCGACTTGGGTCGACATCTGCTGGTAGACAGATGACTATATTTTATGGTGGTCAAGCTCATGTTTTTGATGATGTTCATCCCAACAAGGTTTGTATTCTGGTTTTCTACCAATAACAGAGGCATCTCTGGTTGCTATTATTGGTTTTTTACTGTCAGGAAGATGAATAAACCTTTAACATGTTATTCTGCTGTCTCCTAGTTGAATAAGCTTATGGTGCTTGCTTGACCTAATTGGATTATGTTGGTGAATCAATTTCATGTGCCATAACTTGCAAAGGGCCTTGTACTCAACTGTTCCGTTGAAAAATATTGGCTTGCATTTCCTTGTAATGAGTTCCCAGGTGTCGGTAAACTGGCCTTTCATTCTCTCAGCATGTGTTAGTGTACCATGTGTGACTTGCTCAGTACACACCAGTTGTATCAAATTGGAACATCTTTTTAATATCTTAGGTGCCACCATAAGCTCATGGCTGTTATGCATAACTTTATTTTATTAGATTACCCTGGTGCTGCTGTTGGATTCATGAGCAATCGGGCCTCAGCTGTTACTAAGAATTCATTACTCAGCAATGACACTACATATGTGACAATAGAGCTTTTGATGAAGCTATGAGGATTGTTTATCTGGAAAATGTGGACTTTCCTTGACAATGACCGCCAGAATCATGCAATTACTGCCTTGAGGTCATCAAGGTGTTTATGAGGCATGGTTTTGGACATTTTTAGGGCCAAGAATTGCTCATTCATATGCCACTTATCATTCTTTCTTAAATTGTTTTCTTTTTTTGTTGCTTCTCTGCCCTGGGAAGATAATTTTTCTTTTTTCCACCTCTGTCACAAGTACACAAAAGTTGGGCGTAGTTCGTTGTTACCATAATTTGATGTGGAACATCAAGGATCTTGTTGTAAAATCAGAAGTAAACTGGGTTGTTAAAGAAAATAAAAAATATTGAAAAAACTTCAGTTTTCTTGAGCTTTTTATATGCTCTACCAAATAAAGCCCTTAGTTTATACCCACTTCAGAGCGAGTATGCAATACTATGTAGTTTTTGGATGCACAAATTAAATTCCAAAATGCACATTTTGTCTTCTTCTCAAGGGACAGCTGAAGTTAAAGCTAGCAAAACTTAAAGGAACATTTGAAGAACACCAATATTTGGCACTTGCTTCTAAGTTTCCTAGGATTTTTAGGCAGTTCTCGTTTCATCAGATTTTATGCAGTTAGAGTATCAGATATAATTCAATGGACATGAAAATTCACGATCACTATTTGATTACCACATATATTTCAGGCAGACGTTATAATGGCCTTAGCTGGATCCAATGGAGGATCTTGGTCGACAACCTACTCCAAATCTTTGAGGCCAGGTGGTGAAAGTAACAAGCCTGGTGGAGACAATGAAACAGGTATGGCAGTTAATACGCCACTATCACGTGAGTTTCGCGGAAGGTTATCTGCCAGTGGCATTTCTAATCACGGAGTTGGCTCTGGGGATCAAATATCCACACCATCAGGTGACCCTCTAATTTAGTTACATGTACTGGAGGTGCTGTGTTTGACACATTGAAATATGCGACATCCAGTTCGGTTTACATGAATGAGTTAATTCCGTCGTCCAGGCATGAAGGACTGAGTCTTTTATTAGGAAAGTAGACAGATTACGAGTGGGAAGTTTCCAAGTGAAGTATTGATCCTTCTCCTTTATTTATTTATTTATTTATTTAAGAATCATATCAACAAACTTGGTCATTATAGGTTCTGCATGAGGACTTTTTCCAAATCCCCCGTTCTCTCTCTCTCTCTCTCTCTCTTTTTATCACCTGCCCATTTTACTGTTATTGATTGCTAAAAACTGTTGTTGTAGGTGTACATCAATACAACATCATAGCAAAAGATTCAAGCAACCCTATTCAAGCTGCAGAACCTAGTCCAGAAGCAAAAAGAGAGCTATGATGGTTGAGTCTGGAATTAGTGTTAATTTCTTTTTTTCCCATAATCAATATACAGGATAGGGTAATTGAGCTTTTTATTCCTCTGATATCTTTCGGGCTTCAACCTTTTTCTTCTTTGATGGTGGGACGGTACTCTCATTGTTTATAGGGGGATCCAATAGAGCTACCAGATTCATAATCAGATACAGCACTTGCCAATTCTATAATCTGCTTTTAGCTCGATGCATCTTGGAAATTAAACCATTTCAAATCCTTACGTACAAGTTTATAATATTATCTCTTATCAATGGAACATATTGTTACCACTTTTTATCAAGGACTGGAGTTGTTTACGTTGTTCAGCAGCCGGATTTGAATTTCATAAAATTCTTAGAGCTTACAGTGAGAGAGAGATTAGGGGCCCGTCTCTCTCGCGTGATGTACAGTAAACGCAAATCAAATGGATTATTTATCATCATTCGGCATGGCCTTGATGAGCGGTGGGCCAGGAAAGTCTGTTTAACGAGGCCAGGCCCATCTACTTTTCTCATTGGACTTGTTGTGGGATCCATTATGATTAAAACACTAATACATTTTTTTTCGTCATTCTGAAATCCATTCTTGTATAAAAAAAAAGAGAGACTTATAACATATTTTATAAGGTTTTTGATTACCATAAATTAATAACTATTTAAAATGTATGTACATCTCTAATGACTTGGATAAAAGACAAAAAAAAAAAAAAAAAGGCATAATCATTGAAACATGCCCCATGAGGAAAAGAGAAACCAAAAATACTAAATAAAAAGGTTGTCCCACTTCAGCTGGTGTCCCCCTCACACACCACCCTCGAAAATAAACAAATCCGATATATTACTATTATTATTGTCCTAAGTAGGATTTTCAAACGGTGAATCCCAGTAAGGGGGTTTTTCAAAGGGTGAATCCCATTTAAGCAGGATTTTCAAAGGGTGAATCCCATTTCATCACTGCCCTCTATACTTCTATTGGTTTCTATAGTCCTCCGCCACCACCCTCATAGGTTAGGTGAGCGAGATCAGCGACTTAATTCCATATGTATATTTATATGTACTTTTTTTTTAGTCTTCTCACTCGCATGTAATTAACCGGCTTACATGACTTGGTTGCAGTGGATGCAATTTGAAATTTTGAAGAATATTTATATTTGATTAAGTCATATTAATGTACAAGCTAGCAACCAATATGATATATATATATATATATATATATATGTATATATAGTGTTATGTTGGGAAAAATTCATTACCCAAAATTGTATAGACACTAGTGCAATTCCACATATATAAGTTAGAGAAATTAAATCTAATAATTATTAATATTTACATAATTATGTTGAAAAGGCTAAAATATGGCCTATATATATATATATATAATATGCATTCTTATAACCTTTTTTTTTTTTTTTTTAATTCTCTAAAAGATCAATCATGTTTGACTTCATTCTAACAAAGGGAATAAGCTTAATTAATACTGAAGTTTATCTTTATATATATTGATGATCTCGATCGATCCCTTGCATATATGTCTACGTACGAAGTCTTAACTTTTTAAATTCATATCATGATATCATGTTAGTAGAATGGATATTCTGAAATATTAATTTTCTTTCTCAACTACCATTAATGTTTATTAAAATATTAGGTTGTCAACTTCAAGGTGGTACTTAATTAAGAAATTCATAGATAATTAAAGAGATTAAATTAAGGGAAAATTAATAATAATATTCTAAATTAAGTAGAAATTAGAATGAAAAATGCTAAATATACTTTAAAAAAAACTTATTTCTTCACATGTCAGTTATTGATTTGCTGAAAATCATGAAATTTGAATTTCTAAAGAAAATTAACAAAATAAATCTTATAAATAAAAATATAAGTAAAACTGTAAATACATATAACACTACTCAATTAGAATTGTCTAGCTCGTCAATCGATCCTCGATCCGGTCCTTTGAAACTCGGTTATAAAAAACTTAAATTTCTTCCTCCTAATAATTATGTGCTGCTTGACTTCAGCCTAGCAAGCAAGCTGCTAGCTATATAGCTCGATCACATATTTTCCATGAGACTATTGACTAAAATCACGTCGTTTTGCGTATTTTGTTTTGGTCCGACAAGAGTATTATTAGGATACATCTTAGGGTGTATATTTTTGTTATACACTTTCTCATCGGTATCGTGAAAATTACGTCCAAATATAATTGAAGTCTATAATCAATGATGGAAATAAGAGGTATATATTAATAATGTTGTGGGTAGATATTAGCGTAATAGATCTCCAAGCCTCGTATAATACCGTCTAACTTGGTTTAGTCAGAAAAAACCGTCAACTTGGAACTCTTTGCCTCAGACGAAAACAAAATAGTATGAAAGGGTTTCTTCTTGGTCTAACTAAAAGGTTTCCCCAACTTCACCGACTCTTTTTTGGACGTCCAATTATAAGAAGCTGCCTCCCCAATTATCTGTCTAATAATATAATTAACTTCTGTTTGGTCAGAATAGACGGATCATTCTTGGACGTACGTCGTTATAAAAAAACTGTTTATTTGTGACCAATTAAAAATAATTATTTTTTGTCAAAATGAATCTGTTATCGTCGCAAATAATCGTTATTATCGCACATTTTGCCCCTAATTCGATGATCTGCCGTACAGAAAAAAAGTAATTTTGATTTTGATTTTGGGTACATTTTATAATAAGTGATCATATTAATTTGTTTGTAAATAACATAACTCGAATGAAAATATGTTATAACGGATATATATACATGATATAACATAGAATTAAGTTATATATATATATATATATATATATATATATCACGTCATGTCATATCGAGTCTTAAAATCTATTACTTCAAAACAGTCTTTAAATTAAGTCGTAATTTACTAACTAGGCTAGTATAAATACAAGAAGCAAATTAATCAAAATGGAAAGAAATCGTGATTCGTGAAAAATAATTAAATGGCATGCTTTTTTAATTAATATTGTTGGCCAATTATGATTTTGAAAATGAATGGGGTCCATTAATTACAAGAAATTCTCAAATCAAAATTCCTTTTTTTTGTTTTACGCAAATGGTCAAATCTTCATGTCAACTAATTCCGATCGAGTATTATAGGTATTCAAAATTATCATGACGAAAATACAATATTCTAGCCTTAATTAATTCCCATTGATCTTCCCATGGCCCCATGCTGCACCCACCCAGATTCAAAATGCGTCTCTGGCCTACAGAGAAGTCTTATATATATGTAATTAAACGTGCCCGCATGTGTGAAAAACTCTGAATAATATGTCAAAAGTTCCACATGATCGATGCATGCATCGAAAGTGAAAAAAGAAGAAAAAACGTTGTCAAAATCTTATTGTTCTTGTTCTCACATCATGAGCAAATATTATATATTTTGAATTGCTAGCTCATCCAAATATAAAAGTAAAAATAATAGAAGCAACGGCAATATAAATAATTTCTAATTAATTTTAAATTTATCCCCTACTTACATATTATTCAATTTTTTAAATTTTACCGCTTGAGTTCGATAAATTAATTAGTTTTATTTTATTTTATTTGAAAAGGGAGTTTCGAATTCTACATCTCCATTTTAAAAGCTGAAGGTTATGCCAACTAGACCACTGACCATTAGCAATTAATTAGTTATTATATAAGACGTGTGTGTATATATATATATATATATATATATATATATATATATTAATTAGTTATTATACATTCGAGCTAGGCGTGTTCCTCAAATAGCATCAAATTAAAGGGCATAAGTTCCGGACACCCGAGTCGTCGTTCAACCCTATCTTCTCCGATCAAATTTTCAACTTAGCATGCGGACAAACAAGCTTTTAGGCAAGTCCTTTTGATTGCAAAAGAAAAAAGAAAAAAGGAAAAAGAAAAAAAGAGGACCCCCACCCCACCCCCTATCATGGAACAAAGAAACATGTAATATTTTTTTGATGATCAGTCTTTGAGATGCCACAACTTTCTCGTTTTGTTTGTTCTTTCCTTTGTCCCATTCAACCATTCACTTAAATACCCATATATCCCAAATCCACGTACAGACACAAGTCCCTCCAAGAGCCACCCTCTCCCAACTGTATCAATATTTTAATCTAATCCCATTGGGATTATATTATATATATATATATATATTATTCATGATCAAGATTATTACATGTTCGTTCTGGTTAATATAATTCAGTATTCCATTGTCAGACATCTATCCAATATCCCTGATCTAAACCTTAAGTTTCTGGCAGCTTGCTTCATTTTTGTTTCGCTTTCAAATTTCCAGGCTACCTTATAACTATCATCGATCGCCATCCTCATCATGAGTACTCTCTCTGAAGCCTACAAAGACCAACCTCTCCACCTCAAGCATATCATCCCCCTAGACTTTGCCTCCGTTGGATCGCTCATGCCGGACTCCCATGTCTGGCCTGGATCCGGCGATTTCCCACCGTCGGAGGAGGAGTACAACCGGTCGTCGGTGCCGGTCATTGACCTGAGAGATCCCAATGCCTCGGAGCATATCCGACGGGCATGCGAGGCGTGGGGTGTGTTCCAGCTGATAAACCATGGGATATCTCCGATACTTATAGAAGAGGTTGAGCACGAGGCTGAACGATTCTTTGCTCTTCCAGCTCAACAGAAATTGAAGGCGCTACGGTCCCCCGGTGGGGCCACCGGATACGGCGTCGCTCGGATAACGCCATTCTTCTCCAAGCATATGTGGCATGAAGGCTTCACCATCATGGGGTCTCCACTCGATCATGCAAGGGAAGTTTGGCCCCATGATCACCAACGGTTTTGGTAACTAATCCAATATCCATGCACTTCCATGCACGTGGCCCTTACACTTGCACAGATTATATACTAATTAGAGCTAGCTAGCTTCATAATTCTACTATTATTTTATTAATTATACTTCGGATTTGTTTGGCAGCTATATATAGCTAGCAATGTTTTATTATTATTTCTAATTTTTACAGACAAAAAACCCAGTAGGTTTGGTTTCTGCCTTTCTTCTGCATATATATATATATATATTTATTTATTTATAGGTTTTCAATGGTGATGGCCTTTCACAAGTACATGGACAAGGCCCGGACTTCAAAAATATTTATACGATTTAGTTCAATCGAAAAAGTAGTACTCATGGAGAGAGAGTGACAATTAATTTAGCTTTTATCTAGTAGTACTAGTACTAGACGTAGAAGTGGCCACTGGGGAATAATTCTTTATATATATATATATCTTATATAAGCTAGCTGTTGGCGTTCTATATATGACCAGCACTAGTAATGAGAATAATTAAGCAGGTAGATATATCGCTTCTTAATAATCAAATAATATTTGTGAGTAGCACTATATATATATATATATATATATATATATATATAACATATATATTAATTAGCCTTAGAACTTGAAATCTGAAAAATTATTTACAAGTCTTTTTTTTTCCTAGCTAGACTAGCTAGTATTCTAGATCAGTAACCATTCATTTGTTTAAGTTGAGATTGAATCGTACGTATCCCATGATCTCATCGATGATCATCTAGCTGTCCTAATGATCTCGTGTCAAACAGTACTAATTAATTCGAGAATAATAATTAATATAGTTTTTAGGAATCTAAAAGTAAGGTTAAAGGCTGCAATAATATTATAATATTCCTTCTCAGACGACTGACCCAAAAATTCATGCGAATTAATCCCTTTAATTAGTTTGATAAACTCAGAGCTAAAAAATAATTAGCTACAATCCCTTTACACAATATTATATATATATATATATATATATATATCTCACTTTCGAAGCTCAGCTTTAAAAAGATGATGAATTCAACATCTTTTATCATTCATGTTATTCATAATTTATACCATGATTCTAATCACAAGCTTCTCTTTTTTTTTTTTTTGGGTCTCTGTTTGATTACAGCAATGCAATGGAAAGATATCAGAAGGAGATGAAGACTCTAGCAGAGCGAATAATCCGTCTAATCTTCAGGTCATTAAGCATTAATTCCGAAGAAGAGATAAGCTGGCTAGGTTCAAGCTGCAATGTCTCCACAGCTTTACAGCTAAATTCATACCCTTCCTGTCCGGACCCAAACCAGGCCATGGGTCTAGGCCCCCATACCGACACCTTCCTCTTGACCATCCTCCACCAAAGCCAAACAATAAATGGCCTCCAAATTTCCAGGGATGGAGTCGGATGGCTTCCTATTTCTCCACTCCCCGGTGCACTTTTTGTTAACATGGGAGATCTCTTCCACCTTATCTCCAATGCCCGATTTTCAAACGTTCTTCATCGCGTGGTCGTGAACGGCACTCGGCAAAGATTTTCCGTTGCCTACTTTTATGGTCCGCCAACGGAGTTTGTCGTGTCGCCTCTGTGTAAGGGTTTGAATTCAGGACAAGTACCTCTTTACCGCTCTGTGGCAGTGAAAGATTATGTTAGTCTGAAGGCCAAACATATGGAGAATGCGCTTTCTGTTATCAGAATTGATTAAATTAAATGAAGAATTAAAAAAAAAAAAAAAAAAAAAGGAATAAAAGAAGAAGAGGATGGATGAAAAGTCAAGCTAGGCCGGCAAAGTGATGCATGTAATATATATATATATATATATATATATATATATATAATTGTGATTTCAGTTGCAAAAAGCTTAGACAGAAAGTTCATGTATGGAAAAGGGTTTTTATAATTAGAATCATGATGCAGTACTCATTAACCATTAATTTCTTTATTTTTACTTATTTATATATATATATATATATATATATATATATATATATATAAAGTAAATTTTCTTATCGGCCTTCATTTCGATGCATTAAAAATGCTTACGAATTATCATGTGTTTTCTATTGACTCGTATACTCATGAAAAATCGTTAGATCGATATCATGCATATAATATAACTGTTTAATTACTTGACCATGCATATATACAGGGACGGACCTAGCCCACACCAACACCTGCCCTGGCCATAGACGTTTGAGCTAATCAGACTGCATGGCCATCCTGGATCTATATAATATATATAGTACTGATCTTGGTTCTGTCTTTGCAGTAGTGTGATTAATTATATCAGTTAAAACCTTTTAGTAGTTAATTTTCCACGGGTAGTTCAAGTTTTTAGACGATGCATCGACGCTTTAATTGATCAGAATATCTCTCTGTGATCTCAATCGATCCTAACCTCTCTTTGTGCCAATCAGTGAGGGGAGAGGAGCTCTTCATCTTCATTTACCCACCATTTCCGCGCTCGCGGTCTCTTCCAGCTTGCTAAGACTTAAAGATTATATGAGTGATGATCAATATTATTCAATCATCTCCTTGACACAAGCATCGCACCACCAACTTTTTAGGCTATCAATCTACAAATCAAATGAAACAAGGTACATCAAATTCATAGGCGCATGATCAGCCCCAGGAGCTGATCAAGTCTCAAGCGGCGTTGTGTCTAGCTACGAGCTAGCTAGCCTTCTGGAGCCGGCCACCAGTACGCCAATTCATCATGATGAATTAAGTTTACAACTTCAAATAATTCTCAAGATCTATAATATTAGTATCGATGCTCGATCGAACCAGTACCAGTACTGCCTCATGTATCGTATCTTGGATGTCGACAATGCTTTGATTGGATTGATCGATCCATTGTACCTGCCTATGATATTCTTACTTTCTTTTACCACGTGGAATCCTCCAATGTATAATTGATCACCACGACAAACTCATACAACCTCTCATGTCCCGACACACTCACTGCAACCCATGCAAGTTGCAACAGACAACAAATAAAATTAATGGTACGTCCTTAACACGCTGAATCACTCAGTATACCAGCTAGCTATCATGTGGTAGTCATTTCCTTAACACGTGATTGGTCATGTCAAGAGAAATTTCCATGCATGCAATTAGATCATCATCATCAAATTACCATGTCAAATTCATGATTAATACACACACACACACACACATATATATATACCGAAAGCTAGCTAGCTCAAAACTTCTTTTCTCTCCTCCGCTTCCTTTTAGTTAACTTCTTGTTGTACTTCTCCCCATGATCCAAATGATCTGTTTTTTCTGTTATAATTTTTTTTTTTTTAAATATGTTATCATTATGTTTTTGTTATGCCATCGTATCTAATAAAATGCTATAATATTCATGCTATATCTAAGATAAGCAACCCTTCAATTAATTAATTAGAAATTAATCAAGTGTGTATATATATGAGTTTGGCTACTCATCATCCTCATGCATACTTGCACATAACACACATTTGTTTTAAAAAAAATTGGTTTTATTCTTTCTAAATTAACTAATTAAGTTCTTTTACTCATCATTCATACACCACACATTTGGTAAGAGAAAAAAAATTAAAAAATTAAAAAACTAAGTGTATTGTGTGGTGTAAAAATAATGAGAATAATTTTTCTATATACATAATATTCGTTTAGAGAAAAATATAAAATGTTTTAATTATTATTTTACATGTCAATCTATCCTTATAAAGAAAAGACACAAGGAATAAAAATATCTTAAATTCAACAAGCATTAATGTGGTGAGCACTAGTACTCCGAGATGCGTCACATTCGTCGGTATTAAAGTCAATGAGTCATCCTACACATGGGCCGAGGGATACGCCACAAGTCTTGTTTATAACGGAGAAAATGGGATGTCTGTCAGCTCAATTAATTTACGATTGGGAAAAGAACTATCTTGGCTACATATGCATGCAAAAAGATAATGATCCAACGTATATATAATGCAACACTTCGCAACCATTGATCGATCCCGATCAGTAGTCCTAAAATCAAAGATATAAAAAGAAGCTAGGCTAGGCCGGAAGGAATATATATTAATATTACTATTAGAAACCAGCTTAACCCTGCTATATATATATATATATATATATATATATATATATATATATAATATATCAGTTCCACTGCAGAGTGGTCCGGCTATTAAACTGAGAATAGCAGCCCTCCATTTATATGGTGACATGTAGACAAAAATAAAATAAACTAATTAAGCCTCACAACACAAAATTACCACAAGCAATTCACAAAAATCGGATTTCAAGCAATAAACTAATTAGTCTTTGTCTCCAAGCACTTCCAACCTGCCTCAGTGCTGCGCCACCAAGCCGCCCACCACCACCATCTAATTTCGATGTCGATATCCGTTACCACTGCAAAGTAGATCATTTTTCATCTGAATACACCCATTCGAGAAGGACCCTTCAGTCGTGCCTCATTGCCTCTAACGAAAACATAGCAGTTTTTGCATATCGGCAAAACCAAACCCGTCGCTGCACCTTGAGACACTAGACTCGTTGCCACCACCAAGCTCAGTCGCTGCCACCAACCTCCATTGTCCCATCTAGCTCCATCGGCCCCCATTGAGATAATTCCTCCATCGCCCCCCGGGGGGCCCCGGCGACTTGCTCTTATTTGTGTTGATTTCGTCTAATTTGTGTACTGATTTGGAGTTATTTATGATGTATAAAAATGCTGTGTACCAAAATCAACCCAACTGACACAGCTTCTTAACAATGAAAAAAATGTGAGCTCAAATACCTCATCTTCTAGCAAGGCTTGTTTTTCTACTTCTACAATTTAGTCATGTAGCAGACTTTCCACGAGAACACTATCAAGAGAGATTCTATTGGGTCTTTTATTTAGTTGGTGTCCTTTTTCTCTAATCACTATTCACAAAAATCCAGAGAATGGGACGGGAAAGGCAAGAGCAAGGTGAACTTTGTTCGCCGTTTGAAGTGGTGGTTGTTGGTGATGTTATGGGTAAGGGCGGTCCTTGGTCATGGGCTTTGGTAGTGCAGTAGCATCAACAAATATGTTGATGGCTTGTGTGTAAAATAAAGAGGAGAGGGCACAGGAGGAGTTTTGTGAATTTTTTATCAACTGTAGTCAGGTGCACAAAATGTAAAATGAAGGATCTAAGTGGCAAAATATTATTGGAGGGCTGTTATTTGGGTATGAATAGCCTGACCGGTATATAGGTTTTCTCTATATATAATATATGTGGAAAATGTTAAATATACTTAAGAAAAACTTATAAAAAAATTTCTCCACATATCAATTATTGATATGTTGAAAATAATGAAATTTGAAATTCAAATTTTGAATTAAAAAAAAAACTAACAAAATGAAATAAAGTTGTAAGTACATATAATATATATATATGTATATATAGCTGGACCGAACAATTTCATGCAAAAAATGAACATTTTTCTACATGAAATGACACATATATAGAAAGTAGGAAACCTAAGAAGAACACCGAATTCAGGATACGTGACAAACAAAATTTAAGGCACCCACAAAACTCCAGAAAATCAGCGTAAGCATGCAGGAAAAAAAAAAAAAAAGCAGAAAACCGTCCAAAAGACACAACACGTCTTTTACGCTCAACCACGGCATAGGCACGTGTAAATTCGTAGAAACCTAAGACCTATTTCACACTACATGATTTCGGATAAACAGCACAATCAGTAACGACAAACAAAAGAATAAAACAAGAAATAGTACTTAAAGGCTATGAATTTGGAATTTAAAAGTTCATGTCACGTAAAAGGGAACTGTCTTTGGGAAAAGGACCTAAAGTTTCCATCTTTGAGGGGATCGAGCATGTTTTACTTTAGATATATTTTTATGCATAAACAAACGTATATAAGTGCTGCCGTCACAAAAATCACATAAAAATAAGGGAGGATTTGTAACGATGGCGACTTTTTTTTAGGAAAAATTATTATATTTACAAGCGTATAAAGGATACGCGTTTATACTCCGACATGCCAATATGTAATTTTAAAATAATTGAATTTTAATTTTATTTTAAAATTTTAATTTTACTATATCATCGATCCATGTCATTTATTTATGGTCCAACTCGCAAATATAAAAATATCTATTTAAACTTGTATTTGATATATATATTTTTTTTAATTTTGAAGGACAAAAATGATTTTTTGATAATTTCTTAGGATGACGAGCTTTATTGAAAGTAAGTTTTTTCATAGAAAAAATTTTGGTATCAACCGATTGTTGGGCGCATCCCCCACACCCCATGTGGCAGACCAGTTCACTAAAAAGTGAACCGGTGCACCTATCCCTAACTCCGCTGGGTCCCTCCCCCCTCCCCTCTGTTGCAATTTCTCATTTCCGTAGCCCTCATTCGGCTTCCCCCACTCGGGAAGCCCCCAACCTCGCTGTGCGTACACTTTCAATGTTCTCTATTTTTACTCACTTCGATTATTTTCTCATAACTCGGAAACTTCAAATTCAAACTCTATCCTCTTTCCCCCAAACAACAACGTCTATGTAGGTTTCACTCTATCCCAGTGGATTGAAAACTAGAGGACTTGGAAAAAAAACACAGAACCCAAAGAAAAACCTTTGGGAAAAAACCAGAATCCAATGGTTTCACTTCATCTATATTCTTTTGGAGATATATAATGAGTGAGTAGCTAGAGAGCGAGTGAGTTGCAATGGTGGCTGGAAAGGTGAGACTGGCCATGGGGCTGCAGAAGTCTCCGTCCTGCTCGAAGCAGGAGATGCCCCCGAACCGCCATTGCCATCACCGAGCTCGGCTAAGGTTCCCTAGAAAGTGGTGTTCTCCAGGTCCTTCAGGGCTCAGGTCCAGCCTCGCCCACTTGATGTCATGGAGCTGCTTCGTCTAGCCAAGGAGCTCCGTGAGAAAGAGTCACGCTTGAAGACCTAGCTCCTCGAGTACAAGCTTTTGAAAGAGTCTGTCGCCATTGTCCCTATCCATGAGAACGAGATATTTGCCAAGGATGCAGTGCTCGAATGAGCCTTCAACAGAATTGAGTGCTTGGAGATTGAGAACCAAACATTGAGCATGGAACTGAAAGGGTTAAAAAGGAGGATGGAAGAGAATGAGAGAAAAGAAGGCGATAAGAAAGTCAAGGTAATAGAGACTTAGATTTCGGAGTTAAAGAGAACAGTGTTGGATCACAACAGAGTAGAGTTGATCATGGACAATGACGACCTTTCATCTTCCTAGAGGTTTCATGACCTAATAGAGATGTCAAGTGTGGGATCAGCTACAATTGCTAGTCTATAAAATTTCTCTTTTAGATAAGCTACAAAAATAATCGTGATGGTTTGTAATTGGCGTGATATTTCTCTTTCTTTTGTGTCTCTTTGCCTTTTTTAAAAAATAAAAAATAAAAAAGAAGAAAGAAAATTACCGTCTTAGAAAGTAAGTGAACACTATATTCTAGTTGTTAGAATATAGTTGATTATGTGATTGGGTTATCTATCTCTCTCTGCGTCAGCCTACTGCAACTCTAGGCTTAGACAAAGTGAGAACAGATACGGTAGGTTGCGTAAGGGTTCATCAAATCCCTCAAATGAGTACAAAGAAGATCTCTTGCTTAGAATGCAAACGAATCTTAAAAAGAATAAATAAATAAATAAAAGAACAGGGGTCTGTCAACAAATTTAAAATTGAAAAAGATAGCGTTATGTTCGTATAGATAATAATTGTCGTTTTCCAATGAAATGGAGCCAAGGAGCAATCTAATTTAACTCTATTTTCCAGGCAATCAATTAAATTAACAAAGTGTTGGTGCAAATTAAAAATCCTAAACGGGTCCGACCATTAATTGGAATTGTCACTAATAGAAAATTTTAAACAGGCCATTATTAATATTACTCTTTGTTTTAAATTTTATAATATCTATAGATTTAAATTACTTCTTATAGAAATATAAAATTTTGAAAAAGATAACTAAATATAAAAGAAGGGATAAATATATTTTGTACACACAAAATTTCTATTAGTTAAATGATATAATATGTCGATTTTAATAATTTAAAATATAGAGTATAAAATGACTGAAATTCTAATAGGATAGTTTTCGATTAATAAGAGTATGCACTTTAGAAAAAAAAAAAAAAAAAAGTATGCAGGACACATGGGTGGTGGTCCTACATTGCCTACACCTTTGGCCCATCTAAAATTGTCCTTATACGGATTGTTTGGGCATTTGAACACCGAGTGTGGATGGGTGCCGTTCATTGGCTGGTGCTCACACTGGACGCTTGGACACAAATGGCTGGGTTGCTCTCTGTCAGTTCATATATACGACAAATTGTCATCTGGATATTTAAATATATATATATATATATAAGCTCATCTCCTTTTTGTAAGGATTTAGTTGCTCTCTCTCCCTATTCATCATATACACGACAAATTCTTATATTAAATTCAAAAAGTTCCGTGTCCTTTTTGTTTGAATTGTCAGGATTACAATAAGACCTTCGCTTCTTAATAAATACCAACCGAGAGAGAGATAGAGAGTATTCTAATTTCTCAATACACACAAATATTATTTCTACGTTTGGAACATGGAAACAGCTTGTTCATCTGAATTGAATTCAAATTAAAATCTAACTAAACGTTTAAATACATAACTTTTAAATCACTAAATATCATTAATTCAATACCTCTTTATACATAAGACTCATAATTTTTTTTAACTCAACATCTCTTTACACGCGAGACCCAAAATCATTTTCAACTTCTCATAAATATATCTAAACTCATCTTAACATCCAAACACATCTAAACTCATCATAAATAGATTCTACAAAACTCACTTCAACATCTCAATTCACTATTATACAAACTCAAACTCATCTCATCTTCGCGTCGCCTCAGTGCTCTGCAAAGTGCAGTTCAGAACTTCAGATAAAGATCATTTTGTCAGCTTTGCCAATTTTAAATTATCTATAACAAATATGTCTTTTTTAATCAGCACGGAGTCAGCAATCACGTGCATACTGAATGCAAACAAAATTCAATAGTTGCTGCATTGTCTTGGTGTTAAAAGAGTTGGGGAAGAATCCCCACCCTCTAGTCAGGGATAATGGAGATCAATACGAGAAAAAGTTAAAAAATTTACTGAATTAAACTTTTGTTTATTACCACTTAATTATTATTATTATTATTATTCTTTTATGGGTATACCAGTTATTGATTTCCGAGTGAGCAAAAGACAACATATATTAATAAATAATGAAGCCAGCTTCATCGATTGTTTATAAAAATTACAGATCTATACAGCAAAAACAGGAGAAAATAACAGAACTCACATAGAAATTTGACCTGCAATACTAATCACCTCCTCTTCCTTCACACAACAGGTAAGCACTATGTACAACTTTGGCAGCGCAGTTTTTCATTCTTTGCGCATTCCTCCTGGAAATCGAAAGATTAGGTTAGGTGATGCGAGTGATTAGCCATGGAGTAGGACAATTAAAACAGAGCCCAGCCAAAATAACGAACAGTCAGTAGTCTAGGAACTAATGGTGACAAAACAATAGTGCATAGCTGTTAATATCTAACCCATAGCTAACGAAGTATTGTTACCAGTCAATGCACAAAAAAAAAAAAAAAAAAAAAAGGTTTTAGATTATGCTAGATGCTGTGCTGAAACCTTATTTTCAACCAAACAATTCACCCTTTTTTCCCAAAAAGAAATTCTCGAACCTTGGTTGAATCTCACAAAAATGGCAAAAGAGGTTGAGCATAGAAAGGACCAATCCACAAACCGTCAAAACAGGAGGTCTTGGGTTCCTCAGTATTACAAGTTACAAGTAACAAGTGGACTTTACTGTCTCACAAACCCATTCTGAACCCACACTAGGAAGCAAAAACAATAGACCACATTTTCTCTTTATGTAAAAACATCCATTAATAGTATTTGATGTTGCTAACAATATAACTACTACATTGCTGCATGATTATCACAATGGTACCTGGAAAGCTTTTAACAGAGTGTAACAGCGTCTTTGCTCTGCAGAAGCAGCAGCATTTCGCTGTTTGAGAGCATCACAAATCTTCTGCTCTTCTTGAAACCCAAGTTGGACCTTTTCTTGTTTCTATAAAATGGATGCAGCAGTAAGAACTTCAATGACTAGAAAAAAAAAAAAAAAAAAAAAAAAAAAAAAAAAAAAAAAACACTACAGAAGCACAAATATGAGTATCATTTTACACCTTTTAGTACACATATCATTTAAGTCTTTTTGTAAAAATCATGTAGTTTTATAATTGGGCCAAAGAAATATCCTCCCCACCACCCATTTTTCTAATCATCTCCCCTCCCCTTAGTCATTCCAAAGGGCCATTATTCAAGCAACAGATCTATGTTAGGAGTTCTGTTACCAAACAAGTAACAGCATAAATCACTCTGTAGGAAGTAAATTTGATGATATTTTAAAATTTGACAGCCTGCCTAGTCTTGTATCTGAATTATAAAGCCAGAGGTTCCTCCTTTAACTCTGCCCAAGACCCTAATCAAACCCTGTATCTTCTTTGAGAAAGAAGTGGTAAGTACCTGTTGACTGCTCTTCACAATTCCCTCCATGGAATCAATAAGTTTCATGCGACCAGCAGCATTAGTAATGGCTTCTTGGAACTTCACAAAGTCGCATGTAAAAAGGAGATGGTAGTGAGATTTAAGCAGTGACAGAAAGGGCTGTAACCTTCAGCACATAATTAAATAACTGAAAACAGCAGCAGATCCCTTTAGAGGCACTTGCCTCGCCTCAACATCTTAAGAATGTTGATCTCGAGTCATGCAATCCCATTGGTGGGCAAATGACATGCAATTAAAAAAAAAAAAAAAAGCGCACCCCATCTAAATGAAAATGATATGCAGCTGAACCTGAGCCTTTATTTTAGTTGTTCTCTGCATCACCTAAAACAGACCATAGATTCCCACTCTTTCTTTCTAAATACTGTTTAGTAGTTAAGCAATTCAGTTATAATGAAACATCCATAAGTCAAAAACTGTACTTGATCCTTCTAAAAATTTAGTTATATGGTATTTTTGTCGTTGAGAACTCAAAAGTAACGATCTTGCAATTAAGCATGTAAATCTAGTAGGCCTGAATAACATGCACTATCAAAATGTGAGCTCTACTTTACAATCTACTCTTTCTGCTCGCTTAGCATACAGCCACATCTAAAGCAGGACAATGAACGACCCAGTGACCAAGATTTTGCAGTCACTGAGGATTCAAAAGTAGGATCTTGCATGGTGATATGTCAATATACTAGACCTGAGGCTGAAAAACATGCATTACAACTTCACTATCTCCAATCTTTCCGTTTAATTAGCATATAGCCATATCAAAAGCAGGACTGCACCATGCAAGACCCAGTGGTCTGGATTTTGTATATATGAGATTATAAAGCAAAATTGGCAGTGTAACCAACAACAATTGTTGCTTCTGACATTTAAATAATGAGCAAATTTGAGGAATAAAAACCACTCGATTTGGTTCAAGCACCAATGTACGCGTGCGTGCATGTGTGAGAAAGAGAGCATATACAATAGAACTTTCATAAAAGATAGAACATTTCCTCGACTTATTTGACCAACCTGGGAACTTATTGAATTCAATAAAGATGTTTCCTTTAGCATCAGTTCTTTTATCTCCAAAAGAGCATTATAGGTACCATAATATTTACGAGTTTGGCGATGCTTTTTCTGCACAGCAGAAAGACTCACATAAACCTCTACAAGAGCTAATAAAAAAAAAAAAAAGATTCAGGGTAAAAGGAGAAAAGGAGAATAAAAAAGGCAGTCCAATCAACCGCTAGAGCCATTCTTATTTAACCTGGATATGGACATACAGTTCTGAAAATCGGCGTTCATACCTGCAACATATTTATCAAGAAAGTAAGCAGACTATCCAAAAGAGATTGTCTTAAAGCTATAAGGTATGAAGGGCTGAAAAGAGGGCCATAAACGTTGATGCAGATAAGTGACATTGATTTCCAGTATCTCATGGGCCCCTTAGATTAACAAGAAAATGTTAAAAAACAAGTGCAACCATATTGAGAATGGCAAGACAAATGATAAATGATACTATAAGCCAACTTCACTGTTGCCATTAGCTCCCCAACTTTTCCAAAATGTTCTCATGACAGAAAATGAGAAATGGACTGAAACCCTGAGAATTTATGAGGAGGATATAAACTGAATAGCAATAAGAGGCAAGAAATGTATCAGGAGGATTACGATCACTTTTTTTCACCGGGTGTTGAACGTTTCATCTGATTATTTAGATATGAAGAGGAAATGGTGGGTAATAGCTTCTGCTTTATCAAACACTCAATATTTTATTAGTGTCAGTCCCTAAGAATACTATGCCTTTAGTAGTATTTAAGAGAAACTGATTATAAAACTCCATACAAGTTTGAGACCATCTCAGTGTAGCAGAGAACCATATATTGTAAGGGGTAATAATGTATTGTAAGCAAAATGAAAAATAATGTCAGGAAAAAATAACAACGTACTGGATGAGTTCTGATTGGGATGGCATGTCATCAAGCTGCCGCTTCACAGCAATAATTGCCCTACATCTAGCTGCAAGTTCCTACAAGAAGCATACATGCATTGTTTATTAGTGATCAGTACAAAATAAAAAAAAATGGTCTCTCTCTCTCTCTCTCTCTCTCTCTCTCTCTCTCTATTTCTTATGCAAAGGAAAACTAACATCAGGCTGATTTTCTTGCAAAAGGAAACTTGCAGATAGGGATCAAGAGAGAAAAATCTACTTTCTCAAAAGTCAATCATTGTATCATATAATTGGTCACTTACCTTGACTGTCAACATTAACAAACAAACAAAAGAATAAGTAAACTGAACTTTGGTAGGTCAGAATTGAACAGGAAGTCTGCTGCAACGGGGTGATTTGCTGTGATTGTATAGGAAAGCTTTACTTTACTAAACAAACACTTGGATCGGTAGAGATAAATTTTTTTCCTTGAACGGTGAGCATTAAGAAATGGAAACGAGAAACTTTCGAGATAATTCAAACATCTTGTTTTCTAGAATACAAATTAGGAAGTGGGCATAAGAGTAAGTTTTTTTTCTTTTCTTTTTTTATTGGCACCGGGTGTCCAAGAACAGCATCCCAACTAATCCCGAGAGTGCACAAGGCCTTAGCAAGGAGTTTCCTGCAAGTGCACCTCGGGTAATTCAAGGAAAAAATCTCCTAGTAAGATGACTCCTAGAGATTGTTTGCATCCAAGCGGATTTGAACCTTAGACCTGGGGGGAGCATACCCCCAAGCCTAAGGCCTTTACAACTCGTGCCAACCTCTAGGGATTAGAGTAAAAAGTACTTATAAGAAAGGAAATGAAGCAACTCAGCTCAATTAGTTCACACGTATTAAATATCAATTGTGCACTACCGCCAATTTGAAGAGATCTCATGCAGATTGTTTATTATGATATTCCTGCGGGATGTGCCCAATGTGGTGCCTTAAATCTTCCACCACAAAGGAAGATGAATAAATAAATATTCTTAACTACAATTTACCTTTTTTGCAGAATGCAGTTCCTCCAAAGATTCAACCAAAGAATGATTGAGACTATCAGAGGGAATCTTGCCATCCCAGTCACTTGCTATTCTTCCCTCCAATTCAATAATATCAGCTTGCAGTTCAGAGCGTTTTACATTACAATTGGACTGGAATTCAGATTCTTGCATTTCCAGATTCTGAACAAACATTCCACTAATGCGCATCAACCACTAAATAAAATGCATAAATGAAGCTTAATGGAGAAAGATACAAAAAATACACATAGAATTTCTCTTTTCAACTGGCTTAAGACAGACCGGTCACAACATCAGTGGCCAAATATCTAAGTGATGTCCGTATGTTCCATCTGTTGTTCAGGATTTTACGGTAGCATTAGCTCCCTTTTGTCTTAACTATGCTGAAACATCTTGTAATCTCAGCATCTTATATACAGGAAAAACTACCAACGTTGATGTGGAGTTACAGCAGAAGTCCATCTAGGAAAGCATTCTTAAATTTCAAGAGAGAGGCACTCTGAGAGGGAGATGGGGATCAGGTTCCTCTCAAATTGGAGGAAACTCCAGGTGATGTGATTCTTGCAAGGCTTCTCTCAGATGTGTGTGAATAACAAATTTTAGCATTAACATGAACTAAGATGTAAACACAAACAATGTTCCTATTTGAGTAAGATGCCTGAATATATTCACAGATCAGAAACATAGCCCACCTTTAACGACCCCAAAAGTGGTATCAATTTCTGCACAGCAATAGTAGCACCTTCCTTATCTATTCTCTCTCGTAGAAGTTTAATTTCGTTCATAATATCGAGCCCGAGCTCTTTTTGATTCTGGAGCACAGAAAAGAACAAACATGAGAATGTAAAAATGACCAGAGGCAAATCAAATCAATCCGACCACCCCACCGAAACCTCAATTGTTTATAAATAGTCTTTTTTTTTACTAGTTAAAAGCTTGTTAAAAAATAATTGCCCGAATCCCTATGCACGTCTGTTTAAAACCTTTCCGCATTGAAGTAATCTCGCGCTCAAATTATGACATTATAAGCAAAATCGCCTCTTAACCCTGTGGAGTTTAGACATCCTTACAAGGACCAAGCAACTTAAATCGTACAAAATATAATTACAATAGCAGTTCAAAATCAACCGAATATTTGGAAACCCTGTTGCTGTTTCGAATGAAAAATAACACAGAGACATAAACCATGACAGTCGTGTAAATTAATAATCAAAAGCGTTAGGTTACAACGAGTTAGTTACCTCATGATCCCTGTCATCATCTTGTAAGGTCCTAACACGATTAACAAGCCACTGTACAACGGGAAAAATGGCTTTGATGTCTAGAGTTTCAATTTGAGAAGCTTCAAGAGGGTGTGGACAACCGATTAACCTCAGAGCTTCCCCAATGCGATTTTCAATCTCACTGCACCCCAATAACGCAAAAGGCAACATCAACATCAACCATCAAAGAGAGATCTGAACTTTTTTATTCAATTATGAAAATTATTCACGGCATTGATTGCAATCATATCGTGGCGCGTAAAGATGATTCGGAGAGGGTTACGTGCATTTCCTCCAGGTGTGTTAGGGTTTCGTCGTTGACGGCAGCGATGCACCAGACGATGCCTGAACGGAGCTTTTCGGAGGCAGATATATCGGTTTTTACGGCGTCGGCATAACCGACTGAGAGGAGAAGATCATAAATACGCCCAAGAGAAATCGGTGATCCGGACTCGGACAGGAAGTGAGACTCGGCCATGTCGGTTCGACTCGCTCGTGAGAGGGAGTTTCGAGTAATCATCCCTTTTATATCCAACCCTCCATTCGGACTGCTTTGTAATTGTCGAATGTAGATAGTTGAAGTTGGGCTCGCTAGTTCTGTTATCGGTGGACTCTGGCCTAACAGCCTCTGGGCTCTCCTTCTATGTCCTAGAAATTCAACCAGGCTCCGAAAAGAGAAAAGTATTAATTGCAAAATTCATCATTGGATTCTCACTTATTTTTTTCGGTTGTAAGTATTATGAACTCTTTTTTTTAAAAAAAAAAATGAGATTTATAATTATTATTATTTTTTTACATGACTCCCATATTTTCTCATCTTTTTCAAAAAGAGTATACGGCGCTTGCATATTATATAATTGCAAATTTCATTTCTCTATTTTTTATAAGATTTTTTGTGATTTTAGCTTTTACTCAATTAGTCTCTAGATTTTAAAACACTAATAATTAGATCTTCACTTCATGTTCATCTTTTATTAACTTTTTAACGGTCCAATATTCTGAGTGTCCATTGATAAAAATCGACACATGCATTGTATATAGTTCCATTTGAGCAATTCTAATAAATATATCCTAAAAGACTATATTTTTTTTGAAGTTTAATATATACCAAGGAACGGATAATTTTTTTTTTGTTTTTTTGAAAAATATAACCTAGATTATATATAATTTGAAATTAGGCAGGACTCAAGAATCAAAGGTTGAAATTAAGAAAAAACAAAAATTAAAAGATTTGTTGTGTTGTTTGCTAAAAAGTTAAAAAAAATGGATCATCAACCATCGAATAATGATCTTAATGCATTGATCGCAAATTTATGTGTAGAGGTGTAAATTGATCCGGTCTGGTGATGGATCAGAATTGTAACATCCGGGCTCAGCACAAAGCTCAGGCTAAGCTAATATTCTATAATTTTTTTTTTTAGGTTAATATTATGAGAGGCCCATTTGAGATTTAAAGAATAATTTTGAATAGGCCACAAGTCCAATATTTCTTACGGTGGATTATTGGTTTTTATTGAATTTGATAATTAAGTTAAAACCCATTTATTATTTATGGATGCAAACCGATAAATACTATGTCCCCATCTATTTATGAACTCCAAGCCCATGAAATACTTCAATTCAAACACAGTATATTACAACTCTAGAGTTATCTACATAATAAAATTCCTAACCCATTCCATGACTAAAGCACCCAGTTTCTATAAATTATGGACCAATCCCATAAATTGATCTTCCTCACCACAATCTAGGTTTTCAGCTATATATATATATATATATATATATAGACCCGTGCGTATATCTCCTTCATGCATCACAAACTTCTTCAAGCCCTAGAGATGTCATTCGGTTCCTCAAATCACACTGCACCTTCTCCATAAATTTCCATCAAGCGTGACGTGACCACCACAACCCTTAGCATGCACGTTCGTCCCGATGTCCCCACGTCCAGGAATATAAGCCCATCACTATGTTGACATCACCATCACTAAAAGCCTTTTGTTTTTCTTTTTCCTTTCCTCTTCTTTCACGCCACACTGCCTAGGCAACGCCTTGTTGGATGGCATCCTTGCACCACCAGAAGCCAAGCATCCCATGCAAGCCGAACGTAACATAGTCCCTTCCCGTTCACACACCACCATAGAAAAACAACCGAGCTACGGTCTTGGATCACGTTGTTAGCATCGCTGCACCAGACTACTGTGAACCACCACCTAATGTTACCGAGCTCGCTCCTGCACAACGGAAGTTGCTAGGCCCACTGCCTCACGCTTCCATCCTTCACCACTGTACCCCGTTATGGCCACCTCGAACTGTTACACACCACTGCTCTTTCTCCTCACAGAATCGCAACGTCAAGGAGTTGATGTCGAAGCCGTTGCAAGCAACATAGACCAACGCCAAAAACCTCCATGCATCCAACCTCACACGACAGTCTCTGTTTTTGCTCTTCAAAATAGAGCACCTAGCTGCTTCCCCCACCGTGATTTGCGGGAGTTGAAAGCCTCCACATCCCAGCTGACGGCGGAAGCTGCCACGTTTAGTCACTGCTGCACTGTGAGTCTCCATCGCCAAACACCCCGTGTGTAGCCCTCGGTTCTCTCGGTAATCTCTCTCCCCCTTACGCCATGATCTCTCTCTCTCTCTCTCTGTTCTATCTCTCTTTCTCTCTCACTCCCACAGTGCACTGCCACATCAGCCGCCTCGCCACCACTTCGTAGCTGCTTTCTCGATGAGTATCTCGCACGGTCCCTCCCTCACCAGATGTAGTTCTTGATCTAAAGCTTATTTTCTCCAAGTTCTAACCTTGGGTTCTACCACTTATATTACATAATTACCTAAATGTCATTAGTATTACGTGTATTCCCAAGGAAAGATTCTAAGTTTTTTTATTTAATTATTTTATTTTTTTTATTAACTACATCTTTGCCCTCTAGTTGGAAGTTATGGAAGACCGTTTTAATTATTTCATGTGGGTCTTGGTCAGATATTGGGTCGGTTGTAATTATTACAAAACACTAATAATATCTTGTGTGGGTTTGAGTTTGATTATTAAATAGTCTTGTGATTAAGCTGGAATTAGGTTAAATGAATATTAAATGAATATTGATGAATTTGAGAAGTGACAATATTTTATGATTACGAGAATTTTAGAATTTTAGGAAAATAGGTTCATTTAACATTTCAGGTTTAAGTATTGAAATAAGTGTTCGATTGAAAATTTACAGAAATTACATGACTATTTTATAGGTGACGATTAATATTTATTCAACATTGTTGCGAAAAGATTTTGAAAAACTAAAAAAGTCCAAGTAAGTGAGGTTCCTACGCTAGTTTTTGCATAAAAGAAATGAACTGATTTTGGTTTTGGAAAAATATGTTTGTTTTGTTATGAAGATAAATTTGAAACAACTGCAGTTATTAGTTCTACATTACTCATGAAATATGTATAAAAGAAGAAAGTACTTTTGTCATGATTGGTGTAGACATGAGCAAATTTTTAGCATTTTGTTTCTAACTATGCAAAAAGAGCAAATATGAAATTTAAAAATTTGTACATGTTATTTGAAAATGCTTTGAATTTGTTTTGAATATGTGAAAATAATATAAAATTGTTCAGTACTCTGTTTTGATATGATATGACATTTTAAAAACCTTTGACATGACTTTCTGATTCTATCTATGATTATGTTTCTGGTCATGATTCAATGATTCTGATTATGTTTTGCTCTGATATATGACATTGTCACGGGTGATAATAGTGGCATCTGACCCTGTCACAGATGATAATAATGACCTCTAGCCTTGTTACGGGATGTAATAGTGACCTCTGGCCTTACTATCGGATATAATAGTTACCTCTGACCTTGTCACGGGATATAATAGTGACCTATAGCTCTACCACGGGACATAATAGTGGCCTCTGGCCCCACCACGAGATATAATAGTAATTTATGTTCTGAGTGCAATCACTTTGGTATCATGGTGATTTATGCTCTGCTTGGCTTTCCACAGAATGCACAACCCTACCACAAGTGTTAAATATGGTCTTTGCTCTGATATAGAATGATATGATATGGTAAGATGATGATGTTTAATCATGTTATGACAAATGATATTTTTGTATATGAACATTTTGAATTGTCGCTCTAATATTCTGATAATATGTTTTTTGGATCCGCATTCTAAAACTAAAATGTTTTGTTCTACATTCTGAACTCTGTGAAAATGCTCATGTTTATATACTAATATATGTTCTTTACTTACTAAGTTGTTAATAACTCACCCCTTATCTTCACAATATTTTCAGATATTTTAGATGTTTCAACTAGGGATCAAGAATAAAATGCATGGGTAAGACTATGTGAATATAGTGGATTAAACACAAAAAGATGTCATGGTTATTGGAGAATTTTTATTCAATAAATTTATTGTACTCTGATGACGTGGTATGTTGAGAGGTTGACATTTATATTAAAAATTTGTGGTGTTACTAGTTAATTATTTGGAGTATTTGAGTTAAAACAGTGAGATCTATATGTAGTTGAGAGATTGGAGTCTATATATGTAATATGATATATAAT
Source organism: Juglans microcarpa x Juglans regia (assembly GCF_004785595.1). Classification (NCBI taxonomy): domain Eukaryota; kingdom Viridiplantae; phylum Streptophyta; class Magnoliopsida; order Fagales; family Juglandaceae; genus Juglans; species Juglans microcarpa x Juglans regia. The sequence continues at coordinate 33,938,925 of NC_054600.1, forward strand.
TTTAAGTGAAATGTAGTAACTCTTCGACTCCGTCCGGGATTAGGGCGTTACAGAAATTTCTAGCCTATCATTTTCTCCGGACCGAACATCTATTGGGACCGGACCGGTAGCTATTAGCCTATCAGTTTGGCCTAATTATTTTATTATTTTTTTCAAATAAATTAATAAAAAAATTATTTAAATTACTTAATTAAAATTAAGTGAATTATTAATGCGGATTATGTAACTAACTCATTAAAAATATTATTTTACTATAATTATATTTATGATATCGATAGTTACTACTTATTAACTTAGACTTTACTCTTTCGTATGCATAATTATTAATAATTTCATACATTTTATATATGGTTAAGGAATATTAAATAATTTCATTGTATATAGATTATTCATGCTTGCTTGTAACTTAGGTATTTAAAAAAAATTACCTAATTATTTTAATTAAGTGTAAATAGTAGAATATGTATGAATGTATGATGTATTAACTATTTACATATAATGACATAAGTTATCACATGATTTATGATTTATTATTAATTGATAGCATATATTATTTTATATTTTATATAGTCAATGATAATAAATTAGATGAAAATTACATCATTAACTTATATAATTACTATATAAAAATAATTTATTAATTTATTAAAAATATTTTTAAAATATATATATATGGGTCCAGTCCGGTCCGGTCCAAAATTTGTAGACCTCGAGACCGGACCAAATTTCATCGGTCCACATATTTTGGAACTGAGTCTAACCGGTCTAGAATTTGGTCTGGTATGCATGGTCGGTTTTGCCGGTCTGGACCGAATTATTGACAGCGCCCCTACTTATGTGTAGGGTTTCCTTGTTCTAAAGGCTACGATATGCATTAATTAAACATAAGAAGGCGAAAAAAAAAGTTAAAAAAAAAAAAAGTGGAAGAAGAACAGAAGTAGAAAGGATCGACAACCACAACAGTATTAATTAAGCCAAAGTAGAGCTTGATTTTACATGCATGCTTGTATAAACCAAATACTACTAGTACTGATCATGTCATCGCCAACAAGTTAAGTTCTACATCCCTGCAAATGCGAGCATGTGCATATGATAGTCTATGGACCTTGCCTTCTCCGAATAGGTGAAATCGAGATAATCCTTGTAACGGAACTCTTTGAGCACTTGGGGATGTTCTTCATCAACAAGCTGTTTTGGTGCCTTGATATTGCTTGCATCCATGGGAACTGCAAAAACTCCGAAAGAATAACGCTCTTTATCTCCAGTCATCATCACCCTATGATTCACAGCATGCATTCTGCAATTACTCCAGGCCTGCAAAATCAATATATATCAGATGTTGTTAATAAAAAGTTATGTTTGTAGGATATGATCTCCAACTATAAAGATTCATATATACCTTTAGGAGATCTCCAACAATAAAGATGAAAGAGGTAGGAGATGGAGACAATTTAATCCATTGCCCGTCCTTGGTTTCAACTTCAAGACCTGAAACTTGATCTTCACAGAGGAATGTAAACAATACTTTATCAGTATGAGCTGCCAACCCTTTCACAGATTCCCCAGATGTGGAATTAGTTTCGCATCTCATTATCCTTAGAAGTGTCTCACATTCCATTATTGACTCTAATTTCTCTCCCAAACCATAACCATCAAGAATCATCGTTCCAATTAAATGGCTCAGCTCGTCCAGCAACTTCATCATGGAAGTAACAGTTTGGCTGCAGTGGGAACATAGATAAAAAAATTAAGAGAGAGAGAGAGAGAGAGAGAGAGAGAGAGAGATCAGAGAGAGAACTTTTTGATGAGCTAGTTTTTAGAATTTGTTGAACATGATGACAAAGAGAAGAAGAAGTACAGTGATCATGACCATTAGGCCACATTAAATCCATGAAGCTTTTGAGGGAGTCATAGTTAGTGCCGTTTTCAATATCAAAACTCTCGAACAAGGGACTGACAGGATCCAACGTAGCCACGGCCAGGCCTTGTTGGATTAACATTTTTCTGCTTTATATCCGAAGGAAGGCCATAAAGCTGTCTGATCACCGAGAATATCTCAGCTTTTAATGTATAGGTATCTCTTCAAACATTAGTTCGAAACATCCATAATTTTCACAAGCCTCCCGAACTTTGTCGCACAAATTGTTCCACCCTTCAGTTCCTCGGTCCAATTCTTTCAGCCCCTTTGAGAACTTGATGACTGGAATAATCTGAAACGTCTGAGGATTCAAACCCATTTTTGATTTCCACGTTTAAAGAAGTTGATGATATATACATATACAACATATATATCGTATGCATGGCTAGCTGTTACAAACTAGGGTTTCTTGTTATGACATAGTTCACAAGTTGACATTGAGATAGAACCAAATTGCCGATTGGAATCTTGGATCTAATCGCAGGACACGTAAGAGTGACGTTGTCATTACACTCTAATTTAAAGGGAGGCCAGGGGTAGGTTGGGACTTGGAGAGTAAATTAACTAATTAAACAATGACGTTAATGCATTAATATTAATTAATATATTTTGACTAGAGGCATAAAATTAACTAGTACTACTGCCTATTTACAAGATCCAAAGTAGCTTAAGCTAGCTAGCAGATTTCATCACTTTCCTTGTGCATTCCCTTTCACGTCAATTTTTATGTTTAAAATTTAAATGGCCCCGAATATTACAAAAAAAATATGCTTCCAGAAGCAGAAGCTGAATTCTAAAATATAGATTGAAACGCAAAACACATGAAAATGAGTAAATATTTTACAGCAGGTTGATTCATGACAAGTTCAGACAATAATATTAATTATGATCATCATGATATAAATTATGTGATATATAAATGATAAACATACATAGACATTTTATATATATAATGGATACGGGTTTCTTGCTGATCAATTCATAATAAACATGCTGTTGATCATATCCATGCATAATACTGAATATTTATAAAAGAATTGATTTAGGATACGTACCCAAATGAATCTTTCCTATGAATAGCACAGCCACTTGCTATTCTAATCCCCTCCAACTTACTGATATAACAACGTACGTTAGAAGTTATAAAAAAAAAATGATAACGTGTTTCATTTGTGACAAAGAATCATGACTATTTGCGATGAGAATCAATTCATTTTGGTAGAAAATGATTATTTGGTGGATGTGTTTTGTATCACTACCAACGACCTCTAGTAACCTGCAATCAGAAGGTAGGTGAATTCGATGGAACACTTTCGATACCTAAGTTAGTATATAGTGCGGAGAGTATTTCAAGCTTCAAGGTGATCAAAAGTTACCTAAGGCATTTTTTTTCCTTTATTTATATGAGCTGATCACGTGATGAGAAGACTTATTAGACGACACGACTTCCACTGATCCTTGTTGGGTTGCAGATTGTTAGGGATCTCAATCAGCCATTATGCTAGAGGGATTTAATACCCTGAACAATTATTCTAGACGTATATTACGCTAGAGGGAGATTATTTGTCTATTATGTCATTAATCCGTGGTAAATGATAGCCAGATTCAAATTCCGTATTGGCACATCTTGGTTGTTATTCAAATTTTGATATTTTATTAAAAAAGTAATTACGTGGCGCTTACGCACTCACGACTACAACTATTATGCATTTCTCTATTTACAATAGGTAGTCCTGAATTTCACTTTTTCAATAGAATATCAAAATTTGAATAACTATTGGCAGAAAGTTTCTACCCAGCATCCACATCATAATTTAATTTAAAAAATAAATTTTAAATTTTACACATCAAATTATATTATGTGAATGGTGTGTAGTAAATTTAAAATATTATTGCTCAAAAAGCCTTTTAGCTAGTCATGTATTGTCATTTTTTGTATCGGACTTAGCTTCATTTTGTAAATATTGATGAATGACAATGTTTACATATATAATTCATAATTTTTAACTTTGGCGTCTATTACATCAAAATATCGATATATTCTTTTGATACTTAATCAAAACATCTCAATATATTTGTGTCATTGCATAAATTTATTATGAAAAATTTTACTCATTATCTTTAAATTATATTTTATTTATTTATTTTTTAATTTAATAAGTATGTGATGTAATCATGTAAATATAATGAATAGAAAAACTTAATTAATTTAGTATGAATAAAAAAATTAAATATATATATATATATATAAAATATAGTGTAATTAGATAATAGGATCGATCTCACGTCGTAATTACGTACGCGGTGATCGTATCCTTCTTTGAATTTTTCTATGGCATCATGTCACATCATTTGGATTAGCCCGATCGACCTGTCGACTAAAGTCCCGAGATGATCAGAACTCCAAAATAAATTAATGAAGGTGGGACAAAATAAATAAATAAATAAATAAAAGTTTAATAACAGAATTAGTCGAGTTATAAGATCATGAAACAACGACTAGTTTTTTAATTCATTAACGATTTGTAAAAATTTTAAGTATAAAATCCTCACATAGTTATTTTTATAAAGGTGAATCATACCATAAAGAAATATAAATGTTTTTTTTTTATAGACTTTAATTTTTTTAAAGAACTTAAGACTTGTAAAAATTGAGCACCAGTAATACTAGATGATCACCCGCCAGTATTATTTTATTCATGCGTATAAGTACGTAGCTAGTATGGCCAATGTACGTACGTACAAGGCCAGTTTATTTAGCCAATTACTGGCTAATATATATATATATATATATATATAGGCCGACGTACGTATATGTTACATGCATGCATGCTTTAAACTGAGTACCACACTGTTTATATTTGAAGTTCAATTTATATCCCTGCAAATGCGAATATTTGCAATACGTGATCTGGGCGATTGTCCCGTCCACCGGCCTCGAACTTTCGAAGGTAGAACTTGACAAAATCTGCGAAGTCAAACTCTCTAAGAAGTTGTTGATGTTCTTCATCAATAAACTCTTTTGGTGCCTTGACAATGCTGCCATCCACAGGAAATGCAAAAGCTCCGAAAGAATAACGGTCTTTATCCCCGCCCATCGTCACTCTGTGCTTTACGGCATGCATTCTGCATTTACTCCATGCCTACAAAATGATCGATCAATACCCACTATCAATTAACATAAAATATTTTTATGATCTGGCCTATATATAGTATATTTTGTAACGTTCTGCATGGGTTAATGTCACTTAATTAGCAAACAAGCTGAATCTATATATATAGAGTAGAGAATTATATGTATATGTACCATTAGACAATCTCCAACAAAAAAGACGAAGGAGCTAGGAGATGGAGACAGTTTAATCCATTGCCCATCCTTGGTCTCAACTTCAAGGCCTGAAATTTGATCATCACAGAGGATTGTACCCAATCCTGTATCAGTATGAGCTCTGAGCCCTTCCATAGATTCTCCTGATGGGGGAGCCTTGTATTTCATTAGCCTTAGTAGTGTACTTTTGCATTCCACGATTGACTCTTTTTTCTCCCCCAAACCATAAGCATCAAGAATCATCAATTCTAGTATATGTTCCAGCTCGTCCAGCAACTTAACCATAGAAATAAATGCCTGGCTGTTGAAAGCATGCAATACAACATGCATGCATTAATATGCACTATAAACGATTAAATATACAGAAAGAAAGAGCGACCTTAATTTTTCTTTAGCTTATTAATTAGGCTCAATATAAGTACTTTATACTTCGAGTTCTTGAACATGAAAAGGCGGACTTGTGATCGGTATTAATGATGATTCTCACAAGTTGATTCAGTGATTCTCACCAGAATTGGTCATTACCATCCGACCATATTAGTTCCGTGAAGCTTTTGAGGGAATCATAGTTAGAGCCATCTTCAATTGCAAAGGCCTCGTACAAGGGACCTAAAGAACTCTGTCCCATGTAGCCACGGTTAGGTCTCGTTGGATTTACTTCCAGCTTCCTTCCTTCATGGTGCACATGCAGTTCTGATCAAGTTGACATTATTGATCGGATACAACAAAACTGCCGATTGGAATCTTAAACCTAATCACAGAGATGGGGAGTTGGAGAGTAAAGTAATCAATTATGACTGCCAGCAGCTAAATCACGACGTACGCAACACTGATTGAAGTGACAAAGCTGATCACTGTTTAATTACAATATCCCACATAGCTTAATTAATTAAGCATCTCGATCGGTATTCCCTAAACAATATATATGTGTGTATGTATATATGCTTGTCAATTTTCATGTTTTAACGACCAGTACATGAGCATATACAAAAGATATCCTTTGGTCCAGGCCAGCTGGTTACGCATCTTGTTAAGATACACATATAATCATGTAATTCAAAACACATGGAGATATGAAAATATTTAAAACCAGCTGGGTCCACTCAAGAAAATTAGTTCAGACAACCATATAATAATAGTTAGCCACTTCATATATATATATATATATATATATATATATAATCATGTTGAAGATGCAAAAATAGACTAGAGGATAACATAATTGTATTCACTCAAAAGATAAAGATTACAAAACAGCATTGCTGTTTATATACATATGTTCTCATAATAGATGGGATTATAAGAATAAAAGGAAATTACAAGATTACAATAAATGTAAAAGATTACAATGTATATAAAGGAAATAATAAACTTTTATATGGAAACAAAGTAATAGATTAGGCATTGTCAACTGTCCAGTGTGTTGCTGTCTTTCCAAACTTGCAGATTCGTGATCTTGGGCAGCTGTGCATGATTTGCATTCAGATCTCCATCTGAGGCTGAATTGGAGGCAGAGATCAAGCCTCCATCTTTATTTATTGAGTCTGTTGCTGAAGAACTTCTAACAGAAGAATGCAATTAATAAATATATATATGTATATATTATCTAACATGCACGTCATATGCTTAGATGATATATTTTATTCAATAAAACAATTAAATGTAATTAAGCAGCATTTTGTCCGTACGTGCATTTTTAGCTAATAATTGCAATCTCTTTATGACAATTTATTATCGGGCGCCGCCGGCCGGTGTGAAATTTTGTCTTGTACATGAAGGTCAATGGTCTTCGTTTGTATTCCGATTGACCAGTTATATTTTTGTAGTGTTTGGCCGGTGATATCATCAATTCCCATAAAAAATATTTAAAGTTATGTAATTAATTTGTTGACTAACTTGAAAGCTCTTATAATTACCAGCGTCCGTGATCTTGGCTTAGATCTACTTCACACCACTACTTTAATTTTCTGATCATGATCACGATGTCCTGATCCCAGATCAGTTCGCGTCGTTAATTACATTGTTTCATGCATTAATCCTTGATCATATATATATATAAATATATATATATATATATCTTTATATATATAAAGTGACTATCTAACGAAAATTTTTATTTTAACAGATTTTATTATTTTTCATTAAAATTAACGCATTTTTGAGATGATGACGGTTGGCGTTAGTTGCTCCCAATTTTGCATTAAGGCTGGGCTATTTGATCTGTGCGGCTTAAGGTGACTCTTGGCTTCTAGTGGTGGTGTAAGGATGGCGTCCACACCGTGCTAGCTTGGGATTAATATATTTATTTATTTGTACTGTTTATTAAATTGCTCGCTAATGGGCCGGTTTCAATTATATTTTTTTTTCTATTGATTTTGAAAACCGACTGAAACAAATCACATACATTGATCAATCTTTTTGTGAGGATGGAAAATCGATATAGGGTTTGATAGAATAAAATAATATATAGAAAAATAAAATTAAGTTCCATAATTCAGAAACCAAAAACAAATTTAAACAACAAAAATATGGTTCACACAAGTCATATTATTAAATCAAGAATTTTGTGGAGCCATGTATTGATCAATTAAAAAACAAATTCACTACAACAAATCTGTTTATTTATTGTCAATTCTTTTCTATAAAAATGAATCTATTCTCTATGTTATAAACAATTATTTTCTTCGTAAATAATTTATCATAAATTTTAATTTAATTAAGAGAAAGATCGGTAAACATGTAATCAATAATTTTAACATTCAAACACATTGAATGAATAAATCTAATCATATATTTAAAGTGAGCATGATTTATGGAAGTTTTTAGGAATTGGGGAGTCTGGATATATATTAATTAAACTTGGAAGCCTGCAGACAGGCGGGCAAGTTGCTTATTCCTTTCAAGGTGATCTGGGTCAATTCGCAAACTATCATCTTTCACCCAAAAATCAACAATTAAAAAAAATAAAAATAAAAAATCATAACATCCAAATAAAAAATTAGTAGAGGAATTTTTTAAAATAATTAGTAGAGAAATAGTTGGTAGTTGCTTGGAATGGGGAATTAAGTTTGACAAATAGTTTCTAAAACATTTTTTGTATGTGATATTGAAATATGTTTTTGTTAGATTCCAGTTCATAGTATTTTATTATTTGATTATTTATTTAATTGAGCGTAGGAAATAATTGTTATTTCTTTATTTCATCTTGCTTGTGTAGAACAGTATCCAACAGTTGAAACAATCATTTCATTCATTAACATAATGAGAAGTGGTAAGATTCTGTAAATGATGTTTTACAAAAAATTTACAAACGAAGATAAATTAAATTAATAAATTAAGATTTGCAACTCATTGCGGTAAACATTATTTTATTAGTAATAAAATAAAATATTTACAAAAGCATTCTTTTTTAAAATTGATTACGATTTAACGTAGAAAGTAAAATTCTGGATAGAGGCGAAAATAATTAATGTCATTGATTTGAACCAAATATTTTATTACAAGTCATGTATTGGCTGAAATATAGGATTTGGATATAAATACAATGAAAGCTTCGTTTGTATATATTGTAAAAGCCAAAGGGTCTGCAAATCACGGTATGTATCTTACGAGTGAAATTAAAAGGGGAAAAATATTAAAAAACGAGAAACAGAGATCAATATATATATATATGACAGCTGGCTTATCATAAGATATATATCAAGGTTGATAAAAACGGTACGTTCCGTTTTAGGTTGATTTTTTTTAAAAATATATTTGAATTGTGCAACCGTCACATAATCGTTTTGAAAAAAAGTAAATAAAACATGAGATTTACATAAAAAAAATTATTTTTTAATAGTAAATCCTACTTTTTTTCAAAATAATTACATGATGTTTACACATTTCATGATGGTATGTAGAATTACTCTTATATTTTTACCTCAAAAATTGCCCTAAAACGTGAGGTAAAACCAAACTTGGGCTCTCAGGTCTAAAAGTGGCCTAAAACCTGTCCGATGACCATTGAAGGCTGACAAACTTGGGCTCTCAGGCCCTTTAATTAGCCAACCAGCTTTAGTTTGCATTCTTAAACTACGTACTATCAACGGTTCCTAAATTCCTGCAAATGCGAACACTTGCTTATCTGAGTTTATGGCCCTTGCCTCCTCTGACAAATTTAAGTTTTAACAAAAAGGAAACTAGCTTTATTTCACATTCATGAACAGAGTAATTAACGCCAAGAAGTCCTATATTCCTGCAAATGCGAACACTTGCTTGTTCGAGTCAATGGACTTTCCCTCCTCTGAATAGGAGAGAACCTCAGAAAATCCATGTAACCATAATCTTTAAGAACTTGGGGATGTCCTTCATCTACAAGTTCTTTTGTTCCCTTGATGATAGTACCCTCCACTGGAATTGCAAAAGCTCCTAAAGCTAGCTGATGACATAGTTTTTGAGAGCTTATAAGAAAATAGAACAGGGAAATCATAGAAAAAGAAGTGTTCTTTTATATAAAAAAGATTCTGATCGTGACCATCAGGCCGCATTAATTTCGTGAAGGTTTTGAGGGATTCATAGTTAGATGCATCGTCAATGCCGAAGCTCTCGAACAAGGGAACTGCTGCATTCTGTCCCAAGTAGCCATAGTAAGGCTTTGGATTATCATTTTTCTGCTTTGTTTTCAATGGTCGAAGGCCCAAAAAACTGCTTCATCGTTGAAAAGATATCAGCTCTTAGTTGTACAGGCACCAGCTTATCGTACACTACTTGGAAACAACCGTAACTTCCACAAGCCTCTCGAACTCTCATGCAAAGACTATTCCACCACTTAATTCCTCGGTCTAAGTCTTCAGAGCCCACTGAGAACTTGATGAATGGAATCTGAAACTGAGGATCTGAACCCATTTTCCATAAAGGTATGCTGATCTTGTGTTGTTCAGATTTATAGTACAAGGGTGTTAGAAGAATTTCTTTAGGCGGCAATCGGCATAGTTCTCAAGCTGACATTGAGATAAAACCAAACTGCCGACTCAAATCTTAGACATACTCACGAGGCATGCATGCATGCATGCATGCAAGTGTTTCATCATATCTTTTATATATTGTTTGAAGGAAGGGGCGAGTAAAATTGATCCTTGATGAATGTCAGCAGCTAAACCACGATGTAAAACTTTGAATTGGATTAACAAAACTGGCCGTTTACAAGATCCGAAATGGCTTAAGCTACCTGAGCATAGTGTACATATATTATTTATGAGTAATACTGTACACCACATTCTCATCTTATTTTGATTATACTTATAAGTAGTATGTGGTACATTCATCACTATTAGATGATAAAGAAACATGCAATAAATGATCATTTAATGGTGATAAATTAATGTGTTACATCTTACTTAGTGGGATGAAAATAGGATAGTAATATGGTGTATATAATTGTTTATTATTTATACATACGATAAAACAGAGTTACAACATTAATTTCAACGGCTCCAACATATACCAAAATCATTACATAATACATATGAAAAATGGGTACCCTCAATGTGGGCATTCCAGAAAACTACGAGTACGAGTAGCTTCGTCACCGTACTAACTACGACCCGAAACAAAAGCCCACTACACACAAAGGCAAAGAAAGGGCCCATAAATACAAGTTGTGATTGATAAGTGCCCGAAATATCCTTCCAATAATTACAAAGGTCTAACCAAGATCCCCCGCTTTCCAGTTAGCCCAAACCTAGCGCCTTAAGCCCAACTAGTCAGGATAGGTAAGCCATGCTTAATTTGGTCCATGTTAGGCTTGGGCTCAAACTTCGGGCCCAAGAAGAGTACCTTGTACGAATAATATTCTCATTCGGCCCTGAGCTAATTTTTCCAAATAAAAAAAAAAAAAAAAAAAAAAAAAAAAAAACTATTGGTTAAGAGGTTAGGATGTTCCAAACTGGAAGTGGAAGTATCATATTCTTGATAGAGAGAGTAGTACAGAATGTTTATGCTTTTCTTAATAAGAGTACAACATGTTACAAGCAGAGCAGTAGTCCAGAAGAAAGCCAGTCAAGACAGCATTAAACAAATCTCCAATTTAAGACAACAAATACAACTTACAACAACAATACTACAAAAGGTTAGTTTCTGGGGTAAGTAAGAGAACTTAGAAGGAGCGAGCTCAAGTGATCCACAAGGAAAAATAAATATGTGAGCCAGATCAAGCGCAGCAGCAACCAAGAGAGTCGACAGACAAACTACTACAAGCATCTGATCCACAGCCAACCAAAGGAAAGAAAAATTAATCTCGTGCAGTTACTTCACTTCCACAGCTTAACAAATTTGTCATGACTAGCTGAAGCAACCAAACCCGTCGCAGTCGACACTGCCAATGCAGCAATAAGTCCTTCATGAGCCGACAGCGTCATCGTCTTATTCTCGGTCATGTTCCAAAGCTCCAAAGACTGCAGCAGTAAGGAATGCGATCATCCCGTGTAGTAGTATTGAATTGAACCAGACCGTGAATAATCAGGTAATAAAAATAGAAAATAAGGCAGTGTCAGTTAGAACCCCCATTTCCAGCCACATTATTACTATTATTATTAGTTCTTTTTACAGAAGAGGCCGCCTTTGTAAAATCACCAGATCATCACTTTTTCCACAAACTTACACCACCAAAATAAGAGAAAAATTAATTAAGTTTGCAACTTATATGATCCCAATACTTAAAGCCCCATATTCCTCTCGAGAACAATTTACAAATGGGAAGCTCCAAAGACTTTTATGCGCACCTCAGCTTCAAGATTAAACTGGGTTGGACAAAGTATACCCATACAATTATATATGCCAACCCAAGAAGTTTTGAAGGCCAATTTCAACTTATACATGCAAAATATAGCGAAGTGACAATTCAAGAAAGAAAAAAAGTCATCATAAAAATCTATATTGCCAACCTAAGGAGCTATTAATCATAGAAAACAAACTGATACAAAGAAAAAAAGCAGATGCTTGCCTGATAGCAACCAATGACCAGCAATGAAGGATATGTAGGATGGAAAACACAGGAATGGAATATATTGCCATTACAGCTGAGCTCATGTACACATTCTCCTTCGCTCCCTGATCCAAGGTTCCAAACTCTGACAGAGTCCTTGCTGACAGATGCTAAGAACTCACCAGAAGGGTCCCAGCACACAGAATGGATCTGCTTAGTATGTCCCTGCAATTACAAATCCACAATCAGGGGAAGAATGTTAGCCATGCCACATTTTAGGAGGTAGAATGCAGGAGCCAAAAGAATATAATCTTAAAAGACCGAAAATTCCAAAAAAGTGTTCAAGAACTTGTGAAAGAACAAAAAATCAATTAGAGTCACCAACAACAACAGAGATGCTTGCCGCAAACGCATAAATTTTCCTCCTTTAACAAGCATCCCTGTTCTCAGTGAAACAAAACTGGCTTGCCTAAGAATCCAAGAAAGTAGATTATTAAAAAGAAAGAGAAAGAAAAGTAGAAGGGGCTTACTTACAACTTGATTTAGTTTCATTTAATTCTAGAAGATGGGGGCCGTTTTTGCTATTTTAAATTTCTAGATATGGGCTGTACGTGTGGCCGTGGGTCTCATAATGAATTTTCACATATTACTAGGTTTTTACATGCGGTTTTTATTACTTATTTAGATTGATTTCATTAGAATCAGGTACCATATATGTATCCATATACTAAAATCTTTTTCTCTTTTGTAGTTTGCTAGATTCTCTAATCAATAAAAATCTTGTTTACCAACAAAAAAGAAAAATCAATATTATTAAGTTTATACAAAATTAATCTACATATCAAATAGGTTAAGATAACATACAGACGCGATATTTTATGTATCATGGGATTTTTAGCATGAGAGACTCAAAGTGAAGATTTTAAGAGACAAATTCCAATCAGAAACCATCCTGCATGAAAGAGTAGAAGTATTTGCAGGATCAAGCAGGGCTTTCCATCTATTCTGCAGCATATTACTTCGCCTCTGCTTACAGAATTCATCCTTGGTCTAACTCAAAAATAATAAAAGAAGTTAAACGGACCTTTAATGAGTGCCGACATGCTTGTGTCTCCACGTCCAGTATAGATACAACGTTCTCTGCAGCTGCAGCAAGGTACCTTCCAAGGCGGGGTTGAAATCTCATTTGTGTCGTACCACCCTATTATATGTAATAAAGTATTAATATTCTCTCCATTCACAAAACCAATAAGTATGTGGAAACCACCACTACCCAACACCAATCATACAAACATAGGCCTGCGTCATAAGAATATTCTTTTTAAATTGGTAAGTTACACACGTCCATCAAGAGACACCAGATTCACTATTACGTGATTGTAACACTCCAATAGAAGGCCTAAACCACATGGCCTATACTCCAAAAAGACTAATCAATGATACAATTGGAGCTCCATTAGAACATTATAAAGAGCAAGAACTTCTCATTCCCAAGTAACGTAGGATCTCGCACACCACCAACCCTTATCCTTATTATATGGGGTATCACAATCTCTCTCCCTTAAATTCCCAACGTCCTCAGGCCAGTCCATCGTAGGTGGCATGGTTCAAGTCCCACATTTCTAGTTGGGATAGGCTCTGATACCATTTGTAACGCCCCAATGGAAGGTCAAAACCACATGGCCTATACTCCAAAAGGATAGTCAATGAAACAATTAGAGCTCCATTGTAATATTATAAAGAGCAAGAACTTCTTCTTCCTAAGCAATGTGGGATCTTATACACCACCTACCCTTATTCTTATCATATGGGGTATCACGGTGATTAACCCTCATTGGTCTTTCTCGAGACCAATTATATATACATATATATTATATGAATATAAAAAAAAAATATTTTATACCGATAAAAAAAACAGTTACACACACCCATGGGTCTTGAACCCACAACCTCAATCTCTACCATATTCCCATGGCAAAGAAGGTGCCATTTGAACTAAAGTTTATTGAGCCAATAGTAAATAAAACTCTACCTTGGACACCCTCGCACAGCTTCCATTGTTAATACTCCAGTATCGTATCTCACCATCTTCATCACAAGAGCAAAAGAGGTCATCTTTATTTGGGTGGAAGTCAAGTGACTTAACAGAGGCAGAATGCCCCGTAAATGTACGAAGTGAATAACCAGGCTGCATATAAGACATAAATAGAGTCACAAATATATCCGGTTCATTGAGGCATCATACTGTGAAGATATAAAATGCAAGTTCTTAGTAAATTTCGACCACCATAACACCCAACAAAGAAACTAAAATAGCAGGCATTTAGCAAACATTGGCAAGATTAAATGATCTGAAATATGATATGCTTTCATTCTTGAAGCACAGCCCATGAAATCTATTTTGCTAGATATTAACTTATTATTTAAGAAGTAAATTGAGACTAAGCACAAGTTTTCCACCAACACAATCAACACCAAAGCACCAAGAGAGCTAACCATCCACTAATATCTTGTTAGCAGGAACTGAAATTGTATACCTTTACATGCTAGTGGATTCAAGGTGACTATTATCCAAATTTAATTCTGAACCACCTCTTCACCAAAAATAGGCATATCCACAAGCCAATACCACTATATTTATCATCGGTCTATCTTAAATTGCTTTCAGAAATTTGAAATGTGAAAATTCATTACCTTTTCAAAAGCAGCATTTGGAATATTTCAACAATTAAGGTAGCACATATATATTAATAAGTAGTTAAGTAGCTTGTATTGAAGTAAATCAATAGCCCCTCATGTAGATAGGGAATGTAAGTATGTAGCCCCTAGGGGTTGGCTCGAGTGATAAAAGTCTTGGTCTTGGTGGTATGCTCCCTCTAAGGTCTAAGGTTCGAATCCTTGGGTGCAAACAATCTCTAGGGGGCCATTGCAACTGGGAGATTTTCCCACTGAATTACCCCAGGTGCATTTGCAGGAAACTCCTTGCCAGACACCTGGTGCCAATAAAAAAAATGTAGATAGGGAATGTGGACCAGAATTTCTCAAAAGATCATCAGCCTGCATCATATAAGTATCAATTGATACTACCAATTTACAGTGAGTTTCCCTTGTCAAAAAAATTCATAGTGAATTTCCCATTGTCGTCTAGTGAATTTCCCATCATTAGCCTGCATCATGTAAGTATCAATTGATACTACCAATTTATAGTGAGTTTCCCTTGTCAAAAAAATTCATAGTGAATTTCCCATTGTCGTCTAGTGTCTTATAGAACCAGCTTTCATGTTGCAAACAACTACACAATTATTATGGCAGAAAAGTAGAGCGAGCAGCAACAAAGAACCAACAGTTTCATAAGCAGCAACCCATGCCCATGTCCTTTTATTCCATGTCGCCCTCGGATGTCACACCATTATGTTTCCATATTCTAGGTTCATAAGTTATAAAGGCGCAGTTTTCTACCTTCATGCTGCTAATTGCATTAATATGTATTTAAAACCCCTAGATCGAAACCCACACTAATCTGCTCTCTCAGCAGTCAGCTAATGCTCTTTTTTCTTTTTCTTTTTTTGTTCTTTTTCTTTTGCAGAGAAAACCTGGCCAGGCATTAATAGCCAAGGGAGACAAAACTGGAACTTATGCACATCTAATTTTATTTTCTTTAACCAAACATCCATCCTGAAGATACAAGGAAAAATAACCTGTAATTCAATAATTGTCATTATTATGCACGATTAAAGAGAAGAACATGGGAAAAATGTAAGGCAAATGACATAGTCAAATGTATAAAGATCAATACAAGAGAAATGAAGTAAGAATTCAAATACTATTATGGATCAGGAAAAAAAGGTTCAACTAACATTGTCGGCATCCCAAACCCTGACAGTTTTGTCAAATGAAGACGTTGCAAGACGTGGCATGCTTGGACTGAACCGGACATCAGTAATAAAAGAAGAATGCTCTTCAAGTGAGGTTTTTGGCTTTAAAGAATCCGTGTACCACAGTACAGCCTGTGTCACATGATCATCAAGCAAACAATTACAGTTGCTCTTATCTAGAAAAAGCAGAGAAAAAAAAAAAACATTTTTTTATTGGCACCAGGTGTGCTCAATTTAACATTCAGGAAATAAGTTTTCTAACACAGAGCAGCCACAGCACATATTTGATTATTTTAGATAATTGTTGCTCAATACATCACAAAATATTTGTCAAAACTCTTGCACTCACCTTCTTATCGTGGCCACCGCTGGCAAGCAATTTCCCATCTGATGAGAAGTGGCAGCAGATGACTTTGCTTGTGCTTGCTCGAACAGAATTTACTTCTGAAAATGTGAACCCTAAAGACAAATGAAAGTAAATCATGGTAAAAACAGCCCAAATTCAGATTAAAATCCAAATTTCACCCACTGCCCACCACCTACAGGTGGATGAGTTCGGGTAACAACATGTTTCATCACTAATCTTATGCTCCTACTCCCATGAAAGTTTGTTACTCGCAGCACTGTAAGTACCATTTTGTCCTACTATGATCATTTTCTAGGGCAAGAATTAAACTTGACCCATGAATTAAATAATTTGCAAACAGTTGAGTCACAATTAAGAAAAATATGGTACATAAACAAGACAAACAGCACAAACTAATCATAAACTCTTGATAAAAAAATATGCATCACGACTGCACCTTTGCTTATGTCCATACCACGACCCACAGCATCCCTAGGGTCGGTATCATCATGGGATAAAAATGATTCGACATTATCCTCATCCTCTACAAAACGATCAATGTCAGCCTGCAATTCAAGATCCTTATCATCCCACTGCCAAAATGGAATGCCAATGAGAATACAATGCAAGGAGTTTTTGAGTTCCTCAATAGAAGATCACAACAAGTACACTCACCAATTGATTTGATGGTGACGTAAGGGTGCCAGTAGTATCAGCACCAAACATCATCAATGGCTTGGAAGAACTACCACTGTGAGGCAAAGCAGGCATCGATATCACATCTCCAGGTGTATGCGTTGAAGGAGTTGAGGGTGCTGAACTTGGAGAGGGCCCCGCTGTGTTAGCAGTTCCTGAGCTATTGGCAGGACCAGAAGATGACACTGGCTGTTTTCTCTTTCTCCCAGTCTGGTTTTTAGAAGCCTTAAAACAAATTCAGGAAAAATGTTAGGAACCTCCCAAACTTTACAGAGCATATTTATATTAAAATTCAGAAATATCCCCTCCCCAAAGAAAAACACAACTATATTTTACCACATCCCAGGGTTCAATAACATAATTGACCAATTCTAATTCAACCCTCTCAACCACTGTTTTAGTTTCATCACATGAGATTTCAGCCACAATCTTTATAATAACTAGCATGGATGAATGGAAATGGCTTCAAAAACCTGAAATCTTAGGGGAGAGAATTTATAAAAGGGTGGCTCTACAGCCACCACTGGGAGCTCCCGCTAGTTGATTTTACTTTTTTTTTTTTTTTTTTTTGCTTTTTCTTTATATGTATTTTTTTAACACTTTTAAATTTCTTTTAAAAAAAAATCACAACATTATTATAAAACACTTAATTAATCATTAAGTAAAAATAAAAATAAAAACCAGCGGGAGCTACCAGTGGTAAGAGTAGGGTTTTCCTTTATAAAAACACATGACCGTATAGGACAGACATTACATGCGATGGGAACAAATTCTTCTCTACCTACTTTTCAAAATAGTAATGCTTATAATTCATACAGCTTAAACATGTCAAATGCAAACCTCAGAGAGAGTTGGGCACAAAGGTTTAAAAAAAAAGAAATGTTAATACCTAACAAGTTAAAAAAAACATGATTCATATTGCTAAAACCCCAGTTAGATAATGTAGAATGGATGGCTGTGATCAACTTGTACAGATATGTCCCACAAGAGAGCCCAGATGGCTCCCACTAGGGCATTACCACATCATGGAACATAAATTATTCGCATGACTGATATTTTTGCTAAACAAGTCATGTTGTACACATGAACAAGAAGGATTTCAAATCCAATCCAAAAAGATGTTGATACGAGCACAAGACAATGTGCAATTTACACGATCATGGCACACCAGAAGATGGTATCAAGAGCAAAACATATCTCAAGCATATATTGCTAGAGTTGATATAAGGACTGACCTGATCATTTCCTCGAAAGGAATTCGACATGCTACCATCCACAGTCCCACTGCCAGCACCTCCCATTTTATCTTGTTGGTGAAGACTGTGATTTGAGCTCTGAGATTGCTGATTTGAAAGAGCATGCTGTTGTGGATTATTGTTCGGTTGCTGCTGTAACTGAGCCAATTTTAACTACAGAAATAAAAACTCTTTAGTAACATCTTAAGCCCCCACTCAGGGGGAGGGGGTTTATGCCGAAAAAAGTTGTAGGAAAACATCTAACTGCAGATGAAGGGTAATTGACAGTGAAAAGGAGAACCTTAAGTAGCATCTCTGTATCTCCACGACCCAAAAGAGGACCACCAGATTGAAGAGGTGATCCAACGTTCGGAACCACATCACCAACAGAGTTTGTAAGGCCATCCTTCCCAAGACCAATGTTTCGATTATTCAAAAGCATTCTTAGTCTTCTACTTTCATCACTTGCAGATGGTGATGTCAAGTTTTGCTGTGCAAGCATTAGCTGTTGCTGATGTGGTGACAACATCTGAAGTTGGTGAAAGGGCTGAGGTGCCTGCATAAAAGGCTTTTGTTGCTGAAGAAGCCCACTGCGAAGCTGATCAAGTCCCTAACAAATAAGCAAAAACATTAAACTGTTGCTAAATAAAAACAATAAAGGCAACAGCAGCAATAAAAATAAAAATGATGATGACGATGATGAAACACCAATAATACGATGATCATAACTGCAATAAAATCCCAGAAAAAATAATAAATGTAAAGAACAGATATTTCAAACCAAAAAGAAGAACTCACGAACTCAATACAGAGGGATAAATAATTGCCAAAAAGAGGAGTGGGAAGGGGACAAAAAGGAAAATCCACTCTTTAAAACAATAAAAAAAAAAACAACAAAAAAAAACAAAACGAACAAACTTACAGTTAGGGGCCATCCTTTTAGAGTCAAATTATTACTACCTTGATTTGACCCTGAAACAACAGGAATTTAAGTATTAGATATAAGGATCTTAATGCAATTACAATTAAAAATCTCATAAGATGTTGTGACTGTTAATTTCCAGAAGCTATTCAGTCAACCGGGCTTGTTAATTAAAAGGAACGAACACAAAAGGATTCATGTTTAATCGTGTCACAAGTGTTCCAATCATAATTCAAACGAATGTTTTATAAGTATTCGAGAATTGAAGAATTCAAAAGGCATAGTGCAGTACATAGGACATGCACACAAAATTATTTCCAACAAAATTCAAAAGAATGTGACAATTAAATTAAAGAAGATAAAGAAATCAGGCAAAGAATACCAGGAATTCCCATCAATGATCCTTCAGGACCTGCAGCTCTGGGATTTAAAACTGGATTAATCTCACTCTTGATATCCTGATTCCGCATTAAGTCAGAGCAACACAAAGAATAAGTAAAATGAAAAATAATGAGGTCACTTGCATGAAAATACTATACCGGCATGGACCCTGGTAGTTGCTGATTGCGAGCTTGAACTTGTGGAGACATCCCACCAGCTGTGCCATGCAACACTTGCCTGAAATTAAGAATAATTATATGCACTAAATAATGCTGCTAACGGGAACAGGAATAAGATAATACATCCTTATTATTTAAACATAAGATGGATAGGGAATGATTCCCTCAAATTAACCATAGAAATTGAAGGTGCAAACATATATTCACACTTCACTGCCAAAAGATAAAGTAATCTTTATCAAAGATTCCAATATCCATCTCAAGCATTGTTTTTGTATAGTCTAAAGTCCTTGCACGTTCAGACAAATACAAGATTAATTAAAATTTTATGCAGAAATCACTTGATTTCATTTCCGACTGTACCCAAAGGCTATCAAGTACATTCCTAGGGACAAATTACATTTTAATCCCTCTACTTTTGGTGTTGTAATCAATATGATCTCTGAGCTTCTAATTTGGGAAATTACACCATAAATTTTGGTTTTATTGTCAACATAGCCCATACATCTGGTTCCATCAAAGCTTGGGACATTAAGCATCAAACCTTTCCATTCCTTTTTCTTTTCCTTCAGCCCATCTCTCCTCTCTCTCACAAACAAAAATCTTCCCTTGTTCCTCTCTTCTCAAACACCACACCCCAACCTCCAAACCTTGCAATCTCCAGCAGACCACCCTCACTCCACTCTCTCCTCTTAACACCACCAAACGCTACTCCAATGGTGAGTCCACAACCAGCCCATCTAGCATTAATGCGCCTGATAGTCTAGGGTCATGCAGCAATCCAGTCAATATGTCTTAAAGACGGCATTTTGTTCATAGGAATACAATTCATAGCCCTCCTTGAAAAAGCTACAGGAGCCTTAAGGAGTATTATAAGATCCAGCCTCCAAAGAGAGAATGCGCAAGGCACAAGTTAGCATTCTCCAAGAGCTAACATGTGCCTTTAGGATTTTCCTTAATACAATGGTTTCTCAACAACTCTTCTAATTAGGCCATGTTTGGCTGCAAAAAATTTTGCGAGTTTTTAGTTTTTTCATGAATATTAATAGACCTAAAATTATTTTAAACTTTTTTTTACAATCAACCATTGTGACTGTGCCACCTTATCAAAAATAAGTTTACTTTATTTGAATCTTTCAACTTACATAATTATCCTAAGAATAATAAACGAGTTGTAAGTGTATCATTACTCATTTCTTTTCACTTTCAATCCAAACATCTTCAAAATTTTCCATCCCTCAAAAAATTCCAATCTAATCATTTGACTCAATTAGACAACAAAAACACAAAGACTAGAACAAATTTCGCAAAAAAAATCTCACAAAACTTTCTGGTCAAAAAATATTTTCAATGGGCCCGACCACTTCACAAACCCCAGCATAACTTATCTCAATGATTTGAGAAATTTTTATGAAAACCTCAATCTTGCTATTTCTTGAGTTGGAGGCCAAAGAAGACCGGTGGGGGCCACAGGGATGGACACTAGAAATCACAATGTTTTGGGAAAGGGTGATGTGGGTGTTAATAGAGGAATGGGAGGGAGTGCATTTAGTTTAGAGTGGGACGGCTAATGGGTTGAAATTTCTTAGGGAATGAGAAAGGAGGGCCACATGAACAATAAACCAAACTTTAGGCTGTAAATCTTGGAGAAAAGTACCCTGAAGGCTGGCCAGTTGCTGCAGCTGACTTCAATATCGAGGCATGATTTGGATCCAAAAGCTGGCTCACATTGTCCCCAAATCTTTGCTGTAACAATTTCCTAAGACGGTGAAAGACTTGAATACAATAATAATCAGGCTATCCAGAAGACTAAATAGTCCACCAACCTTTATTGCTGCATCATCCAGAGAATCCCTCTGAAGAGGCAGTTTTAACTTTTCCTCGTACATCTTTGTTGCCAAGGCATTTGCAGTTCCTGGGTTCTGTCGCATAAGAGGGTCATTTCCAACAAGGCCATTTGTACTGCCATTAATAAGGTGAGCCCCATCTCTTCGCTGCTGTTGCGGCGTTGGTGGCTGCTGCTGCTGCTGCTGTGGCTGCTGCTGTTGTTGTTGCTGCTGTTGTTGCTGCTGCTGCTGCTGTTGAGCGTGCCTCTGCAACAGGAGCTGTTGCATCTGCATATGATGCTGCTGCTGCTGCTGCTGTTGATGCTGGGGTTGTTGGGGTTGCTGCGGTTGCTGCTGTTGTTGTTGATGCTGTTGTTGCTCCCTTGCTTTAAACAACTGCGTCTGCAATTTAATAAGTCCATGAGTTTCCAAATAGCACCTTCTTTCAAACTTTTTTTTCCCTTTTATACTTTCTAATTGTCAAAGAACTTCAACAAACACCATTGTACCCATACAGGCAAAGTGTGAAGTCCACCAATTTAATACAACAGACACAAAGTTCCACTTTGACCAAACTCCGAAAGCCATCAACTAGCCTAGGCATGTTGCCTGTTTTGCACCACAGCCACCCTGGTACACTAGTAAAGATTGACCTTAGGAGTATAATATATAGACAAATGTGCTTGTACTGGCACAGATTCCCACTAGGGGTTAGTAGGCACAATTCATACACAAGGCTAGAGACTTGAGCAACAAGATGTGTATCAATGGGTAGTTGTGTGATGACATCTCTGAAGATAACTAACGAAGCTTCAAACCCACAACCAAATCTTAAAAGACCAATTTCCACCGCATAACAATTGACAAAGCAAAAGAAAAGCAAAGAAGAGACACAATCAAGGAATTTATCATAACCTGTATGTATGTTTGACAGAACAGCATAGAGGAGTTAAGTGACTATTCTTTACTCAAACATCAAAGAGCAAATGATGCTTGAGCAAGGACATACCTAGCACAGGTTTGTGAAGAGAGATGAGGGAGAGAAGTAACTATTGCCGTAGTTAGGAAAAGAAAATAAAAACCAAGCAAGGAGAAGGAGAAACCACATCTCAAAAGGTACCCTTGTTGGGCTTCTTAGCATGCTAAGTATCCATCATTTTGATTCTTAATTCTTGTCACAATCAAGGACAAATGCAAGAAAAAATAATCTAGCAACAACTGTCATTGGAGATGCAATGTCACAAAATGCCAAAAGCAGACACAGGAACAGAAGCGGTTAGTCTCACTTTCTAGCAGCTGGGGGACAAAAATGAAGTGATTAATAGCAGAAATCCCATACTAATAACTACTACTGCAATAAACACACGAGTAGCAGGAATAAAACAACAAATATAGAACTACTGAATCACAATATCAAGTATCAACTGATATCCAGGATTCCAATTTCCAACACCAAAAAAATATCTAGGATACCATCAATAAACAATATTCTTTAAAAGAATTTGAGTAACTTTGTTGAGCAAAAAAACTAATCTACATGTAAAAAAGAGAATCTTGTTAATTCTATTCAAGAAGCTCAAAATCCATGCTTTTCATGAAAGCATCAGCGCCTTGAGATGAAACAGTTTGCATATACGTGGAAAAAGTGTTCTAATGGCGTTTGAACAGCAAGTTTCATTCTTCTCTCATCACACAGAATAGTTACCACATTTCCTCAGCAGCACTCTCTTCGTCGCAAACATAACCTAAAAGAGCATATCCAAGAATGATAATAAAATATTCTTTAACCAACCTCAATGTAAGATGCGGCCGGCTCTGAGTGCTTTTCATTGGTCCTAGCAATGAATATATCCCAAAATACTGACCACCACTCAAAGAGAAACCCCCCGGGGCATCAATAGCTGTAAATCCATTTTCCAAAAACTTAAAGAGATCAAAATGTATAAAAGAAAGAAAAATGTCTCAGAACTGAAAAATGTCTCTGTTTATGCACATAACTCTTCCTGACTATACATACCGACGGGATCAGACGACACTTTCCCTTCAGCTTGAAAAGCCTGTGCAGAAGCCTTTAAGTCCCTCTTCACTAGATAATCGTGGATATACACATCTAACCTGTTATGTAGCGTTGGGAAGAACATATTGTATCAATCATGCGTATATGGGAAAAAAAAAAAAAAAAAAAAAAAAAACTTCTATGAATGACAATATCTAAAATAAAAATTAAACCCAAGTTTACCGTCAATAGAGAGATGATAGGAAGCCAATAGAAAACAGTAATGTTACAACAAAAATTCAGAGACGAACCCCAAGCCAAGAGTTAAAATAATATATAAAAATATACATATGAAATAACTACTAAATAAACTCAACTACCTTAGAAAGTAGGGGAAAAAAAACCTAAATTACCCCCACTTACAAATACATAGTATACATGGAATAAAGAACGAATCTAAAAAATACACTCAGAACTCAGAAAATCCCAGTACCACGGAGCCCAGATCAAACAGGATAAGACACGACAAGGGCATTGAACGAGAGGAGAAAGATACCCATAAATAACAAGAGGAGAACAATATGCAGGAAGGAAAAAAGCACTTACATTTTATCCGCTTCCCAGTTCGTCTGGGACATGGTGCTGAATTTAAGAGTTCACACAAGCAGACGATAGTAAGGATTTTTGGTAGAAACACCCGCTTCAGCCTCCCTCTACCTCTGACTATAATCAAGCCCAGAAAAGCAAATTCTTGTCACTAAACATGAAAACCTGTTAAAGAAAGAAAGAGACGATACAGAGACGACAGGGAGATGATCAATGTGAATGAACGGAAGGCCTCAAATCGTAGCGAATAGAAACGAAGATAATAATCTAATATAAAACGTCAAAACATTAATATGATACAAAATTCAATGAATAAATAGAGAAAGTGAACAATGGATAGATATACCTACAACTGCAACTAACCCCTCCCCTCCCAAAAAAAAAAAACAGCTTTTTTGTTTATAAACCTTTTATTTTATCTTTTTCTGGAAGATTTTTCTCATATCCCTTTGGTGGTTTGAGTTACTGTTGCAGATACCATAATGCTTCAACCGAAATTACCAAATCAGCCCTCAAATTTTCCGTCTGAGACATCTGGTGCATCGACAACTTTTTACATCAATTACAGAAATCCGCTTGCAAGTCCATATAAAGTACTACCGAGTATTTTGGCCAAGAGCAACACTACAGCTGCCGCTGGACTCTGGAGCTCCTGTATTTTATATATATTTTTTATTATTATTTTTTTTTAAAAAAATTTCCAATATCATTAAAAAATACTTTATCAATCTCAGAATAAATAAAAAATCTCAGCAGAGCCCCAGCAGAAAGACTAGTATTGTTCTATAGTCAAAGTTGTGTAATTTGGAGTCAAAATTCAAGAGGGATTTTTGGAATACAAATATTTTTTAAGTATACTTATATATTTTTTAAGTTTTTTTACATATTTTTTTTTCAAACATCACTTAAACACAATGTTTTCAATTTCAAATTCTTAATTTTTCAATCTAATTATTATTTAATCATTATAATTATTTTAAACTCTCAAACAATACAAATTTTTTAAATTTTAAAACAAAGATTTGATTCAAATAATTTTTTAATTTTATAATATTTATATTTAATTTTTTCTCATTTTTTTTCTAAAATTCAATAAAATATCCTAACTCAAACTATATTCACAAATATTTTAAAATATTTTAAGCATCAAACAAACCCATTTTGATCTAAGCTGACTAGCTGAATTCTCAGTATTATTATTCGGAATAATGTTATTTTAATATATTTGTATGAGCGAGCAGCAGCACTTTTATTATTTTATTCTTGAGTTTTAATTTAAATTTTTATTCCTTAATTCTCAACAATCTTTTTAAATAAAATAATTCAGTACCCTTTACTCATGATCTCTACAAAAGGAAACAAAATGGTGTATTATTTCGTTTATATTTTTATTGTTTCTTATGATTATCATCACTATATATTTTGATTATAAATTATTTAAAAATAATGTTTATTTAATTGAGTTGTTGTGCCCTTCATTCTGTTAATGTAATATGGAAAAAACTAAAAAGTACTTGATTGGAGAAAAAAAAAAAAATTGTCTAGCCTAGATAACGAAACAATAAAATTGAAAATCTAATTAAAAAAACACCCCTTCTTTTTCTATATTTATGAATTGATCCCTTTTCGTTTTGGCCAAGAGAATTTCGGTTTTGCCCTGTCCTTGGACCTTGACCTAACCTTAATCATTGGTTGGTAGCCCTTCCCTTGCTTATCAACCACGAAATTACAATTTTGACCAGATTCAAAGTGTCGTCGAGACGACTTTTAATGCTTTTACAGTCTAAAATGGTTGAATTTTAGAGATCAAAAGTGTGATTATTCAAAGGAAAAATGCCAAGGATAGATTCTAATAAAATTGGGGC
The DNA here is from genome assembly GCF_004785595.1 of Juglans microcarpa x Juglans regia. NCBI lineage: Eukaryota > Viridiplantae > Streptophyta > Magnoliopsida > Fagales > Juglandaceae > Juglans > Juglans microcarpa x Juglans regia. Next base: position 33,965,062 of record NC_054600.1, read on the forward strand.
ATAAACTTAATTTCGAGGAATTGAAGGGAGAGTTTCGAATTAAATCAAGTCTTATAACACGTCGCGACATGTTATAAGTACCGTCCAAGCTCTTGCCCCTCGACCACACGTTATTAATCAATGTAAATAAAAAAATGCACTACTTTACAAAATAAGAATGAAAAAATGCATGTACTACTTCTTTAATTAATTGTGACGTGATGGATGGCAATATTAAATGAGATGATTGTGATCAACATATATTTGTAAGGTTCCAAAATGTTATGCATTAAACGACACAATATTGGACCCACCAAAATTTTTAAAATTCTATGTAAAATATTATAAGATTGTTAATTTATTTTATCATTGCACCCATTAAAAAATAACAAATTCTCACGCAAAACAAAAGTAGAATTTAAGTCAATATTTTAAAAAATTTAATTTCAACTCCAAAACAAATAAGCCGATTTAGATGGATAATGATGATGACGATGATGATATGTTTGACTAAAGTGAGATTTGTACAGTAGATTGAAATGAAAATTGAAAATTGAATAAAATATTGTTAGAATATTATTTTTTAATATTATTATTATTATTATTTTGTGATTTGAAAAAGTTAAATTATTTATTATATTTTATATTAAAATTTTAAAAAATTATAATGATGAGATAAGATAGACTAAGATGACTAAATCCACATGGGACCTAAAGCAACCAACAAAAGCACCCCAGGTGGCCACAAGGTATAGTGGCAGACAAAACATTGATGGCCATCTGGATACCAAAATACGTTGGGCTTTCTCTATCGGCCCATATTTGTTCTCACCAATGAGTTATCCTGGGTTGGGCCAGTCAAACCCAATTTTGACTCGAGTAGATTCAAACCAACTCTGATTCATCATCAAACATCCTCGTTAAATCAGATAGATATAGACTATAGTTGTGTCCAAAATTCCAAATACATTATATCAATACCTCGCTTGAAATTGCTTAAGATTAACACAACATCGTCGGACCAACTCTATAAAGTTATTTGTTTCATAGCCATATTCTCGTATATTTAAGAGAATCAAGCCACTGTGTCGTGTTTTGGCCCCTTACGAACATTAGGATAGCAGCAGATTAACAGAGTGAGTGGGGGTGAAAAATCCAAACAGGAAATGTGGAAGAGAACGAGAAAGGGTAACCATTGTGAGGTCTCTCTCTTCCTATATATAATCTATATATAATGGTAACCTTTCTCAATGTGTCAGCACGAGCTATGCTGCTGCAAAAGCAACATGCCACTGAGATCCAAGTGGGCCCAAATCCAAGAGAATTCTCTCGGGGACCTTTTTCTTATATCATCATCGTCTCATCACTAAAAAAAAAAAAAAACATACAAAAACATAACAAATCCAAGAATCCCAACAGTAAATGGCAGATTTTCAATGTTGTCAGCGTGCATGTGTGTAATTTAAGAGAGAGAGAGAGATTGCATGGGGATGGCATTGGCATGCATGCACAACCATCAGTCTCTGATCAGTACAATTGCATGCCATGTCATGCCAACCTATACTTGCTATAGATACGCCCCCTGCAATATGCATCGAAGTCTGAGTAAATCCCACACAAAGATTGATCCCTCCCAGCTCAGCGCGTCCCCAACAACGAACGGCCTCGATAGCTCCTCCAACACTAGAATAAAAAAAACAACACAACATTAAATCTAGAACAGTGTTGGTCAAAAGTATGATAATTAAACCAAGGATCAGAATTAACGAGGAGAAAAACAACGGAACAACCATATGTCATCTATATAGTTTCAAGCTGCAACGACAATAAATTTGCGTACCGCACACGGTTTTTGGAGAGTGTGGCCGGCGGGTGACATCAGGTGTGCATGGAAAGAGTGATGAGATGAATCTATATCAACGGTTAGAGAGAGAGAGAGAGAGGTTTGTTGAGCTTCTTCGATAAAACCATGCAATCTGCCTCCCAGTCCTCTCTCTGCAAATATGGGTCACTCGACTGATCAGCTGGACAGCGAAGGGAGAGAGAGAGAGGGACAGACAGAGACAGAGAGAAGATGACGTAAGTGACACCGAAACGCGTGCTTGGGAAGCGTGTGATGAGGATTTCGAATTCAATGCCTAAGAAAACCCTTCTTTAACTCACCCATGGACCTTTTTCCCCACCCTCCCCACAGTCTATACCAATACACGAGTATTCAGTCTTACATATTCACCCCACTCCTTGTCTCATGGCGGCACACGCACAGAGAGATCAAGAAAGAAAGAGAATATCGACAATTTCTATATCCCAGAGAGAAGCTTAAGCTTGCATCAGCACCTAGCAGAGCAGGGAGAGAGGGAGAGAAGAGGTGCAAGAGTACTGAAACAGAGCTGTCAATCCGTTTCTGAGGCTTTCGTACATTTTTCTCTCTATGGGAAGAGAGGGCGTCAGAGCCCCATCATTGTCTCAATTATCAGAGTGAGAGAGAGAGAGAGAGAGAGAGAGAGAGAGATATCAAAGGCTAGCTACTTACTATAGGACCTTGGCATGCACTGTGCGTCATGCTTTCCGATCGTTGCAAAAAAGAAAGTGTTAAACTCCTTTGCAGGAGCAGGCTTATACCCATGGTATCGATTGCCTTTGGAGGACACATGTCCTAATTTCTATTTCAAGACAGGGACAAAGGACACCAATCGTTCGTAAACATGAAGAAATAAGGCGCAGAAAAGTCTAGTTTTTTAGTTTTACCTAGTATCATGCTTTAAAGTTAACTTCAATCGTTGTATTGTGCTAAAGTTCTTGAAAATAAAACTCCATTTGACATGGACGTGTTTTTTTTTTCCCAGTCTCTCGTCCCCTTTCCTCATGTGCAGTTTTGCTTTGGTCGATAATGCATAGAATTTGAAACTAGCTGCATGTCGTAAACAAGCTATATATCCAATTACGGATGGATTACCGGGTGTAGAAATAGAAAGGTACATGATGACCTACACCAACCTCTGAATAAAACGAAGCTATTGCGCATGCATTCCTGACCCTTCTGGGGAAGACGCTGTATTCTGGAGGAGTCAGAACTACTGTTCTTTCAAATTACGTTAGCTGTATATATATGTTTCTCTTTCGCCATGATTTTGAGTTTACTATCTTAATCCGTCACGATATTCGTCTCACGTACGTATGTTGTTCATCTTGGAATTGTATCATTATATTATAAGCTTGCGTATATAAGAATAGACAAATTATAAATCAAACCAAAAGCTCTAATATTTATATGCAACTTGACATTGACATATATAATTATTATTCTCCAACAAATTGTATCAGAAACCTTGTTTAATTTGTTATATTTATTATATACTAGGAAACGGTCCGGGTGCGTTAGTCTCGGCCGGGGTGCACCTAACATAATGATTTAAATAAAAAAAGTAAAAAAATTAGTAGTTTATTTTTTTGGAAAAATAAAATACAAGATTAAAGAAAGAAAAAAAATCAAGATTAAAAAAAAAATATAAACTTCAGCAAAGTATGAGTATTGGTCTGTATTCATATTGAATTATCTATTTACTCTCTATATAATAATAAAATATTATTAATTTTTTATTTAAAAAAATTGAAACAAAAGAAAGGAAAATGAATACACTCTTCGAACAAAAAGGACATGAAAAAGAGATTTCAATTCATGTGCACCGTGAGGCTATTAAGGACTTTTTGGTAAAATATGATCCTTTATTAAATTCTACAATGGAGCTACACGTTAAATGATTAAGGGTTTTAAGGACCTTTTGGTAAAATAAGATCATTCATTAAATTCTACAAGAGAGTTATATGTCAATAATCAAGGGTTCAAAGAGTCTTTTGATAAAACATGACTTAACAGAAAAATAAAAAAAATTAACTAAAAAATAAATAAAAATTATTATTTAGATAACTACTTATTATAATAGTGTGTATACATGTATATGTGTGTAAGAGAGTTAAGAGAAATGCGCCAAACGATGGATGTTTCGTGAAACTATATATCTTCCCACGTTAAAAACAAAATTAAAGGCCATATGGAGTATGGACCACAGAGATAGGGTAACACTCCCCAAGGCCCTTATAGAAATCACATTGGCAACCGATATACTGTACCCTTTTTGGGCATTTGAAAATTAAAAAAAAAAAAAAAAACATAGAAGAAGTGATCGATCAGATCCATGGGTCTGCCCGCCCAAGCAATTCAATCTGGCCCATGAAAAGTGACCTACCATCCGACAGCACATGTCAGCATAACCGAATAAACGATCAAATGATGGAAGGTAAAATTACCTACCTGCGCGTCGCCATTAAATACAGAAAAATAAGAACTTCCAAGACGTGAGCATAGTATACTATTTTCGCATCTTTTTCCTTGTTTTCCCCGTGTACTTGAGTACGTAGTCGTAGTTTTTTAAAGTTAGCTCGCACGTAGTATTAGAAGACGGATAATAATACGCTTATTATTTTCCTACCAATTTTTTATTATTTTATAGTATATTTGAAATTTTTATTTTATTATTATTTTATTTTAAGTATTTTTTTAATATTTTTAATTATTAAAAAAATAAAAAAATTATGCAAATTTACTAATAGTCACTTTCTTAACTATCAAGTAAAATAGATTAATAAAAAAATAAAAAGAGTAATAAATAGATGGTAAGAAGTAGTAAGTCTATCATTATTTTCCGGAGACAACCATACAATTGGAAAAGCTACACGAGGTCAGGTATTTCATTTTATTTATTTATTTATTACCTATAGGGTTGGAGTGCTACCCGCATGATGCGAGAAAGGGAGATCCTTCCCCCCACCCCACCCCTCACCATGCAGGAGAGGGATTTTCAACCCCACCCTCGGGAGGCGGAGGTGGGGGCGAGGTAAAAAATGTCATCCACCCTGCACTTGCCTAGGCCAACCCATTGAGTCTAAAAAATTATTTTTGGATTTAAAAGTATTTTTTGAACCTAAATTATAATATAATTAAAATTATAAATTAAAATTTATAAATACAAAAAGAACTTAAACTCATTAGAGTTATATTTTAGATTGTCTTGATCTCCTAAACCAACTATTATATAGGAGATCAGTGTAATATAATAGTTATATTTAAGCAATACGAGACTTCCTAAAAACTAAATTCCTTAACAAGTATCCCAATTATGAGAATTATGAAGTGATTTATTATCCCATCAATTCTGCTCAGCTAATTTTTTTCCTTAAAAATTCATATAATTATCAGCATCATCTTGTGACATTAAATGATAGACTTACAAATAAAACATAATAAGTCATATATAATTATTTAATAACACATAATAGGATGGTGAGTAGATAATAGTAAAAGAAATTATGAGTATCATTATGAGTAATACTAAATACAGTCATGTGTTGTGCAAGCGCCGCACACTTATTTTGAAAAAAAATAAAGTCTATATAAAAAATTAATTTTTTCATATAAATATCATATTTATTAATTTTTTTCAAAATAAATATGCGGTGCTTACACACTCTATAACTGAAAATATCATTTTTTATTTACTATTCCCTATGCAACGAAAATGCATTAACTATTGATTTGATTCCATTTATACAAACAAACAAAACCTCGTGACAATTAGACGAGGGGATTTACAGTTTAACAACCCCCTAGCAAAATTGACAAATTTACAAGTCCTAAAAACGTGAAGAAAATTTATCCCATTTTAAAACCCTACCCCCCGAAAATAACCCAATTTATGTTTCTCTAATCTAGGTCATCTACTTCTTCTACAACTACAAGTTAATTTTTGTTACGATTTTTCAGTAGGATAATATGGGAATTACAATAAGTTCTACAGTCCTTGATTGTCCTCCACTGATCAGCAACGTCATTTGCAATTCTCACCGCGTCCGAGGCCGTCCCAAGAAGACCTCTTCTCGTGAAGCCAACCGTATACAATCCGTTCTCTCCCTTCCAACCGTTGGGAAACGGCGTTTTGGGCATGCCGTCTTTTGTGAAGAAGTCACAGCCCTGAGTTCCAAAACAGAAATCGGCAAAACATTAATTATTTAAAGAAATTAAGGTGCGTTTTGGATGGTAAGTTGAGATAAGATTAGTTGAGATAAAAATTAAATAAAATATTATTTTTAATATTATTATAATTTTATGATTTGAAAAAGTTAAATTGTCTACTATATTTTATGTATAATTTTAAAAAAGTTATAGTAATTAGTTGAGATGAAACATTTTTACTATCCAAACGAGACCTAATGGAGATCAGAATCCATGTGTATATAAGACTAGGACTCTAATAAATACTATTGCTTTTTATGTAATACTAGGGAACGGTTTCGAGTGCGTTAACCTCAAGATGTACTTGACATGATGATTTAAATAAAAATAAAATAAAAAAGTCAATAGCTTATTTGTCTGAGAAAAGAAAATACAAGATTAAAAAAAGACAAAAAATAAGATTAAAAAAAATCTAAATTTTAACAAAGTATCTAATTGCGGGGCTATAAAGAGCCTTTTGGTAAACTATAATTCTTTATTAAATTCTACAAGAAATCTACACGTTAAATAATCAAGAGTTTAAAAAACCTTTTGGTAAAATAAAATTTAACAAAAAAATAAGAAAAATTAATAGAAAAATAAAAAAAATTATTATTTACAATTAGGTAGACACTTATTATAATAGATTAGATATGCTAATGTCACTAAGGCATGCACAAATATTTTATGAAAAATTTAAAAACAGAATAAAGAATCTTTGTTCTCCAAATTACTAGAAGTAAAGAGTTAAAAAGGGACACTTTCTACGGCTATCTTTGTTGTAAATTGCAACTTTGCAGAGCTCAACATCTCACGATGGTAGTCACACATCACAAAATCCCACAAAGCAATACTTTAATTTTTTTTTCTAGAAAAATGGAATAAAAAGAAGGGTATATAGGATGACCCAGGCAAACCAAAATGATTTTATTCCTTTTTGCATGGAGAAAAGAAGAGGTTTGGAGGTTTTTGCCCTCTGTGCATGAGCCCAACGAAAGGGATAGGTGATTCATAATACGATAGAAGTAAAACTAAAAAGAGTGCAACAGGCCATGCTTACCTTGAGCCAAGTAGGCACATTGCTCTTGTACCCAGTTGCTAAGATTATAGAATCGAACTCCTTTTCTTGTCCATCCATAAACTTGGCTCCATTTCTTGTTATCTCCCTCACACCTTCCATCACCTGATGCCCCAAGAGAATCAGCTGATCAAGGTATAGAGAAATAACATGCACAGAGAGAAGCAAAGAAACCGTGTTTGTGGGTATTTTTACCTTTATTTTGCCGGATTTAATTTGAGATAATGCTCCCACGTCGAGGACTGGGGTCTTCCCGGTAACGTTTTTTAGCTCAATTGGACCGGTTTTCGGCCGGTGGAGGCCTAACTGGTCTGTGTTTCCGATGGTTAAATTCGCTGCTAGTAGGAGGAGTCTGTCTACTATCTTTAGAGGAAAGCATCTGAGAAGTGCCATTATTATTCCAAATGTTGAGAAGCCAAACATTTCTCGCGGTAAAACATGCACCTGTATCATCGAGATTACAGACGAAAGTAAGCAAAAATCGAATGCTTTTCCTCATTTTCCATTTATTTTATATGGTAAGTAGGAAGCATACTCACCCAGATGGAATGAATAGCTCTTAAAACAACGAAAAAAAAAATGAACCTATGTTTTGATGTAAGTGCAAAAAATTGCAGAACAAGATCAAAGAAGAGATTTGGAGAGGAATAAACCAACTTACAGTATTTCTCACAACCATATGAGGTACAGCGCTGTGTCTGCAGAGGTCCAAGCTAACTTCCATGCCAGAATTGCCACAGCCAACAACCAAAACCCTCTGGTTTGCGAAATCAGAGCCAGACTTGTACGCTTTCGTATGAACAATAGGACCACGAAACCGCTCCATACCAACAATTTCGGGTATCACCGGTTCGGCATTCTCGCCAGTAGCGACAATAAGCCACCGGGAAATGTACTCCAAGTCATGAGTCCGAACCCTCCAAAACCCGCAGCTGGAATCGAACTCAGCGCTCTGGACGGACTGGTTGAACCTTGGCTGGATTGAGAAGTTTGCAGCATAAGACTCCATGTATGAGATGAACTGATCCCTTGTTGGATACATGGGGAAATGTTCAGGGAAACCTAGTAATGGGAGGGCGCAAAACTGCTTGGGAAGGTGCAGTTTGAGACGGTCATAGGTCTTGTGCTGCCAAAGAGAAGCTATGCAGTTGCTTCGCTCAAGAATCACAGAAGGAACTCCATGTTCAGAGAGACAAGCAGAGGCTGCTAGACCAGATGGTCCAGCCCCTACGATGATGGGCCCATGAACCCACACACACTTTTCTGGTTCTTCTTTTTCTGTGCAAGAACCCATGTAGGAGAACCGCAAGAAAAGTGAGAGAGAGAGAGAGAGAGAGAGAGAGAGAAGAACGGGAAAGAAAATAAAAGAACCCTCTGTTTTTTTTGTTCTTTTTACTTGCCCTGTTTTTTTTTCCCACTCCCTAAAGCCTGAGGATAAACTGCGGGATGAAGTGGTTAAAGAGAGGAGGAGAGCGGTGAAGTAAACAAATTGCGAACGATTCTGGGGGAAGGGTCAATGAGATGAGAATCAGGGGGTGTGGACTGAGGCTTTTAAATGCGCGCGCACACATATATATATATATATATATATATATATAACAAAGAGATAAGCAGAGTTTTTATGAGAAGTGAGAGGTGGAGAGAGAGAAATCTGAGGGAGATTTAAATTTTACAACAGAGAGAGAGAGAGAGAGATGTGTGTTTTAATGGAGGCGTGTAGGGTAAGGAAAGGATTTGGTTCTCTTTCAATGCCCTTCACGGCGAGTCTGCACAGGTGTGGTTGTAGGAGAGAGGCCATGGGCAAAGAGAAGATACAATAAATACATCGATCGGTATGAATATTTATAAAAAAAAATATGCTGTAATTTTAGTTGATTAAAGTTAGGAGCTGGCATTTCTATCCCACTCGCATTTCTCAAACTGATATTTTTACGCTCTAGACAGACACTCGTACGCCCATCTGTTTGGATTGGTCAATCTCTCTCTCTCTCTCTCTCTCTCTCTCTCTCTCTCTCTTATATATATATATATATATTGGTTAAAAATAAATGATAACTATGGCAAATGACTCTTGCTATCCAACGTTTGCCTCATAATCTAACAGAGATCATACCAAACTGATAAAATACTTTTGACACATTATCTAACATAGTTCATACCATCTTTCAAAAAAACATAGTTCATACCAAGATTATATAATACTTATATGATATATTTATCACATTATCTATGTGCCTTCTTATATCTCATCACCAACTTATATAATTACATGGATGGTAAATCCAAGATGTTATCCCTGGAATTTTAATACTAAAAGTCTGAAATATAGTGATAATAAGATCCTTTTCTCACACTTCAGGAGGTTCAATCATAGTGATCGAAGTGTGTATATATATGTGTGTGCGTGTGTGATGATCACCCAAAGATTTTATACTAACAAGTAATCTCTATCCCTAAAAATGTGGATTAAGTCATATATATGATATGAGATAAGATCTAAAAATAATTTTTTAAAAGTTTATTACTGTACAGAAGCATCTCGTATATATATCTTTTGTATACTATTACTTGTATCAAGAAATTATCATATAATCCAAAGCATATGTAAAAATGATTACCTATTATATGTTAAAAAAATCATTATACTTCAAGTATATAGAAGAAATATTCATTTTTTTTATATGAAAAAATATAATATAGATCGAATAGGCCCCTTGACATGCCCTCGTGGATTCGTCACTGCCTAATCAATCTAGAAAAAAAAAAAAGCATTATTTCTCTAAAATATTTAAATATATATATGGTAATACTGCATAGAGTCATAAAGTATAAACACTGCGTAATCTTTTTAAAAAATAGTAGAATCTACTATTAAAAAATTAATTATTTTTCATGTAGATTTCGTATTTACTCAATTTTTTCAAAACGATCGTATGACGCTTGCATAGTACTACGTATACTGTAAATGTTATTTCTTATTTATATATACATGTTTATTAAAACTCAAATTTCAAAATCATGTCAAACGATTTAATTATTCTTTTAAATTAGCAAAGATCGACGGATTACATTTCTCCATTCTAGCTACCTTGGCCAGTTAGCCTTCAGCTCTCAACGTACGTAGGTATAAGATTCATATATAGCAGTACTGTACACGTAGTTATGGAGAGAGTGACACGATCGAAGACATGTATGAAAACGGAAATTAGAAGCGAATTCAGTGTACGTACGCACCACCACATGCATCGTTCCGATATGATGCGGTTTTAAGAAATAATTAAGTCGATGTTGATTTGTTAGGGCCCTTGGCCAAGGTGATCTATCTAAAAAAGCACACATGCACAGGCCAGCCGCGACCTTTGATCGATGTTGGTAGCAAGACATGTACACGAAAATATATTAATGTTTACGTACGGTTCTGAAGCCCTACCCGTCTTTGGAAAATATATAGACCAGGGAAGTGCTTAATGTCCCGTCCAAAGCTCACGCGCAGGGACATCAAAATTCAGACAAGCAGAACAAAGTTACGGGTCAAACTTAAATATAAGATCCATGCATGCATGCATGCATACAACGACTTCAATAAGTTAAAGTGATAATCTTAATTTGGATATGCGCACAGGGGGATCCATCTAGGGTTCTTACCTAGCTAGGCCTAACATAAGCTGGGATAGGTAGAAAGAAAAATGTGCCGATGGGAAACAAGATGATGATCTTGATCTTAATGGATTATATATATTCGAAATTGGAGCTAGCTAATTCCGGCCGTGGTAATACGTAATCATTTTTTTTTTTTTGGTCGTTTCCTTTTATATGTTTCGATTTAATTACTTTATTCTACTTTTTTTTTCGGTTTATTATTTTTTTGGACTGTCCAGATGAACTCTGGGTTTTGTGTAGTTGGCAGTTCAGCTATTTATATATATATACATTCTGATCAAGTAATTAACCGCAGTTTTTATGAAAGACGACATGAGATGCACATCATGTCGATCTTCTGGAATATGTCGTGATCTGATCATGATCTGCACATCCCACGCACCAACTCTGCGATATACACTAACCAGGATCACTCTGCGCGATCGTTATTGGTATCCAAATTCCCGTACAGAACATGGATGTGGATAGCCACAAAATATTGTATAAAAAAGTAAATTTATAAATTAATATTTCTTAATGTGGTACATTAGATTGTAAAATTATTTTTATGAAAAACTCTATTTGCAATCTCTATTTGGGGATTGTATGTGTAGACCTTTTATTAAATGAGAAAAAATATCATTTTAGGAGGAATATTTTTGTAATTTTAAAAAAATTTAAAAATAAAATTACTTAGGCTTGCATTACAGTCTCCAAATAGAGACTGTATATAGCATTGCTCTATTTTTATTATAAAATAGATTTAATGAATCACATAAAATCACGTCAATTTATATATTTATTTTTGTGTCCTCCATTAAAAAAATACTTCAACCAACAAGGGTACGTTACAAATGTTTTTGTGCAATTGAATGTCAAACTTTTGGAACCTAATAATTTTGCCAATAAAACAGCCACCTAGCTACTAGCTATACATGCATATACACACAATATTAGTACTCATCATCATTTATTCACAAGTCTTGAAGGCTTTGATGACTCAAGCTGGTTTATATTAGGGAAAAGAGAGTGAGGGGAAGAGGGGGGGCAGCCCTTTGCGCCCCCTGCCATCCAATTCACTCAATCTTCGTCACTTTTGTATACCCATTACTGGACAACAGCTCTTTTTGGAGTTCCTTATTTAGCACCACATAATGGAGGTTGAATGAATGATTTTCATCTGTCAGCTTTCTCTAATTAAAGCCTGGATGCTTGCACGTTGCATATTCATCCACCGTATCTTGGTGTGTTTTGCATGCAATATATAATGTTATCTTCTTTTATAACTACATAATATATTATATATGTTCTTATGATCCTACTTAATTTCATTCTTTTATGAGTTATAGATGATGCAACATCAATATGAGAAGGATAAAAATGTTGTACGTACGTACGTTAGTGAAGTACTAAAGGATATTTAACATAATATACTCACTTACTCACTCCTCTCATAATTCAGTTTATAAAAAGGAAAATCCTGCCAATTCACACATCACATTTTATTTTTATATATTTTTTTATTGAATGAGTGGTTTATGGATGATTAAAAACTAAAAAAAAATTATTATTTATTGTGTATGTAGATAATTAATAACAAAGTTATTGACTTCGTTTAGATTCAAAAAACGTTTAATTTCATATCATTTAATTATTATAACTTTCTCAAAGTCATACATAAAATATAATAAATAATTTAATTTTTTTAAATATCAATTCAAATTTTTAAAATCTTAAAATAATAATAAAATTTTAAAAATAATATATTAATAATATTTTTTTGAACTCTCACCTAATATTTCATTTTTAAATCCAGGCCTAATTTATTTGCGTGTACAAAACTATTTTCTATTAATTTTTCGTCCTTGAATCGATCGATAATCGATACTGGACAGATTACGTGAGATAGATCACTTGGGCCTTGGGAGAATTTAGACCACAGTCACTGGGCGTCAACGTGTCGTCTGCACCCAGGCCCGAAGGGCGAGGCTGATGTCACGCGATCTTTCTCCACTGTCACTCCTGCCTGTCACGTGGTACTTCACTCTTTTATTTTTTTATTATTTGCACACGTGGCGTGATATATTCCTCTCAACCAAGAGAATCTTTATGTGTATTGTATCACCATTGGCCCCACCTCTTGAATGACCGAAACAACCCTGACACCTCCACACGGTCACATTGATAGCAATACTGCAAACAGAACACGTTTTAGACTGAGAAGACCCGAAAATATCCGTAAAAGGATTAGAGCATATTGATTTGACGGTGAGGGCATTTTCGTCACATTGACAACACGACACGTGGCACGACACTCTAATCGATTGTTCGGTGATATAAATCGAATTATTACAATTTTTTTAAAATTTTTATATAAAATATAATAAATAATTTAATTTTTTTAAATTTCAATTCAAGTTTTTTTAAATCTTAAAAAAATAATAATATTTAAAAATAATATTTTAAATTTTTATTTAAAATAAAAAATTATCATTTCACTCTCCAGACCATCATTCCAGTTGATAAAAAAAGAAAAAGAATCGCAGAGGCGTGCCAAACTTGACTCTGGGCCGTCCGATTTTCCTAAAAAGGAGTATACACGGAACCCAAGGCCAATCTCCCGGCTGGGGTTGCATCAGGGCTTTTCCATGAGGCTTTTTTCTTCTATCCTGATTCCTGACATACTTTTTGATTGGCTTTGTTAATTAAATGGGATGCTGTACTTAGGATGTTCATCATGCACACAAGGTGATGACATCACACCAATTTTGACTTTGCTGACATCTTGCTGTTCGGGACAAAAACAATATTTATTCAGAATTTGATCCGTATGTATCTATTTATTAAAAATAATAGTTACATTCGTAAATATATAAATATTATATAAATATTTTAAAATAAATAAATAAATATAAAATTTATATTAAAAAAATTTAATTTTTTAATAATAAATTTTATTATTTTTTAAAATAACTGTATGATATTTATATACGATTATATATATTTCTATAAATATTAATTTTTTTTCTTGAATATATCAAAGCTCGTAGAAATTACAAAAAACCAGTAAATAACAAAAAAACCCTTAAAAAGGCCTATTATGTTCACGGCCCAATATGAGTTGTATTTACAATACTTGATAGTTTATCGTGAGTTCCTCAAACCCGCAAAGACATAGCCGACAAGTATCTTTTAAATGTTAACTTTTGAATCCTTGGATTTTTCATTTAATTTTATCATTATAATTTTTTAAAATTTTTATATAAAATATAATAAATAATTTAATTATTTTAAATCTTAATTTAATTTTTTTAAATCTCAAAATAATAATAATATAAAAAAATAATATTTTAATAATAATTTTTTTAATTTTAATTTTTTATTTAAAATCGTCGTATCTCATCTCTAAATCCAAACTCGTCACCTCAAAAAAAAAAAGCCAACCGACAATGAGCATCAAGAAAATCTGCTATAATTCTATAACATATTATTTATATATATACAGGTTTATAATGTACAGAAGTCGTATTAATTTTGCAAGTGAGCAATATGGTGAGGTCGTTATCGGGCAAGAAGCGTGACACGTGATCTCAGACGTTATTCTATGATCTTAGAACATTCATGACAAAAATCATACTGAGAAGAGAGAGAGAAGAAGGTTGGCCAGCAGCATCGATAAAAGTAGTATTTCTTCGTGGTGATCATGGCCGCGTGATTCATGTCTATTGCGACTGTCGAACAGTTAGACCCCACCGTTGGATACACAAGAATATTATTTTTTGGACGTAATGGGTTATATAATTATTGTCGGATTAGCATATTGGGAAGGAATATACTCTCTAGCCTAATGCATGGATATTGATCACTGAAAGTTTCTGTAATTTTTTTTTTTTTTATTTAAGTAAAAAATGCCTCACTATAACAGAAAAATACCGTAAACATAACAAATGACAAAAAAAAAAAAAAAAAAAAAAAATCAAAATAAACAAGTCAAGATATTCACAACTTAAAAATCTTATAAAAAGAAGACCAATCTTATCCGGTCAAATCATGCCCCTCACACCGCGAGATAATAACTCAGAACCTCCATACGTCCTCGTGATCCCAGATTCTGCAAACCTAGCTCTGAGTATTTTATTAGGCCATATCTTAGCCAACCTGCAACCCTTCCAAGCTAGTGGGATACGTGCCTACATCGATCTGCCAATATTTCACAAAAAAACTGTGGGCAAATGACTCCATGCATGTTCACAATATATATATAATTATCTAATTTCCACAACTTGCGTAAATGTCAATGGCTTTTTCAGTTTTTGTGGGGCCACAGACCGCGGAAAGAGAAATCTAGAGGATCTATAATTAATATTATTTTTCATCATCCTGTTCATCCTCAATTTATTATTGTTTCGGTGATCATCATTAGCACGGAATCCATCGATTTGAAAGAAAACGTACGTGAACGGAATGAAGACTGAAGAAGAGAAAACTTGATGACGTGATTGCATGGCATGCTTATCGATCGATCAATATTATTACCTAATTAATTACAAATTCTTCTGAATGAACAAGGGAAGCTGGTTTTGTCGGAAAAGTTGGTCGACGTTAATGGAGGATTAATAATATATTGCCAGAGTACTTAATACCCGGCCAGAAAGAAATCATTAACGGCGTGCATGCATGCAGCATGCTTTCAAAGATGAATGCAGTACTTGATCTCACGCACGCATGCCTATATGGTTTCAAAGAAAAAGCTAGCCTTGACGCACATGCAGCTAGTCTGGGAGTTAAGACTTTAGATACCTATTTAAAACGAGGGTAAGAGATCATGTACGTATAAATGTATCAGCTTTTTTTTTTTTTCTCAAGGAAAATCTGAAATCCCATGCAAGTCGAGCTAGCAATTGTCAAAGAACCACACTACTAGCTGTAAAGCTGGTAGAAGAAGGAAGGATCGAACAGCTAGCATTATACAAACTTCGACATATATAGGGTTTTAAGTTTGGCACATGATAAGGAAAAGTCATTACAGGCAAATTAATTAAAGGACAATCACATGGTATCTAGCTTATAGCTAGCTAGCTAGATATAGAAACAGCTTAGACGACGGGGTTCGTCCAAAGTGGCTGGTGATTCAACTCTTCTACACCGAATTGGGCAGACAGATTCAAAGAAAAAGGTTAAGTACTAGTGGGGAACAGAAGACCTAAAAATTCATAGTTTGGGTGATGATCTATGGTAGAATATTAGCTTCCATCGTGCTTGATCTTTCAAAGAAACAATCACCGCGAGCGAGTTGTTCCAATTGCAAATTAAAGTGCTTGCTTGCTGTAGACAAATAATGCGTGCTTTCTCTCTTTTTTTGCTTTTGCAATGAAAATATCCTACTTTCAGATTCCTCCCATCATTCCCTACCTAAGCTACCTACAAGAATCTCAAAGTCTCGCATGCAGGAAAAGTAGTACTCTCGATCGCATATATAAATTAAAATAAAATAGAATCAAAAATTAATGTTTAACGTGACAGATTAATCGATTAGCTGTACGTAATACTGCCGATTGATTATAAATAGTATATATAGTGGCGTTGTCTAGAAAAGGAAAGTTGTCACGATTTATATAATTATTTCCAAGAACTCCAATTATAATGTTGTGGAACTCATTTCATATGTCTGATCTCTTCCATTTAATGCTCTTAAGATTTAGTAAAAGCTTGAAAATGATTAATGTTAATTCGCTAGTGTTATTATGTTAAATTATCAAACAAGTCTCATGAGCCAATAGTGTTTAATTAATTTATGATGTGCCGTCCATAAGTTGAAATGCATATTAATTTTTCTACGTACAAACCAAACAAATAACTTCAATTACATTCGGTACTAAAGGCGATCACCTGATCAAGTTGACAAATTCAAGGCCGCAAAACCCAATGAATAGGAAGGAACATGATCTTAGTATAATCTCTATATATGCAGGAGAAGTACCTTTTGCAAAACAGGAGTTACTATTTGGTCATCTGGTTAAATATTGCAATATTAAGTAAAAAACTATTTATTTGTGGTTCGTTATCCTGCTAAAGTAACTATTTCTTGTTAAAATGAGTCTGTTTTTCTCGAAAATAATCATTTTTGTCTCTAATAATCGGTCACAAATGTTCGTTTTTCTTGTACTGTATAGTTGTGGTACAGTTTATGAATACGAATATATATATATTTGAGAAAATAATTCAAATGATAAATCATGCGTTGATTAAAAAATAATAAAAACGAATTACTAATCCGTACAGTTTGATTAATTTGAGAATGGGCTGGGCTGTCGATTCGTGAACTAGCTAGCTTCGTTTTGGGCAAAGCCCAACATTTCGACACATATAAGAAACGTTAATGTTTCGGCTGACTAGTCTGGTATTATCTGTCGGCCACGGGATGAATCGCGGGCCAGACTGCTGAAATTCAATGTTTTTGCTATCGTTATGCCCAATTTGACAAAATAAGTGTGGCTAGGAATTAAGCCCATCCCATTTAGAAGCCCTCTTGCATCATCAATTGTTATGGCAGGCCGATTCATGTGCATGTCCAATTTCAATAGCAATCGCCTATTAATTTTGTACTGCACGTACTTGTTGAGTACTGCTTTGTGCCACCTTCTGTACTACATCTAGCTACTTTCAAATTATGTCTATTGCAACAAAAATAAAAAGCAAAAAAAAAAAAAAAAAAAATCTAAAGATCCTTACAAACGAGAATTAATTAATAATGTAATTAGAATCTTAGAAAATTAATATAGTTTCCATTATATATATACAATATTATTACATTTATAATGTGGTGTGACACATTAATTCACATTGTAAATTTAATTGGTTACAGAGAAAAGCAGTTGGGGCTGCTGCTAGTTTTGCCGACAGCCACTTTAACTGGAGGGGCAGTCTTCGAATCAAACCCAATTGCCTCCCATCTCCGGCGAGCTGACGGGCGGGGGAGGTTCTCTGGCACAATGGTCTCCAGCGAATTCACTCGCCAAGCTGGGCAACTTCGTTTATCGCTCCATTTCGTGGCGGCCTTCCCGCGGCCGTTCGATTCTGCTACGACCAACGTCGACGACGACGAAGACGTGTATTCATTGGCGGCAATATGGGTTTGGTCGAAGATCACTGACACGTTGCTAATTTCTAATCCGATTATCATGGAAGCTGAAGCCATGCCTATTAGAACACACGGGCCGTTCGATGATCTCCATGATTCTAATTCATTCTTCTTCCTGCACCGTAAATGCACACATGATGCACACAGATCATTTGGTTATTAAAGTTGTTGGTTAAAGAGGGTGCGTACTTATAATAATTAATGACCAAAGTTTTCAAAGCGGTCTCACTTACCATGCAACTTGAGGCGCTTTTGAAGTAGGTGAGACATTTAGGCAGCAACTGGTTGTAAACACCATCTCTCTCTCTCTCTCTCTCTCTCTCTCTCTCTCTGCGAGTTAAAATTATAATAATAATTATTATAGAGGAGAACGAGGGAATTATTATGAGATGCGTGGTTTGCGTATGTTGAGAGAGAGAGAGAGAGAGAGAGAGAGGAGGAGGGTTTCGTGGTTGGTCAGATTAGGGTAGATTAAAAGAACGGCGACGGTGGCCCTTTGCTTTAGGACACGTGGGTTTGGACCCTGTGGCTGTGGCCTCAGTCAGTCAAAGACGCTACCTTGCTTGCCGTCGGTCTCGGTACACCACCTTTTTCCTTTGGGAAGGTTCTCTTCTCTTGTCGCAAATCTTGGGTAAATTGGGTCGGTCCACCAAAGCCCAGTTTCAACTCATTTTGAAGATCTTATTGGATCGGGGAACCAACAGATCACACGCGACCACAGGGTTCTCTCCGATTTTTTTTTTTTTTTTTTTCTTTCTAAAATGTTATTATATGTAATACCAGATGGAATAAAAGATAATGTCGGATATGAATGATGGGCACTGTCGTTGATTTATTACATAACAACTTAATCTTACAAATATTTATCGCCAAAGAAATATTGTATTCATCTTAATGTTATTATATTTTTTTTTTATTTTTTTCTTATATGATATTAAATGATTAAAAATATTACTTTTATTAATCATTTGATATCATCTGCTGGTATAATATTAAATATCCAAAAAATTATTTATTAATTATTTCATAAAAGGATAAAAGTATAAATTATAAGATAAAATTAATAAATGATAAATAATGTTTTCTTTTATAAATATTTTTTATAAATCAACCACCGGATTACTTTAGAGGAAGTCAAAAAACTCACCAGAAACCAATCCCCTTGTGCGAATAGCCTCATATCTGTCCCTCGCAAACTGATGGAGATTTCGTTCTCTTCGATGACCCCTTAAACCCTATTTTCTATGTGTTCTCCTCTTCCCATTTTTCTGTACGTATTGTTTGATCAAGGTCTTTTGAATCCTCATGAAAACCCTTGGTACATTTTTTTTCTTTTATATCAGTGAAAATTTGAGTAATTTCCTTCAAATCCCACTAAGTCGTCTCTTTTTTTTGTTTTGTTTTGTTTTGTTAGTAAGTCGTCTCATTGATGACTCGCTCAGTGGATTTCAAATCCCCAAGAGTTCTTCTTCTTCTGCTTCTTTTTTTGTTGGGATTGGAGCTTTCTCAACAGTCTCTTAATTCTGAAACTCTCCAAAAACCGCATTGCCCGTCGTGCTAACTAATTAAGCCGCATTGCCCGCTTGGGTCTTGACTTGGAGGATGTGATGGTTGAAAAAAATGGAAGGGGAAAGTAAAGGGCATTTCAGCATAGAGAATGGGAGTTCGAGTGAGGGTCAGGGTCGACCTATGTAATGAACCCAATAAATCTATACTGTGTTGTAATAAGGAATGGTAGAGTAATGAATTAATGGCTGTTGTTTGATAAAATGAATAAGATAATCACAAAGAAGATGAAGGTGGAAATGGTTACGCCTTGGGGTACTCGAAGTCCCCAATTCCTCCCGAATGAAAATACAAACTGTTTCAACAATAATCTTCCAGAATGCCTCTCCCACCACTCAGGCGTGGGTTATATAATAGATGCCTAGGAAATTACTGCAGTATCCTTAAATTATAACAGACTGAATATAAGTAAACTACATCGTTTTACTGCTTTTAAAACACTATACTACATTTATTAAAACTGTGCCGTATAATAGATATCAGCCCAAGTTGTAACTCTGCCTTTAAGCTTGCGACGTCGTTTCTCCAAGTAGCAACTTCAGACAGCAAGTTCCACTTCAGGTTCAGGTTCATAACAACCTCCGAACCCTCCAGCCACAAGGTATCGGCCCTGTTTTAGCATCGATCATGTTGCGGTACCGTGTAACAAGTCACTCGTTTGCCACCATTCTCTAGTGAGTTTCCTTCGAAACTACCCTCCTTTAATTTTCAAAAATTGCTTTATTCTTAATTTTCGTAAATTTTCAATTATTTTTTTTTCTCACTCAGTGTGCAATCTTGTGTGAGTTTTTATTGTTTATGTGTGGCCAATTCAATGCTACTAGTAAAATCATATTATTATCGCGGTATTATGTTAGTATTCACAACTTGTCCAAGCCAAGGACTAGTTTTGTAGAGTAGTATCTGCTTAAAAGGGTTGTGTACTAATCTTAGGTAATTTTGACTTATATTATTCCTATGAGATAACCAGTTCCATATAGAACTACTAGATTTCCTATATCTATTTTACTCGTAAGATTCCATAATTACTTTTTGTTGTTGTTCAAGTCTAGCACTATTACCTCTTGTATATGTCTGGTGTTGTAACCTCTCAATGGAACGCCTAAATCACATGACCTATATTTCAAAATGACTTGTCAATGATATAATTGTATTGGAACCTTATAAAGAGCAAAAACTTCTCATTTTCAAGTAATATGGCATCACACACAGCACCTACCATTATCCTTATCGTATGAGGATCACAATCTTCCCCTCTTAAATTCTCGACGTCTTCCTCAGGCCCGTCTGTTATAGGTGGCACGGTTCAAGTCTTGTATTTTTTGTTAGGATAGGTTTTGGTACCATTTGTAACGTCCCAATGGAAGACCTAAATCACATAACCTATACTCCAAAAAGACTAGTCAATGATACAATTGGAGCCCCATTGGAACCTTATTAAGAGCAAGAAATTCTCATTCTCAAGTAATGTGAGATCTCACACACCACCTACCATTATCCTTATCGTATGGGTATCACAGGTATACTCGGACCTTTGTATATTTTATGATCAATAAAATTTTGTTTACCGATAAAAAGAAAAAGAGTCTAGCACTATTATCCTTGCACATTCGTGGTTAGTTATGATACACATAACAATATTATGCAGAAGACAAGTCTCCTGCGGATAACCTAAAAGCCTTGTAATGAATTTTCTCCTGTTATTATAAACCGTATAAACAAAGACATGCGTTTTGATTTGTAACACCCCGTTCTCATAGGATAGAGATGTTACTAACATTCATAACATAATGTCCGGTAAATAGATTCATATCCTGAAATACCTCATTTATTGAAAAACGATAAAATGTTAAAACTGATTTGGACATAATCGTCTCGAAAACTGAATGTAAAGTAAAAGAACATAAACTAGTCCTATGAATGACGTAAAAGAGATCCATTTTTTGTGTGAATATAACTTATTCCTTCTTAATTCTTTGTACTAAATCTACTCCTGGCCATCCAGCTCTCCATCGTCATAAACATCATCTGTAAAAATTAGACATGGAAGAAAACAGGAAGACAAACAAAAAAAATGAGTCGAATACTCAGTAAATAGTACATCATACTGTAAAACATAATCTGGCCTAGCATGGATTTAGTTTATGAAGACTCTTAACAAAATACATATAGCATCACAAATTCCTCAATCATACACATGATATAACTTTCTGAAAAACTTCACATATATACATATATCATCATATATCCACATAGCACATATATATTCATCATCATGAGCGAAAGCATACATAATCAGGGTAAATATGTAACGTGAATGCTTAATAACTTGTTTATCTTGTCTTAACATGTAGTTAACCACGCTTGAGTTCGTGGCACCATAACATTTCTTATATTTCTTAATGCATGAGAATTTATTAGGCTTCATGAACATTTCTAACATGACATATTCTTATACATGGCATAGCATAACATGACATATTCTTGTACATGGCATAGCATAACATGGCATATTCTTGTACATGACATAGCATAGTATGGCATATTCTTGTACATGGTGTTGCGTAACACGACATGACATAACATGCTCTGAACGTTTTATGGCATTGCATGGCATACATGATCTAAGTACTACATGAACATGGCATACATGATCTATGTATTATATGGACATGGCTTGTATAATCTGACTATTCCATTACATGGCATACTTGACTTGAATTACTACATGAACATCTCATGGCTTTCATATGATTTTAGTAACATTCAATCCATTGAACAACAAATTCATTCATTCAAGCATAATCTCATATTTCATCAAAGATCGTAAGAGGAATCTAGCCTAGACTTGCCTTTTAGCGCAGCGTAGGTAACTATCATAAGCACATCATATTTTCATACATAATAATAATATTCACAATATGCATGCAATTATATGATTTCTAACCTGTAGTGCGTTACTTATACAAGGTACTCGATGTTACTAATTTTCTAGATGGACGTGTCGCGTTTCTTTACATGATTAGATACAAAATTGGAATTTAACATATTAGTTATCTTGTTTCCATGCAAAATTAATGAATACTTGTAATATATAATTAATCAGGAATAGATAGCTTAGAAGTATACTCGAGTTTAATATAAAGCTGCTAGATAATTAGCGTAAAACTAAATCTGAAATTTAGGGTTTTATCATCTAAAAATATATAACTTAAAATAATAATCTAATTAACTCCTAAATATTGTCTACGTAATATAAAGAATTTGACCTACTAACACAAGGTGCTGAGAGGAATAAGGATCGGGCCTAGTACAGAACAAAGCCCATCTGATAGTTCAGCCCTTACAAGAATAAAATCACCAGGCCGAATGGACCTCAGAGCCCAAGGCCCATTTTGATATCAGCGACAGGAAACATAAGTCTGAGAGGGGTTGTGAGAAAGAAGCTGTCGTGCGATAACATGGAACTCACCGAGGGAAGAAGGCTGAGGCGACGGCGGCTCTCGGGTGGCTGGAATCGACCGGCGACGCGACTGGGCCCTCTGGGCAGTTGTGCGACGCGAGAGAGAGAGTGAGCTGAGAGAGTTTAGAGAGAGAACTATTAAACCGAAAAACACTAGGGAGAGAAAATGGTGGCTGACGGCGATGGGCTTACCGGAAGGGAGTGGTTGCGACGGAACTAGGTTGGCCGGCGTTTTCTGTGGTGGTGTGGGAGGTGGTCCGTCGAGGTGACTGTTGGTTGCCGAGAGGGGCTACGGTGGTGCTTGCGTGAACGAGTTTTCTTTCTCTGCCTTCTACGGGGTAATTATCTTCTCTTATTACTCACAATGACTTTGCATTTGCCGTATGCTGTAGCTTATGCATTTTTAGTTTAATGATCCTTGTGGAGATGCTTGTCTATTTTCTTATTTACTGGCTAGGTTCTGTGGCTTACTTCTTTTGCTTATTTCACAAGTTATTTCAAGACTGGAACATTCATCAATTTGTCTTGATTATTGTTGCTAAATAGTAATGATATTCAAAAGTAGTATATTATTGGCTGTCTAGGTGTTTGATGAACATGGGGGAAAACATGCTGCTGATTTTGCTTGCTATCATTTTCCAAAGTTCATTGTTGAGGATGAAGACTTTCCAAGAGATATTGAGAAGGTTGTTGCTTCAACATTTTTGCAAACTGACACTGCCTTTGCAGATGCTTGCTCTTTGGATGCGGCCCTTGCATCTGGCACTACTGCTTTAGCAGCTCTTGTCGTTGGAAGGTTAGGGGTGTTGTACCACCACATATATATTCACATTTACCCCTTCATGTAGATATGTATCATATTTTAATTTCACGTTTTTAGTCCTTTTCATATGAATTTATGTTATCTTTCAATTCAGTCAGTCATGGGTTAGTGATACTCTAACTGATCAAAAGCTGTTGTAGTTCCCTACTCTGACACTCCTTAAAGTCCCTAGATTTCTATGAGAAGTGGTCTGAGTTCCGTGGCAAAGCAATTGAAATGTCAAGGGACCACAAACCAATTTGTAGCAAAGAGAGGAAGCGGATCGAGGCATCTGGAGGTTATTTATATGATGGTTACCTTAACGAACAACTTAATGTTGCATGCGCTTTGGGAGACTGGCACATGGAAGGAATGAAAAGTAGGGATGGTGGTCCACTCAGTGCGGAGTCCAAGCTGATGTCTACAAAACTGACAAAGGAGGATGAATTCCTTATCATGGGCTGTGATGGGATCTGGGATGTGTTTATGAGCCAAAATGCTATAGATTTTGCTCGGTGAAGGCTTCAAGAGCACAATGACCCAGCCTTGTGTAGTAAGGATATGGTTGATGAGGACATGAAGAGGAAAAGTGGGGATAATTTAGCTGTTGTCGTGGTCTACTTTCAACACCAGCCTCCCCCGAACTTGATTGCCCCACGCTCCAAAGTGCATAAGAGCTTTTCTTAGGAAGGTTTGAGGGAGTTGCAAAGCTTTTTAGATAGCCTGAAAAATTAAAAGATGTTGACATGCCTTTTTTTTTTTTTAAATATATATATTTTATTTTAAGAAAAAAAAAATCAATTTAGAAATTTATCTGTAGTTTTTAGATCGATAGAGAATTTTGACTTCCAACTATAACATATGCGGCAACAAGTCAATTAAAATGATTTGTTGTTTTCTTTGACTTGATTTATTTTACATCTACTCTTGTTCGGGCATTTTTTAATTTACAGTTACGTTCATTCCATCCAAAGAATTAGAAGAGCTGTTCAACATTATCGTTTCTGCTGCCCAAATTTGGCAGTCTGATCAACGTACGAGCTAAAAGTAGTGACACTAGGCAGATTCTGATCTTACTTTGTCTGCTTGGATCTGTTATTGTGCAATTCCTGGTTTGATGTTGTAGCATTACTCTGGCTGCCCGTTGTGCTTGTCTTAATTTTTTGCTTTAAAATTCAGATGCTTTGGGAACTTCAAGTAATTCTAGCTGCCTTGCATAGTCTTCACTCTCATTTGGTTTGGAAGTTTAATGCCTTTATGGAGAAGGCAAAGATGAATGCAAAGAGCATGGAGATCCCAACAAGCACCACTGCAATGACACCCACAAACTCAATTCTATACCCAAAATAACTCCTGACAAAGTCCTCCACCGTTTCACCAGACTCGAGTACGTCCTTTACATCTCCATATTGTGAAACAATCAACCCGTACAAGGTCCAAGCAACGGGGCAAGCCCAGTAGTACCATCTCCACCATATTGGAATCCTCTGCCACAGAAAAAGTTCGAAACTCTTTGATATATGGATTTATTTCATGTGTCTATGTATGTTGGCATGCAAAAGACTGATATTTACCGTTTGGGGGACAACGAATCCTGAGAAAATGTTCCATATTGCATAGAAGCCAGATGAAAGTATGGTGGCAATGTTGTGGTTGGGAGTTATAGCCACGGTCATCATCCCATAGAATGTGAAATATAATAAGGTGAAGTACATGAAGAAAAGATACCATAAGAACTTGCCCACTTTCCATTCGAATCCCATCATGGCATATACTATAATCCCATAAATTACAGTCTGAAGGAAATTGTATGGAAGCTCAATAACAACCTGCAAAACCACAACTTATTGCTCCATGATAACCGCAAAAATGACTAGATCAATTTCCTAATGGAAAGTATACCACTTTGATGAATTCCATATGCTAAAATAAGAACTTCACCTGTCCAATGGCATACGGAAGAGCAGAATACATTCCAGCTGCTCTTTCTTTATAAAATACCGTTCTCTCAGTAGCCACAACTGGCTGCACCGACATACCATTTTGTACCCCGAGAAACAGAACAGCGGTGTACATGGAACCCATTGCATTGAATAGATCTTGTTGTCTTCTCCTGTACTTCCCCGAAAGCTAGCACATATTAGTTATAGAGACGGTAGAAATTTAGATGCAATTTTCATGACTTGGGTTTGTTTTTGCCGCCATACCTTTTGGAACCAATATCCCAGAATATCATCCCAAACAATAGAGCTATCATACTTGTGAATAAGATTCTCACAGCATTATATGATGGGTTTCGCCAATATGACCAATGCTGTTTCCATAGGCAAGCGGTGCATTGGGTGAAGAAAGATTGTGAGTACCGAGTATGGAAGAATAGATCTTTGGAATCCAGTGGCGGTGCACTTAATTCCTTGATCAATGCTTTGTTTCTCCTGATCACCAGAGAAATATATACTATATGCATCAAGATCATATTCTGAAAAATGACGAACAACCTAAAATTATCATGGACCATAGAAACAACTTTCCGCATTCTGAAGTTTTTTGCTTTCTAATGTTTCTTATGATTTCTCTGGGATCATGACCAAAACGAAAATTAAGAAGAGCTAAAACAAAAGATTTACCTATATAGTTCCGAGTTCTTGTACACATCAGTGAAATTAAAACCAAGAGCTGCTTCTTGCCCTGCTGAAGTAACCTCCAACATCCAAGTTGCAGGGTTATAACCATCTCTAATGTTAGGAACTCCATTTAATTCCTTATGAGCCAAAACTCAAATATGTTAGGACTTATGTGACAAATGTGGGGGTTGATATGTTCAATCTCATTTGTTAAGTAGCCTGACCTCAAAGTACTTGATCAGATGTGAAGAATGGCTGCCTAATGGACCAGCATATATTTGCTCGCCTCCCACTTTCAAAAGAAGTAACTGAAAGGCAACATTTAAGTACTCAATGCTGGAATACTTTCGGTGAGCAAAACAAAGTATCAGTTCATTATTCTTGAAAACATATGTAACAATTCTAACCTCATCAAAGGCATCAAATATATCAATGCTTGGCTGATGAATTGTGCAAACCACTGTTCTTCCTGTGTCCACAGTGTTCCTCACTGCTCTCATTACTATTGCTGCTGCCCTGGCATCGAGGCCAGAGGTTGGCTCATCCATGAATATTATAGATGGATTGGCAACAAGCTCAACTGCAATTGTCAGCCTCTTGCGCTGCTCGGTCGAGAGGCCACTCACACCTGGCAATCCAACTAGTGCTTCCCTTAATGGGGTCAGCTCCACGAGCTCTATGACTTCCTCAATGAACATCTGCAGTCCATAACCAGAGTTTAGTCAATATCCCTTATAACACTGAACATATATATGATGTCTTTTGTGGCTAAATCTTGACTTTATCCAACTTTTCTCTTGGTGTGAGATTGGAATATGCAATCCTCATTTGATTGTGGTTTTAGCTGCCTGCACATTGCTCCTGATTAAAAGACAAAAGAATAAAGAACGGAAGCTCTACCATTCTTGTTGAAGAGTCAACTTCAGGGGCTAACCGAAGCCATGCAGAATATTGCAAAGACTCGTAGACTGTTACATGAGGAGAGTGGATATCAGTTTGTTCACAGTATCCTGATATGCGGGCAAATGTTTCTTGCTTCTTTGGATACCCAGAAATTTTGATGCTTCCCTGGATATATCCACTGGTTTTCCTTCCAGCCAAGACATCCATTAGTGTGGTCTTACCAGCACCACTAACACCCATTAGAGCTGTTAGGACTCCTGGCCTGAAAGCACCACTCACACCCTTCAAAAGTTCAAGTCGATCCTCATGAGTACCTTGATTTTTCATTTCCTGAAAAGCATGGGAAAAAATTCATAATAGGGCAGATGTTATTTGGCTTTGGAATAATTTGAAAAATATATTCAAGTCTGTTGGTGATGATAGTTAAGAGTATAAGGAGAAGCAAGAAAACAACAGGTTGAAATGCCGGTACGGCCTATAATATGGCAGTATCACGAATAGTCCACAACAATTGTGCAATATAAACAGGTTAAGAAAGTCTAATAAAATTGAGATTCTATACCACTAAAACCACCAATTATGCAAATTGCAACAATTCAAGCACTTCAGCACAAATATCACCTAAGTACTTTCGTAGCGCTTTTTAACTGAACTTGATGGTACCTGTGGCATGTCCACAGAATATCTGATTTCATCAAAAGTGAGGGACAGGGTTCAAAAGGAAGAACCATTCCCCGCTTCCTGTTTTGATAAGCTTGATCAATTTTGCCCACCCTTGCAGATACAGAACAGGATGATATACTTCCTAGAGCTTCAGTCCCTTGTTCTGTATTGTTTTCACAGTAAATATGTTATAGTCTATATCAGAAGGTGGGAAAAGTAAACAAGGATCTAGGAGCATAATGACCCACCGGGAGAGGTTTTTCCTCTAGATGATAGCTCAATGAACTGTTCAGATCTGTTAACGTTTCTATCAGCCAAGGTCCCTTTCGATATTACTGCCCGAGACTTGCCAAAAGCTGCAACAAGTTATTACGTTTGTCAGAAAAATAAGTCCAATTTCAAAACAAGAAAGAAATGAAAGAAAATACTTACGATTGAGATACTGTAGAGCCACAGTGAAAAGGAAATTGAACACAAAAATGTACGCAATCAAAGCTCCTACTCCAATCCAATACCAATCTGCCTGTGGGAAAATCCCGCGAGACTTTAAGATCAAAACTCCTAACGGTTCTGATGAATTAGGAGGTACCTATAATGTAAATATTCCGCATTAACCAGCGAGACAAAATAAATTGAAACCTTCCGTATACTCAAATTATTGATCAAAATTTTTTATCCCAATTTTTTTCTTTGATTTCCTTTTCTTTTAAAAATTCATAAAAGGATGTGTACATGTCTCCAACTCTTCCCAAGAAATTCGTTTACAGCTATGGCATTCTGTCCATACATCAGCGGGGAGACCCAATAACCCAATACCAACATTTCTGCACATCGTCTGAGATAAAAAGAAAACAAAATCAGAAATTAGATCAGATTGGCCTGAAGATTAGAAACTTTGATATTATCAAGATTCGAGATCAGATTATGTTATTAAATCACCTCGAGATATGATGAATCCTCCCAGAACCTGCACTGCAAGTAAAGCGAATGCACCAACTGTGCTGGCCACAATCGCGTTCCTTCCTAATGCAGCCATAAATCGGAACAATCCAGATGCCATCTGGTTAATGCACATGATCAAAAAGTATTGTTTGAAAAACCTGCAATTAGGAGCTTTGATCATATTCCCGAAACCCAAAATGCGAACTTAAAATTTAAATTATGCCGGTTTCTTTTTCTCACCTTCCAATGTCTGGATCAAAGCCTACAACATAATAAGTCATGACCACCCAAACGGCAGCCTCTACAAAGGTAATTGGAATCTTTAGGATCCATGCGGGTAGAGCGTATGCCCACGAAGGATAGAAGAAAAGGTCTCTTTGCTTGTAGAAAATGGGAAGTTTCATAACAGCCATATTGAGCTCTGATATTCCGTTAAACATGGCTACAAGTACCGTAAAGAAAAGAGCACCCAAATAGATACCACCGTCTGTTACTGTATCTCTATGCATCTCAGTTCGCAGAAACAATGTCATCGTTATGAAAGCCAAGAGAGTGAGCTGAACATGCGAGAAATAAAGGAAAAATAATCAATAATAACATATAGGGTGGCAGTCGAACCTTTTGACAAACAACAGTGGAACAAACCTAAAAAAATGAATTCAAAGTTTGATCAAAACTGAAACTTAATTTCACTTCAATTTGATCGAAAGCGACAATTTAAATGATACTCACATTGCTTATTTTGAAGATGTAGACAAATGAGTTTCTCTTCATCAGCAGGAACTCTCTCCAAACACAAGCTCTCAATAGCTCTTTCTTGCTAACACCGTACTTGTTAGCAGTTAAAACAGCAGGGTGGCCTTTGGACTTGTTAAATGGAGTGGCAAGCTCGTCGTCAAGTTTGCAACCTTTGTGAAATGAGCAAAATGCTTTGGCAAAGTCTTTCACAGTAACAAAGCTGTAAGGCTCATCTTTACGTGCCCAGTACTGCTCCTGATCTTTTCTTGATGTTACCTATTGCAACCCCACAAGGAATTACGAAAAAACACCCTAGAAGGAAATCTCTAATATGAATGGAGAAAGAAGACAGGTTAAAAAGAGAAAAAAAAAAAACAGAGGGAGAGAGAGAGAGAGAGAGAGAGAGTAACTTCTTGTAAGAAGTCCGCAACTCCTTTCCTCGCAGGACATTTGAAACCCATATATCGAAAAAACTCAAGCACATTTTCGCGGGGACCTTGATACACAATTTGCCCATCCGAGAGAAGAAGTATATCATCAAATAATTCGTAAGTTTCTGGAGGTGGCTGGAGAAGAGAGATAACTGCAGTTCCACTGAGAATGTGGATGGTCTGCCTTAGTGAATTTACAATCTGAAAAGTTGTTGAGCTGTCCAAACCAGTGGATATCTCATCCATGAACAATGCTATTGCTGGTCCAACCAGCATCTCCCCTATATCATATAATATATTGACCCGAAAATTTAAGTACGCAACGAGAATGTGGGGTTGTTATTAAACATACGATGCTTTGTTTTATGTTTTACCTGTTGTGACTCGTTTTTTCTGTCCACCAGAAATGCCTCTTAACAATTCATCCCCCACCATAATATCAGCGCAGACTTCAAGCCCCAAAATCTGCAATGTTTAAGCAGAAACTTTACAATGATACAGATGTTCACATCGTTAAGCGCATTGGATTTCAAAGTGGTACCTTGAGAACATAGTCAGTAACTATACTGGTCTCCAGTCCGTCTAGTGCTGCTGCCTGAAGAGATAGTTTGCATGTCAATATTTATTTATTTTTTATTAATGATCAGTCAACAAATAATGTACACAGAAAAGACAATCTGTTTTTGCCACCTTCATATAGATATCAAGATCAGGATCTGGCTTAATATTTGCAGCCTTCTCTCTTCTTAATAATTCTGCCAATGTCTCTGCAAAGTTGTAAAAGTTTAAAACTCAAAATTCAAACCCACGAAAGAAACTTCTTGCACCATAAATCTTAAAAATTGACGGTGTATTAATTTGACTGACCATAACGTGGACCAACCCCCTGACATCTCGCTGCAAAAGCCAGTGTTTCTCTCACTGTCATTTCTCCAATGTGGAGATCATGTTGACTTATATAAGCAGATGTCCTCTGCGGCGCAAAATCTTCCATTCCATGTCCGTTGTAGGTAACACTTCCCGAAAACTGAAGTTCATGAGTTTCTGTATCAGATCATAAGGCAACAACAATAACGTAAATACATTTGACATTTGGTTTTCTCACTTTTAAATCTTTATCGAGTTTTCCAGCCAAAGCCAGCAATAGTGTGGTCTTTCCAGAGCTCGGGGGGCCTAAAAGCAATGTCATTCTGCGAAGATTTGACGAACAAAATGGGAGATTAATGGTTTGGAAACTGTAATGGATAGGTAGGATGAATTTTACATGAACTCTCACCTCTGAGGCTTGATGATGCCGCTAACGTCTTGAAGGATTGGTAAGGGTATCTTTCTACTTTGATGAATGGGAAGATTGTTTAAGAATCCCTTCAGAGACATGAGAATGCGAGAGTCGAGAGATCAAACGGCGAGAATGCGTAGAGATAATAATTGTAGTTACGTGATAGAACTAAAAGGTCATTTACCTCTAACATATTGACAAAGAAGTTACATATTGTAGGCAATGCTCTGCTTCCAACATAAATCTCAGCCTCCACATTTAGGTGCTCAAACCGAACTTCAACAGTTGGAATATCAAGTCCAACTCTGGATATGGATTTTTTAACAAATAACAAATAAACACGGATTCCAAACCATTACAGAGAAAAAAGAGGGGAAAGAAACAAAGAACCTGGAGTGTCTAGAAACCAAAATCCCTCTTACAAGCTAAAGATCAAACATGAAACAAACACAGACACAAGAATATACCATGATTTTAGAAGCCAAGATGATCAATCTCACCTATCTATGCGATCCTTGAGCTTTAACAAGAACTTCTCATTATCTTTTTCTGCAATTTCCACCAGCCTATCTAGCAAAGCCTTTCTCTCCAGTAATCCAAGAGTCTTTATGTCAATCTCTCTGGCTTGACCCTCTCCATCAGTGAGTATACCTCTCCTTATACGGACATAAGTAGGCAGCCTCTCTAAAGCAGCCCATTTGAGAGCTTCTTCATCGTCTTCTTGTCGCGAAGACCTTGAGAAAATTTCCATGGAACGGTTCCTCCAGATGTTAGAGCTGCATGTCTGTGGACTACTACTACCTCTGTATACTTCACCACTCTCCATTGACCCTTTTCCATATATACAACACAGAACCTATAAAGGTTTTTTTTTTTTTTTTTTTTTTAATTTAAACTTGCATGCGATGAAACTCAACTTTTGTAGCCGAAAGCCTGAGGAGAGAGAGAAATTGGCATCTCTGTTTCTAATCTCAATGAATGGAGAGAGAGGGAGAGGGAGAGGGAGAGAGAGAGAGAGCGCAATGCCTGTACATCTATCCGTTGCGTAAGATAATACGAGGTGATGATATCATGGTAGAGGAACGTAGATAGTCAGGAGGGTAAATGATTCTCAACAATCATAATCTTTTATTATGGATTTTATCATCTAATCATATATATTATTGTGTTCGATTTAATAAACCAATAAAAAAAAATTCAAAATTAAGAATAACATTTTTTTAAAAACAAATAATAAAGCATAGCAGTTGAAAAAGAAAATTCTGTTAAAATAAATGACAGAATTAATGCAAAATATAACATGATCAATAAAAAATAAAAATATTGTGTTCTTCATAGCAAATTATTTCTATCTTCTAGTAGAAATAACATGGTTTCCATAATAATAATATTAGGAGAAGATCATTCGTAAACATTTGATCTCGTCTCTTCTTTAAAAAAAAAAAAAAAAAAAAAAGGTTTTCATAGTAATATTTTTTAATTATATATATATATATATATATATATATATATGACAATTTGATGTTGGGAAATCCATGTGGTGTCATTATTATAGAAAATCATTGCATGAAGAGGACGCCTACGAGCTGGATACGCATATAGCTTGAGGAGTGGAACACAGCACCAAAAGTAACATGATTGAAGCAAGGTTTCATGACTGATGCTGAGTGTTCATAATCTCACCAACAAAAAAAAAAAAAAAAAGAGCAAAAGGTTGCTGAAGAAAAGGACAGATAACTAGAAGGAGTTGATGCTGCGTCAAATCCCACCAGTTTTATTAGAATATGATTTTGTTAAAAGCGACGATTAAATTCTACATATTTTTTGAAAAAGCAATCGAATAGGAATAGAAC
Organism: Juglans microcarpa x Juglans regia; assembly: GCF_004785595.1. Taxonomy (NCBI): domain Eukaryota; kingdom Viridiplantae; phylum Streptophyta; class Magnoliopsida; order Fagales; family Juglandaceae; genus Juglans; species Juglans microcarpa x Juglans regia. The sequence goes on from NC_054600.1 coordinate 33,998,212, forward strand.
GATGATTACAGAGATATGAGTTTTGATTGACCAATACGACATCAAATTCTACAAAGAGTGTTAAGAAACAAAAGTTTCGGATGTAACACCTCGTTCCCCACACGAAAGAAAGACTTTTTTTTTATTATTATTACGAGAGTTAGGAGTGCTACTACTTGACTTTTATATATATATATATATTCTTATAATTATGCCATTTTTTTTAAAAAAAATATTCTTTATTAAAATATTAAGATCATATGAGAGAATGCACGAAATTATTTATTAAAATTTTTCAAAGTCTGTCATAAAAATTATAACTTAAAATATTTGTATATGATCTAGGTCACTGCTATGCCTATTTAGATTAAGTCTCGTCCTGCAATTTTACCTTTATAAATATTCTAATCTAGAGTGGTTTTTTAAAAACATAAAACAACTAAATTAGTCAATAACTCAATAAGAAATACATCATAACGTAAACATACTTAATATAAAGTTTTTCAAAATATTTCATGTCGAGAACTTAAAATCATGATCATTCATATGTATGCTTATGTCATGCATGACTTGTCTTAAATTATCTGACTTATCATACTTATCTTATTGGCCCACATACTTAACCATGTGTACAAGGTTGTGCACCGGCCCTACATCCTGCGCCTGCAAGGGGAACTGCTAATAGTATTCTAGCATACCATAGTGGATCATACTTAGATTTGTGGTTTGCACGTCTACCCATAAATTCGAATTGTTACCAAGCATCCAAATGACGATTTGGTTAACTATTCTAAGTTTATCTTAATCTCATGAAAACTTACGTATCTTATGAAACGTGAGATGCATAATACCATGCATAATTATAATATGCAGAATGAAACATGATGAATGACATGCTTGCAAATATTATGACATGCGTGGTACATAAATACTGGCTTCCCAAAAATTGATTTTAATAATAATATATACATAATTAGCTAACGTATGTTAATCTTAATTTATGATCAAATTACTTACATTGTAGTGCTAATCTAATATTTTTGGGGCGCACTTGATTTCCTTTCAAGGGCTCGATGTTGGCTAGAGAGAAAAATAGACTAACCGAGGATTTGAGAGAAAACAAACGTGAGAAAGAAGGAAAGAGAAAACGTGAGGGATGCTGTGAGAGAAATTATGCAGTCGGCTATTGGCGTGTCAAAACGTGGGATACGCACGATGTTGGACTGGATATTTTGGATTTGGCTGCTGCACTTACGGAAATTTATAGTTTTTCCAAATAACACATGAAATGAAAGATATTTATAGGAAGATTTGGGAGAGGGTGCCAACAAGTTCGAGTTGGACTTAGTCGCGATCATTCAAGAAGAGAGTTTGAATTTAAAATATATGATCTAATAGTTCATTCAATGTAAGATTGGCAGTGACTAAGACTGTGTAAGAGACTTCAATTAGTAATAATTTTAAATTGAAATAAATTTCTAATAGTCAATCTATAAATTCTAAAATGAGTCTAACTCATTCAATAAATAATAAATAGGAGTTAACCTAATTATTGAGCTTAATTGAAATTTCTAATCAACTTCAATTAGGGGTGTAAATTTTAACTGAAAAATTGGTTTGAAACCGGTTTCTAAAATGCCAAAACCGGCTGGAACCGATCCAGTTTCGGTTCTATAGTTTTTAGGACTGGACCAGTTCACTATAATATATATTTAAATTAATTTTTTTAATATTATATATAACATTTTTTAGATTATATATAATTTTTACATATAATATACAATAATAGAAATTATAATTATATATAAGATATTATATTATTATCACCATGACGATATAATTTTGTTTTATAGCAGTTTTTTTTATAGCAGAATTTTTTTATAAAGCAGATTTTTGTAAATAATAACAGATTTTTAATAAAATAGATTTTTTTAAAGCAGTTTTTTTTTTTTTTTAATAAACAGATTTTTTTATGACAGATTTGCATTCTATTAAAACTGGAAAATTGGACTGAACTGAACTGGAAATCGGTAAAACCGGACGTATCGGTTTAAGAGGGTAACCGGTGCGTAATCAGTTTTGAAAAATGTAAAATCGGTATATGTCAGTTCGGTCCTAAATTTTGTTCAAAGCCAGATCGAACCGGTTACAACCCGTCCTCAATAAGTTATCGCACATGGACTTATTCAATATGACCAATTAAATATAATTTAATACTAACAAAAATTATCAATATTACGAGGATAAAATTCTTCGTCGGTTCGTTACATTAGACCTTTTACATGGAAATCAATGCACATTCTCTTGAAGCAGCTTTAAATTCTAGCATGCTAATAATTGAAACTTGCAACAACATGATTTCCTCCGTATTGAGTTTTACAAAACCCAAGAAAAAGAAAGAAGAACAAGAAGAAGAAGATGTCGTCTATCTCTTTTGGAAGTTAAATGCCTTAATCGAATAGGCAAAGGTGAACCCAAAGAGCACTGAGATTCCAACAATCGCAACAGCCACAACCACCAGAAACTCATTTCTATACCCAAAATAACTTCTCAAAAAGTCTTCTACCGTTTCACCCGTATCAAGTTTGTCTTTAATGTCTCCAAACTGTGAAGCAATCAATCCGTACAAGGTCCAAGAGACGGGACAAACCCAAAAGTACCATCTCCACCAGATTGGCATCCTCTGTTCAGAAGGCAAAATTCATTTGTACATTGTAAGTTATGGGGTTTGATCTGTGTATATATATGTATAGAAAAGCATGGATAGGGATTCTTCAAACTTACTGTCCTGGGAACTATAAATCCTGAGAAAAGATTCCATATTGCATAGAAGGCTGAAGAAACTATAGCAGCTATGTTGTGGTTTGGAGTAACGGCCACAGTCATCATGCCGTAGAAAGTGAAGTATAAGAAAGTGAAGTACATGAAGAAGATGTACCATAAGAATTTGCTTAATGTCCAGTCAAACCCAATCATGGCGTACACTATAATCCCATATATGATAGTCTGGACGAAAATATATGGGAGCTCAATGACAACCTGCAAAACAGTGGATCAGGTAACTGGTTTTGTACATTTCAATCATATGCCTCATCTTTTGTACATTTCAAACAAAGAAACCCCTTTTGAACTTCATAGATCAGGTAATAATATACCTGTCCAAAGGCGTATGGCAAAGCAGAATACATTCCAGCAGCTCTTTCTCTGTAGAAGACTGTTCTCTCAATGGCCACAATTGGCTGCACTGATGAGGCGTTTTGTACACCTATGAAGAGAACAGCAGCATACATGGAACCCATTGCATTGAAAAGATCTTGTCGGTTTCGCCTGCATTTCCAACAGTAATTGCACCCAGTTTAGGGACAGAGGGATGATGAGAAGATTGTAAAATTTATTAGTTTTCATCTTTTATACCTTTTTGAGCCAAGATCCCAGAAGATTGTCCCAAACATTAAAGCTATGAAAGTTGTGAATAGGAGTCTGACGGCACTGTATGGTGGGTTTCGCCAATATGATAATTGCTGTTTCCAGAGGCAAGCCATGCATTGGGTAACGAAAGACTGTGAGTATTGCGTAGGGAAGTACAATTCTTTTGAACCCGGTGTGGCTGTACTGAGTTCCTTGATCAAGGCCTTGTTTCTCCTGAATCAATCGCAGACATAATTAATCGCTACAGAAAGGAAGTTTACATAATTGCATTAAACTTCTTTGGAGAGCTTTGGCATTTCTAATTCAAGGACATTTCAAAGGCTTTGACAATAAGTGTATCCGTAACATTAGTCTCATAAAAAAAAAAAAAAAAAAAAAAAGTTTCATTCACGATTGTGTTCCTACCTATAAAGTTCTGAGTTCTTGTAAATTTCTGTGAAATTAACCCCTAGGGCTGCTTCTTGTCCTGCTGAAGTAACCTCCAACATCCAGGTTGCAGGATTGTATTTTCCTTAATCTTAGGAACTCCATCAATTCCCTTGATAAAAGAAAAACACATTTATATCAGAGTAATAGAGTGCCAAACAGGGTGTAAGTGTTTGTACTAATTACCTCAAAGTGGTTGATTAAATGGGAAGAATGGCGGCCTAATGGGCCCACGTATATCTCTTCACCTCCCCGTTTCAAGAGAAATAGCTGCAAAGCAATAATGAAACACTTCAGTTCTCTCTGACATATAAAGTTAAGTATACTTAACACGTTTCGAATCCGAAATCTCACCTCATCAAAAGCATCAAATATATCAATGCTGGGCTGGTGGATGGTGCAGACCACAGTTCTCCCGTGTCTACGGTGTTCCTCACTGTTCTCATTACAATTGCAGCTGCCCTGGCATCAAGACCGGAGGTGGGTTCATCCATGAATATTATAGAAGGGTTCGCAACAAGCTCAACTGCAATTGTCAGCCTTTTGCGCTGCTCTGTTGATAGTCCATTTATGCCGGGCAATCCCACAAGGGCTTCTCTCAAAGTGGTTAGCTCCACCAGCTCCATCACTTCCTCAAGGAACATCTGTTACCCATCAATCAGATTTTTAATCAACAACTGCATTTAGATTTTAGTGTTTTGGGAAGATAAATCATAGCATAGCATTAATGCTTCAATATAACTTAAATAATTAAATGAGAGTATCAGACCTACTTATCAAGGGAGAGTCTCTCCCAAAAACTGTACCTTTCTGGTTGCAGAGTCAACCTCATGTGGTAAACGTAGCCATGCAGAGTACAGCAAAGACTCGTAGACTGTAACATGAGGAGAGTGGATATCTGTTTGTTCGCAGTATCCTGAAATGCGGGCAAATGTTTCTTGCTTTTTGGGATAACCGGATATAGTGATGGTTCCCTCAATATATCCACCGGTTTTCCTTCCCGCCAACACATCCAGCAGAGTAGTCTTTCCAGCACCACTCACACCCATTAGAGCTGTTAGGACTCCTGGCCTAAAAGCACCGCTCACCCCCTTCAAGAGTTCCAGCCGATCCTCAGGAACTCCCTGAGCTTTCATTTCCTGCAATTATGAAATTTAGTATCCTCCTAAATTCTTACTATGATTTGGGCTCTTAATAAAGGATAAAGATACCTGCGGCATGTCTATAGCATATCTGATTTCATCAAATGTGATGGAAAGGGGTTCAAAGGGTAGGACCATCCCCCGTTTGTTGTGTTGTTTAGCTTCATTAATGCTGCTCACTCTTGCAGACAACGTCCTGGATGATACGCTTCTTTTGCTTTCATTCCCTTTCTCTGCATTGTTATCATAACGTTTATATTATAGTTAGAATGCAACAGTTAAGAAACACAAACGGAAATCCGATAGCTTGATGACCCACCAAAAGAACTCCTCCTTCTTGATGATAGCTCAATGACCTCTCCAGTTCTGTTTGCAATTTTCTCAGCCAAGGCATCTCTGGATTGTACTGCCTGAGGCTTCCCAAATGCTGCAGCAAAGTAAGTAGTCCAATCATCAGAAACCTTATGTTCAATTATGAAAACTGAAAATTATACACAAGTAGGGTACATACGATCGAGATATTTTAGGGCCAATGTGAAGAGGAAATTGAATAGAAAAATATATCCAATCGTTGCTCCAACTCCAATCCAATACCAGTATGCTTCTGTGAATACTCCACGAGATTTCAAGATTAAAATTCCTAGCGGTTCTGTTGCGTTGGGAGGAATCTGTGACACATAACTTCCACATACTTATTAGCTGGAATTGATAGATAATTTTTCCCCTGTTCTCTTCTCTTCTAATTTATTTATATTTTGTAACAACTCAAGAAATTGATGCTTACATGTCTCCAACTATTCCCGAGAAACTCATTGACAGCTATAGCGTTCTGCCCATACATCACTGGGGAGACCCAGTAACCCATAACCACCATTTCTGTACATCCTCTGATGCAAAAGAACAAAGTATTTTTTTTTTTAACTATCAGTATCTCTAACAAATAATAGACAAGTACTGGGGATTTGTTCTTTTAAGTGTAAATGGTATCAATCACTCACCTCGAGATATAACAAATCCACCCATAACCAGAACTGCAAGTAAAGCAAAAGACCCAAATGTGTTGGCAACAATTATATTCCTTCCTAATGCACCCATCAATCGGAACAATCCAGATGCCATCTGGTTAATACATAGGAGTAACAGGAATTGTTTGAAAAACCTGCCATAAAGAATTTCCATCAAATCCTTGAACATAGAAAATCTGCAACTTAATTGAATTGTATTCCCTTTTTCCCCTCACCGTTCGATGTTTGGATCGAAGCCTATGACGTAATAAGTCATTAGTACCCAAATGGAAACTTCCACCAATGTTATAGGAATCTTAAGGATCCATGTTGGGAGAGAATATGCCCATGAAGGATAGAAGAGGAGGTCCCTTTGCTTGTAGAAGACAGGAAGTTTCATAATGGTCATGGCAAGCTCCGAGAATCCATTAAACATTATCATGATGATTGTAAAGAACATAGCACCCATATAAATCCCACCATCTGTAGTTGTATCTCGGCGCATCTCAGTCCGAATAAATAACGTCATTGTTATAAAAGCAGATAGAATTAACTGATAACCCCCAAAAAAAAAAAAAAACAGTTAAAGTTGCAATCTTGAAGATTCACAATGCTCTTCCCATTACTTGTCAAGAGGAAGTTAAATTCTTGAATACCACTTACTTGGAACATCTTGAAAATGTAGACAAATGAATTTCTCTTCATAAGCAAAAACTCTCTAGATGCACAAGCTTTGAACAGTTCCTTCTTGCTAACTCCATACTTCTTAGTTGTTAAAGCAGCGGGATGGCCTTTGGACTTGTCAAAAGGAGTAGCAAGCTCGTCACCTAGTTTTCGACCAATGTGAAATGACTGAAATGATTCAGCAAATTCCTTTACTGAAACAAAGTTATAAGGCTCATCTTTGTTTGCCCAATACTGCTCTTGATCTTTCCTTGATGTCACCTATCACAAAATTTTGTATTTAAAAAAATTAAGTTAGGAAAAAGTACTTCAATTTCTTCTGAAGAACGAATTGAGGCACAAGAGGGATACAAGATGTGAATTACTTCTTGTAAGAAGTCAGCAACTCCTTTCCTCTCTGGACACTTGAATCCCATGCATTCAAAGAACTCGAGCACATTTTCACGAGGACCCTGATACACGATTTGACCGTCTGAGAGCAGAATTATATCATCAAATAGGTCGTAGGTTTCTGGTGCAGGCTGGAGGAGAGAGATAACTGCTGTTCCATTGAGGATGTGGATGGACTGTCTGAGTGAGTTTACTATCTGAAATGTTGTTGAACTATCCAGACCAGTCGAGATCTCATCCATGAAAAGAGCTCTTGCTGGTCCAACCAGCATTTCCCCTGGAATTAATTGGCCACGCATTTCCAAGAATCAACTCAAAGTTGTGACGACTTCCTCAGTCAGTATGCAAAGAGGTGCGTGCGTGCGTGTGCCAGAGCTGTTCTATGCTCTTACCTGTAGTGACTCGCTTCTTTTGTCCGCCAGATATACCTCGTAACATCTCATCCCCCACCATGGTATCAGCACAGACTTCTAGTCCAAGAATCTTCAAAAAACAAAAAACAAAATTAAATTCAATAACGGAAATTATATAATCATTGTGTGTTTGTCTTTGATGTTTTAACCCTTTAGAATCAGTTGGGTATTAAATTTGTACCTTGAGTATGTAATGGGTTTCGACACTAGCCTCAGGTCCTTCAAGTGCTGAAGCCTGCAAGATTTGAGGTGTTAAGCAATCGTACACAATGAAATGCATTTTCCGAAACAAATTTCAACTGTTGCAGATATAATATACCAACAAACAAAAAAACTTAACACTTAATCCCAACGTTTTATCTTCTCCAGCTTTTCTCTCACCTTCATATAGATATCAAGATCAGGATCTGGCTTAATGTTTGCGGCCTTCTCTCTCCTCGATAATTCTGCCAACATCTCTGCAAATTTTCCGGTGCAAAAGATTCAATTAGACCTTCTGTATCATATAAGTTCTTCATGAATGGGATTGAAATGTCAATATTAATGGTGTTTTCAGCTGACCATAACGTGGCCCGACCCTTGACATCTTGCAGAAAAAGCTAGCGTTTCTCTCACTGTCATTTCTCCAATATGGACATCATGTTGACTTATATAAGCAGATGTTCTCTGCGGTACAAACTCTTCCATTCCATGTCCATTGTACGTGACTCTCCCTGACGCCTGGAATTCAAAATCTCTTGCATGAAATCCTAGAAAAGTGAAAAACAATTTCCCCAACCAAGCAGGTGAAACGGATTAAAATCTAATTTCCTTACGTTCAATTCTTTCCCAAGTTTTCCTGCCAAAGCCAACAGTAACGTGGTCTTCCCGGAGCTTGGGGGGCCTAATAGCAGAGTCATTCTGCAGAATCCGGATCAACCGATTAGCATATTGACATTTTTAAGGGTCTATGATGGGTTTTTTTTTTTTTTTTTTAATATCTTGTCTCTAACTACTAACCTTCTAGGCTTGATGATTCCGCTTAAATCATGAAGAATCGGTAGTGGTTTCTTTCTACTTGGAAGAATGTGAAGACAACTCAGGAACCCCTATATATATATACATATAAGATGGAGAGAGAGAGAGAGAGAGACATGGAGTGAGTGTATAGTACTGGATTAATTAAATTCACGAATAAGGAAGTTAATAAGATGAATTATATACCTCTAGCATATTAACACAAAAGTTGAAAATGGTGGGTAATGCCCTGCTTCCAACATAAGCTTCTGCTTCCACATATAAATGCTCGAACCGGACTTCAATGGTGGGAAACTCAAGTCCAACCCTGCGTTTAAATCAGAACAAACAAATTATGATTTTTCTTGAACCACTCCATTAACATCAGATCATAATCATTCGTTGAATTTTAGAAGCTTGGGTTTCAAGTTATTTCAAATGGACTTTAAAAACATCGAACAAGCAAACATTGACACAAAAAACTTTAAACCCTGCTAAGCTTTCGAGAAAATTTGGCCGAATTTACCGTTCAATGCGGTCCTTGAGTTTCAACAGGAAGTTCTCGTTATCCTCGTCTGCAATTTTTAATAGCCTCTCTATTAAATTCTTTCTATCTAGCAGTCCAAGATTCTTGATGTCAATCTCTCTGGCTTGACCCTCTTCTTCAGTGAGTATACCTCTCCTTATACGCAAATAAGTCGGCAGTTTCTCGATAGCTGCCCATTTCAGAGCTTCTTCGTCGTTTTCATCCAGCGATGACCTGGAAAAAACCTCCATGCCACTATTCCTCCAGATGCTAGAGCTGCTTAGACGTGCACTACTCACTTTCAGTATATCACTACCTTCCATTTGATCAACTGCTAATAGTTTTTTCTTTTTTTCAATATGGACCTGCAAGCGTAACCCAGAAAGTTTGTCTCTAACTTTCAAGCAAGAAAACTTGAGTGCATGGATATTCGAGCAGAAACAGCTCAATTTCTGACATGGGTGTCTGTCATCTTTCTCAGAGATGATCGGTGTTTGTTAATAGACAGAAAGATAGAACAATGTCTGTGTCTTTCGCTGTCCCTTCAGTAGGCTGTAGGAGGGATCTTCTGGGAAATTGGTTTTTTCACTTCAGGAACTTGATACGAGAGAAACGTATATATACAAACGCAAGTATAGCTGGAAAACGTTGTATATCTTCGGGAGTACACGAACCACTAAAGGTCAACTTCTTTCTACTTTTTATAATGGATATGATTTAATTGCATCTCACATATAGGCAGGACCTACCTTCGCCGGAATCATCATCATACTGATTTTATTTATATTTCTCCGATCTAATATTTCATTATCATTGTTGTACCTTTCTCTTACAAGAATTATTGAGATTTTAAAGTTTGTTCTCAAATTATCAAATTTATTTTTGGCTTGACTTTTCTCCAAGTCTTCATAATTTTGAAACTTTTTCTAGAATATTTTCGAATATGAGTGAAAAAATATTAGATATTATAATTTTTTAATCATTCTCATTTGATCTGTAGATATATTTACTTTATAATAAAATGAAAAAAATACATTAAATTTATTTTATAATAAAAATAATTTTATAATATAACATATCAAATGCATCAATTTATCGATTTATTTTTACGAAATCTCTTTGTGATTAAAGAAATTTTCATTATCCAATTGTTGTTTGATAAATAGAAATTAATAAAAAATTCGTATTTTTTTGTTTATTTGATATGGCATCGTCATGTCATGATTAAAAGCTGATATTTAATAATATAATTAATAATATTATTATTTGTGAAAAACAATCTAAAACATTTTTGAGCTTTCTACTTTCCTTTGGATTCAAATTTCCATAAAACAATACACGTAGCATGCTATACAGAGTAATTGATTATAACTAATGCTATTTTGAGCTGTCCAAGAACAATAAAGTAATAAAAAACCCAAGTGAAGACTTAAGTGTATATTTTATTTTGAATGATCGACGGATAAGCAAAAGGAAAGATACTGTCGGGAAACAGAATGAAAAATAAAGATAATAATCTCTTCTTATATATATCACTTGCCAGTACGTACCTTCATTACCTTGATCTCCGGTGATTATTTTTTCCGAAATTAACTTGTAAATCATTGTTCAATGTTCATTAAGTTACAAACAAAACATGCATGGCAAAATAAAATTAGATTAAATTAATTATGATTTAAGGTTACCTGCAAAAGCTGGTTACCGGTATATTTAACAATAAAGTACCGGGCCATAATATTGTCTATTGATTGTCGCGCATGTTGTAAATCCCAATTTAGCTCTAGATCGATCGAGAGTTTTCTGATTTTTTTTTTTTTTTAATTTAACTAATGTAGAATGTTGATCAAATTATTTCCTCTTTTACTTTAAATATGTGAAATCATGAATTGTTCCAAAAATTTAAACTGATGGAAATATGTAAATTTTATTATTTATTTTATATATTAACAATTGTCCTCACGTGTGAGTCAGACTCTCTATCAATAGATAAACCAACACGTGAAATATTTAATTAAATGGGATAGAGTTTAGAGTCAAGATTCGAATTCAGAACTTCTATTCTGATAATATGTGAAAATCATTATTTATCCCAACAACTTAAACTACTGGAAAGAGGTAGATTTTATTATTTATTGGATACCTTAACAAAATAGATATTATCAATTTTATTTAAATAAAACTGATTTTATCCAGGAAATGATACGTCTTTTCTTTGAAATTAATAAAGTTATTAATTCAACCTTATAAAATTCACAAAAATCATGTCCTTTTTACATATAATATATTATATATACCAAAATAATTTTTAGTAAAAAACATTATTTAAATATTTAACAGTTAATAATCTAGGGCCAAAAAAAAAAAAAATGTATTGCTAAATTAAGGAGCCACTGCATGGAATATTAGGTATGTAGAATCAGACGGTCGAGATCAACCCTTGAAGTCAAAACTTCATATGCAACGGTCCGTATCTATTCTGATTTCGTCTGATTTATCTGAAGTGGTTTGATATGCTAATTACTTACCAGTTAATGTCAGATATAATATTAAGATGTGCAAATCTCGTACACTCATTTTGAAAAAAATAAATTTATTAAAAAAATAATTTTTTCATATAAATGTCATATTTAATCAAATTTTTTTTTAAAAATAAGGCGCTGTATTTGCAAATTCTAAGACTATAAATATCATTTTTTTACTTAATAGACAGTGATCAGTAAAAATGTATCACATCAACCTATGTAATTAGCTCTTAATAATAGACCGGCATTACAACTTTAGTTATACCCAAGAATGATTAAGGTATAAGTTTTTTTTTTTTTTTTATTCGGATTAAGGTACAAGTTAGTAGCCCAAAGCCATCCATCCATGTCTTTAGATAGACATGAGAATAATGCTGATGGAAGGAGACCTAAAGGATTAAAAAGTATTGAACATATAATAAAAATAATAAACACGATGGCATATCCATTCCACCCAAACCCGGCATGAAAACCAGTTGTATGGATCTATGATCATACTTCCCATGTGTATACAATCCCCATGTATCCGGAGAAGATCCGACGTCGGCACACAGTCAACAAATTTGATTTTTTTTTTTTCTTTTTATCAGAATATTTAATATTTTTTCACAGCTTATATTTAGGATACATGCATCCAAGTGGGAGGTTTGCGTAAACAACTCCAAAAAAGATAATATTCTCTTCATTGTAAGACATCATGGGACGAGAATTGCTAGGTTATATAAAATTAAATTTTTAAGTTGATGTGATTTTATGAGATCTGTTAGATTTATTTTACAATAAAAATAATTTTATAATTTGACGTAGTATATTAAATCATATCAGTTTGTAAATTTATTTTTATATAATTTTTTTTATACCTAAAGTATTTTCCTTACGTGACACCTTTATTTCATCCTCTGGCCCTGGGGCCTGTGCTAGCTGTTATTGTTTTAAGTTCTAGATTTGTGATTTTTCATAATGCAGGGAAGTCGAAATGTTTCTTCTTCGTCATAATCCGTGCTACTTTTTGTCTTTTTTCTTTAACCACTCTGCTTATTAAACTTGTACGTTTGTATTTGTGTAAGTTTTATGTAGTTTATTTAAAAAAAAAAATGATGAATCTGAAATTCACTTGAATTTTTTTTATTAGAGAATTTCATTTTCTTTTCAAAAATAATACGTAAAACTTGTACACCTAAGACTGTATCTAGTATTACTTTTTATATTATTATGAGAAGAATTTTAAAATTAGTCTGATCTTTTATTTTTTGTCTATGGTTTATTTTTTAATTTTTGTGGGTTTTCATTACCATTTAAATACAAATAGCTCGGTTCCAAAGGGTTTTGGAGGGAATCTTCAGGGAATGCAAATGTGGTATATTTCCATCTTAGAACATGCATGTATAATAATATATTTATCTAGTTGTTACTTGTTAGATGTTAACATGTCACGTCAGTGGGTGTAGCAATTTTAATCCCATGGGTAGCTAGCTAGAGCTGTTTTTTTCCATTGAGCATGTCCATGTCCAATAACCAAGATGCTAAATGCTATTCCAGATGTAATTTTCTATATATATTAAGCCTTGTTGGGTTAATTTTTATGGGTTTGATATTGTTTTTCAGGTGCTAGCTGGGATTTAATGGCCCTTTGGTGATAAATGATCTTGACTCAGCAACAATATCAGATTCTTACATATTGATTGATGTTGATATAAAATTAATGTTTCAAATCCCGGCAAATTACTTACACTTGTTCATTCAACTTAGTATTTAGAACAGAGTTATCTAACTAATTGGGATAGAAGAAGATAGCCGGCTTTATCTTTATAAAAATCGATCCATTGTATGTGGTCTATGAAAAGGAATTTATTTACTCAATTTAAAGATTGGATTAATTGGATGTACTGGGAAGAGACATTAATCAACTGTGGGAATATTGAACTACGTATGAAATTAAAGGGCAGACAATTCAAAACGTTGTAGGAAAACCTTGGGACAGTTTCAAGTGCGGTGTGTGTATTGGTGGTTGTAAGATGGATGTCGATACCATACCATTAAGAAGTCTCACGGGATTTAGAAACAAGCTCATCATGAGTTTTATAAGAAGTTACTTCACTCTTCCTATTATATTTTTTATAAGGAGAAATTGATGTTTCTATATGATATCAAAGCTAGGTTAACTTATAATTGATGATGGACTCCTGTGACCTACCCACGATGATGGTACCGGAAATACCGGCACACACATGAGGGGGTGTATTACGAAGTTTTACATGACTTAAAAACAAACTCATCCTAGATTTTATAAGAATTTACCTCACTCCTCCTATTAAGTCTTTTATGGTGAGAAATTGATGTTTCTATATACCAGAAGCACAAAATTAAAATTAAGAAAAAATCTATTCATCATTCCAACTCCTATCATCTTCCTATCATCCTATGATGCGTTATTAAATGATAAGTTTACTAGTGAAATATAATAAATAATTTCCAATCACTTAATATTACATCATAAGATGATGAAAACTAGAATCATGAGTAGCATTACTCTATTTGATGGTTGGAACTAGTCCGGTCCCTGTAAGGCTGTACCTATTCCCGGCTTATGTGATGTCATATTCGCATGTCACTTTCTTGTGGGCATTAAACCAAACAAATGCATCAAACAAATGCATAAAGCCAAATGCAGGCAAAATCTCTCTCTCTCTCTCTCCCTCTCTGTGTGCTGAAGTCATATATATATATATATATATAATTGACAAAAGGGATTTTAATTTTGTTTGTAGGGGTCAAAGTAAAGGCTTTTTTAATGTTTGTTAAGCTTGTTGTTCTGAAGGTTTTACATGCTTCTGCTTTTTGTTTTAATTTGCTGGTGTCAATGTACCATTGCCAACTTGCTATAAAACAACAACACTAATCGCATGTCAATGATGCTGCTTTCGACTTTCATAGCCAGCTTTCGTAGTTGCAAATGCGTGTCCACGACATGATGCTTATATCACAACAACAACAGATGATGCAACATTAGGGACAGTACTTTCCTTGGTTGATTGCATTAAAATATGGTTGAAACTGACCAAAATTGTCTTCACCTCGTTCTGCATGTGGTCACTATAGAATGACGACTTGTGTTCAGTTTTTTATTTGCAATTTATTGAAAGCTCTATTATATGGATCGGTGTTTCCTACCATTTATCTATATGGCTAATACTTCTTGATACAAGTTTTAAATAGACAAGATTTATATAAACTCTTCATAAAAAGTGGATCCTACTAATAAATAATAGTTTTTTTTTTTTTTTTTAAGGTGGAGTCTACATTTTACAAGGATTTATATGTCGCTTGTCTACTTGAAGCTTGTACAAATCATTTCTCAATCTATATTTTTCAAATAATACTAAACATGAGAAGTGTTGCAACTAAAAAAAAAAAAAATCATAAAAATAAACTCACAAACTCACCTGATTTCGTATTATATGTTAGATCTATTTTACAATAAAAGTAATTTTATAATCTGATGTATAATATCAAGTCATGTCAGTTTATGAGTTTACTTTTGTAAAATTACTAAAACATTTCTCTTAAAACATATAAAATCTACATATTGTGTCTATATCTCCACTAATTGCAGAAAAATATTCCAACTGGATAATTGTAGGAATTTTTAATTATTGTTTGATCAAGCAACACATATTTTGTATAGAATTGTGGGGTATTTCATCAAGAGATTCCCATAAAATAAAAATTTGGCACCAAATTCAAATTAAATTGGAACGTCTCGTAACAAGCAAAATAATTTCTATTCACTCCCCATCAAAATAGTAAGAGGGAATTGCAAAATCAGTTATAACTACTTTGGATGTTAAGATGAGGTGAGAAATTTGTGTATAGTAGTGAAATTGTTTGTAAATAATAGTGAAATAGTTTGAATTAAGATATTTTCTTGAATTTTGAGAAATGAGAGAGAAAAAATTGAATACAAATATTATAGAGTTAAAATATTGTTAAAATATAATTTTTGTTTTTGGTTTTGAAAAAGTTTAATTATTTTTTGTGTTTTATTTGAAATATTAGAAATTTTATAATGATTAAATGAAAAAATTGAAGATTTAAAATCGAAAATATTTTTTATTTGAGTAATGCTTGAAAAGAAAATAAGATAAAATGATATAGGTTGAGATAGCTATCCAAAAAAGGTCTTGGATTCAGAACTCAATTTATCTCAACTCATCTAATCATTACAACTTTTTAAAATTTCTAAACAAAATACAATAAACAATTCAAAATTTTCAAATTCTAAAATAAAATATATATATATTAAAAAATAATATTCTAATAATATTTTATTTAACTTTCATCTCATATCATCTCAACTCACTATTCAAACTTCTCATTCTTCACGCAACTTAACCAACTCATCCTCTGGAAGCAAGACAATTACCACTTTGCCCAACGAATCTTAGATGGGCAGAGCCAGATAGATCAAAACCTGCCCCGTCCCTCATTTACCCCACCATGCACTTATATATTTTATTATATAAATTATTTATATTTATTTAATCTATACATATTTATAAATATTTATAATTTGTACTATATGCAAATATAATAATATGTATTAAGTAGAACTTTTACTTAATATTTTGTGTAAGTTATAGTGTAGTAGAGTGACCATTTTATAGATTATCAAGACAATACAAGAATCTCACATTGCTTAAGTGTAAGAATTGTATTGTGAAAACAATCTATAAAAGTGTCACCCTACTATACTACAACTTATACAGAATATGCACTAACAAATTTAAAAATTATATAATTTTTAAATTATAGTCATATTTACAAGTTTAAATTTACAATTTAAGTCCAAAAATATGTTTTTGATCACTTTTAGATCTAGAAATAATTTTTGAATCTAATGGACTACAATCCATTATTGAAGTGGACGGCTACCCGGCATGCGGAGCAGGTGTAAACCCCACTCTTGGCCCATGCAGAGCAGGGGGTGGGAGGGGCTACCCCGCACCATACGGTAGCATCCCTACTGGCTCATAATACTATCGAAGCTCGATTTGATCGGTGCCCTTCAACGAATTGCGCCGAATAGATATGTCCACAACTTCCTTCCAAGTTAGCACAAGTTAAATCAGAATTACTTGTCAACAACGGAGGTGATTGGCTATCATTGTGTTCAAGCCACTCGATTGACAGCCATTTTTGCCACCACTTCTCTCCTACAGCCCCTACAGCTTGTGACAACTCATATTCTTGTCATAAACCATCCGAATCCACCTTGTTATAAACCATGCAATTCCCAAAAAAGAATAAAAAAAAATTATATATCTAAGCCCATAGCTTTTCCTAGAATCCAAATAAATAGACATGTTTACTAGCTCATTTCTCAAACCTTGCTAACACAAACCCCAAGGCTTGTTTGGTGCTGCAGTAGATTACGCCATGTCCATGCAGGCTTGGACCATGTGGTCGGAAAACGCCAGGGTTAAAGTTGTGTGTTTAACTCCAGCATCGTTACACTTTATCATCCAATGTCCTTTCTCATTCCTTACTAACCTTCCAGTCATGATCGGAAATGCATAAGCACTTCCGAGATAGAGTCCCTGAGCCTTTCGGTTCTCACTCCACCTCTTTATCCCCCGTGACCCATTTGTAGAGGTACACCATCATAAGGTGGTCTTTCTCCATCTGGCGGTCCAGGACCGATAAGGGGGTAGCATGTTCCGGGTTGGATTGGTTTGGTGCTGACCACAGTGCATTATTTGCAAACGTGTGTGATCTCAGCCATCTTTTAGTGGACTCTGGTGGGGTTTTGGTTTGTTTTTCAGTGAAGTTTTGTAGTGAGAGATGTGGGGGTGAAGAGTCCTTTTGTGGGGGTACCAGAAAACATGACCCTTTTGCGTTGTTTTTGCGGAAAATGAGATTGACATGATCCGTGAAGTTGCCGGGTTTTCAGTTCGCGTTTACTAGCACTCAGAGGGTTGTTTATGAGCAGGGTTACTGGGGTGGTTCCCTCAACCCAAGCCCAAACTATGACGAAAGACGTGAACCAAAGAGGCAGAGATGTACAATTTGTTAAATTAAGGAACGATGGACGCGTTTTTGGTCCTCTAGCAGTTAGCACAGAACCTAATCCAATACAAGGTGGAACAAAATTCACACAATCTCGTTCCACGCCTTAAAAAATTGAAGCCTTCACAATCTGGGAATTATCTTTGGTGGAATGGAAAGGCTTCTATTCCAAGATTTAACCTCGCACGAAAGCAAATGCAGCCGAAGATCTTTTATTTATTTATTTGGCTGGAATACAGCCTAAGGAACAAGGGCACATGTAGCTCAAGACCAATTTTAACATGCCGTCAATTTCATATCCATCTACAGAAAATACAGACCAAGATTGAAATAAGGGATAATCTATCTCCACGCCAATTTTAATATCCCAATCAGTAACGACTGAAAGCAAGAAACAGAGTCGGTTTACCATGCACAAGACATTGAGAACGGCAAAATTACACTGTTTTTGCTGGCCATGATGCTTGAGCTGACATAATAATTCCCACAATCACTCCAAATAACCCAAGTGCACTACCAAAGATTTCGATCACAAGAATCTTCACAAAAAGAGAGGAGTTTTGAGCATCAGACAACGCGCAACTGCTACCAATGATTCCCACACATACCCTGTTTCGAAAGAAGGATCAAAATGAATGTAAGACGAAGCCCCAAATGTGTTAATTATGAGGATTCCATTGGAAAATGCAAGAGTAAAAGACAGGAGATATTAACCCGCAGACAAGGTTTGCAAAGCCCACGATAATCCCAGAAGCGAAGATTGCATATCCTGCTCTAAGAGACTCGGGTGCATAAATCTGTGATGCTGGAACACTTTCTAATTTTGTTTGTAGAATAATTGCCACGATAACACCATATATAGCAACAGCTTCACAAAAGATGACACTGAAACAACCAAAGAATTGTAGCCATCAATACTTAGTAACTAACTGATCAAGTGACCATATCGGAGACATCATCAGAGGGTCATACAATAAGTATATGTGCTTTAGAAGTCTTAACTAGAACCATTAAACATTACAAGGATTGCTAAGAGAGCTTTACTAAAACTTAAGGTACAACAATAACTTCGACGATATGGGGCACTCAACCTCTTAGGCTTAAAGATTATCATGCATGCTAAATCTTCTTAATTTTTTAGCATCATTCTCATCGTATCTATCCCAAATCTTCTTAATTTTTTTTTTTTTTTTTTATGTCATATTTGATCATTCATCCTGTTTGCCCAGAGGATTTCCCAATTTCTCAGTTGGTTTTATTATGAAGTTTGCCAGATTGGAAAACTGAATCCACCACAAAATAAGGATTTTTTGGAAACATACAAAAATAACTGCTTAAAAGAAAATATATACGATGCGTCTAAGTTCAATAAAAAAGCATTAATCTGGATTCGGGACAACTACGGTTTTGGACAGTTTATTAACTCTGAGCACCGGAGAGAAAGCCCAAGGAAATAGAACGCTTCAAATAAGGAAGGGTGTCCTAATTATACAGAAAGAAAAGCGGTATTGAATTCATCAGAGGAGAGTAAAGGAACTTCACTAATGGATAACAAAATTACCCAACTAATAATAATCAAGTTTAGATCTGATTTACCGAAAATTAAAAGCTGAAATGGACATCTACTAGATAGGTAGCCAGTAATACAATACCACTTTGTAAACAACCGTGAACTTGAATTTAACAAAAATAAATTCCGAAATTTCTACGACAAATATTTTGCATTCAAATCTAGAGACAGTCATCCAAGTATTCTGAATCAATCGCAAGGTAAATTTATCAATTCTGAGAACAGCATAACCATTCCGAAAAACTAAAATGAAAAGAGAAAGGCATCGGCTATGCTACCTAATTAGATTCTTGGAAGTAATTCGGGGAGCTTTGATTGCCGCACCGATCAAACTGCTTCCGGTGATATAAATACCCCTAACAAATCCAAGTATTTACAGATAGTTTTCCAGAAATCAGAAATTGAATGGAAAAATCATAGATTACAAGCATTCAGAAAGATTAGTAGTACCAGGCGGCGCCGAGGACGGAAACGCCTATGGCGATGGCGATACCGATGGCGGAGAAGGTGTATGGCGAGATCTTTACGAGGGCATGGGCCCAAGTGGTCGGACTTCTCGCCATTGCTGGTGAGACTGACATGGTTCTTTCTCTTCTCTGTCCGATCTGGTGTTGGTTGCGCTTCGAGGGTTCTTTGTACTGGATTAAGAGATCCTAATGTAATTAATCCTTCGTCGCCACGATAGAAAGATGTTATGGCGGAGGACGAACCTGGATATCGCACGTATTTATGTTTTTGCACGAGTGAGTTATTTTTCGCTCTTTATTCATTTTTCCATTTGGAAAATGCTTTTTGAACGAGAGTTTGTGACCGATCTTGGATTGAGAAAGTAATTTTTAGTGAATTAATAAAGTAATTTTTAGTGAATTAATTTTTTTTAAAAATAATTAATAAAAAATGGTTGAAAATAAAATAAAATAAATAAAAAATTGATTTATACTTATCGGGCTTTCCGGTATTCTTGCAAACGACATCGTTTAAAAAAAAATTAATAAAAAATGGTTGAAAATAAAATAAAATAAATAAAAAATTGATTTATACTTATCGGGCTTTCCGGTATTCTTGCAAACGACATCGTTTAAGATTACTTCTGTCATAAAAATTTTTGTAATTATTATTTAGATAAGTAAAATTATTTGCTATTAAAATTGGGAAAAAAATGATGATGGATATTAGTTTATGTCTTAAGGAATAATTAGTATTGAGGGAACAAAGAATAATACTCACAATTTGAGTGCAAAGTCCAAGCAGAGTGAGCAAGTATGTTGTCCTCTTCAACTTGAACAAATAAATAGCAAAAGATGGTGTAGAGTAACTAGAGTTTATGGCTGTTCTACTTGGAATAAATAAATAAATAAATAAATAAAACTAATGGGCTTGATATACATACAAAATTATTTATTATTTTCGGCCAGAAAGATGCATCTTGAGGAAGGAGGGAGAAAGAGCATTCTATTGGCTGGCTCTTCAATAAATTGTACAATGGCGCCCACATTCGATAAGACAAGTGTATACAGTATACACGCCAAGACAAAGGAGAAGAAATCTCATCAATACAGGCGGAACCCGACATTTTTATTATTATTATTTTTTTATTTTCTGGGGACGGAGCCAAAATTGTTTAAAAAGAGAATATTTGGGGGAGCGGGCAAATTTGATTTGTTCATAATTTATCTTACAAAAATATCTTGAAATTTTATTTTTTGACGATTTTTTGAAATTTAAAGGAAAAAGGAATGATATGTAGTTTAGAGTTCGATAAATAATTTTATATACAATCGTAATGTATAAACGTTGCGTAATTTTTTTAAAAAAGAATAAGATCTATTATTAAAAAATTAATTTTTTTCATGTAGATTCCATATTTTATTTATTTTTTTCAAAGTAATTACGCGACAGTTACACAATTTACAATTGCAAAAATCTTTTCTCGTTTCCAAATTCTCATCTCCTGAAGGAAGAAAAGAACTTAAAACCAAAGCAAAAAAACTTAATACATCTATGCACTGAAACCTGTGTATCACAGCAAGTTTTCAAGATGGAGTAACCTATTAACTCCACCAGTTCATGAAATACCAAGTCATAGCAACTTAGAGCATTGAAGAATTTAACAAAAGATGGTGCCCTCGTGATTAACAGATGACAGTGGAGATAGGTATTCCATCCGAACATAGGAGCATATCAGAATAAACCGATATGGTAGTTAATCCAAAATAGGGTTTTCTGTTTGATCAATAAATAGTACTGTTATTGTAAGGATCTTTTATTTATTTTTTTTGAACTGAAGGATCTTATTATGACTAAAGCTAACATGACAAAGGATGAGTGAAAACTTGCAAGGAAAATAACCCTCAGCTCTTTTTAGTGGCAGAGAATACGCCACTTTTGGGCAAGTAAACAGAGAAAAATATCACATTAGTATCATGGGAACATCATTAAAGAAGGGCATATTCTGCTGTTGTAGATCTTGACAATCCTCTGATGTAGCAGTCTTTGGATCAAAAGGCTCGCGATCAGGAAGAAACAAACCTTGTTTTATGCGGCCCATTCGCCTAGCATGCAGAACTTGCTTGGAAACAACTGGAAGCCGAATCGACTGATATTCTCTTAGAGCTGACTGTAAATTTTCTGCTCCCCACTTAGTGAGGCATTTTCCCAAAACTGCTGCATCCAATATTGACATGTTTGTGCTTCTCAGGCCATGAGGAGTGGTTGGGTGAGCCGCGTCTCCAACTAAAACCACATTGTCCCAAAAGATTTGTTCCAAGGGATCACTATCATATATGAAATTTAAGAAGGGGTCCTTTGTTTCTTTCATGACTTCGACCAACTCAGGAACCCAAACCTTCTCTGCTTCTTGATGCATCTTGTGGACCATCTCACTGCTTACTTTCATGGTTACTGAGTTTCTCTATATTTTATTTACAATGAATAACTATCAGCTCTATTTGACAGCACCAGAAAGTTCCAAATCAATAGATACTTTCCATTTTTGATATGATGGATCAAACTTATTTATTTATCGGGTTATTAGCTATCAAGCTGCTATGTAATGGGATGAACACCCATGTTAACAACTTTTTAAACCATGTGTCCTATCTGCACCCAACTGTCTACATGGCCTTACCAATGAATGTTAACCTTCCTTACTTTTTCAGCTCGTATCCCTCTAATTCTTACGAGGCCACTAACATACAGGCAACGTTCTAAAGTCTAGACAGTGCTTTACTTCAACATAATCCATACCAGTCAATTTCTTATCAGTAAGTTCCAAAGCAAATTTGCAACATGTTTAGAATAGGATGTAATATATGGGGCGAGAGTAAGCAATCACCTGCAGTTCGGGCTCGGCTTGGTTGACATACCAAATCCAATTCAGCCTTCTGTTCTGAAGCTCATAAAGCACACCGTGAGTGCAAGAACCTAAGTCGAAGTACAAGCATTTCCCCAGTTCAGGGTATGCCCTGCGGATCCCCGTTACGGTTTCCGAATTCTCTTTTCCTGAGAAATCAAGTACTCCTCTCCACGCACAATAACCCGAATACCTATCGAGGAAAATTTCAGGAATAACTTCAAATCCCAATGGCTAAAAAAAAAAAAGAAAAAAGAAAAAAAGTAAATATGTAAATTCTGGTTTATTCTTAGTTACAAACCTCAATTTAAAATCAGGAAGAAAATTCTGGCGAATAGAAGAGAGACACCCATCTGCTGCAATCAGCAAATTCCCCACTATTTCGATTATTTCATCGGTCTGTAGAACCTTGGCCTTAATCTTAACAGATTTCTTGTCATGAGAAGTACAAAAGGAAAGGAAAAGGTGACCCCAGAAAAATATGTTTGAGGGCAATAAATGGTAAAGAAGGGCATGGAGATCAGCCCACAGTGCTGCTCTGAACTTCAAATTCTCATCTCTTGCCAGCGTCCAGCTGACCTTCTTCTCGCTATCAGTTGCTTGGTTCTGTTTGAACGAACAAAAATCCATAAGGTGCGGGAAAAATAACATTCGAAACCAAATTGGAAACGAAAAAACCAGAGAGAGAGAGAGAGAGAGAGAGAGTTTGGTATGGTTGAACCAGATCGACTGTGAGGGGCAGGGTGGAGTTGTGGAGAAGGTCTGGTCGTCCAAGCCAGGACTGAACGAGTCGCTGAGCCAGAGGGTCGAGTCCGAGTCCAGCACCAGTCGGGCTCCCAGTCGTGGGTGTGATGCTCGATTTCTCAAGCACGACAACTTCCCAACCAGCCGTAATCAGCGAGTGGGCGCATGCCACACCCGCTATGCTCCCTCCCACCACCACTGCCTTTGGTTTTTCGTTCTCGCTCATCTGAATTTGGATATTTCACGCGCTTGTTGATTAGGCATTTTTGTGATTTAATTTCCGTCCTCGGTCTCGATCCTACTCAGCCACGACTCGAAAAATCTAAGTTGTAGAGTAACAATAGCCCCGATTATTTGTTTATTTTAAAGAAAAGTGATGTTTAGAAGTTACGCTAGGCGCGAGCAACGTGTAAAGCAAGTTTGTCTAATTTTATAAAGAGTAAAGATATTCACATAATAAATTATATAATATATTATACAATAATATTATAAAATATGAATATTTTTATAAAATTATGTTACTTTTATTAGATATTTTACAAAAATATCATTTATTTAACATATTATTATACAATGTGTTATATAATTTGTTGTGTGTATATCATTACTCATAAAAATGGTTACCTTATCTCCCTTCTTCCAACTCTTATTTTATCTATTTTGAAGTTTCAAATATATTGTAATAGAAGACATGATACAAATTTTCATGCAATGATGACTTTTATGCTGACTAACAAATTCTCGAAATAAAGATGAATCAAAAGTTATTTGTAGGTACTTTATTTAGTGGCAGTCACTTAAAACAAACATAATCAATAGACACAGATGAATACCTTCTCTAAGATACCCACAAGATTATTTAATTTTGCAAAATTTGAATACTATCTGTTATTCCAGGTCTCAACAACTTACTACAAAAAATAAATAGATCCAAACATTCAAGTTGGTGAAGCTGAGACTACCACAGTCCATAACAAACAAGCACGGTTTCACAAGTGTATAACAAGAAAACTAGCATCCAGAAAATAAAAAGCAAGATTAAGGCTATTAATGGTGTATTAAAGAAGTCCCATGTAAGCATCTTCATTGTATCTTGCCCAATTCAGAAGAACAATTGTTCCCCAATTTTGACAGAAGTGAGACACTATTAGGGCCCATATAGGTGGTTTTGACAAAATTAGTCCCCAATGTATTGTTTTAACAGGTTCCTTGGAAATGTTGTTGGAAATGATCAACTTCTTCTCTTCAGGCAACAGCTCAGGATCCTCAAGAGGAGAACTATATGCCTAGAGGAACAATTTCAAAGAAAGAGAAGTGGTGACATATGAGCATATATAGTTATATTAAGAGCGAGCAAATGAATCCAAAACTTAAATGCTCATAGACATATTTCCATAAATGCAGCAAACATATTACCTTACTTAGCCACACAGAAACCCAAACTGTTCCTAGAGAACCAAAGGAGTAGAAGACTGATGGCCAACCAAACTGGTAGATTAAAAACGGTGAAAAGGCCAACCCAGTGACTGATCCAAGGTACATCCCATTGTACACCAATGCTAATTATCTACTTTTCTCTGCTACTGGAACCCATTTAGACAGAATGTTATTCATGGCAGGCATAGCAACACCCTGAAACATAACCAAATTAACAAAGCCATAACATGGGAACCTTAAATTACTCATGGGCATATTCAAGACAAGAAAAGTGTCATGATATATACACTATGGATGGCTTCATGGAAACACATTTTAAGACATTTTAAGATAGTAAACATTAAAAACCAGTAAAAGAAAAAAATGGAAGATAATAGAAGGGATGAGAGCACCCTTTTTTTTTTTTACATTCTTTTTTCAAAATTTAAAGATATAAAAGGCACAATTGCCAATACGCATGCATCCAACCTGCAGAAGAGAAAAGGCATACAGAGAGCAGCGTATAGAGGAAAATCATAAAAATGGTGTACTGACACAAAAGTATACCAGATACTGTCAGTGCATCAGAAACCCCAATAGCATCACAATCTGACAACCTGCAGAAGAGAAAAATCATACAAGACAACATATAGAGAAAAAGAATAAAAATGTTATACCAGCTGCGGTCAACGACTAGAAATCCCAATAACATTACAATCTGATAAGCTAGAGAAGAGAAAAAACATTAAGAGACAGCAAAATGGTATACTGACATAACTGGCAAAACATAAAAGATAAAAATAATAAACTCAAAACATCCTAACACTCAACGGATAAAGATGTGAAAAATAAAGATGTTTTCAGTAAAAACTGACTGAAGGACAAAAAAATCATTGTTCTCAAAGTTGCTGCAGCAAGTTAAAGCACAAACCTCACCGATACCCATGAAAGCACGAACAATGAGGAAAGGCAATCCAAATTTAGCAGCAATGGGAGTGAGAGCTGTAGCAATCGACCACCAAACTACACCAAACTATAGGAATTCATGAAGCTGAGGAGAGGCAAGTAGATATGATCATCCCCTAACTTCCTTCAAATTTCAACAAAATATTTATCTAAAAATTGTTTCAATAATTATGATGTAAAATAGCCTGCCTTCGGTAGCCCTCTTTATGCATCCAATACTATGTCAGAAAGAGTTCAAATGTAAATGATAATATTTGATGTTTATGTTATGTAATATGAAATGAAAATGTTATAAATGTTTATGTTACTTATCAGTAACATCAAGCCTATCTAGCTAATATACTTGCCACCATATTGAGATTATGTTGATGAAGACAATCACTTGTAATACAAAAGTGTTAAGAAATGCCCAAATAATAGTCAGGCCTGTGTACATGCATAAGAATAACCACTTTGGAGTAAGATATGCTCCATCCTTATTTGTTCCAGTGCATAATAAAATGATGCTCTGCAGTGTTTGTGATTCTGCATAAGCCTTCCAACAAGTTAAAAAGAAAATTAAAATTAAAATCTTAATGCAGTTTACCATAACAATTCAATGGTAATAATCATTCTTTTTCTTTTTGGTCGAATCTTGACCGATCTAATTTAAATAAAAAGAAAAGATCAAAAAGCAGGACATAAAGAAGATCCAGTACGTTTCTCTTTTATCTTTTTCCATAAAAGAAAATTCAAATGGTCCATAAGTCAAAAATGTATACATGATTAAGTTAATTAATCTATTAACCATGAAGCAAAAATGTAAAACATACGTGGATGAAGCAAAAATAAAATCACATCCAAGCGAAAGAGAAATAGATCTCAGCCATCGCAAATCTAACAAACTAGGTGAAGAACGAGACTTACCACCCAACAACACACAAGACTTGCATGACCTGCATATTGAAAGTTTGAACCATACATTGGAGTAATCCTTGCGGAAGGATTGTCATGAAAACGATATTGCAAGTGTTTTGAACAAAGTCCACATCAAATTAAAAGATAAAGAAAATTAAAAAAAAAAAAATCGCCATCAACAAGAAAAAGTAGAGGATTTCATATAATCAAACAACGAGGAAGAAGAAAATATATACAATGAAACAAGAACATTGTGGAGGGAAATCAAAAACAGAGTAGCAAGAAATATCGAACAAAGAATAACCATTTATCTTTGGAGTTCTTGCTTGTAACCCAGCTCATTTAGCCGTTTCTCCTCGGAATCCATGGTTGGGATGAAGCAAAAAAGTAGAGCATACCCGATCCTTGAATGAAGTAAAAACAAAATCACATCCAAGCAACTGTTCGAGCCAAAAAAATTTGGTCCATAATGATGAACGGAAATCCAACAAGCAGATTTACACCTAACAAACAAAAAATGGAAAAGAAAAATCCAACAAGCAAAAAAAAAAGAAAAAAAGAAAGAAAAAAAACACAGGTTTTGAGTCGAAGAACAACAAGACTAGAAAGAATTTTCAAACGCTCTTTAGATCCACATCCCAGAAAGAGAAGAGAGAGGATCCACACTAAAAAATAAAACATACCTAGAAGAATGAACAAGAAACTCATATCCTTTAGATTCCAAAAAATGGTCCATACTGACGAACAAAAATCCCACAAGCAAAAAAATGAAATAAAAAAATTCACATGAAACAGGAAAAAAAAAATATCAAACCATCCTTCAAATTCACATCCCACAGAGTGAAAAGAAATAGAATCAACAAAAACCATACCCACACAGGATCGATAGGAAAAAACACCTTCGCTCTCAAAATCAAATCTTGAAAATCTCGGTTGGTTGAGAACCCTACGCGTTTCCTTTAAACCGCGTGTCGACGCAACGCACCTCTCCGATTGGCTCCCAATCCGATCGACCGCAAGATCAGTGGGTGAGGCTTCTCCCAGTGTTGTGCGTGTCGGATGATGGTTAGCGAATAAGCTCGAAACGGCTACCCCCTTTATTCAGCCGAAAACCTGAAAAAAAACCAAACAAAACTACCGGAAACGAAGGACCGGCGAGGAGAGGGAGGAGAGGAAGAGGAAGAAGGAGCCGAAGCTCCCCTCCCCCCAACTGAGCGAGCGAGTTTCTAGAGAGAGAGAGGGTCTGGTTTTCGACTTTTAAAATTGAGAAAAAGGCTATCAAATGGAAGTTAATGGAATCAATTAAAATTACTGTAGTTCCGTTAAAACAAGAATTTCCGTTAACAAACCACTTATATAATAGTAGAGATATGTATAAATTCTGAGCAGTTTATATATATATATATATATATATATATATATATATATAAAGGTAAATCTTATCATAAAAAAATGTTAAAAATTCAATTTTTTATAAAATGTTTGTGTAATATTTGTGTATTTAAAACTTGTCTCTAACATTACTCTTTTAAAAATTGCTACAAACATTACAATAGAGCATATGTTCGAGACACTCCACCTAGTCAATTTAACACAATTTACTGGTAAAAAAAAAATCCAAATTGGATTTGAGATTGAAATGGGTTTGCTCATTTGAATAGTGAGATGAGATGAGATTGTTTTATATGAGTTGAATAAAATATTTTTATAATATTATTATTGTTTTGTGATTTGAAAAAATTGAATTGTTTATTATATTTTGTATGAAAATTTGAGAAAGTTGTAATGATGAGATGAGATAGGTTAATAATGTTTATGCATCTAGACGGGAGACTTCGTTTGGATGTTAAGAGTATCTAAAATCATCTTTAAATAATAGTAAAATAGTTTGCGAATAGTAAATTAATAGTTTGTGTTAATAGTTAATAGTAGTAAAGTAGTATGAGAATAGTTGTGAATAATAGGAAAAATAATAATTTTGATACACAATCCATAAAAAAGAAATGGAAAATTATATACACCACATCCTATCTCACTTTCATTCCACTATGTAAGATTATGTGGCACATTTATCACTATTAGATGAACCTTTATTGAATGGTTATTTATAATCCAATTATGATAAATGTCTCACATTTTTTATAACGAGATAAAAATAAAATGAGAGTGTGGTGTATAGTACTACTAAAAAGAATCTACCTAAATCACCGATTGTAATCAATTTGAATCGGTTAATTGAATTGATTATTTGAGTGATTACAAAAATGTAATAAAATGGGTATAATTTTCGATAATCAAATTGAATTGACTAAATCGAGTTGAATCGAACAAATTTTCAAGCCATGTTTTAAGTAAATTCAAACATTCAAATACAACATTATTTAAACTACAATATACTCATTTGATTAGAGATAAAACAGCATTTCCCCGATTAATTGATAAAATATTTTATTTATTATCATTTTAAATATCATTATTTCATTTTCTTTAAATGTGATATCAAATTATTGGTATAAAAATAAAAATAGAAAATAAATTTTTTAATAATATGATATTGCATGGTGATGTAAAAGAATGATAAGTCTCATTTATTTTTACAAAACTTTTTATCTCATCTCATTTTAATCATTATAATTTTTTTAAATTTGTAAATAAAATATAATAAATAATTTAAAATTTTTAAATCTTAAAATAAAAATGATATTAAAAATAAATTTTAATAATTTTTTATCTTTTATCTCATCTTATTTCATATTATTTATGAAAACAAACGATCCCATAGGATTGATTGAAATAAGAGGGTTGAGCAGTGCGATAAACTATTTGGGCTCATTTTTGCAACTGGAAATTAGAAAACTTAACCCAACTCGGGGGCCCAACGTCCCTCAGAATTTCCGCGCAACGAAACACTACAAGTCACAAGGCCGAGGGAATCAAGCAATCACCCCCAGGAAAAGTCTCTGTTACAAAAACCCCAATCCTCCACTTCCCGTCCGTCCCCCTCTGGACCCTACCTCTCAGTTTCTCTGCTAAAGCCTTCGTATTTCAACTATAATTCCTCTGAGCCGCAAAAAAGCAAAGAAATAGAGTGCAGATTTCTGTAGAAAACGACATGGGAGCTGGGCGTGCCGTGCCAATATCGCTGGACGGAGTGAGGGACAAGAACTTGATGCAGCTGAAGAAGCTCAACACGGTTCTCTTCCCTGTCCGCTACAATGACAAGTACTACGCAGATGCCCTTGCTTCGGGCGAGTTCACCAAGCTAGGTTCGTCTTTTTTGGCATCTGGCTCTAGCTTATTACCCTATCTGTGTTCTTCAGATTTTCTTCATTTTGATTATTTTATGTCCTAGAAGACGATTTTTTTGTTCCATTCTCTTGGCTTGTTCGTTTGTTTATCTTTTTTCGGTCCATATACGATGGGTTTTATTGGTTTAGGCTCGTAGTGGTTTCTATTGTTCTCAGTGGCGGTTGTTATGGATTCTTTGGTAATTCTTATTATTTCAATATAATTACTGAGCCTTGCTTCCTGTTTGACATCTATGATGGGTTTTATTTGGTTAGGCTCATAATAGTTACTATTGTTCTCTTTTTCTGCTATGGATCATTGGATTCTTTGAATGTT
The DNA here is from genome assembly GCF_004785595.1 of Juglans microcarpa x Juglans regia. Classification (NCBI taxonomy): domain Eukaryota; kingdom Viridiplantae; phylum Streptophyta; class Magnoliopsida; order Fagales; family Juglandaceae; genus Juglans; species Juglans microcarpa x Juglans regia. The sequence goes on from NC_054600.1 coordinate 34,028,358, forward strand.
GTAATTTATTTTGGGACCCTGTTGTACTTCTTCAGTACATTATGAAAGGATTCTCTGACTGCTTTGGATTTCGTGATCGGACTGTTGGAAAAGGGTCAATGGTCTCTATTTTCTATAACTGAAAAAACGGACAATGCTGCCGAAAAGCTGTGGGGTAGCCGGGAGGCCCTACTTTTTTATTAGTAGGTTGATAATAAGATAGGCTCTAGTTTTTTTATGGTGAAATTAAGTACCTTGACAGAGTAATGAAAATCTGTTTAATTTGTTATTTTATCGCCAAGGCCATTGATGGCTTGTATTAACAACATAAGGCTGTATTATCAGTGGGGACTATTTATTTATTTTTTTGTCACAGCATCATTTTTTTTTTTTTTGGTAGTTTTAGACATGGATTCTGAGGTCTGTATGTGATGCATTTGGAACGTCTGGACCTTAGGCTTAAATTAATCCCTTGTATATCCTCTTTGAGATGCTCAAATCCCAGATAGAGTTACAGTAATGAAGATAAAAGAATCAAAACCAATTTGTTCATGCCCCATTTTGTCTGTGTTCATGTCCAATCTGTTCCTCTCTCTCTCTCTCTCTCTCTCTCTCTGATACCACCCAAGATCCATATAAGTTTCTGTTTTGAAAAGATTGTGTTAACATTGTATGTGCTTTTTATTGGAGGCACTATGCCGATTATTTATTCTGTGACACAGATCTTCAGTGATTATTGAGACAGCCAATTTATTTCTCAACTTTTACCATTCATACTTCCTGATCACCTATGAATTCCCAGCCCTAAATTTCAGCGCACATTTGATTTGCAAAATATCATGTTACATTATATGTATCTTCCTCGATACACTATGGTAAATGGTTATTATAGAACAGAACTGAAGTGATTATGAAGACCGTTCTAATTTTATGAGACAATGGATTATTGGTGGAACTTATCCGATGCTGCAAATAATATTTCAGTAGCAAGATATTCAGAAGTAGCATCGCTTTATGGTAACCCTGGGTCCAACTTTCCTGTAACCCCTTTTCCTGGCTCCTGCATTCACAACTTTTAGCGTCAAGTAATTCCCGAGACATAGTTTTGTTGCTATGCATGAATGAAGGTTGCTTACACAACATTTGTGTTCTCATGTCTCCATTTCCAATACAGACTATTATTGTTCTTTGTTTAATGGTTCATGAGACCTTTTTTTTTAATTAAAGAGTTTATGGGGCCACTCGTGTTTTGAGCACGTATTTATTTACATTGCATACGATGTATGTGGAATATAATTTTATATGGATCCTTTGTGGGTGCAATATGTGCAAGGAAAAACACAATTGAACTCAACTCAATGAAGCCTTAGTCCCAACTAATTAGGGTTGGTGACGTGGATTTTTAACATTAGGATCCGTGTATAAGGAATACTATATAGATAAATGTGCATGGCACAAGTAAAACACAACTTTTCTAAAAAAGGAAAAGCATGGAGAAATTATGTACAGTGAAGCACGCTGCAAAAAATCTTATGCATAGCTATGTTTCGCACACCAACAATTGAACTTTAAACTGTATTTTTGTGGCCCATACTGATAAATGTATTGGTCATCCTAAGGTGTCACTCCTTTTTTCTCCGCAGCATACTACAGCGATATCTGTGTTGGTTCTATTGCTTGCCGGCTTGAGAAGAAGGACGGTGGGGCTGTCCGTGTTTATATCATGACATTGGGTGTCTTAGCACCGTATCGTGGATTAGGCATTGGTGAGCATGCAACCTATCTTTCTTTTTATGTAACTTTTGTATGGAGATTGTTTGAGAAGCCACAGAATTGCTTATTGATTTTTCTCTTTTTGGTTAGTGTGCTTGTTTTTTTTTTTTCAAAAAAAAAAAAAAAAAAACTTGGTCTGAATTGGTATACCATCTTTGGATTACAAGAGCTTTAGGTATCCCACCTGTTCAACAGTAGAGTCGTTGGTTGATCATCTGAAGACTGAAACAAAAAACTAGCCGTGGATTTTAAGAAACGAATATGAAGAACAAACCCATATACTTTGTATGGCATCTAAAACTTTAAATTCTCTCTGGCCACGAACCGTACCCACTTTCATTTGGATGTGAAAAGTTTTTGCTGAAATCATTCAATCCTGATGTTATATTAATGCTAAGTTTTGCAGCCATTTTTTTTTTTTTTAACAGAAGTTTTGCAACCGGTTAAAACAATAGTGTTACTTGTTGATTAGTCAAAGTTCTGTGAAATGAAATACTAATTATGTAGTATCTGTTCTTATCAGTTTAATATCTGATGCGAGGTCCAAATAGGCCACAAGATATTAAATTAATTTTTTAAAGGGGGAAGGCCGCCACAGTAGCTTGCTGCTGGGGCCTTTGAGCGTCGCCCATGCATTGTTACACTACTGCATGGGCCTGGCGCACCCCCACCCAAAACAGTCTTAAAACGGTTCATTTTGAATGAGAAAGAAAAAACAATACTAATTGTGGAAATTGAGAAATTGAGAAATCAAGAAGAAAAAATCCACATACTTGTAGCTAGGACGTTATATACTTCTGGTATCACTTTTTGTGTAAAAAACTCCTGTCCACATGTTTTGGACAATTTTTTTTGCTATTTACAAATGTAGTAACTTAATCCTGGGATTTGGCAGGTACAAAGCTGTTGAACCATGTTCTTGATCTCAGCTCCAAGCAAAACATGTCTGAGGTTTACTTGCATGTGCAGACAAACAACGAGGATGCCATAAATTTTTACAAGAAATTTGGGTTTGAAATCACGGACACTATCCAGAACTACTATACAAACATTACCCCACCAGACTGCTATGTTCTTACCAAGTATATCAGTCAAACGAAGAAATAGCATTTCAAAGCTATTTATCATGGGGGGAGTCCTTGCTTGTTGTGGTATTATTAATTGAACCCAATTTGCATCTATACTGGAGTTTCGGCATTTAAAAGCTGAGGTTCTTTATACCCTAAAATGCATTGGTCACGTAGCTGGTTTGATACTTTGGCTGCTTTCTGGTTAGTAAACGATTTTTTTTTTTTTTTAATTTATTTTATCTGATTAGTATTCAGCTTGCCATTTGAAAAATCTGAATTTTGTCAGTGCCAGAGAAAGTTTCCACAAGGTAAACACTTTGGAATATGGCATTCGATTTTAATTGCTTAGACTATTGATTGCAAAATGAAAATGGTCCTGACAATTTGTCAATTAGGTTTGTTTCCAAATTGGCTTCAAATGTTGTGCTGAATTCAGTTTGTTCCAGATGAGATATAGATCAGTAACAAATGTGGCATCTTAAGTCAAAGAACAAAGAGTGCCGGAATCTGCAAATTACCATGTACATAGATAACTTGGATGCCATAGTCTTGACGGGGATGACCATTGTATTTGAGTGCATCAAGAGTTAGGATAGACTGAGAAGCAACGGAGACGGAATGATGCCGCCCTGTGCTTATTGTTGCGCATGGCAGGAGTAATTACATCTAATCTTTGGACCAAAAGGTCTCTTATTGCGAGATCCAAGCCTGCGAAGCAAAATACAGCGCGTACTTTAGTACGTACCTAGGATATAGTAACTTAACACACAGTGGATGTATATTGGCCGGGCAATCTAAAAGCAATCTAAGATTCTAAAGCCTTCTAACATAACCCAACGCTTTTAACGACGATGTTTGGTTGTTCTAATCTTATTGGGGGAAACATTTCTACTCATTCCTCCAAGGCGTGTGAAGGTCAAGAATTGGTTTTACGGATGAAGTCACCGAACTTCACGTTCAAATTGGTTTTTGATTATATATATATTTCAGTTTTGTCATGTACAAGTAAGTTTGCGTATTAATCTGCGTACTAATATTATTATCTTCATATTTTAAATTCAAATTAATACTGTTTTTAATAAAATATATTTTCTGATCAATCATATTGAATAAGTGTGCGTATTAGTGCACATAATTGTTTACAATTAAATTTTTCTTATATTACATATCCACGTCTGTGTGTAGTACCCATTGCATGTATTGGTGGGCAAATGGCAACTACAATGGCTCTTCTGGTTTGGTTTTGCAGAAGAAACACCGGGGTAAAGAGAAAGATGAACACCATGACCTCTCTCTCTCTCTCTCCGTGTAAAGTTTGTAATGGATGGAGAAAGAATGCTACGAAATGGAAACGATTGGACGATGATTATTTTTGTTGTGATTGTGCCGTCCCTTGCTCGCTGTCTCTACCATCTCTATCTTGATGCGCCGAATCGAACAGAATATATCCTACGGTGGATTTTTGTGAAGAGTATTTTTGAAAATGTTTCGTTTCATTTTATTACATCGTTACAATTTTTTAAGTTTTTATATAAAATATAATAAATAATTTAATTTTTTTAAATTTTTAAATAATAATAATATTAAAAAATAATATTTTAATAATATATATTTTTAATTTTTATCTTTTACTTAAAATTATTTCATGTCATTTTAAATCGAAATTAATTTACTTTACACGTGAAAAATTCAGCAATCACATTGTCAATTATAAAAAATAAAATAAAATAAGGTCTTATTTAAATTTAAAAATGAATTGAGATGAATTATAAATAATAATAAAATAAATTATAAATAGTAATAAAATATGTGAATTAAAATTAATAAATAATAATAAGACAAATTGAAATGGAACGTGAATGCAAATCAGGCCGGCTCCCCCGGCCATAATATATAATAATAATAGAAAACAAAAAGTAAGGAAAAAAAAAAAAAGACAAGGTCGGTGTGCTGTATGGAGTGTGCGCACCCTAGCCTCGCTCGGTCACTGCAACGGTAACTGTCTTTCTTTCGATGAGACGTTTCCGCCCTGCTGCTGCCACCGACATCTCCTCAACGACCATGTCTTCTCGCCCTACTGTACTCTCTTTCTCTCTCTCTCTCTCGATTCATAAATAGCATGCCTTCAATTTTCTTTAATTTCTCCATTTTTGTTGCAGTCCCGAGGTGGTCGCTGGAGAGGCTTCTCCGACCGTTCTCACACCGGAGGGAGAGGCCAAGGGGACCATTTCGTGACTGGAGACTCTCACTTTCGCTCAGTACGCGACGCCAACCTAGGGTTCCGCCGAGGTGATTCGGCAAGTTTCGCCGACCAAACTGGGTTTCGCCCTCCACCTCTCAGCCCTAGACCACATCCGTATACTCAAAACGCACAGTTCCGTCAGCCGCCTCCTCCCGCTTACAACAATCAAAGCCAAAGGTACCGGCAGCCTCCACCTTATAATAATCAAAGCCAGCAGTTTCGGCAGCATTTGCGGTTCGATCCGAACCAGGCGTTTCGTCCACCACAGCAATTCCGGCCGAAGCCCTTGGATTATCGGAATTGGGAGTATGCAACGCAGGCACCGCCTTCTAATTGTGGTAGATGAACATTGCGTGCTTTCGTTTATTTCTATATCGGAATGTTTATTTACTTTAGTTGTAAAAAGCATTGTCCTAGTTTTAGCCTTCTGTTTCCTAGAGTGATGCGGGTCCTTTTGGTTTAACCTTGTTATAATATATTTTGCGCTTTACAGAGCGGTTTGTGGTTCTTTCGTATAACATATTGGCTGACTACCTTGCTATTAACCACCGGAGCAAGCTTTACTTTCACATACCCCGTCATATGTTGGACTGGGAGTGGAGAAAGAAAAATATACTTTTTGAGCTTGGATTATGGTCAGCTGACGTAATGTGCTTCCAGGTTAACACTCTGCTACGTCTCATACACCATCATGTTTAGTCCTAGAAGAAGTTTGTGCCTCTTCTTACTTTTATCTCTTAAGTTCATTTTAAACTTCAACATTTTTAATGTGTATCATGAGAGAATTCAACATTTGGTTCGAATTTGTTTTATTTTATATCAAATTTGTTATATAAACAGTTAGACAGATGATGCATTACTAGAAAATCCCCTTCACTTTTAACGCATGACTACCTGCATGAAAATGTTACATATTGGACATAAACTTTCTACCTGTAATTTCTAAGAAGTAATCTCCATGTATTAACATCATGTTTGGATTATTTTTGGCTGGATATGAGTCTTCTGCCTCGAATTTTTAGTAGAAGTTAGGAGCCTATTAATGCTTGTTACTGTATGATTTTAAATAGTAAACAATTGGATCTATGTATCGTTGAATTGTACATAAATAATTTTATTCAGAGTAGTTTAAGGTCATGGGTTTGGGTCAATATGGGTTCTGCTCCTCTGTTCCCTCTGCAGTTTGTAAGCCATCATGTCAGATTGCATGACACTGACTTGTTTTTGAGCAACATTTGATATATAAGTCATTTTGCTGCTTGTGGTCCTGACACTATTTGTTCTCTTACAATATTATTTTCAGGAGGTTGATAGATTTCAGGAATTAGAAGAGGAGTTGAAGCTTAGGGGGTACAGTGGCATTTGGAAGGTGCGTTTTTCCTTCATTTATCTAACAAGGACAGTCATATTTTCAGCTCTCTCTATGCTAGTTTGTCACAAAGGCATGTCTGGATGTAGATGCTATTTCAAACACCAATATGCATTTTTAGTAACTTTGTCATCTGAGTATTAGAGGATAACATCTAAGTGGAAAGATATATCATAGATCAAGTTTGCCCCTACTGTTTAACCGCCACCTTGAATTGTGGAAAGGTCATACTTGACAATCGGCCAATTAAAGACAGAATTAAGTATGGGGCCTATGTCAATTAAATCAGGGAACGGTTGTTTTAAATTCTCCACACTATCCATCATGCCAAAATTGCACTATTCTACCGTTCCAATAAACTAATGCTTCTCCTATGGCTACACCCTTGAGTGCTTTTTAACAACTGTAGACCCCTGGCCCCAGGTTTTCCCATGCTTGCCTGTTACTTGAATCCTAAGATGATCCCTCACCTCTTCTAAACACTCAACCATTCCCCTTACAAAGTTCGGTTGGAAGTGCTCAATTTTCTTAGTCCCAACCCCAAGTCTTGAAAGAAGAGCACACACTATATTCCATTTTACTCTATGAAAGTGAAACTTATGACTAGTCCCACACCTTAAGAAATTGGCTGCAACTGCTCCATCTATTTTTCCATATGTGGTAGATTGAGTACTCTTGATAAACCTTGAGCCATCCTTAGAAAATGCTTTAAGATTATAATGATCGTTCGGACTAATATCTGTAGGTGTTTATCAATCTATATGCAAATTATTTGAGATTATGATTGTGAATTTGCAGTATTTACCAACTTATTACTGAGATGTGACAGTTATTATCTTGCTAATTAAAAATCTGAAATATATATATATATATATATATACATGTGTGTGTGTGTGTGTGTGTGTGTATTTACATGTAAGTTCTTATGGATAAGAGAATTCTGACCATGCTCGGGTCAATATATAGATGCGTACTGGCACTCCAGTTGATGGCTGTGCAATCTTTTGGCGAATGTCGAGGTAATGTGTGCAGCTTATATCATATCTTATCAGTATGTATTAAATCATGTCCTTTGATGCTTTAATTTACTTGTATACATCTTGTGTACTTGGGCTATGCCTATTTACTTGGCATAAAATCTCTTATTAACTATAAAAAAAAATTAATTTTTGTGCAAAGGACATATACTCAGTAGAGAGGTCTGATTTTCTGTGTAATTTTGAATCAATATATGCATATTTTCCTGACTCATCTAGAAAAATAAGAGCTCGTTTGGATTCAGAGATGAGATGAGATGGTTTCAGATGAAAGTTGAATAAAATATTGTTAGAATATTTTTTTTAATATTACTTATCAAAAAGAATATTATTTTTTAATATTATTATTGTTTTAGAATTTGAAAAAGTTGAATTGTTTATTATATTTTGTGTGAGAATTTGGTGAAGTTGTAATGTGAGATGAGATGAGATGAGACAAAACACTCTCTGAATCCAAACAAGCTCTAAATGTTCCTGTAAGATGATAGTTTAGTCTAGTAGTTGGATTTTTCAGTTTGTCCTTGCAGGGCTAAAATTGATTTTGTAAATTCTATTTAGTTCTCCTATCCTGGATTTTTTGGGTATTATAATTTTTTGTAGGTTGTATTGTGTTCACTTTGACTTAAAATTTGTTGCATCCTTGCCATTTTCTATGCAAGTTTCTAGATTAATTTTTTCAGTTTTGGTTTTTCCTTTCTATTTCGGTGTACAATCAAAGGTTGAAGTGCGTAATTAGCACTGTGATGTGCTTTCATCTCTTTGTTGCTAGCGTTGTCTAGAGTAGGATTTCTGTTTTTTCTTTTTGTTCTAGTAATTCATTTTGATGTTATCATGTCTAGCTTCAAGCAAATTGGTCTTGATGGTATTTTCTGAAAGTTAATATTATGTTCTGTGCATTAGATTCAAGTTTCTTCATGAGGAATGCATTGAGTTCAATAAGCTTGGACTTAGGGATAATGTTGCTCAGATATGTGTGCTGGAGGTATGTCAGATCTTTATAACCACTAACCTGAAACCATGATGGTTTTGGATGATTTTAACTTTGTTTCCCTCCTCCCCCCCTCCCCCACCATGCATTTGCCAATAAAGCGATGTTACTTTTTTGTCAACAGTCAGTGAATAAAAATTCAAGTGAAGAGACTTTAGCTCTACCAATAAGGTAATTTATGCTTAAGTAGTCTATAAAATGTATGTTTACATAACTTAACCTTTGCATGTGTTCCAAATGAAACATCATTAATCTGCTTCTGAATTTTGAAAACAAAAAATTTTCAATCTCCTTATGATGTGTTTTTCTTCATAATCAAGTACTCATGAGACAAGGATCTATATGGATAGGAAGATTTTTAATGTCATTGAAGTTTATATTTTCTCCCCATTTCATTGTGAATTTATGATGATGATTATAATTCTATGGCTATAATGAGATCCCAACACCAGTGATTGTTCCTGCTCCACAGTTGAATTTTAGAAACCCTAAACTTGAGTTTAAAATATGCTCTTGTTAAAAAAAAGTTAGTTAACTCGATGAGCTTGTGTATTTCTGGATAATGGGTTTCTTAACAATATTAGGGGTGGGGGAGAGATGAGACTAGGTTAATATGACCCATTTATTTATCAAATATAAACAAGCACCCATCCATTTCTAATTAATTAATATTCTTTTCTCTGAAAAAATTATAGTTGCTCCTTGCCTTTTCTTCTCCCTGCTTCTATAAGTTTACATAATAGACATATATATATATATATATATATATGCACATAGATATTTATATTTTAGTGATAACTTTTCCGAAAACCTTGGCTCTCATGCTGATTAATGATTTAATATGCAGGTTGCCACTTCTTTTGTAATTAGATGCTTGTAGCATTTCTTTTTCATTGATGCTTTATGCCGCTTAATTAGTCGGTTTTCTGTGCTATTGTTGTATGTTTATTGTGATTTTTAATGTTTTTATGCGATGAACCTGACTATATTTGTATGCATGCTTGAGTATAAGTTTAATATCTGTATCTGCAGCTCAAAAGGTTCCAGTAAGGTTGTCGTATGTAATATCCATGTGCTTTACAATCCAAAAAGAGGAGAAATTAAGCTTGGCCAGGTATTCAGTCTGTGGTGCTGGTTACTCAGATTTTTCTCTGGCAATTTTTCTTGTATATGACCCGTTTACTTGGGCTTTTGCCTATTCCTACGATAATGAAATCTTATTTACCAATATAAATTTTTTTTCTTTATCTGTAATGGATTGATGTGATCATGGGGAAATGATGAATCACTTGACATATCTATGTACTAAGATGTTTGATGTTGTCCATGCAGCTGATACTGCTGTGGTTCTGCTGCAACACTATATAACATTGTTATAGGAATGTTGTTTCCACATGTTGATGTTTGACGACATGCTGTTAGACTGTGTCACGGAACAGATCTTTGCTTCATTTATTTTTCCATCCTTGCCCCCTTTTAATTCCATTATTTTAGAATGCATGACTGCCAACACTGTACTGATCCCTGTTCTTCTCTTTCTTTATTTGTTCAAAATTTGAAACTGTGTTTCACATTATTTGTCCCATATGTGCGGTTATTACTACCACACTGTCAAGAAAATTGTGTTACTGGTTTATGTGCTTTCTAGATGTGAAGTATTATCTAGTAACAAGAAGAAAAAATGTGCTGTCACGCCAATGTATTATCAATTTGGTGGCTCCAGGAGACTAGTTGGACTATTGCATATAATCATTGATTTGTTGTGGATAGTAGGTCCATTGCACTAGGTCACTCATCTTGGTTTTTGACATGCTGTGGCTGGCACATAAGCTGAAGCTGTGCTCCTGTATCTCACATTGCACATAAACCTGTTTTGTAACTATTGTGTTATCAGATAAAGAGATTTGGTGTAACATCCATCCTAATTCTTGTCCCATGACAATGCTAATCGTTATCTTCAGTTCTATCTGTAATTGATTTCCTGCCTTCTCTTTCTATCAGGTCAGGGCGCTCCTGAATAGGGCCCATTCTGTTTCAAAACTCTGGGATGATGCTCCAGTTGTTATATGTGGGGATTTTAATTGTACCCCCAAGGTTATAACTTCTTTCATGCTTCAAGTTTTACTTTTTACTCGGGTGTGATGTGATCTTTGAGTTCAACTTCTGTTATTATGTATCATGACATCTACATTCTGATTTTTATATCAGAGTCCATTGTACAACTTTATTTCAGGAAGGAAGGTAAGCTTTTTATATTCTATGTTTAATGATGGATAGGCTAATAATTAAATATATATATATATATATAGATACATATATAATTTTTCAGTATGTTGCAGCTAGATTTGTCTGGAGTGGGTAGAGATAAGGTGTCTGGACAAGCTACTGCTGAAATATCTGCACAAAGGTCATATAATTCTAATTATGGGTAGGGTCTGTACTCGTTAGATGTTCTTTTTGGTGAGCTAAGCTAGGTTATTGCGTTACCCTGAGCATTGAAGCTTGCAAATTATTGCAGGACCGGATCCGCTAATAATTCGAGTAATGATCCATCATTGACAGATAGAACGGAAGTTGACAACAAGGTCAGTGTTTCGGTTTCAGATAAGAAGCTGGATGATCTAGAGTGCACTGAGGATAGTGTTCCAGGAATGAGCAACTCTCAGCTTGAGCGTGTTAACACTGTCTTGGATGCATCTGATGAATCTTGCTTCGATATGCAAAGGGGAAAGGATGGTGGGGCATCACATGATGAAGCGAGAAAAGAAACTCAGCAGAGTGCTGTGGATGGCTTTAAGGAGTTATATGAATCAAGTTCTTGTGATGCAGTTGATGGATCCAGGGGAGACTCAAGTGCTTCTCACAGTGAAGGTGGGTTTTCTGAAAAATATACTCATCCAGTAGCTTCCGATCACGAAAAAGTTTACTCTAATGTTATTCACAGTGGATACAGTGAAGAGGTAAATGCTCCCCCTCAGTCACATGATGGATCATCAAGTGAATTTGCTGAGTTCAATGACAATGTAGAAAATGTAGTTGAAGTCTTTCCTCCAGGCAATCCATCATCCGATCTAGTTGGGAATGATGATTATGCTAGCTCTCTAAGCCAATATCAAGCCAGCATTTCATGCCCATCTACTAGCATTGACTTTATAGCAGATGAGAAACTGGAGACTTTATCTCAAAATGAGCCTGATAAAGCCGTGGCAGAAGATGGAGATGTAGGTGAAGATGAAAGCACATTTTTATCTTCATTGCATGACACTGAAGATGTCTTCCGATCTGATTTTGATCAATTAAGATCAAACCTTGCAGTGTCAGATCATTCCAAGGAGCTTGAGTCCTTTCCCCACAACTCACCCTCAAATTCAGTAAGCAATGAAATTGAGAATGATTTATCCCCAAGCTTGGATTCTGAAGCTGTTGCTATGGAAAACACTGCTTATGATCCTTCATCATGGACTCCAATGGAAATAGAAATGGCTACGGGCAATGCAGACTGCACCCTTTTGGAACACCCTCTAATGCTCAGTAGCACATACACAGAGGTTAAGGTAGATAAAGTGATGTTTTTTGCTCTTAGTCTGGAACTCTCTGTTTGGGCATAACAGATAGATTTTGCTCTTACATATTAAGAATTCTTCATTACTCATTAAGGATCTGCCGTTACAAGTTGTACTTTTATGCATTTTTGTAGGATTGTTCAGGGACTAGAGACTCAAATGGGGAGCCCTTAGTTACCAGTTACAACAGGTGTTTTCTGGGCACGGTTGATTACATATGGTAAGTGCTCTTTAAGATTCTGCCGTTCCCAGTATAGTCTTCCATGAAATGCTGTTTGTCAAATTGGAAGTAGGATGGGATTAATCACAAATGATGAACATATTCTCCAATACAGTCATACAAAATAGTGTTATGGATACATATCTCGGAAATTTTTTGATGAGTATATCTCGAAAAATTTGAAGCGTATTCAATTTTATTTGACATCCAGGCGTTCTGAAGGTCTCCAGACTGTTCGGGCTCTTGCTCCAATACCAAATCATGCAATGCAATGGACTCCAGGGTTCCCAACGAAGGTATAATGGGTGATTACGTTTGTTTGCTTTGAAGGTGTGGTAGGTGATGCTAACAATAAAATATCAGCAGAGATCAAGGGATCTAGATGGTTCAAGTATTAATTATAGTTATATCTTTTTCTTTTAATATTATAAAGCCATTTTTTGACAGTGTGTCTGTGCATAAAAAATAAAAAATGGTTCTGTTTATTCTGATATTTTTCAAGACAAACCTCTGTTCTTTGTATAAACACGTCACTTCTTTTTTCGCCAACAGAAATACCAATCCCAGTTTAGAATTCCAGACTTTAAGATCATACAATGTTAACAAATTTGAATCATTCCTGCAACTAGGCGCACTTTAGCATAGCTTTACTATAATTTACCATGTTTTTCAGAAATGGGGTAGTGATCATATTTCACTGGCTGCTGAATTGGTGCTTGTGAAAGATGGGGAATAATCACAACTCAGAATCTCTATATCAGTAGAGCTCTTGATATTTGAGGTTTAGAAAATTGTGGGACCGGTGCACCATCTCATCCAATGTTTTTTCACCCCGTAGCAGCAAGATTTGGCTTGTGGAGAGTCTGCAGTTTTAAGGTCAGTGACAGTCCTCTATATCCCCTTTTGGTTTGTATGTATTCGGTTACTAATTAATGCTCAAGTTGATTACTACTGAATCAAAATTTTGATTTCATATATTAATGACTTGTTTGCCGCACAAATTGTTGTTTGGATTGTAGCATTCATGCATATTACTGGATAAATATGTTATAATCCTTGTACATTGAACTCTTTACTTTTAAAATAATTTTTAGTAATAGATTTTGCTTTCACGTCAACGCACTTTGTATTATTGAGCATATACCAAAGAAAAAAAAGTCAAGAGTATTTACAATGCAAGATATCTGGGAGGATTTGAAGGTTGATGTCCATTATGCTATGATATGCACACGTCGTCAAGGATAGGGTTCTAATATATTCTTGTTTTATGTCAATTGTCAATAGCTATAAAATGGAACAGAGGGATTAGTTTAGTTGTATCATATATTTCTTCTTCTTTCCCCTTTTTCTTTATTTGAGTCGTTGGATCCTTATAATTCGAACTAAATCAAACACAACATTAGCTTAGCAGAACAAACAAAGAAACATCCAATAATATCTTTCTTCCTCACTTGTTACTCCTAAAAGCCTCGTGCATCATCTCTTCGTTGTGACCACCACCTCCATGGCAATGGGAGGATCTTTGGCTCCTCCCTTCTCTAATAATAACCAATCGATAAAATCTAAGAGATGAAGAAAAAATGAATAATTTGTAGATGTTTGGATTATTTTTTGCTCGAGGAATGAGAGAAATCGGGATGTGAAAGTAATATGATTGTTTGGGGAGAGAGAAAATAAGTTTAAAAACGTGGATGATTAAGTTACTGTTCATCCGCATCTACGATTCTACATTGTTTAAATGGTTATTAGAGAATGTTTAAAAAATACTTAAAAGAAAAAAAAAAAATCATTTCTATTAGTGTGCATATTTGGTGGACACGTTTGATCATTTAACATAGATCAGTTTTAAATTTGAATTAGTCAAGACAAATGGCTACGCTACCAGCGTAATGAGAATGGTACTAATAGCGGGGTCGGGGCCGTACAGGTATCTTTCCTTTCCTTTACAGCAGCGCTGATGCATGCTGAGAGCAAAATGCGCTGTTATTTGTCAAAGATCTTTACGGGTTCTACATGCTGTTAATTTCTGTGTGAATTACGTAATGCAATGATTAATTGCCTGGTAATGAAAAAAAAGAAAGGACAAGACATTCCCTGTTTTTTTTTAGGGCAATTGCATCATTTACATGGAAGAATACCGACGTACTTTTCGTATTCTTCTTTTTAATTTTCAGATATGGCTTTTGTTGTATTTATTTTATTTTGGCTAAATACAATAACAAAGGGAATCATATTACATTGTCCGATTTGATTTGGCTGATACGTTGGTGGTAAGGTCATATATACTTAATGTGTACTTGGTCTTTGCCTATTATTCTGAGTAAAACTTCTTGATTGCTTCTAATAAAAAAAAAGAAAAAAAGGTTTTGGATAGTGTAAATCTTTTTTTTTTTTTTTTTTTTTCCTACCAAGTCTAAATATTGATTCAAGATTCATAGGGCTGCTGCTCAGAAAAAGTAAAAAGGAAAAAAACGACAAAATAATAAAGAAACAACGACGACGACGACGACAAAACCAACACAGGTGACAGGTTGTATCTCACATGCAGTGGTGAACTTTTTCTTAAACTTATAGAGCGCATCACATGCTGTTTTTTTCTTACCTGGTATTCTCTGTCTACCTTAAGAACATACAAGTTTACAAATATGAATAATAAGTGGCGGAATTAGCAATTTTTGAGAGGAGGTTAACTTTTCTACCGTGTGACATGTATATGTAAAATAAAAAGAGATTAAAAAATTATAAAAATATAACTATATGTAAAATTAGATCTCGATAATTATATATAGAAATAAAATTTTTAAAACACAAGACAATTTCTATATATATTTCAAAAAAAAAAAAATTGGGGCATGGCTCCCTCAAGGATCAACATAGTTTCGCCACTGTGAATAATGCTATTTTTTTAAACAAGTTATTTTATTCTCATATCATGTGTAGAGCACACCATTTACATAATTTAAATTCTAAAATTTGATTAATCTATTTTTCAAATTATATCACGTGTGTTATTCATACCTACTTAGATTTTTTCTAAACTTAAACTGCAAGCAATTTAATAAAAGAAATTAAATGAATGAGAAATTATAGTTACAATTGTGAGTGTGTAAATATTATGCAATCATTTTGAAAAAATGAATGAATACAAGATCCACGTGAAAAAATTAATTAATTTTTTAATAGTAGATCTCATTATATTTTAAAATGATTATACTCCAGTATGTATATAGCATTGCTCTAAATGAATTGACTTGACATGAAAAAGTGAAGGTTTATGAATTTAAATTAAACGGAGACCTGTAGTTTCGGTCTAGTTTCTCTGTGTCAAGAACAGAGAGGAACCTTTGAACAAACTGAACCGGAGACGACGCATTTGAAACGGAGCATGTTACATAAATATGAAGCCTAGCATAGCACAGTGCACACCGCCACACTCAGAAGACCTCTCTCTCTCTCTCTCTGTCTCTCTCTATCTAGTCTCTACACCACCATACTCAGAAGGTCTCTGCTCAGATATCACATTCAAGGTAAGGTTTTTTCATTTGGGCCTCTTGCATTGCTTGAAGAATCTCTCTTCTGCATTCTTCAAGCAATGGTTTAATCTCATTTCCTTTCTCTTCTTGCTCTCTTCGTTAAAGAAACTTTAGTTCGATCCCATCCTGTAAATCTGGCATCCAAAACTTTTATAAATATCTTTAAAAGTGGAGTCTTTTGCATCAATATCATTGTGTTCGTTTTTCTCTTTTACAGGGATAAGTTGGGTTCTTTGAGCAGCATTCCCCGATTATTTGTTTTGGAAGGTCTCATTGTGGTTAATAAAGCCTTCTCGGTATACCCTTTCCAAATACATATTTAGATTTTGTTTAATCGGAAATCTGAGAAACTCCAACCCAACCTATCAACCTAAAATCTATTTTATTAATTACCCAGTCATACATTCTGATTTCCTCAGCAAATGAGCTTTCCGTGACCTAAAATTCACAGAACTTTTGCTCCAAGGGAAAAGGGGTTCATGCTCTTTTTCTCCACTTTCCATTTGGATCTCCGGAAAGTCGTTAGATTTTTTCAACTGTGACTGTTCCTTTCCTGTTAGTCTATATTCAAACTTTTACCAAAAAAATGTCGGAGACATATCCAAATTTAAATCCAAACAAGCCGTTGATTCAACAGTCAACATATTCGCGAATGCTTCCGGATTTCAAACAATCCGTGAAGCTGAAATATGTGAAACTTGGCTACCACTACCTCGTAACCCATGGAATGTACCTGTTTGTATCGCCTCTCGTTGTTGTGGTCGTAGCACAGCTCTCTACATTTTCACTCCAAGGTCTTTATGAGCTTTGGGACCATCTCCGCTACAATCTCATATCCGTCGTTCTATGCTCAACTCTCCTCGTCTTCTTATCCACCCTTTATTTCCTCACTCGTCCCCGCCCTGTTTACCTTGTTGATTTCTCGTGCTATAAGCCTGAGGATGCCCGGAAATGCACTAGGCAGATATTCATGGATCGGTCCTGTTTAACGAGGACATTTACTGAGGAAAACCTTGAGTTCCAAAGGAAGATTCTTGAGAGGTCGGGTCTTGGGGAGTCGACATATCTCCCTGGAGCGGTTTTGAAGGTTCCTCCTAATCCGTCAATGGTGGAGGCGCGGAGAGAAGCTGAGGCGGTGATGTTTGGTGCCCTTGATCAGCTTTTTGAGAAGACATGTCTGAAACCAAAAGATATTGGGATCTTGATTGTGAATTGTAGCTTGTTTAATCCAACTCCATCACTGTCTGCAATGGTTATTAACCATTATAAGCTTCGAGGGAATATTGTTAGTTATAATCTGGGTGGGATGGGTTGTAGTGCTGGTTTGATCTCAATTGATCTTGCTAAAGATCTTCTTCAAGTTCATCCCAATTCATATGCTTTGGTGATTAGCATGGAGAACATCACTCTGAATTGGTATTTCGGGAATGATAGATCCATGCTTGTTTCAAATTGCTTGTTTAGAATGGGAGGAGCTGCAATATTGCTTTCGAACAAGAGGTCTGACAGACTTCGGTCCAAGTATCAATTGGTTCATACAGTTCGAACCCACAAAGGTGCTGATGATAAGTGCTTTTCTTGTGTTACTCAACAAGAGGATCCCACTGGGAAGATTGGAGTTTCTTTATCTAAGGATCTAATGGCAGTTGCTGGGAATGCTTTGAAGACTAACATCACAACGTTGGGCCCTCTTGTGTTGCCAATGTCTGAACAATTACTCTTCTTTGCCACATTGGTTGGGAGAAAACTTTTCAAGATGAAGGTGAAGCCTTATATCCCAGATTTCAAACTGGCTTTTGAGCATTTCTGCATTCATGCTGGAGGAAGAGCTGTGCTGGATGAGTTGGAGAAGAATTTGCAGCTTTCAGATTGGCATATGGAACCTTCAAGGATGACACTTTATCGTTTTGGCAACACCTCCAGCAGCTCTCTTTGGTATGAATTGGCTTATACAGAATCCAAGGGGAGGGTGAAGAGAGGAGACAGAATATGGCAGATTGCATTTGGGTCTGGGTTCAAATGTAACAGTGCAGTTTGGAAGGCTCTACGTAGTGTGAACCCAGTGAAGGAGAAGAATCCATGGATGGAAGAGATCCACCAGTTTCCGGTGAACGTTCCTAAGGTCTCGGCCATTTGATTTCAAATGCTTGTTTTCCTTTGTGGCAGTATGATGGTGACAGCCCTCTTGCTCGTTGCTCTGTAAAACCTTTTTGTTCTGTTTCACGAGGTTTCTCGGATATGGTGAATTTATTGTGGAAAGATGCTAGGAATGGTGGTGCATTTTCCTTTTCTAAGGAGAGGGATATGGTGATTTCTATTCAGTTGGGGTTGCCTGTTACTGTTTGGTAGGATATTGAGAAGGTCAGTCTTTTTTCTTTTCCTTGGCTGAGAATTGCCGGTGTCTGATTTGCTGTGATCCCAGATCTGGGTTCATTTCGTTCTAGTCCGAAACTGGGGTTTTGAATTGTGACCGTCTGGCTATTTTATCAGGTAAGTGTTTCGAGATAGAACCAGGCTAGGAGAAGGTTGTTTTCTTCACATTGACTCTGAAAGTCTGATGGTATTAGGATCGATCATTATTGAATGGAATGTGGCTCAAACTATTCTTCTTCATTTGGATACGTTAAATGGCTGTCATGATCTTTTTCATCAGATGGAACAGCAAGCTTCCATTTATATTCATATTTCGGTCTTACAGCACTGTAAATCTTCAACGAGAAAGTAAAAGAGCACGCATATACAACAAATACATGTCCAGAGAAGCGAATCGATGATCAAGATATAACCTACCTAAAATGTATATATATTGTATGTATATATTCAGACTGCATTACTAATACACAACCATGCAAAATGTCCCTCAACCACTACTTCAGAGGGGGATATCCTTTGATTACTGGAGAAGAAACCTCAAGGATTAATAAGATGTCACAAAATGGAAACAGCAATCTCATTCTACCAAAGTTAGTTAACAATATACGAATCCATCATTATTTCAATCCTTGGAGGACTTGTTGATGAGTGATTTGTGAATGTGAGGAATCACGCCACCTCCAGCTATTGTTCCTTTGATGAGTGTATCAAGTTCTTCGTCACCGCGAATTGCAAGCTGCAGATGCCTAGGAGTTATGCGCTTAACCTTCAGATCTTTACTTGCATTACCTGCCAGCTCCAAAACTTCAGCAGTCAGATATTCCAAGATAGCAGCAGAGTATACGGCAGCCGTTGCACCAACTCTTCCATGGGCTGTGGCCCTTGTCTTGAGGAGCCGGTGAATTCGACCAACCGGGAACTGCATGGTCAGATGTATAAGGTCGAGTCTATGGTGATTACTAGCACAATGAATATAGATTTCTTCCTCTCTCTTTTCCCCCTTTTCGGTGATTACAAGAGATAAACTTAACAAACTTAATGTAATTAAATAAAAAACATTCAACACAAAAATCGTCCATTTATTGTTGGATAACATCCATCAATTATACGTTTGATTCAATCAGGAAAGAACCAAACCCGACAAAACACCTAGGGCCATCCAAGAATTGTACATTTCAGACCTAGCAGAACATAAAACTGACAAAATTTTGTTCTGAAGAATCAGATTTATCTACCCCTCGGCTAGCACATAAACCTGCGACACCTCCAGATTCTTGTAATGTTTATGTGGCCAGCAATCAACAATATCTAGCCAAGGATGGGGCATATTAAGCAAATTGGTTTCATATCAATGGCAGGAAGCACAGGGTCCAAACTGCCACTTAAATTGATGCCTAGAATCACACAGAATGATGTTTCAAGTGGAAGATAGAGATTAGATGTTAAGTTTTAGACAGAATTAAGTGAGAAGCTAGTCTCTTAGGTAATGAGAGACCTTATATTTAGAACAATATGATTACGAAAAATCTAATGGTTATTTCAATTTGCTTTCATATTCTTTCTCCAACAGATTCTCGGCAGTCACATGAATTGTATTAAAAAAAAGAAAAAGAAAAAGAATCTTACAAAACAAGAAGCAACTATGATCCATAAACCGGAATCCAGATTAAAGCCCATTAATGAATAAGAAAGAAAAGAATTAAGAATAAACCACCGGACAATTCAAATATACAGATCATCCGTATTAAGGTAAAAATCCGATCTTGGGAACTGAAACCCAGATACCCAAAACCCGGAAATGAAAACCCATCAACCAAAAACCAATAATAAACGAGAACGAACGGCACAAAACGGATTATAATTTAGAGAGAGAGAGAGAGAGAGAGAGAGAGAGGGACCTGAAGACCGGCCCGAGAGGAGCGAGTGGTAGACTTCTTCTTGTCCTTGTTTAGGGCAGGGGTTTTGCCATTATCAAACCCTTTGCGCCTTTCCCCGACATTCTTTCCGCTCTTCAATTACCAACTGGCGACAGATAGATAGACCCCCTCTGCGTGAAAGATTTCGGAGACAAGGAAAAAGAGTACGAAAAGGTTGGAGACTGGAGTTGGAGGTAGGTATCGTTAAAAACAAAAACAATAAATATATAAATATATATATATATATATATATATATATATATATATTAGAAACGTAGTTTGGGCCTTATTTTAAATGGGCCTACTCGTACCATCTTCGAGTTTATCCTTTCTCATTTTTTAAAATAAGAGAATTTGAATATTGCCATGCTGGCCCAAGCCCGTTCATCATTGATCAATGATTACCTTTCTTCTGGGTTGAAACGGAAAAAAAAGGACTACTACTCTGAAGTCGTAAAAAGCAGGCCGATTAAAGGCCCAACATTTAAATGTTAGGAAGTCCAAAACAGAAAACTTATTTTTGTATTATGATGTTGCTTTCCTCGTCCCGTCGGCGAAAGATGCTCTTCGCTCTGCAAAGATTATGCTTTATTTGTCTCCTCTGTAGACTGTAACTCTCGCTCAAATTATTCTGCCATCTAGTTTATTCTCAGCCGTTTACGATCGAGAACATATCCTGTGGCTTTTCCTGTGTCGCATCTTTCCATTTTCAAACTTTCTGGACCCTCAAAATCCTGAAAATTTTCACATTGGCACTCTTCATTTTTTCGCGTGTACACCTTGTTATACTTTCTTTCGGTTATATTCCTGCAAGTGAGGTTTCAAGTTGCGCTTTCTATTGAAATTGATCGGTTTTGGAGGGTTGGGTCTTTGTTTTCCAAGATGGGTACTGCCTCTGCTGGGTGCGCGTTTGGAATTACTTCTCATTCCTATAAAAAAACTAGCGCTTTGCCTCACAGGATGGACTGCGCAAGCTCTGGTTTCCCTCTTAATGTCCAAGTCTCGAGAATTAATATCTATCCTAGTTCCGGTTCCTCCATTACTTCCAAGGTATGCCGAACTTTCCTCCCACTTCTCTTGTTTATATGCTACAATCCTCTGTTTGGTTGCCGAGATACTTAATAGAAGAAGGAAAACATAATCGTGAGCATCCTATGTCTTTGTTATTCTCTTCTATCGAGGAATGTGGTGGTGGCAGAAGATGCTAAAGGCGCAAGTGTAAACCTGTGACTGATCTTTCTTGATGCAGGGAGTTGTCAGTCGATTGGGGTCTTTACCTGATACTGATGATTTCTTTTGGGAGAAAGTCCCAACACCCATACTTGATGTAGTTGAAAACCCAATCCACTTGAAGAATTTGTCTCCTAAGGTAGTTTAGAAGCATTGACACTCTTTTCCTTTTTTTTTTTTTTTTTTTGTTTGAACTTGCAAGCTCACACTTCTATACTCACTCAAGAGTGGTATTTGTAGGAACTGAAACAATTATCAGATGAAATTCGTTTGGAACTATCTTCTATAATGTCAAAAGCGCAAAAATCATTTAAATCCAGTTTGTCGGTGGTGGAGCTGACAGTTGCAATACACCATGTTTTCAATGCACCAGTTGATAAGATACTGTGGGATGACGGGGACCAAGTAAGATCATAATCCATTCCTTTCTTAGAATGGGATTGCTTCGTTGTGGGAGAGAGGGGGGTGGGGGTTGTGGTGGTGGTGGTGGTGGTGGTTGGGGAGCGCCCGGGAAGGGGAGGGGGGGTACTGATTATAGCTCATCTATTATATTTATCTCATGGGATGTGTTACATAGCAAAATGCTGTGATGAAGGAGAGGTATAGAACTTGTGGACTTGTTTATAAATGAAAATCTGGCGTATAGTTATGCCTATGCATTTTCTTTTGTTGGCAGACGTACGTGCACAAGATTCTTACAGGAAGGCGGACCCTCATGCACACAGTGCGAGAAAAGAATGGGCTTTCTGGTTTTACATCTCGATTTGAGACTGATTACGATCCTTTTGGTGCGGGCCATGGCTGCAACAGCATTTCTGCTGGGCTTGGTAGTATTTACCTTTCATTCATATATATTTTGAATTGTTACTCAACCACTAAAATGCTTGTTTTTGTTTTCAGCCTTTGCTTGCTGTTCATACACTCATCTCCACGCATTTATCTAGTAATTAAATTTCTTTTTGGATATCTATTTTTATGTTAGTTGGTTAGTTTATCAATGCGACTTTTGAAGGTTTGGCTCCCTTGGCTTTAACTTATTGACACCCAATTATCTTCACTTCAGGTATGGCGATTGCTAGGGATATTAAAGGGAAACGGGAGCGTATAGTTGCTGTCATCAGCAATGGGACAACCATGGCAGGTCAGGTCTATGAGGCAATGAGTAATGTGGGCTATCTGGACTCAAATATGGTGGTGATTTTAAATGACAGCCGTCACTCTCTACACCCAAAGACTGAAGAGGGTCCCAAGACATCCATTAATGCTCTATCCAGTACTCTAAGTAGGCTCCAGTCAAGTAAATCCTTCCGGAAGTTTAGAGAAGTTGCTAAGGTTTTTCTCTGGTTTTCTTATTAATTGACTAAACCCGAGGAGGATGTACGTCAACACTTTTCTAAAGGGGATAGGAAGTTTTTAGACCATTAAATATGCATAGAGGAGATTAAGTTCTCACTAAATGTACCACCCAAAAAATGTTTTCAATAAATTCTACAGTTGTCTTTTCTTCTAGTCACTTAGACGTAGGGGTGACACAGCTGGTGGTACTCCCTACCCTCTCTTTCCCCAGCTAGAGGGGAATATGAAAAATCATTTTACCGGGTTTGATCAGAGGTCTCCAGGCACAATCCCATGAGACTCATTTAACTTAAGCTAACTTACACTTGTTCATGGTACCTTGCTTGGTCTCTAATGTATACTATGGAGCTTTTGGTCTCTCATTATGTGCCCTGTGTACTTGGGAAACACCTTTTTTATCATTAATAAAATTTACAAAAATAAATGTGTATAATGGAGCTTTTGATGTTTCAATATTGCATATGCTCCTGGGCCTGGTGTCTTATGCCATTCCAGTCCTTTGGCATAATTTTTTCTCTGGTAGCAGATGTTGGATCTTCAGTTAATAGACTGTTCACAGGCATATAGTACCTTGTCGACAAATTACATATTGTGTCTGTGGTTGGAGTCTGAGGGAACATTGGGAAGTTTTTATGAATTCTAGAAAAACTTACGTCATTCTTAGTATGAGGGCATAATTTGAGTAGTTGTAAAATTATAGGGGATGCATTTTGAGGCCTTCTGGTTGGATAGGCTTAAAGAAAAGTCAACTTTATTGTTTGGCTTTTGGGCACTTGAAATTTCTATTGCAATATTTAGGCAAATTAAAATAGATGTCCTGAGTTGAAATAATCTCTCTATGGATCCTATTTACAATAAAACTAACATTTGTTTCTGGTCAGGGTGTTACTAAAAGGATTGGTAGGGGTATGCATGAGTTGGCGGCCAAAGTTGATGAGTATGCACGTGGTATGATCGGTCCACTGGGATCAACTCTTTTTGAAGAGCTTGGATTGTATTACATAGGCCCCGTTGATGGGCATAATATTGAAGACCTGATTTGTGTTCTGCAAGAAGTAGCATCTCTGGATTCAATGGGTCCTGTGTTGGTTCATGTGATAACAGAGGAAAATCAGGGACCAGAAAATAATCAGAAGACTGAAATTTCGGGCAAGAAACTTGAAGGCAGGTTCAATTATCTCTATTTTCCTCCTTTTTTTTTTTTTTTTTTGTTCCATAATCTTTTTGTTTTTGGTTTTCTGCTGTAAGTCATGAGAGTCATGAGTCCTTTGTGGTAAGTAATAGCTGAATTTGGTTTTCTTTTCCTGAGCTTTTTCTCAGCTATGCACAGCAGAGTGTGGCTCTTTATGCTATCGCTTTCTTGGCATGACTGTTTCTTTATGAAATAACTATTTCTTTATATTCATCTTCAGTTAGATTCGACATTTTGATGGTTTTCCCCTTCTCACACTTTGCAGATTTAAGTAATTTTGGTTCATTACCATCTAGGATCCACTCATTGACATACAGTGATTGCTTTGTGGAGGCTTTAGTTTTCGAGGCAGAGAAGGATAAAGATATCGTGACAGTTCATGCAGGAATGCAAATTGAACCATCACTTCAATTATTTCAGGAAAAATTTCCTGACAAGTTTTTTGACGTGGGAATTGCTGAGCAACATGCAGTTACATTTTCTGCTGGTTTGGCTTGTGGTGGATTGAAGCCATTTTGCATAATCCCTTCCACCTTTCTGCAAAGAGCTTATGATCAGGTCCTCTCTCCATCCATCTCTCTCTACAGTTTATCATGTGTTCCACTTGTTTTTCATAGTACTTCTTGGGAAAAGATTTCACCGAAAATGAATTTTCTTCCTACACTATACCATTTGGGCGTTTGACTTGAATAATGAAATTCTAAGAATTTCCTGAAGCGTTTTTCCTTATTTTCCATTCAGGTGATCCATGATGTAGATCGGCAGAGAATTCCAGTGCGTTTCATTATCACTAGTGCAGGACTTGTAGGGTCTGATGGCCCATTGCAGTGTGGGGCATTCGATATAACATTAATGTCATGCTTGCCAAACATGATAGTAATGGCACCATCCGATGAGGATGAGCTTGTCCACATGGTGGCCACAGCAGCCCAAATTAATGATCGACCTATTTGCTTCAGATATCCCAGGGGTGCAATTGTAGGAGTAGACTACTCTATATGCAGTGGAATTCCCATTGAGGTAATCCCTTGGCACCTCAGAGATTTTGCTTATATTTACTTTGAAAACTTCTCAACTATTATTGCTTCGCAAAGGTGCAGGGTTAGGGCTAGTTACTTGTAGTTTCTCAAAAGTTAAAGCTAGTTACACGCTATTATTATTCTTCTTTGTTTTCTTAAGGTGTGAAAATCTCAACTTCTTGATGCCTCGTGTTTGCCCACAATGTCTTCTAAATCAGATTGGAAAAGGGAGAGTTCTTGCTGAGGGTAAAGATGTTGCTTTGCTTGGCTATGGGGCAATGGTTCAGAATTGTCTGAGGGCTCGCTCCCTTCTCTCAAAGCTTGGCCTTGAGGTAACAGTGGCAGATGCAAGGTTCTCTAAGCCACTAGATATCAAGCTTCTGAGGCATCTGTGTGAAAATCACGCATTTCTGATCACTGTTGAGGAAGGCTCTATTGGGGGATTTGGATCCCATGTTGCACAGTTTCTCACACTTGATGGACAACTCGATGGAAGAATTAAGGTAACAATTTCATTAGACATATAGAAGATAATTAGTTCATTTTCCTGCTGAGAGAGAGAGAAGTTGGGAATTTGGTTATATCTTACTTGGATTTTGTTTTGATAGATCTAAGATATAAATGGGGGTAGAGGGACGCAGGGGCGGGGGTCATCTCAACAAGCTGGGTGTGAAACCTAGAGGAGGTTTAACAAGAACAGAGTAAAGTACATATGACCTACGTAATTAAAGTATAGACTATAAATATAACATTATTTTTTCACCCACAAAAGCATGCATGTAAATTTTATCTTTAGTAACTAAACTAGTTTTTGAATTTTATTTGCAGTTATGCGTTGGCATAAATATTCGAAATTACGTGTGAACATTTTTTATGCATGCATTAATTTGTGGGTAGTTGTTACCTTGATGCTTCCTTTTGTGGTTTTCAATATGCATCATGAGTTCAATGCAATATAAATATGCCTGATGCAAAGCCAAGAATTTCTTTTTTAAAATTAGTTATTAGCCATTATCATCCAAGGCCTAATTTGTTTTCGGTGAAATTTTCTGGATCAACTTTCCAAGTGGCGTCCAATTGTTCTACCAGACAACTACATAGAACATGCATCAGCAGATGAACAGCTTGCTCTTGCTGGGTTGACTGGTCATCACATAGCTGCAACAGCATTGAGTTTGCTTGGCCGCAATCGTGAAGCCCTCCTCTTGATGTGCTAGAAAGCTCTACTTTTCTTATCCTGGTTGGAATGCTATGATAGATTGAAGAACGGGTAGCAGAAGAAAGGGAAAGATGCTAATTTATTACTAATCAAACAAGAGAAGAAAGGAAAAGATGTATTGAAGCTCAATACAGCATTGTCTCTACCAAGTTTTAGTTACTTGTTCGAGTAATCTCTGTCTCTCTTTCAAATTCTTTGTATATATCATAGCAAGCATCAAGTAGATGGTAATTGTGTAGTACTGATGCCATTACGGAAACAAACTTGGACGATACTAAGCTACAAGTCGATTCATTCATAAACATGAGACCTCGAAGCTCTCGATCGCTCAATGCACTCGTTTTAGACAAATTTCTGGGCAAAATCAATTGGAGGGAGTTGGGAGCTTCACGAATAGGCCAGAACAAAACCTTACAGTTTTTTACAAATACAGAACAGACATGTTTGATCCTCCTACACGTGGAATGGAAGAACTTGTTCATGAAAAATGCGAAGGTCGGTGTTGTGGTGCATGAACACAAACAAACACATGTTAAAGGGTAATTATGGCCGACTCGATCGGTGGTGGGTTGTGGTACCAGCAGAAATGGGAAGATGATCTGGGTGAACATGGAGCGGGTCCCATTAACATAAGCTTTTCCTGTCTGCAGGTGCTAATCGTGCGTGAATGCGAATGAGTGAGTTCCAACTTTGGTGTACATAACAAATTAGTCAGCAGTCAGTCCCAGTTGTCAGTACAAGTAGTCAAAGCTAAACAAGACATTGGCCGTCGTCTTTACGCGCTTCGGCGGCTGTCAAGTCCATCTACTCTACCAAATTAAGATACGCGGAAACACACGGTGGTTATAAGGGGTCTCACGTGAGACAAACAATGAAATTAGGAAGAAAAATCTTGAGAGAGCCACTATTTGCTGCATCTATATTATATATATTACGTGTCGAAATGGGAGCAGCCATTGAGAGGAGAGCTGAGATGAGAGAGAGAGAGTTGCTGATGAGAGAGAGAGTCGGTGAGAGAGAGAGATCGAGATAAGAGAGAGAGTCGATGAGGGATGAGAGATATCTGATGAGAGAGAGAGAGAGAGAGGCGAAGGTCCGGTGCGTTTTGCATACAAAAAAAAAAACTGAAGGATTAAAAGCAGTCACGTAGTGTGTGCAATGTGTGCACAGCTACAATGATTGCTTTGTAGCAATACTCAGTTAGGAAATATATGTACGATTTCTGGCAATTGTCCCCGTACTTGACTACAGAAGACGAGCATCCATAATTTTTCACCAAAATGTTTTAAAAGATGAAGGTGAGGATTGGATACTTACCCTTTTTGTATATTGAGTTAAGTTGAGATAAGTTTAATTCTTTATAAATAATAATGAATTAAGACGATGGAGTGAGTTTTTTGAAACTCATCTAAAATGTGTTTGGATGTTAAGATGAGTTTAAATGTATTTATGAGAAGTTAAAAAAGGCTGCGAGTCCCTGCATGTAAAGAGATGTTGAGTTAAAAAATATTGTGGGTCATGCGTGCAAAGAGGTGTTGAGTTAAAAAATATTGTGGGTTCCGCATGTAAATAGATGTTAAGTTGAGATGAATTTAGTGATTTGAGAGTTGAGTGTTTAGATGTTAAACTCAGCTTAAAATCAGACTGAACTGAGTTAATCTTAATTCAATCCAAGTTTCAAACGGCTACTTGAGATGATATAAGATGAGTTGATATGAAAGTTATAAATTGAATAAAATATTGTTAAAATATATTTTTTTTAATATATTATCGTTTTAGAATTTGAAGTTAAATTATTTATTATATTTTGTGTAGAATTTGAGAAATTTGTAATGATTAGATAAGATGAGTTGAGATTAACTCTGAATCCAAACAAGGTAATGAATAATATCTGTAATTAACAGGAATGTCAACTTAAATAGAGCTCATGTTTATTTCTTTTTAAATTTTAGAAGATAATTTAGATTGACAAGTGTCGAATGATAAAAGATTTCATAAAAGTAAATTTAAAACTTCACATGATACGTTAAATAAATTTATAATTTAACCTAACACGTAATGTCATGTGAATTTATCTTTAATAGCAAAATTTATCTATTATAAATCCTTTGAATATAACATAATTTAGCTATTCTCACGAGTTACGAAGGAGGAAGGTGAGGACACATATAGAACGTGCAATGTTTCTAACAATAATTAGATCTAGAAGCGACAATGTCAAAATATAAGCAGAAATTTGCTAATTAAGTAATACTGGCTCGCGACATTCCAGTTGCAAGCAAGGTGACGAACAGACAAATTTACGTACGCGCCATCGGAGCCATGCATTGCAACAATACCCCCGCCGACGTGGTGTCCGAATCATATATAGCCACGTTATCAATCCCATCTTGCAGCACCCACGTCTAGACTCAACCCCACCCTGTCTCGACTCCTACAAATCCTGCGTTCTCAGTTTCGGACTCTCCCACCCGTTCCCTTTCACTCCGCGTTTCTCGCATCCAGAGACAGAGGAGAGAGAGGAAGAGGTTGAGAGACAGAAAAAGAAAGAGAAAGAGGGGGAGAGACAGAGAGACGGATTACCCTTACGGCTCACCCCCACCGGAATCTGACTCTCCGGCGGCGGGATTTTCCTACATTTTCTTTCTTTCCATCTTTCCAGGTTTGTATATTAGTTTTGCATTACTGAATCGGAAAATGTACTAATTCTTTTTTCTGTTTCTTCTTCTTTCTTTCTTCCCTTGTAAAGCTCTGCTACATATGATTTTCTGGCTATTTTACTTTTTATTTATAATTGACTGTACGATTATTAGGACTTTGTTCTTGTACGAACGTGAAAGTATTTACGTGCATGAAGGTCTGCATGATGTATTTTTCGTTAAATATCGGGTGGGTTTCATAAAATACCATGGGAAAACACAGTTTTACGTCATTCAATGCTTTATTCGGCAAGAGAATCGTATCAATGCCACATTTCTTAAATAAATCATGGTTTTTCTCCTCTGAATCTAAAAAAAAAAGGAAAATATTGGGATTTGATTTTGTTTTCCTCCGCAATGTCTCTTCTTTTTTATTGGTTACTCAACAACGGATCAGTGTATTGAGGCTCTTCATCTATGGAAATGTGGAACTTATGGGTTTATTTCTCTCTTTTTTTCTGCCGTTCTCAGAGTTCACGCAGTTTAATCTTTTTTTTTTCAGATTTATGAGTTTTTCTTTCTTTTTTTTTTTTTTTTCCAAGGGATCGAGGTATGAATGTTTTTTTTCTTTGTTTTCTTCACGTTTGGATCCACGAAAATCTCACAGTATGCTGGTTTATGTATATAATGCTTTTCTTCCGGTCCCCTCAATTGGCAACTCATCCAACTTGGTGAAATTCACCGATTCAATTTATATAGCCTTATAATGTGCTGTGATAAATGGATTTCTAGCATCTTTGCATTTGTTCAATGTAAGGCACCAGTTGATGAATCTAAATTCCACAGTCTATGGCATCAGCAATGGAAAACGTCAGAACTCCATTCAACGGGATAATTAAAGATATCAAAGGAAGGGCTGTATGCTATAAGGAAGATTGGATTTGTGCACTTTGCCCCGGCATCAGGTATAATTCCCTTTTTTCTGGGACAAATAACACAATGGGAATTGCATTTTCTTCTTCTGGCGTCTCATAATTTTCATCGATCAATCATTTAATCAATGTCAGGATATTGGCTCCAACTGCCTACGTCTTCTTCGCTTCTGCTCTCCCCGTTATTGCCTTTGGGGAGCAACTGAGTAGAGAAACAGGTATTACTTTTTTCTCTCATTACCACGAAAACTTTAAACAGGTAGAGGTTACTTTTAATGCAAAGTGTCTAAATATTTCCTGGTCTTTTCATGAATGTGAGCCCCAGCTTATGCTTGTTTTATGTCAGATGGAAGCTTAAGCGCAGTGGAAACATTAGCTTCTACTGCCATTTGTGGAATCATCCACTCAATTTTTGGGGGACAGCCTTTATTGATTTTAGGAGTTGCAGAACCCACAGTTATAATGTACACTTATTTGTACAACTTCAGCAAAGGACGGCCTGGGTTGGGGAGCAAGCTGTTTTTAGCTTGGGCTGGGTGGTAAGGGATTCTTTGTCAACTTTATCTGGATTGTTCAATGTTTTAATAGCATTCTGAATTGGCATATATAGTTCGTATCTTTAAGAGAGTACCTATATTATACAGGGTTTGCATCTGGACGGGCCTCCTGTTGCTTTTTCTTGCGGTATTTAATGCATGTACCATCATTACTAAATTTACGAGGATAGTAGGAGAACTTTTTAGCATGCTGATTGCTGTTCTTTTTATGCAAGAAGCTGTTAAGGTATTGACTGATTTTTACGGGAAAAAAAAAAAAAAAAGTTGTGGATTTTGTTAAAGCGGATGCTAAATTTGACAATTCACAGGGAGTGATCAGTGAATTCAGTGTTCCCAAATCTGAAGATCGGGCATTAGAAAAGTATCAATTCCAATGGTTGTATACAAATGGGTTGCTAGCCATCATTTTCTCTTCCGGTCTACTTTTCACTGCACGTAAGAGCAGGAGAGCAAGATCATGGCTCTATGCCACAGGTAAATGAAATGAAATTCAGTTGCTTCTTCAATTTACAGAAGTTTGTCTGAATTAGATCTAGTTCTCCTTTTTACTATCTTACGATCTTGGATTCAGGGTGGCTCCGAGGTTTCATTGCAGACTATGGGGTTCCCCTGATGGTCTTGTTGTGGTCAGCATTGTCTTATGCTGTACCAGGAGAAGTTCCGGATGGAGTTCCTAGGAGGCTCTTTTGTCCACTTCCCTGGGAATCTTCATCATTGTACCATTGGACAGTAATCAAGGTACTAAAAATTCTGATGAATAATTTGTTTAAATTGCCTTCTAGAACTTCAAGGCAAGGAGATAGTAATAACAACCTACCATGTAAAAAAAAAAAAAAAAACTCACCAACTATACACGGAATTATCTACCATATACGTTCAGATTTCAGAGTGTCGGTTATACACTGAATTATTTAGTACTTCATTCACTGGAATTTCAGGATATGGGAAAGGTCCCACTGTTGTACATTTTTGCTGCTTTTATTCCGGCCATGATGATAGCAGGCCTATACTTCTTTGACCACAGTGTTTCTTCTCAGATGGCACAACAGAATGAGTTTAATCTCCAAAAACCTTCTGCATACCATTATGATATCTTATTGCTTGGAATAATGGTATGTAGCCGAATAATGGGACATTCTATTTGTTTTTCAATTCCTTACTTAGTAATCTTGTATAGAACTTACATTTTTTTTTTATAAGTTGATGTTGAATTTCCATGGTTTCAGACTATGATTTGTGGGTTGCTTGGACTTCCTCCTTCAAATGGAGTCCTCCCGCAGTCCCCCATGCACACCAAAAGTCTGGCAGTTCTCAAGAGGCAGGTAGGCTGGTGTAAATGTCAAGAGATTTCTCTTCATTGGTAAAGCCAAGATCACTCATTAAATTCTTATACGATATGAGCCATGATTTGCAGTTGATTCGAAAGAAGATGGTAAAGCATGCAAAGGAATGTATTAAACAACAAGCAAGCAACTCTGAAATCTATGGAACGATGCAAGCCGTGTTCATAGAAATGGACACAGCTCCAACTGTAAGTGCTAGGCTTATATAATCTTTGCATGCATGCCTGCGTGTGTGTGAGAGAGAGAGAGCTTTTATAGGTTCTGATAGGCATATTCATGTGGATTTTCTTGTAGACCAAAGAGTTGGAGAACTTGAAGGAGGCTGTAATGAAAGCTGATGATGAGGGAGATGCAAAGGGCAAATTTGATCCGGAAAAACACATTGACGCTTATTTGCCTGTCCGGGTTAATGAGCAAAGAGCGAGCAACTTATTGCAGTCTTTGCTCGTGGGCCTATTAATTTGTGCTATCTCGGTAATCAAAAGGATACCTACCTCAGTTCTATGGGGATACTTTGCCTACATGGCCACTGATAGCCTCCCTGGGAATCAGTTCTGGGAAAGGATGTTACTCCTCTTCATCACCCCGAGACGTCGTTACAAGTAAGTCATGTTCTAAGTGGTACGGAACTTTTGTTAAACTAGACTATTGTTTAATCTATTTCATGAAGGAGGCAGTAGGATGTCTCATGGGAATGGCAGGTGCCAATTTCTTGTCCATATCCAATACATGCTGGTTTTTCAGGGAAAGATGACTTATTCCATATCTGCTAAACTGAAGAAAAAAAACTGATTTTAGTTCTTTTGTTGTTAACATACAAATGTGAATAAGAAACAAAATGTGCTTGTGCTATACTTTCCGTGGTGTCTGAGCACCATTAAATTAAAAGTCTGTTTTACTTGTATTTTGGCTGCGCTCCATAACCTTAATTTTTTTCTTATGGTGGCATTGTGCTGGGCAGAATCTTGGAAGGCACTCATGCCTCCTATGTGGAGTCAGTGCCATTCAAATCCATCGCTTTATTTACACTCTTCCAATTAGCGTATTTTCTGGTCTGTTTTGGAGTGACGTGGATACCTGTAGCTGGAATATTGTTCCCAATGCCGTTCTTCCTTCTCATAAGCATCAGACAGCGCCTGCTTCCCAAGCTGTTTGACCCTAGCCATCTTAAGGAACTTGATGCTTCTGGGTATGAAGAAATTGCTGGTGCCCCACAGCATAAACGAAGCCACTCAATAACGGTATGGTTATGGTTCCTCCCATTCTGATTTATCTGCAGACTAGTTTATTAATCCCATTAAAGTTTTTTGTTTACAATTTTCTAACCAATAAGGTCTCTGACAGAAGTGTGGGCAGGCAAAAGACTTGCCTGATTCTGGTAGTGAGGAGAGTTCACTAGGATTCCATGATGCGGAGATTTTGGATGAGATGACAACCAATAGAGGGGAGGTCAAGCTTAGAACCGTAAGCTGGAGTGATGAAAGGTTGTTTTAGGTAACATACCAAATGTCTCTTTTGTGTTATTGTAAATATAGTTTCATGCATCTGTAAGTTAGAAAATGGGATTGTTTACAGGTTTACCCAGATGGTGTCCGACTGCAATGAAAGCCTCTATATAGTGTTGGGATATAAACTGTGCTTGTAATAATGAGAGTTGAGCATGGTCCTGTGAAGATGGGGTGAAATGTGAGTCTTCTTCGTGATAGTCGGCTAAGAGGAGATGATATCGGAAATACATAATATCTACACAACCACCAGCAAAAAATACAAAAGCCAAACGAAACAAAAAAGGAAAGATGAGGAAGCACTGGAGAGAAGAAAGCATTTTCATTTTCTGTAGGAAAAAACATTAGAATGTATACAGTGAGCTTATATAGCCCTCCATTCATTTGCCTATTGCTGTACTAGCAAATCATGTGACAAATGTAGCTAATTTTTTTTTTTTTTAATTTCCAAATTTGATTACTAGAATTTTATCAATTTCTTATTGGATTCTATTAGTTGCACACGAGTTTGTACAAAGATTGTTATGCAAAAAATCAGATTAGATGTTGACATTTAAGTAGGACTCCCTCCCATCTTTCTTGGCATGGCATTGGTAATTTCAAACCAAGGCCGCCTTTTATTTTATTTGTTTTCTCTTCTGGGTAAACTAGGCAGGCTCAAACTCAGAAGAACCAGTGTAAGTCAGAATCATGCAGAAGGCAAAAGAAATGGTAGAAGAAAGAAAGCTAATCATGCAGTTTCTTCATTCTACGTGGAACGATAAAAGAAATTATCTTAACGAAAAAAGCACATGGAGAAGGAAGAAGATCGACGAAAATGTTCAATGACAAGATGCTAGGAAGTCTCAAGCCATGTCTTTAACCATGAAAAGTTACATATAACATTACTAACACGCAAGTCGTTATCTTTTTGGAATCAAAAGGAAAACCCACATAAAATGGGGATCAAAGACCTCGGACACCCCTGTTTCTGTTTCCAAGTACAGTGGATTTGATTTTATTAAGTGCGGCAAGTACGTCTTTCGTTTCAGGTCTTTTATCCCACTCTTCAGAGCACTTCATGCCTAATTTCAGGATGGACAAAACTATACTTGCCGCATATCCACTAAAAGAAACTTAAGTTAGTACTCTGTCCCCCCTGTTTTTTCTGTCATTTGAGGAAAACTTTACTATTCCAGTACTTCAATTATGAAATGCTAATCGGTCCATATCATAAAGTTACCCTTAATATAATAAAATATAGAATAATCATCGATTGATATATGAGAGAAATAAAGAGGTAATTATTGATTGACCAGGCAACCATTGTTTTGTAACTTTTAATTCTTCTGCATTTTCATGTCTAAGATCTATAAAGAAAGAACTCAGCTGATGAAAATTTTCGTAGAATTTGTTTCTTACTCGGTTGTCATGTTCAAAGTTAGCTATGTATTAGTTTATTATACTGCTCAGCACTGAAATAAATACCAGGAGGAGAATTTCATGTACCTGGTGCAATGTAGCCAAGTGTACCAAGAGTTTTGGTTTGTGTTGTGTCCTTATTTTCGATTAAAATCTTTGCAAGGCCAAAATCACTCACATGTGCAACCATGTCCTCATCCAAAAGAATATTGTTAGGCTTCAAATCACAATGCACCACTGGTTCTGACTGATCGTGGTGGAGATATTCCAATGCTAATGCAATACCAATCATGATGTTTACTCTTTGGAGAAGATTCAAGCAATAGTTGTGGTGGTATAAGTACTTTTCAAGGCTGCCGTTCGCCATGTACTGTAGTATCAAAGCTCTGAACTCTGGGTTGGAGCATGTACTTATGACTTTAACAAGATTTCTATGCCGAATTGTTCGTAAAACCTTGCATTCCGCATCAAAGCTTTTGAAAGCACCGTCTAATTGCAAATTTAGAACTCTGACAGCAACAATGATCCCGTCAGAAAGGATCCCTTGACAGCAACAATGATCCGTCAGAAAGGATCCCTTTGTACACAGAGGAAAAACCTCCAGTTCCAAGCAAGTTGCTTTGACAAAAGTTGTTTGTCCCTCGGCTAAGCTCTTGATACGATATCATTCTATTCTCCAACGTAGGTACCATACTAGGTGAACTTAGATTCTGCATCTTACTTTTCCGGTGTTTTCTCAGCATATAAACCAATGCTGCAAATATTATTGCTCCTGATTCTTGGGAGCTTGGATTTTTGCAAGGTCGAACTCCAAAAATTGAATTTCCACAAAGGCCTTTATTACCTAGGAATGACTCGGCTGTAAAGTTTGCAAAAGGTCCATTGGATGGAATCTCTCCTGATGGCTTATTGAAAGACACATTCAAATACTTGAGATGTGAAAGTACCTCAAGAGATTTTGGAATTGTACCTGAGAGATTATTGTACGAGAGGTTTAACATATCCAATCCTTTCAAGTCTCCAAAAGATTGAGGAATGTCTCCTTCAAATGAGTTCATGGACAAGTCAAGATAGCTGAGGTGTTGGAAAGCTCCATTGATGCTCGGAAGGAATACTTGCATTAATTTGGTTTTGAGATAAATCCACGTATTCAATAACATGCAACTTTTTCATGTTTAGAGCCAGATTTCCACGCAGGGAATTTAATGAAAAATCCAAAAACAACAAAATTTGGAGGTTCCACATATTTAATGGTATTGATGCTTCCAGCCTATTAATTTGGAACAATTTGAAAGATAGGATGGGATATGGCCGCTGAGCATTGGCAATGGCCTAGCTATTGCCAAGTCTAAAATTTAGCTAGAATCTTAACTTTTAGCTATAGTATCAATTTTTGACTAAATGAATCTACATTGGACTAGCTATCTTAAAGTTAAAATAATAATATAATATTATATATACATTTTTTTATTTTTTATTTTTGCAAATATAATTCATATATTTCCTAAATCTTCATGCTTTGTAGAAATAATTTGTCTACTCTATCAATATTCTCAATTAATAAAATAAATAATGTGCATGTCATGCATATTTTACCATTCAAAAGTGATGAAATAATAAAATATTGCTTTTCATTGTGAATAGTAGCTAGCCAGCCATGTTTGGAGAAGACTTAAGATTTACTATAGCTCAAGTCTTAAGCTTTGAACCATTGGCTAGTTCAATGTGAAGGCTTTTTTTTACATCTAGCTAAAGTTTAGACTTGTATTGATATTTGGCTAGTCCAATGTGGAGGCTACTGCCAGCAGCCAGCAGAAGTTCAAGATTAGGACAAGAAAGTTCAGAATCTAATGGAAGATACCCAGACAATGAATTTCCCATTAAGGAGACAACAAACGAATTTGTACGGTATAGATTCCTTGCTAGTAAGAAACATATTTATAAGCTGTCGTGTAATTGCCTTACATTGCAGGAAACCCAAATTCCACTTGTAATTCGACTTTCTTCTAACAAACCCCCCCCCCCCACCCCCAAAAAAAAAAAAAGAAAAAAAATCTATAAGGGTGTTCAAAGAAATAAGTTACAAAATCTGCAAGTAAAAAGGCGAAAAGAAATATCAGAAGAAAGAAAGAAAGAAATATCAGAAGTTATAATTCAATGTACGTCTGTCCCACTCCCTTGGCTCAAAATGCTCGTGGAGTATTGTATCACCAATTGTAAGAAGTATAACTGCCCTAACGACTCTCGGAGGTTGACCCCAACTCTTGATCAGTCGTGTGGCATTTTTCACTTCCTGTATCGCTAACTAGAACAAGATAATCACCATCTCTAATAAGCTCTATATCTTCTATTTCAGCTCCTTCTTTAGTTAAAACTTTGGTTGGAGAGGTCCCAAATCTTTTGGCACCAATATCAAGTAGTTCTTGAAGGGAATGAGGCAGGAGCACAAGCTTTCTAGCAACTTCATCTTTCTCTGGACAACTAAGAGTCACTCTAGCTGGGAAGTTGTTCATACTCCGCATACTGCCAAAACTTGCAGCAGATGTAAGAAGTTCTCCTCCACCTGCATGTTTTGAAGTTTCAGTTTTCTGTGAATACTTCAATTGGAAACTTAATGGTCACTTAAATTTATCTAAGAGCATCAACTTCAGGTGTTCAAGATCACAAAATGAGCATCAACTACATGACAAGATTTACAGTTTCTTCAAGTTACACTCAGCTCGGCTCATTTTAATATAAACCAACGGTAGCGAGGTCGTTTATTTTTATTAAAAAAGAATTGAAAGGATTTCTGAATATTTCTCAATTGACAGTATGTGCTTTCTTATTTCAAACATGCATTTATTGATTCCTCAATCAAGTTTTTAGCTTGGTACATGATCTTGATATATTGACAACGGCCGAAGTTAACCACACCAGTATATGACACCCACATCACGGTAATGATATTCTGACTCGAAAGGTGATAGAATTTTCAGAGAAATCCTAACAAAGTATGC
The DNA here is from genome assembly GCF_004785595.1 of Juglans microcarpa x Juglans regia. NCBI lineage: Eukaryota > Viridiplantae > Streptophyta > Magnoliopsida > Fagales > Juglandaceae > Juglans > Juglans microcarpa x Juglans regia. The sequence goes on from NC_054600.1 coordinate 34,065,813, forward strand.
AAAACAGATCAAGATGCAAACTCACCAGCATTAGCAGCTCCAGAATTAGCAGCAGACATGACCCCAAAAAGTGAATTGCAAAAATTGTTAGCCCTTCGCCTTGGACGACTATCTGACCATGTCTCCTCCCGGGTAGCTGGAAGGCTTTCATGGACGTATGGAAGCATTGTGGGCTCACTCTGGTACTTCCCAAGGAATGACATACCTGGTTTCTTTCGAACTGGTGGGATAGCTGGTGGTTTCTTGATCTCTTCTTTCTTGCTCTGAAACAATTCCTTAATATCTTCATGGCCCTGATGATCCGCCAAAGCCCTAGGGGTCCATCCACTTATATCTGGTTTATCAATGTCGGCTCCTTGGTCCAACAGAAACTTAACTATCTCAGTACTTCCTTCACATACTGCTGCATGAAGAGCTGTAGTCCATTGCTATTGGGCAGTGTCACGATCCCACCATATTGGACAATGTCCTTGAGCAATTCCAAGTTGTTACGCTCAACAGCAGCGCATGCATAATTACCCACATCACCAGAAGATATCTCTGCTCCATTGTCTATGAGAAGTTTAGTCACAGATTTGTGCCTCCCCGATATTGCTTCCCATAAGGGAATGCTGCCATCTGAATCTGCAAAAAAGAAAGAATAGATAACGATGAAAGCCAATTTATACAGAGAAACGGCAATGTTTCTTCTTTTTTCTTGGGCAGATTTTGAAGGGGCACGCAGCCTCAGTTATAGGGTAACGAACCTTGAACCTGGAACCCCACCGTCCGTAAGGATGGAGGGAAGCGACACGCCAAGGTCATTGGCAGTAAACGGCAATGTTTTCTCCAATATAAGCTCAACTCAAGTCAATTAAATATTCCTTATATGAAATCGGCTATGTACATTAAATCTCTAGTTTATAAATTAAACATCAAGTCCGGCTTCCCAATTTGCTAAATCTATATTAAGAAAGTATAAAATCGACCTAGAAAGAACCTAGAGGAGCAGAAGGAAAAAGATTATAAGAACACGCAAATGTATCAAGGGATTCATATTTTGCCACACACTAGAGGATACCTTTGATGTTAGGATCTGCTCCATACTCTAGAAGTAGAACTACACAATGCTCACTTCCATTAGCTGCTGCAGTGTGCTGTTGCAATGGAGCAAAGAAAGCTCAGCCTCTGATTCAAAGATTACCTTGAGGAAAAAAATGCGTATAGAAAAGATGATCACCACACCAGTGCAGTCCGTCCTCCATTGTCTGTTTCATTTGGATCTGAACCACGCCTCAGCAACTGAAGCAGCAGTAGATCATCACCTCTGGCTGCTGCAAAGCATAAACTAAGAGGCAAACCCATCCTGCCCTGGGCTAGCATATGCTCTGTATCTATTAGAACTCCTTCCATCAGTGGATCCCTCAAATCTTTCAAATGCTGCATCAAATGAAAAATTCCATCGATAAAGAAGATAAATATTCCTCCTCTTGAACGTACAACTATCATTTAGTTAGACTTGTTTGTACATCGTTTCTTCAAAATCTTATTATTGTTGTTATTATTATTATCAAACATAAATAATTAAATTGTTGTGTTGTATGACTGAAGCACTTGGAATAATGGGAGGAACAAGGTGTCCAACTTAGCCTCATTCCTTGAAGTTACATCCCTCACCTTCATTTCAAAGAAAGAAAACTATCCTAAGAAACCATTCATTTCTTTTCAAAGAAAGACATAGCCCCTCCCCCACCGCTATTAAAAAGGGAAAAGGAAGTGAATGGGCGCCAAAACCTTTACTAACCTGAAGAAGATTGTTCATGATTATTGTCCCATCTCCAACATTTGCCTGAACTATATTTAAAAAAGCGGTACGGTTCAAACGCAGCAGCTGACTCAATCGTTTGGTCCGAACTGTAAACAGCTGGGGCCTGTAACAGAGCATGCCTATCTCACCAATAACATCTCCCGTCACAGCCTCGCCAACAGTCTGCAACCATCCGTTACATAGAACATATTAAACTCCTAGACACCGCAGTGAAGACAAATGGTGAAAAAATTATAAAAAGATATCTATCATTTTACTTGCCTTTTCTGTTCCGTTCCCCTCCACAATGAGTTCCTGAGAGAGAGAGAGAGAGAGAGAGTTTAATGACTAAGTACAGTTTCTCTTTCGTAATGGAATTTTAGTTCTTACCGCAGTACCAGTAACCAGTATGTACAAGTCTGTGGGTGCTTCATTCTGCAAAATCACATCTTCTTTGGGAGGAAAATATTCAGCCTTCATCTCCGAGACCTTTAATACAAGAAATCAAGACAGAAATTAAACAAAGTGTGCGAAGAGACCAGTTGGTGGTTGGAACTTTTGGATACCGTTTTCTTGTTAAATCTAAAAACATAGTTTGATACCCCGTGAAAACGCCATCAAAGATTATGAAACAAAGTTAGCAGCATTACCAGTTGGAAAAGCAAGTCATGCGATACCCCACGGAACAAGTACACGTTATCAACAAGTGAATAGAAGAGAAAATGTGAGATACTAGAACGAATGGCTTTAGGAAGGGAATCAAGAATCTCTTGCTGCTGCAGCCCTTCTGAATCAGTTCTGAACTTCAAACATAAATTATCAAGCATCTGCTCTTGCAAGCGAACAGGTAGGTCATTCCTTTGTGCAAAGCTCGTGGCTGCTTGAATGGTGTCTCTCTGAAATTCCATACAAATGAGACCGCTAAAATAAACAAATTTAAAAATTCGACGGTTCTCAAATTATGGGCGCTCATTTAATTGAAAAGTTTGCAAGGGTGATTTATAAATTTGGGAGAAACTCATAATGCTAGGACGATTATATAAACAAGCTTATAAGCCCTTGCCAATATCATAGCCAAGTAAAGTAACAAGAGATTGCAATAGAAAGTAGAAACTACAAATATGAGAAAGTAGATTTCATTTGTATGTCGAATCTGGGGGCCATTCAATTACAAGTTGCAACAACAAGCAGGGCAAAGTGGCATTCTAGCTAATTAAGTGATTCACTTGTCTAACTCGAGGACCTTTCAGAAGCTCAAATTTCTTACAACCATCATGAAGAAAGAAAATCCATCCTCTAGGAAAAGTAACATGAAACAAAGGGTTTTCCCCAAAGCCAATTGAACCATACTTGACCAAAAAAAAGCATTCTGACACAGGAAAGCATTTATCCAGTCAGAAAATAGTATTAGGAAAGAGTTTACTCACAAATCTCCTTGTTCGACTTGTCCCATGGACAACCAGATTTGTCATATTTCCAATAATATAGGATGTTAGACCAAGATCAAAAAGCATGTAGAAGATATCAAATATCATTTCCTTGGTATTCGTAGCATGCAAGTCACCATAGCCAGTGGTTGTAAGCGTGGTAATGGACCAATAAACCGAGGTCACATATCGGACAAACAAACGCTGATCATGAAAGTTTTCCAAGATAAGTGAGATCCATGTCCTACTTGGGTCAGTATTTCGAGCAGCAATAAGATAGAAGCAGCAGGCTGCACAATGAACTGCAAAGAGAGTAACCTAGAAGGCCGCAAAAGCACGATAAGATATATATCATTATTGAGAATCCGACACTTCAATGGAAATGACCAGATATTGATAGCAGATACTGACACATATAAGCTTTGCACATCGAACCCAAAAGTAGCTGAATTTCCTGTCTTTTTCCAATCTGACATGATCAAAGAAGAGAATTTCATGAGCAACTACTGTAAATAGACAATCTGGGGAAGGAGGGAGGGGACGAAAAATAACTCCTAAGAGAAAAAGAGGCCACTTCTTTCATGATGCACTGAAATTACTTTAGGTTGATGGGACATTAGGGAATACAGCCAGCTTGCATTCCAAAAGCAACTCCAGAAAACCAAGTGTATAGATACATGAGTATGAAGGGATTTGTGCCCCTTCATGTTTACCCTCGGGGGACTTAAGGAGATGAGTCTCCTTGTATTGACCATCATGGAATTTGTTCTCAACTAAACAATGGACACTGCATCCTTTTTAAATTATATTACTCTTCAGGAGATAATACATTTTCCACCCACGAACAACCAAGTATTTTTCACTTTGCATCCCAAACTACCAAAAGTTTCGATTTGCATCCTAGATACCTAGCTATATTTTCAAATTTTCAACTTTGATGGAGATCTGGCCTTTAATATGAGCTCAATATTGTGTAGAAATGTCAATATGGGAATTCCCAGTTACCTGGCAAACATTTTACTAACCCTTCGGAGACGCCAGAGGCGGAGCAAATTGAAGTACCCGTATGTTTGTAGGGCCGGGGGCAATATACTCCTAGCAGCTTCAGAAGGGATTGTAGAGATGACATCGAATAACAACCAAGTCCTGGTGTACCTCCAAGCAATCAGCTTCCGGTTGTCAATGAAGAGATAAGAAGCCTTATCCAGGTATGCCACAAAGAAAGTCAATACAATGTCAACGGCGAAAAAACTGTTGACAACATTATCGATTACAGCAAGAGGTCCCCTTGGTTTCTCAAGGAACCCAAATTCAAACGGAGATACCCATGCCGTGTAGAAGACTAGAAACACCAGAAATGTCTCCCAGAGTCTGCAATATCAGTCAAAAGAGGCGTGTCTAGATCATTTCATCTCCAATAAATAAAACAAACATCGTGTTAAATACACCACGATATAAAACGAGCAGTTTGAATCCTAGAAAGAAGCAACATAGCCGCAAAAGAAAATGGCAAAAGATTCAACAGGAGAAGAAATGGTAATTCAATCGATTATTTAACAATCAAAGGAAGAAAATAAGAGAGAAAGGGAGAAGGAAAGAGAGGAAAAGGGGGAAGAATGAACCTGTAGCGGGGATCAAATGGGGAGACAATGAAGGGTCGGAGCTTGACGTGGCGAGTCTTGAAAGCGGTGGCCCCGAGAGGAGGAAGAAGGCCGGCGGTGAGGCTGTAATGGCTGCCATCGTCCCTCGGGGGCTGCTGATCCTCTGCTCCTCCTCCTTCTCGCCCGCACATCGAACTTCTCAACACCCCTCCCAGCTTCTTTCTCGGCTTCGGCGTCGACATTGCCCAGTTTTAGTTCCCCGATCTCTATCTCTCTATTTCTAAATCATGCAGCCATTACTTACACCAGACCCAGCACCGAGGCCAGGTTCTCTCTCTCTCTCTCTCTCTCTCTCTCTCTCTCTCTGTTTTCTTTCAACTGTTTCAAACCATCGTTTCGTTTGCGTCCCTTCCGTTTTACAGTTAGGACGAATGTCCCTCCAAAAACTGGGTCGTCAACATTTCAAAATTACCATTTTGTATCCTTTTTTTTTCTCATAAATATGATAATATCCATTTGTTAATTTGTCCATAAAAAAATATTCCAATTGTTAATTCAGTTCTAATAAAAAGAAATTTGTTAATTCGGTTTATTTATAAATAGAAAAAGCATAAAAATAGTATTATCTCTTAAATATTCCAAAAATAAAATAATTTTTTTAAAAAAATGAAACTGAATATATATAGATAAATACTAAGATCTAGTCCTAAGGCTAAACATACGGATCGACCTGATTTTCATTACCTGTAGATATACTATTAAATTAATTATTGTCCCAGAATAGATTGAATTAATAAATCTATTTACTTAATTTCTCACATTTTCCTTAAATTTGTATTCGCTTGTTTAAGTTAATTAAATTAGACCCTTTTAAAAAATTAAAAAAATTAAATGAACTCCTTTTCTTAATTTCGACCATATTATAAAGACATACATTCTAGGAAAACCAGCCGCTTGTCTCATTAAAATTTGTATTTATTGCAAAGGGCATATAACCCACTCAAATCTCTAAAATTGAGGTTTTGGGTTCGATTGCTCTCCCCGACTCAAAAAAAAAATATATATATATATATATTTATTTTAAGTTTTCATTTTTCATTTTTCATTAACTTGAGAGAATATAAACTAACAAAAATAAAATAAAATATTGAAACTATAGATCTTTATTTCAATGCAAGGAATATAAGAAAGCAAGGAATATTAAAGCATTTTCCTTAAAAAAAAAAGTGCTAAAGATTGATGTTGTTTTTTCTTCCCCTCTTGGAATTGTCGAACGCATATCACCAATTTTAATCGGTTTGCCTTTGAATCAGTTCCCTCTAAAGTAAATTACCTAGATCCTCGATGTTTCATGGGCCATGCATGCAGCCTGATGTGAACAAGACTTCTCAGCAGTGTCTGTTCGTAGTTCAGCGGGCGCGCAGGCAGGTGCATGTGATGATTTTCACTCTCAAAAGTGTTTTCCTCTCCCACCCATAATTCTTTCATATTTTATAATTATAAAAATATTTTATAATTTATTTATTTTTATAAAATCTTTCTTAATTTGTAAATCACATGTATTCTGATGAAACTTCCATATATGCATGTAGGTACGTACGTACGTAGCTTAAAGGCAAGGCAATGACTAAAGCAGTAGCAAGTACTGGCCGTAGATCTCGATCGTAATTGGTATGATCATAAACATGCAGTAGCACAGCTCTGCCGACAAGTACATCTGATCTATGTTCAGCTCATTGCTGCCGTCGACTCCATATCAAGTAGCCGCATACGTGGCCATGAATCGAGCACGCCCATGCATGCATGATTATTGAGGAATTTGACTGCGTCTGTATGTTTATTGAGTTCTCGAGTTAAAATGGTTAAGTGAGTTATGTTATATCTGTCTAAAATGAATTCAAATATATTTTGAAATTAATATAAGTTTACATATATTTATAGAAAGTTAAAAAAGTCATAAATCTAGCGTGTAAAGAGGTATTGAGTTAAAAAAAATTATAAATTTCATATATAAATAGGTTTTGAGTTTAGACGAATTTATCTCGTTCACTTTTACAAAACTTTTCATTTCATCTCATCTAATCATTATAATTTTTTTAAATTTTCACATAAAATAAAATAAATAATTTAACTTTTTCAAATCTAAAAATAAAAATAATATTAAAAATATATATTCTAATAATATTTTATTCAACTTTCAATTTTTATCTCATCTCATCTCATCTCATCTCATATCACTTATGAAAACAAACAATATCACCGATTTAAAAATTAGATATTTAAATGTTAAAAGAAGTCTAAATCTAAACCGATCTCAATTCGGTCAAGGAACCAAATGCATGAACCAAACATTGGTCTATATTCTTTGGACATTGGTAGCTCTTCAAGTAACGCATAATATATATTGCATATATGCTATTCATGTGAGTTGGGACCCTTTTTCTAGATCTTTCCCTTTTCCAATGTTTGGTTGGAAATTCATGGATATTTATGATCGTAAATTATGTCAAAGATCACATACATTTGCTAAATTTTGGATGGTCGGCCATACATGATCTATATATGTTTGGCTGTGTCCGCACATCGACAATCATGTGTACAGTGAGTTTAGTTTATCAAAATCATCTTAATTTATTCCATCTTGTTATTAAAATTTTTACATAAAATATAATAAATAATTTAATTTTTTCAAATATCAAAATAATAATAATATTAAAAAAATATTTTATTTAATTTTTAACTTTCAAGTTTCGTTTGGTTACTAAATACATCTCAACTAATCTCAATTCATCATGCATTATAACTTTTTTAAATTTCAATACAAAATATAATAAATAATTCAACTTTTTTAAATTTTAAATTAATAATAATATTAAAAAATAATATTTTAAAAATATTTTATCATCTCAACTTAATTCAACTCAACTCAATTCAAGATCTTAATATAAAAAACTATCTCATTTCATCTCATTATCTAAATCCCACGTGAGCCAACTTAGTACTGCATTGACCAAAAAAGAAAGGTTTTAAATAAAATATATATTTGAATTAATCTCAGATGTTCGAACACGGCAATTTGAGATTGGAAAAAAAATTATTATTTATTATTTATTTTTTCATGCACGTGCCAATTGATATGACACATTTTAATTGCAACGATTCATTATAAACTATAGGATGATTTATTAATTAAATCAATATCAAAATTAGTAAATTAATATATTGAGATGTAATAAATATCGCAAGTTACTGAACAGAATTGACAATTCCTTAATAATCCTTGTTAGAGCTGATATGTAATTATTTTTATTTTTTATTAAAAAGGGCTGATATGTGTGCTAGTGCTATGGTTGGGCTTTACTGTTACATGGACCTTGACTTTTAGTAAATTGATAAAAGTGCCACTCAAGTTTTAAATGGACCAAGACTGTAAGACCTCTTCGTTTATAGGCCTCATTTTGGTCCACTATTGGGCCGAAGAAATCATAATGGGCCTAGTTTGACCTCTTCATTTTATTTTATTTTTTTTCCCCAATATCTGCCTTCTGGAGTGGACGAGTCTTTCTTTCAGAAGAGATTTCCGATAGCACATTCCGACACAAAGATGTCGTCTTTTTTGCAAACATTTCTGGACCCAAAGAAGAACTGGTTCGCGGCTCAGCACATGAAAACCCTATCCAAACGCCTCCGCAAATACGGTCCGCCTCTTCTCCGAAACCCTAAATTTTCCTGTCCTCGATGCATATGTTTATACACTTTTTTTTTTTTTTTGTTTTTTCCTTTTTTGCGTAATTTGAAATGAAATATAGGGCTTCGATACGACGATCTATACGATCCGTACTACGATCTTGATGTGAAGGAGGCACTGAATCGGCTGCCAAGGGAGATAGTAGACGCGCGCAATCAGCGTCTCAAGCGCGCCATGGACCTCTCCATGAAGCACGAGTACCTCCAAGAGAACCTTCAGGTTTTCTTTAACCCTTTTCTTACGTTAAGAGTATTTTTAAAAAAATTATTATTGCTATCTCTGTAACAATTAACTCAGAAATGCGCTCAAACTCTGATCTTCGAGGGATCAGTTCAATGCATTACATCAGAAATACATCCCTTTTTATACACAATCCAGACGTTAAGTCAGTTAGAAAGGAAAGGGTATTCTAGTACATTCAATCAACTAAGTAAGGCTACAGATGTACTTATCCACTGCTTAATGACATGTGCCACGACGTGCTTAACTAACTGCTAATTGCTGCACTAACCCTTCAGTTGATGGCTAACTAACTTCCAGACTCCTCTCTTCATCTCTTTTTCTAAGTACACATAACAATTCACCCCCCCCACCCCCCCTTCAAAAGACCTTGCCCACAAGGTCAGGATACTGCCTTCTCGATTGTTCAACAGGAACCCATGTAGCATCTTCCTCAGAAGCCCATGCCATTTAATCAACAATTCAATAAATGGTTTATTATCAACAGAAGTCATTCTTCTCTTTTTTTGATGAAGTCAGAAGTCATTATCCTCTGCAACACTTCCTCAAGGTCAGTTCGTAGTGCACCATGAGAATCTTGCAATAGTAACACAGTTGAGATAGTCTTCAATGGCCCAACATGCTTCTTTAATCTGGACACATGAAACTAGACTGAGCACCGACAATGTCGGAGTTGGAGTGCCATACCTCCAACTTCGACTCCGACTTCGTTAGAGGTCGAATCCGACTTCCGACTCCGGTTCCAGTTTGCATAGCCTCCGATTCGACTCCGACTCTGACTTGTCGGAGCGGAGTTAGATTTGGGCTTTTTTTTTAGCTCATTTGAAATTTCAATTTGAAAATTTTGGGCTCTTACTAATCGGATTTGGGCTTCCAGATTTCAGTTTTTTTAAAAAAATATTTTTTCAATTTGATTAAAACATAACCAAAATTGAAAAAATAAATCATTGTACAAATTGTTGTTATTATACATGTTAATATTTGTACATCAGTATTACATGTTATTATACATTGATTATTATACATTGCTAGTACATGTTATTATATTTTAGTTATTATATATTAGTATTACATGATATTATAAATTTATATATTTGTGTTTATACACAATAGATTTTTATTAAATGTTATTATACATTAGTTATGATATAATTAGTATTACATGTTATTATATATTAGTGTTACATGATAGTAATAGTTAATAGTATGGTGTTTACATATACTAAACTATTATTAGTGAATTTAGTCTGTTTATATTATAGTATAAACATATTATTTTATAATAATTTGCTCATACTAGTATATTATTGAATTTAATTAACTATATAAGTTAAATTATATAAAATATATATGATTAATATATAAAAAATACATATATTTTTATAAAATATGTACAATATCGGCGTCGGTACGTTGCCAACTCCGACGTCGACTTTTTTGGTTAAAAAAACTCCAACTCCAATTCCGACTTATAGGAGTCAGAGCGGAGTCGGTGCGAAGTCGGATTTTTCGATTTTTGCTCAGCCCTACATGAAACACTGGATGTACAGCTGACTCCTGTGGCAATTCCAATCTGTA